>NC_083726.1:116350356-116960609 GCF_028564815.1 Eubalaena glacialis | reverse complement strand
GCATAGTCCCGCGTCCCCACTTTGAACAGAGCTACCTGTGATCAGTGGGTGACAGTGGGTGATGGTGGCATCTTGGATTGCTTCTGGCCTTTCTCTTCTGCAGAACTCAGAACCCTCCACATGGTTTTGTGGTCACTAGGTCAACCCAAGACTGGAAGTTCTGTCATGGAAGTCACTCTTGGGATGTTTTTGGAACGTCTTTGCCTGCTTTGCTCTTGGTGGGACAGACACCTGAGGACGGCTGTGATGTGGTTAAATGTGAGGGCTCCAGAGCCAGATTGTCTGGGTTTACGTCCATCTTCTAGCACTTAGAACTGTGTGACCTTGAGTACGTGACTGTCCTGTTTCTTGACCCAAGGATGTGGATAATAATATCTATATCACAGGGTTGTCGTGAGGATTAAGTGAAATCTCGTGTGGACTTCATCACAGAGTGAGCCCATATTAACTGTCAGCTACAATAATTGCTGCTGTTCTTGTTGCTATCGTTAATTTGGACCCAGCTCTTCTAAGTGAAGTGGGCCATCAGGTTGGGTGTGGGAAGAAATAGCAGCGATCTAGTGACTCCGCTTGCTGAGCTCCTGCGTGTTAGGCCTGCAGTGTGGCTCTTACATGCCTTAGTCCGTTTACTTCTCGTGACGTCATGCAGGGCAGTTTCATCACATCATGGAGGGCCGTGCTCGGGTCAGACAGCTGCTCAGTGTGGAGTAGGGCCTCCACTTGACGACCTCATGCTTTCCTTGTCTATGGCCAGTTTGGCAGCCAAAGTAGCAGGAAAGTCATCCTTTGCCCAGAGCCCGTAATATCAGCTACTCACATAAGACGTTGCCTGAAGGGAGGTAAGATTTCCAGAACATAAACTTTTTTTGGGTGTGAGTCTTTTCTGTTGTGATGATTGAACAGTGAGGAGGAGGAGAACCTCAGGGGCCTTGTCTTTTAAAAAGGCCCATGATCTCCAGGTGCCTATTGGTTTTCCTTCCACCCACAGGCAGATACCCACAGCCTTAACTGCGACCCCAGACTGCGGGGTGAGGGTAGAAGGGGGCTCAGGCCCCATCCTCCACTGTCATAATACAGGCTGCTTCAGGATGGGTGCAGGGCCTTGGGTGACCTGCCTGTGTCCCCGCCCCTCTGGGGAAGGAACATGTGCTCAGTTACATATTCTCTAGAGACAAGGCCCTTATCAGGTGAATAATTTGCAAAAATCTCCCATTCTGTGGGTTATCTCTTTTTTTTTTTTTGGCTGCGTTGGGTCTTAGTGGTGGCATGCGGGACCTTTGTTGAGGCACCCGGGGATCCTTTGTTGGGGCACCCTTTGTTGGGGCACGGGCTTCTCTCTAGTTGTGGCATGCGGGTTTTCTCTCTCTAGTCAAGGTGCGCGGGACTATGTCTAGTCCAGGGTGTGTGGGCTCTGTAGTTTGCGGCACGCGGGATCCTAGCTCCCCGGCCAGGGATCAAACCCCTGTCCCCTGCATCGGAAGGTGGATTCTCTACCACTGGACCACCAGGGAGGTCCCTGTGGGTTGTCTTTTCCCTTTTTTTGATGGTGTCCTTTGAAGCCCAACATTCCCTTGCCGCCCGGCCCCGCCCTTTTTCCCAGTTGGTGAGGCTTTGAATGTGTGGGATGCCACAGATGTAAAGAGGGGGTAGCAGCCCCTCCCCTGTACACCTTCCCCTCCCTCTCAAGGTCAAGCAACCTGAAGAAGAGTTAAGATTAAAGACTCGAGTTGGTGGGCACGGGGTCAGGGTGGAGCTCTGCCTAAAAGAATCCGGGACTGCAGCCTGGTGTGGCCACGCAGGTGAGCTCAGAGCAGCACGGCCCAGGACTGCCTGGCACTCCAGGGGCTGGGCCTGGGACCCTGAGCGGCAGGTACTGGCTGGCCGTGTGGTCTGGAGGCCAAGCACCGGGCACTGACTGAGCCCTGAGCACGGTAGGGTGCTTCCCCTTGGGCCCGGCGGAGCCAAAGACTACACAGCCGGCGGCTCAGGTTACAGTTGCTGTGGGAACTGTGACCTTTGAATTTCCTGGCTTATGCATGGAATTTCAGTTGCGTAATTCTACAACAACTTGGATTTTTCCTCTTCTCACCCGCCTTCTTGGCATTTAATTTTTTATCCCAGTGAATGAGATCTGTAGCCCTCTGCCTGTCTGTCTCCTCCTGGGGCAGACAGTCTCACTCACACTCCTTTCCAGGCCGCTCACCCAGAGTGTGCCAGGCAGGAGACCAGCCGGGTCCTGACCGGTGGGTACCTTCCTCTTGTCTCCTGCAAGGCCCTGAGGCTGGGCCAGCCGGCCTGGAGAGGCTTCTGGGCTGGACTGCTGTGCGGGTGTCCAGGATGGGCCCAGATGTCCCTTTGTGTGTATTTTTCTCAAACAGGCCTTGCTCGTTTCTGCTTGTGCACTTGAGTTTACCCTGTTCTGTGGTCCTGGAGCATCCTCCCAGGTGGCATAGCTAAATTCTCCCCGAACTTCAGTTTCCACTTGCAGTCCTACCCTCTCTGGGAAACCTGTCATCACTACTATGGCCTAAAATTACCCCCCTTCCAGGGAACGACATACGACTTGAACATTTCATTTGGCATTTAATTAGATACTGTCTCAGGATATTTTTCTTGTTGTCTCAAGAACATTTGTCATTTGGGGTGGAGGGGTGGTCTGTTTTTTTTTTTTTTTTCTCTAAGATTCTTGAGGGCGAAGGTTTTAAGTCATTGCATTGCTTGTTAAATGGTCAGTGGTTTATATTTGAATGAAGCGTGTGTTCTCTTGGTGTCTGCCATGAGGAAGGCATTGGGCCGAGAGCTATGAGGGACACAGGAAGAAGCAAGGTCCTTAAATCCACTTTCCTTAAGATGCCAAGCCTGGCTTTCCATAATGTGGCCTCGCCTGCCCTGCTGTCCTCTTCTTCCTCTCCCAGTGACCTTTAAACCCAGAGTTCCTGGAAGGCCCAAGTCTGTTCTCACCTGATGGCCGTGCACCTGTGCCTCCTCCTGCCCCTGCAGGAAGCTCCCGCCTTCCCTCAGCTCCACCCTCCGCCTCAGGCGAGACAGCACTTCGCTCCTGCGGCCTTCCTGACCACCCCAGCCAAGGGTCCCTTGTGTAATTTCCTCTTACCTTCTGCTCCTCTCTCCCCCTCAGATCTCTTCACGGTATGTAAGTATGAACTTGTTTTTCTGTTTGTGTTGACATTTTTGTCCTGATGGTTGTGTCCGCCACTGCATTTCCATCCAGCATAGGAGACGTTTTGTTCACTTCTGTACTCAGACCCAGCATGATGCCTGGTATTTGGTAGACTCACAATAAACGCTAAATGACTGAGTATTCTTATAGAAACAGATGTATTTTTTTTGAGAGACAAGAAAGAAATGTAAAATGACTAGCGATTTATCCTATAGATTACAGTGCTCTGGTTGGCTTGCAGTAGACAGGCCTATGGAACCAACCAGTGCCCTTCTCTTGAGATACAAATGGAAACTACTTTGATCTCGGCACAACACATGAGCTTTTTTCCGTTCCTCTTTCTTCCTTCCATTTCCCTCTCTCCTTTATTCCTTTTTTGGCTTGTCTTAGAAATGATTTAAGGCAACTTGAGCCCTTGATCTGTGCTGTGGGTGAGGCAGGACTATTATTCTGTTCTGTGTAATTCTAGACGCTTATTTTGGGACCTGTGGGATACTCAGTTTTTCCTAAACTCTCAGAATCATTTTTGAGAAGCAACCTTGTGCTACTGGCCAGAACAGCGAGGAGAACGGGAGCTTGGAGTCTCATCGCTCTGCCGATTCCCCTCGGGCAGATTGGTGTGGGTATGTGTGCTCTTCCTAATCTTTTAAAGTGGACTTAATATTCAGCTTTCCCGTGTGCTGGAGACTGTCTTAAATAAAGAACCTGAAGGCCCTGGTGAAGTAATGTCTCCAAAACACTTCAAGCTCATCAGGGAAGAAAGAAGTGCTGTGTAAACTCAGAGTGTAATTATTAATCAGACTTTCCTTTGGTCCTCTTCTCTGCCCTGGGTTTGCCTTCTGGGGCTGCTCGGGCTGCCAGGATTCGCAGACGGAAAGTCCCTGGGCCGCCTCTCCCGCCCTCCTGGCACAGTGGCCCGGACTGCACAGAAACGCCGCTCTGAGGGACTGGCCTTGGTGTGCAGAGCGGCTGTGTGACCGGGCCCCAGTTCCATGGCATCTCCAGCTGCCTTCCAGGAGAGGGCGGCTCTCCTGCTCATTGTCGGATGGAGTTGGGCCTAGTTCTGAGTCCTTGAGGAGCAGTTCGCTGGCGTGGAGCCCACACGGGGGTCTCCATTCTCTACCCCAGGCCACACTGGTCGGAGCTCCCTTTGGGGGACAGATAAAGGCCCTCTGCAATCAGAATTGTGTCCGTTCACTACAGTGGCACGTTGTCTTCCTTGTTTTTAAGCTTTAGTTTTCACTTCTGAAAAAGCATCTGATTTCTATAGTAATAATATACATACATTTAAAAAAAATCCAAATTAAAAAAAAGGCCAGGGGCTTCCCTGGTGGCGCAGTGGTTGAGAATCTGCCTGCCAATGCAGGGGACACGGGTTCGAGCCCTGGTCTGGGAAGATACCACATGCCGGGGAGCAACTGGGCCCGTGAGCCACAACTACTGAGCCTGCGCGTCTGGAGCCTGTGCTCTGCAACAAGAGAGGCCGCGATAGTGAGAGGCCCGCGCACCGCGATGAAGAGTGGCTCCCGCTTGCCGCAACTAGAGAAAGCCCTCGCATAGAAACGAAGACCCAACACAGCCAAAAATAAATATAAATAAATAAATAAATAAATTTTTTTTAAAAAGGCCAAATTCAGAAGCAGAATTTGATAATTTTCCCTTCACTGCCTTTTCCTCCCCTCCTGTATCCTGAGAAGTCCTATCCCCTAATGCCTGTAGCATTCCTGGCATACAACACGTGTTTTCATGGTCCTTAAATTGGGGGTGGTGAGAAGAGGTACCAAGTCCAGCTGTCTAAGCCATACAATTTATCAGTGTTCATAGAAGTGTAGAATAATATTTTATTTGTTGTGTCTTCCTCGTTCCTATTTATCTTGTCCTCTATTTCAGCACTGCACCCCACTCTGAGGTAGTGCTTCCTGAACTGTGTTCCACGGACTGTTAAAAGGGGTCTGGAGAAAAGCAAAACATATTCTTAATAAGATGATTGAATTTTACTCAATTTTTTGGTAGGGGGGAGGATTTTATTTATAAACCTTTTAAAAACTAGTCATTTTTGCAACAGTTCATTTACCCATGAGACCTTTTGATTCGATTTGTGATTAATAAAATACATAATAAATTAATAAAATAATTTAAAGATTTATCTAAAATGTTGACTTCATAGTTTGGATCCTTAGGTGTTTTCTTATTTGTCGTCCCATGCTAATCTAAGTGTACCTCATACCTCTTGCGCTCCTTTACTGATTCCTTCTGTAAATTTTAACTTAAAACTGCTGTGTGGTCAAATCTGTTTGAGGAACGCTGCACTCAGTCTCACCTTGGCACTCCCTGTGGTATGGTCGTGGGCACTGCGGCACTATCTGCTCCCTGGGACACCGCGGGCTCACTTCACCACGGTTACTTATTTTAGCCTCACCTCAAAATCCTTATCTCCCTATGAGGCAGATAGTGTTGGTCTCTGTTTTACAGCAGGGAGATGGGGCTTCAGAAGCCTGCCTTCACTGACCGAGGCCCAGTGGGGGTGGGTCCCAGATTCAAGTCCAGATCCGTGGACTCTGGAGCCCGTGCTCTTCACACAGGAGCTCCTGGCATCTGCAGTACTCGTCTTTTGAGCAGCTGTGTCCCTTCCGGATGGTGGGTTGAGTTTGTGCCCAGGTCACGGTCCCGTCCTCCCCCCAGCGTGCCTGCAGAGGAGGCTCCAGGCTCGGGTTTGCGCACGCCGGTCACGTTCCCCCTTCCCTCCGCCCAGCTTCATCCCACCCGTCCTCCAGGATCTCTTTCATTATAATAGTTAACTGTTTGTTGTAATTAAGTTAGCTAAGTGTTTATTGAGTTGAATCTGTTAGAACTTTGTCATCTAGTCTCTACTCGCTTCTGAACTACTATTGCCAGTAGGATTCTCTGCCAGTAATTCCCCATGCTTTGGGCAGAGACTGTGTGTGTGTGTGTGTGTGTGTGTGTGTGTGTGTGTGTGTGTGTGTACTGCCCATCGGCCAGTCTTGTGGATCTATTGAGTAGATTCATCAAACGTCATAGCTTGAGTTAATGACATCGCGAATATATATGTTCTGCTTTTTCTGCAGTGCACGTAGATGCTGTTGTGATTGACAAAATACAAATTCATTGGAAAATGTTGAATTCATAGTAGATTTCTTTTATTGTTAGGCATTTTTTTCAATCAACAAGGTATTATAAGGAATGCCATATATCACATAATGATCAAAAAAGAAATAGTTGATGGTAAAAAGGAGTTATAACTGAAAAAAGCTGGAAATCCCTGGCTGTACCATTCATTTCGCAGTTATGTACTTTTTTGTGTTTTTAGTTATTTTGTGTGTTGTCTTAAGTGCTTAGCTGGATCCTAAGCCCCATGAGTGTGGGACCTTTGTCTTACACGCCCTCTGTGCCCCTTGGTGTGCTTGCTCATAGTCAGTGCCCAGGAAGTGTTTTCAGATTTGGTTGAGTTCTTAGATCCTGTTTTCCCTGTTCCACGCTATTATTTTACTTTCTTGAGCTCCCTCTTGCTTTTCTTCTTCTGTCTGGTTGTTGCGCGTAGTCCTCAGCCTTCAGTAGTCTTCCGTCACTTAACTGCAGCTGCTTGTTGTGCTCCAGCTGCACACTCAGCAAACATTAGGCAGGGCTGTGGCCCGGTGTGGTATCATTGAATTAATTAGTTACTGAGCATTTTTGCCAGGCATTGTGGAAAACGCTGTAGAGATGCATTCTCTCATTTACTTCTTAGAAATACCCTGTGAAGTAGGTACTATTTTCACCTCCATTTTACAGGTGTGCCAACTAGGAATTGGACGGCTGAGCGCGTGGCAGTCAGGATCCAATCTCTGTCTGACTTCCAAGCCTGTGCTCGGAAGCCTTCTGGTGTCTGTGCCTCCTGAGATCCTGCATGGTTGTTCCCCTAAGGAATTTTCCTTTGGGAAACAGAAACAATGGCAAACAATACTGCTTGGATATGAGTAAGTATGAAATTGTTTGGAACTGTGAAGGCGCCCAGAGGCGGAGACGCTCAGGAAGGGCTGGGGGTGGCGAGGGGCTCTGAAACATGGCAGGGAGATGAGCACGAGCGGATTCAGGTGCTGGGAACCACGTGAGCCACGTCCGAGTGAGAGGGATGTGCCCTGGGGTGGGGTGGAGTGGGGTCGCCAAACTGGAGGGAGGGCTGGGTTTCTCGGGGAAAGTGGGAGATGAGATCGGGTAACTCAAGCCAGAGGGACTTGAAATTACACAGGAGACATGATGAGGGATAATAAGTCTGTAGGTTTGTGAGCAGGACATGACAGGGTAAATCCTGTTTAAGAGCCACGAAGTGGGCAGCAGATGGCAGATTCCTCATGGCATGATGGTTCTTAATTCTTCCCTGCCTGTATGCCCTTGGGACCTAGTGTCACCTCTTCTGGTCCTGGGAACAGCCATCTGTACAGAGGTCCCGTGTTAGCTGATCAAGCCGCCCTGGAGTGTGGAGAAGTGAAGAGTGTAGAACGTGGAGGTCAGAGACCTGGATCCGATTCCTGACCCTGTCTGTCCCTGTAGCTTACTAGCTGGACGAATTATCTGACCTTTCTTCATTCTTTTTTTCCCCCATCTGTAATTTGCAGATAACCCTATGATGACTCACAGGGTTGTTTCAGCATGAAGATCTAGCAGATGTAAGTACAGAGGCTGTTTAGTCTAGTGGTTCCAGACTTCCTGGGGTTAAGTGCCAGCTATATCATTTACTGTGTGACTTTGGGCAAGTTACTTAACTTTTCTGTCTCCTTTTTCTTATCTATAAAATCAGCCTAAAAATTGTACCTACCTCACAAGGAGAATTAAATGAGGAAAGATAAAGATAGGTAGCTGGCTCTTAAACATGCCTGGTATGTGGTAATGTGGTTAATAAATTGCAGCTGATATTTTTGATAGTATCATTATTACCACCATCACAGTACTTGGTTTGGAGTAGGGACTTTCTTTGAGGCAGGAGACCAAAAAATAAAGCCTCCCAACTATATGGTAAGAAACTACCTCTGATCGCTGTGTGGAAATGATGTGACTTCAGAGCTTCTCTTAAGCACTGAAATTATAACCATCTTGTGCCAATTTCAGGATCTTTTAGAGATCCCAGGTATTACTGAAATCCTTTAAAAAGTCAGCCATTGTTTTCTTTTCTTTTTCTTTTTCTTTTTTTTTTTGGGAGAAGGAAGGATTTATTACTTGCAGCAAGTAAGGAGAATACTGGAGATCTTTCCCAAAGCAGTGTCTCAGTCATTGTTTTTTTTTTTTTTAAATAAATTTATTTATTTATATTTTTTATTTTTGGCTGCGTTGGGTCTTCGTTGTGGGGCGTGGGCTTCTCATTGCGGTGGCCTCTCTTGCTGAGGAGCATGGGCTCTAGGCGCGTGGGCTTCAGTATTTGTGGCTCGTGAGCTCAGTAGTTCTGGCTCACAGGCTCTAGAGCGCAGACTCAGTATTGTGGCACACAGGCTTAGTTGCTCCTTGGCATGTGGGATCTTCCCGGGCCAGGGCTCGAACCTATGTCCCCTGCATTGGCAGGGCAGATTCTGAGGACACCAGGGAAGTCCTCAGTCATTGTTTTTTGATATAGGACTCTTGCAGTCGCAACACTTCTTAGGCACAGAAGTATTCCCCTTCTCTTTTTTTTTAAAAAAAAGTATTTATTTATTTATTTTGGCTCCTCCGGGTCTTATTTGCGGCACACGGGATCTTCATTGCAGCATGTGGGATTCTTAGCTGCAGCATGCAGACTCTTGGTTGCGGCATTTGGGATCCAGTTGCCGGTCCAGGGATGGAACCCAGGCCCCCTGCATTGGGAGCGCGGAGTCTTACCCACTGGACCACCAGGGAAGGGAAGTCCCTCCCCTTCTCTTTTAAACAAAGATGGGGAGAGAGGGAGAGGAGAGAGGAGAAGTCTGGATTTCCTCTGGCCGCACAGTTGCCTCTGTCGGAGGACTTGCTACTGCAGGGCAGGGCAGGAGATACCTGCCTGTATGGGCAAGGTCAGCTCTGCTGGATCTGCCCTGGGCGTGGGCAGTGCAGAGGCCCCACGGTGAGCTCTGCGCCTGCTTTGTGCCCCTGCAGGCGGGACCTTTCTGTTCAGGACTGTTTCCCTTCCCCTCAACCCAGACCTCAACCAGCCACGTTTAGCTTTAGCAGGACAGTCAAACTCAGCAGCCTTCTGGCTGCTTTGAAAAGCCCTCAAGCCCTGTTCTTGAACCAGCAGTTGTGTCTGAGTCTTGAATTTATCTGTGTGGAGCAATTCTTTCCTTTTATTTTATTTTTTTTAAACAAAAGTCAAATTGTTGGACCTTGTCCTTTGTAGATGAAGTGAGAGTTGCTTTCTGAGGACTGGTTCATACCAGAAACCAGCTGCTTTTAAGTTGCTGTGGATCTTTAAAGGGACAGTTTATTTGTGGATCCAATTCCCTGCCCACACAACCTGGGTGTCTGTAGGATTCTGGTGTAGGCTGTGACTGTGTTGAGGTGGGTGACGGCTGGCAGAGGTGTGAGTCTGGTTTTAAGACTTTCATCTCAGGTAGGGTCAAAGTCTTGTGGAGCTAATCCCTTTGACTCCCCTGCCCCCCATTACGGTTGGTAATAAGTATGGACGTGTGCCATGTGCAGAGATGGTGGACAAAACCCAGATGCACGCATTAGCCCCGTGGGCAGATGATCAAACAGAAGAAGCCTCGTTTGAGGGCAGTGGTGTCTTACCTGGAGCAGTATCCTCCGTTAGCAGTTACTTTGTGAATCGCCAGAAGACTGGGCTTGTGCATATTTGGCCTCAACCGTGCAAGATCAAAGTGCATCAGAAGGATGTACAGGAGGACAGCCTGTCGGAGCAGGGCTGGCTGCTGCAGACCAGGGTGGCAGAGTGATACAGCAGACTGGCCTTGCTCCAGCTCTGCCCTCCTTGGTTCTCGCACTGGGGCTGAGGAGGAGAGGCGGGTTTGGGTAACGACCGGCTCCTTCTTCATCCTTGTGAGGACGCGGCATTCCAGCTCAGTAGTGTACTGCTTGGAATATACGCCACTTACAACGCCCTGTGGCTTGGGCTTAGGACACCAACCTGCCTTTGCCTTGGGGACGCATAGAAGGGCGTCTCTGTGAGCACCCTGGTCGTCATTGCCATTGCACTGAAGAGTCTGTGAGGGGCTCAGAATTGCCCTGTGTTATAAATGCAGCGGAGAGGGGCCACATCCTTAAATACACCCCTAGGTACCTGGCCCTCAGCTGGCTGCTCAGTTGTCTGAAGCCAGGAGCATCTTCCCTGGGAGGCGGATGCTCAGTCTGTGGCATTTTGGAGTGTGGGTTAGGGTGGGAGATGGCAGAAGAAGCTTTCATGGCTCCCAGTGCATGTGGCCGTGTCTTCAGCAGAGCCTGTGTGCCAGGTTTGTCGTGACCCCTGGGGCTTGTGGGGCACTTAGAGGGTGAGAGAGGGCTCAGATGAGTGAAAAGCCTTCCTCAGTGCCCGGGGGGTCAGAGGTACTTCGAGCCCCCGCCCGTTGTTGTCACCTCCTCAGGCTCCCGCAGAAGGAAGGTGTGCTTGGCCGTGGCAGGGTAAGGAATGGTGATGTAGGCCCGTTACGTGTTAACAATGGTCTTGCTTTACTGCTTGGGAAATAGTTAGGAATTTTCAGATCTTTTCATCCATATTTATGTAAAACACAGGGAAGCAAAATAATGCCATGAAGGACTAAAGATGGCTGTCATTTCATCTCACGTGTGTGTGTCCCTAACAGAGTCTTCCTTTAAGCATTCTGTGTTTAAGAAAGTTGTAGATAAAATTAAGCCACTGATTGGGATATAAAGTATTTATTAGCCTTTCCACCCTTGAACAGAATGCAGGTAATAAATAAAGTCAGCAGTTGGTTTGTATACCCTCTATAGCTAATCCGCTTTGTTATTTCTTTCTTCAAAATGTCTTTGGAAATCGCTTATCTCCAATGTCTAAAACTACACCTGCCATAATCGGTGCTCAGTATTGTAAGGACTTTCCCTTTTTAGATTCCGGTTCCCATTGCTATAGTTCCAGTCTCTTCCCCCTTCATTTTATGCCCAAGTGACTGTCCAGGCCTCCTGGACATTGCCTGGCTGCAGTTCCATCCTCCTTGGTACCACCCTCCTGGCTGTGGCCAAGCCATGCTGCTGCGAAGGCCGGGCTGCTCGCTGCAAGGCCCCCACCAGCCGTTGGAGCTGCTTTGGGAGCCCACAGGGCAGTTGTCCCCGCACTCCCAGTCCCCTGCGTGCGCTCTGCTGGGTGCTGCCTCTAGCCTGGTCTGTGCCTCCTCGTCTCTTCTCTGCTCTCCCAGATCCTAACCCTCCTTACTCCGATAGCCTGGCCACGCAGTATAGGAAGCATTTGCGTGTTTGCTCTCGTGCCTGCGGTAGTTTCTTCCTTAATTGGATTGTACGCTTCTTGAGGGTGGGAATGCTGTCTTGTCTGCGTGTCTCTTCCAGGGGTCATCGTATGTTGGCCACTTTGTGAGCAGTCAGCAAACACTTGTTTGACACGCTTACCATGATCTTACAGTCATTGGCCTAGAAAATAATCAGTAAGAAGCACTTCCCTACCTTTGCCCCATTTTGAATTCTTTTTTCTGTATGTCTTATTGTCTGTCTCAGGCTGAATGTTCAGGACAAGATTGTATGGATTTGGCTAGGTAAAGAAACCCCAAACAGTATATTTTTAAAGGTGAATCTCATGGAAATGCCAAGTACCCATTTGCTCTTTGGAAAGTGGGGTGGAAGAGGAGAGGAGTAGGTCTAGATGGGTGATTTGGTGATGGTGGTGATGGCACGTGTGGGTGGGGATGGAGGCCTTCCCTTGAGCAGGAGATGCTCTTGAGTGGCTGAGGACAGGCACAGCCTGAGGGGGGATTTGGGGTGCAGACCCTCCAGCGGCTGCTCTCTTGTTTTCCCCTTCTTGTCTCCATTCTCCCACCTCCACCCCCAAGTCTGGGCCGCCTCCTCTGTGTTGGAGGTGATACTGCCTCCTTAAGTGGCACAAAGTGTGGGGAAGAGACTCTAGCAGTTGGGGAACGTGCTAAGGATGTAGACCTTCTCTTTATCAGGAGCTCCACTGAGCTGTCCTGGACCTGTTCATGGTTGATAAAGGAGCAGATTCTGTGGGTGTGAGACCATGTGCCCATCTACTTAGCGAAGGGTCACGGGGCCAAGAGTGTAGGAAGCAAAGTGGGGGTGGGGTGAGAGGCTGGATCCAGGGTCAGCTCTCGAGCGTGGGGGAGGGCCTCTGCCAGGGGACCAGCTTCGCCAGGTGTGACGCTCCTGCACAGCAAGAGGGCCAAGGGGTTGCTTCGTCTGTGCGTGGGCTGCCAGTGGGACCCAGCAGGAAGGAGGTTTATGTATTTGTTCTTTATTTATGTTTTCAGCTCCTCAGGCCCTCTTATTCTCATACCTCATATTTTATCCATTAGCAAATTCTGTGAACTCCACTTTTGTATTTTGATCCGGAATCTGACCACAACCTACAGTGATACCGCTTTAGCCAAGTCACAGTCATCCATCCCCTGGATTTTTGCAGTAACCACCAAACCGATTTCCCTGCTTCCACCCTTGCACCCCTAGATGTATTGTCAGCAGCCAGTGGTCCTCACAGTGGCCTGCAAGGTCCCACACAGTCTGTTGTCCCCTGGCGGCACTATCCCACCTCCAGTCTTGCGTGCTGTTCCCTTGCAGGTGATCCCAGACCAGTCTGGGTGACAGCAGCCACCGTCCCCAGCCAGCACCTCCCGTTCTTCTCCCACACTGCGTTTTTCCTCCACAGCGCGTGTTTTCCTCTAATATGTGGGCGTTTGCTTGCATGTTCTCTCCCCCACTAGAATGAAAGCTCCTTGAGGACAGGAGTGTTTGTCTTATTCACTCTGGTCCCCAGTGCTAGGCACGTGGGGAGTGAACAGCAAATACTTGTTGGCTTCATTCTCATCCATTTGTTCTGCATCCATTATGTTCTAGGAGCCAGGCTCTGGGGCCCACAATGTGCAGACACACACACACTGAATAAGACATGCATCCCCCCGCCCTGCACAGTGGGCTCACTGCCTAGTGAGAAGCAAATGATGAAGTAACGACAGCCAGCGTAGTGGGAAGGCAGGGAAGGAGGGCCGATAAGCCTCTGTAGGAGTAAGGATGGAACTGACCATGCTGCACAGGGTAGGGCGGGGGGGCCGCGAGCTGCCCGGACCATCTCTACCCTGGACATGAGGACCACTTACCTGGAGCCGGTCTGCTGCTCTTTGTGCACATCTTCTTTTCATCTTTTCCTGTGAGGCTCAGAGAGGATTGCCAGCTGCCTTTTGCTAATCAGTCAACAAATAGTAAATGCTCTTTTGCATACAAAGTACACTTCTAGACACTGGAATACTAGTGGGTCTTGAAGGCAGGGAAGGTGTCCTGAGTTTTTTCATTTTCATGTCAAATGAGTCCATTTCCTGTAAACTGTCCTGATAAGGTCTGTCTTACATGAAGTTAATTTTCTTTTTTTCTATACTCTTTGCAGGGTTTTTCCTCCCTTTATTGATCTATGTTTGTTTTTCTGTCCTAGAAGGATTCCGTCCCTACCAGGGGGGAATTTATTTCCTTAACCTACCTAATACTTGACTTGCAAAAACCATCCTGCCCTCTCCTCCTTTCTCCAAAGGGTAGGCAGTCATTGTAAATCACGCATGGTGCAAAATGGGCCGTAGGGCCAGGGCCACCACCACCTAAGCCCCCTTCTCATGGTCCGTTCTGGCCCTGCTGGTCGCAGCGTGTTGGCGGTATGGTCCTCTCCACGGATGGACAGTTCAACTTGACCTTGGCTTTGGGGCAGAGGAGTGCGTCTGCTCCAGCTTTAACAGAAGAGGGTGAGGTTGGGCCAGCAGGGGAGGCACCTTTGCGGGGGGGACACTTTCCTTCTTCTATAACTGCCTCTAGCCCTTGTTGTCTCTGACTGTTAAGCGTTTGCATTTTGGGGAACGTGACACCACGTGGACTGAGCACCTAACCCGAGTAAGGGTGTGTGCTAGGCGGTGAGTTAATGGACAGAAGGGCTAGAGGTTTGCCGGCTCTGCGTTGGCGGGGCTTTTCTGCAGGAGGTGGTAGTAGGTGAGCTGCCCTAAAAGTGTTAGAAGGTGAGGGTCATGGGGTTTGCATAACTTTAATTGGTGATGAAAATCTGTAGGTGAATATCACCCAAGAGGTCAAATCATGCCACCTCCCTGGGTCGGTTTATCCTGAGAGTTCAGTTATGGGTAACGTGGAATATTTAGTTGCTTGGGGATGAACCTTCCTTCCTCTTAACTCCGAGAAAAGCTCTGCTCTTTTTTAGTAGCAGGGCTTACCACTTAGGAAAGTCCAGCCAAAGCCGTTCTGTGTAAGCGGCCCCGTTGGAGTCTGTCCTGTTCTCCATGCAAGACTGTGCACAGTTCTGTCTCCTTCAGAGCTTCCCTTGGTAAATAAAGGTTAGTGTATCCGTTAGGGTTAGTTTCAAAACTGCTGGGAATTGCAAAATATGGCTTAAACATGAAAGAAGGTTTTCTCCATTATGTAAAGAGGCCTAGAGGTGGGAGGCTCAGCCAGTAGCCATTTCCATGGTCATCAGGACGTTGCCTCCTTCTGTCTAAAAAGATAGAAGTTCTGGCCCTATTAGCTGCAGCATGTGGTCCATTCCGTGGGTTGACAGGTGAGAGTTTAAGTGACCTAACTCCACTGCCCTGGCACATGATTTCCATCCTTTAGGTTACCTGGTGGTCAGACATGGCTGCTGGAGCTCCAGCCATCATATTTCTGTTTCCACGAAAAACACAAAACAGAGGAAATGAAGAGAAAGACAAAAAGTTGCTCTCCCATGTAAGACAACTCCCTTAAAGGAGTCTTTCTGGAAGGCTCACACACCTCTGCTTATATCTCATTAGCCAGCACTTAGAAAACATGGTCACAGCTAGCTTCAAGGGAGGCTGGGAAGTGTGGTTTTGTACCATTGCTGGCCCTGATCAAGTTGGGGTTCTGTTGCTAAGAAAGAAGGCTTGCTACAGTGAGTGAGTGTGTCTGAGCTCTTTGCTATAGCTGGCATGTCTCACATGAGTGTGCCCTGCTTCCTGCAGACGTCCGGAGGGACAGTGATTCTTTCTCTGGATACTGACTGGCTGTCCTTGCGTCTCTCCTTCCAGCTGAATGATAATCCAGTTGCAGGAGTCAGTTGGCATCCTGGTGGGTAAGAGGGGCATGTATTTCTGGAGGTGACGTCTTAGTTGGCAGCAGTGGCAGCTCAGGCCTGGGCACACCTGGGAGGTTGCTGTTCTTACATCTCGGGACTCTTCCTCCCCTCCCCTCCCCGAACCCTGTTTTGTTTAGAAGCTGTGATCGTGATGTGCGACCCCTCTTGGCTTCGCTGCGTCACTCACCATTGCAGGTCCTCGGAGGAGTGGGTGCGACGTCAGTACAGTGAGAAGCTGATGTGCGTGTCCCTCTGCGGCTGTGTCTCCTAGGATGTCAGGGTCACAGAGGACACACTCAGGAGTCCGTCTTCCTGCTTATTTCTTCCGCCTTGCACGTACACATCCACAAACACCACCTAATGGTCCAAGGTTTGGGCTTATGACTAAAAATCTGAAATTCCTAAATTCTCTGAACCCAAGTCCTCGGGAAACCTGGATCCTATGCTCAGCTCAGTGAGTTAATTGGAGTTCTCTCAGATCTTTTCCACTTGAAATCCTCAGCAGCTCTGTGACGTCAGCTGGGGACTTTTCGGGCAGGAGATGTATTTCCACCTCCCACCCCTGGCTGAAGTTGTCTAGGAAATTGTCCCTGACACATTGAGATGCGTAGCAGATTTGCGTTGAGCTGTCAAGAGAATTGTGGGGTTCATCTTAGAAAACGGTGCTCTCAGCAGCTTGAGAAAGTGTTAATTTGTAAAAATCAAACTAGCATATTATGGGATGCTGATAGGTGGGAATCACTGTGTGAGTGAGCGTAGGAGGCTGTCTTGGCTCTTAGATTTTGGTTGGTTCTCAGTTGGGCGCCTTTTTAGATGCCGTCTGTTTCTCCTGCTGTACTAGCTTCTCCCAGTGCTGGTCTGCCTGCTAATCCCTGGCTGTACTGATAGTCACACCGTCTCCTGAGCAGGACAGAAGGAAGGCTCCCTGTAGAGAGGGGTGGGTGGGCATGTCTTCCACAGGAACGCAGGGATAGAGAGGGGGCGGGGGCGGAGCAGACACACTGTGGCGTGGGTTAGGGTGGAATGGGGTTAGGGTTAGGGTTAGGGTAGGGTTAGGGTTAGGGTTAGGGGTTAGGGGTTAGGGTTAAGGTTACGGTGGAATGGGGTTAGGGTTAGGGTTAGGAGTTAGGGTTAGGGGTTATGGTTAGCTTTAGGGTTAGGGTTGGGTTAGGGTTAGGGTTAGGGTGGAATGGGGTTAGGGTTAGGGTTGGGGTAGGGGTTAGGGGTAGGGGTTAGGGTTAGGGTTAGGGGTTAAGGGTTAGGGTTAGGGTTAGTGGCTAGGGTTAGGGGTTAGGGTTAGGGTGGAATATGGGGCTGCAGCTGCCAGTCCCCGTCCAGTGCTCTGATTGTCTCTCCGAGAGGTTGAGACTTAAGTAACAAAACCAGGATTTGAATCTGATTCTGTTTGACTCACGGCCTGTGCCCTTAACCATGTCACATAGCTGCTGCTTCCTCTTTATTTCGTTCATTCAGCGAGTGTCTGAGTGCCTCTGTGTTCCAAGCATGGTTCTAGGTGCTGGCGACGATAGCAGCAAGCCAAACAAAGAAAAGTCCTTACCCTCGTGGAGCTTATTTTATAGCAGTGGGTAAGTTCCCACCATCTTTCACAGTCAGTTTCCTAACATGATATTTTGTACGAACACCACACTTCTTCCCCAGAGTGTTCCTTAAGTGATTTTTCTTTTTCTCAAGCACTAGAACTAGGGGTTTCTTGTTTGTTGGCTATTGCAATATTGATCCCTCCCGCTCCCTGCTCCCAGCATCATAACTGGTTATTGGGACAGCTAAGACACAGTGCCTTATGGGAGGCCTGGGGCTCAGGAGGTCACCCATATCTGGGGTCTGGCTGTGCCTGTCATTTCCCTTCTTTCCCAGGGAAGGGTGTTCCTGGCTTACATGGAGTTGCTTTGTGTCCCCCACCCCCATCCCCTAGTTGTTGTTGTTGTTTTAAATTTATTTATTTGGCTGCGTCAGGTGTTATTTGAGGCACGCCGGCACGCGGGGTCTTTCACTGCAGCGCGTGGGCTGTTCGTTGCAGCACGCAGGCTTCTCTCTAATTGTGGTGCTCGGGCTCCGGAGAGCACGGGCTCAGTAGTTGCGGTGCATGGGCTTAGTTGCCCTGCGGCATGCGGGATCTTAGTTCCCCAACCAGGGATCGAACCCGCATCCCCTGCAATGGAAGCAGATTCTTTTTTTTTTTTTTTTTTTAATTAATTAATTTATTTATTTTTGGCTGTGTTGGGTCCTCGTTTCTGTGCGAGGGCTTTCTCTAGTTGTGGCAAGTGGGGGTCACTCTTCATCGCGGTGCGCAGGCCTCTCACTATCGCGGCCTCTCTTGTTGCGGAGCACAGGCTCCAGACGCGCAGGCTCAGTAGTTGTGGCTCACGGGCCCAGTTGCTCTGCGGCATGTGGGATCTTCCCAGACCAGGGCTCAAACCCGTGTCCCCTGCATTGGCAGGCAGATTCTCAACCACTGCGCCACCAGGGAAGCCCGGAAGGCAGATTCTTAACCACTGGACCACCAGGGAAGTCCCCCCTCAGTTGCTTTTGAGGGCTGGTTTCAGAGGTTCTTGTGTTCAGTTTATTTTAGGTGGGCACGTTCTTATTTTTTTCCACTGGAGTCTGGTTCAGGCCTTATGGATACAAGAGAAGGTTAGCTGAATGTTTTTGTCTGTCTTCAGATCAGGTTGAGGTGCCTGGAGACAGATGACTTCCCTTCTATAGGAAAGAGGAGGGAAAATGTCACAAGACTACTTTCCACTAAGAATAGCACATTCGTGAGATCTCTTGGATGCAGGTTTTCGAATTCAATTTCCTGACGTGAGGCTGGAAGGCAGAGTCCCCACCAGCATCATCCTCATCTCCAGGCTTTATTGAGTATTTTCTGTGCGTCTGGCACTGTGAGAGGTATTTTACATATGTTCCAGCCTCCTCTGAGGCCAGAAAAGGAAACAGAGGTTAAGAAACTCCCGCGGAGCCACGTGGATGGGGAAGGGACAGAGCTGGGGTTGAGCCGAGGCTTCCCGGGCCTTCGCCACGTGGATGGGGAAGGGACAGAGCTGGGGTTGAGCCGAGGCTTCCCGGGCCTTCGCCACGTGGATGGGGAAGGGACAGAGCTGGGGTTGAGCCGAGGCTCACGTCACGCACGGATGGCTGCCTTCTGCTCGTCAGGGGCTCTGCTGGGGCCGCGCTCCTCAGCTCTGAGCGGGGACCTGCCAAGCGGGACATGCCGGCTTGTGTGGGCTCCTCTCCTCAAACGACAAATCATAAAAGCTCAGGGTTTTCGCAGCGTGACTGATTGGTTGTTTGATGTTTTCCTCTTTCTGTTTGCACTCCTCCCTCCCTTCCCCCCAATGTACCCAGGTTGGCTTAGGTCTGCCTTCTCAATTCTAGAATTGTGGCAAACTTTAAAAGGCTGGGAGAGTGGAATGTGGTGGGAGATTTGAGGAGGCTGCCTTTGCATGTCGGAGCTGGTCACTCACTCCAGAGGTTTCTAGTCTGGATGCTGGGACTTAGCGGTGCCTTAAGGAAATTAGAACACACGATTGTCTAAAGGGTCTGTAGGGAGGTGCATGGGTCTTGGAGGTGCTGGGCCAAGCACCTAACTGTTTCAGAGAAGCTTCTACCTGTTGTGGGTGTTGGGGACTGGCTGCCTACAGGAGGTCTAATCGCTTAGCTAGTCCTGGCCTGTTTTTACAGAAAAGGAAGCTGAAGCCTTGCCCACACGGCTGGTGTGGTCCACCCTCAGTCAGCTCCGCCTAGGCTCTTGGGTCGGTTCACACAAGTGTGGGGCCAGTGCTTTGACTCTGCAGGGCACCTTTAGGAAGGGTTAAAACATTGAACCTCTAGAGCAAAGTAGGAGGTTGCTCTCTTATTTTCCCATAACAGAAAAATGTTTAACTTCGTGGCAACCTTGAGCCATGGCTTTCACTCCTCCAAACACACGTATTTGGTGTTTGACCTTGAACAGGTCTGTGGTTTCTTCTCTGTGCTTTGAGTTTTTCCTTTGGTGAAAGGGATATTAAATACCAGATATAGACAGTGGGGTGCTGACAAGAAAGGGAGAGTGTCATAAAGGGCCTCTCTATCTCTCAGACCTTTTAAGAGTAAGGAATTGTCTTTTTATAGTGCTTCACAGCTTAAGAAGCATTTCACAGACATTGCTGAAATTGATTTGCAGTAGTAGGGTAGGTAGGGCTTGGATTGTGATTTCCATTTTGTAAATGTACAAGTGGATTGAGAGCAGTTGTGTGGCCTATGAGATGAGCCCTGGTTCAGACCCCGTCCCTGTGGTGCGCACTGCGCTCCTGCCGCGCTGCCCTGCCTTCCCAGAGCGTGCATACTGTCAGGGCATCCTGGTGACCCCTCCTGCGTCTGGGTCTTCATTTCTGTTTGCTGAGGAGCTTACTGGGCACCGGCAGAGCCACTTGGTCTGAGACAGCGGAGGAAGTGACCCAGCCCGGAAGTTGGGCCACGTCACCAGATGGCACAGTTGGAGACCACTGTTCTGGCCCTTCTCCTGGGAGACCCGTGTTAGGAGGCCGACATAGGGTGGAGCTGACAGTGGGATTTCCTTTCCTGGTCATTACGGGATGGCAAGTATTTAAAAATATCTCGTGAACATTCTTTGGCTAGTGGCTGGGTGTGCGCCCAAGTTCATGGCCTTAAACCTCGGAGGGGCACCAAGTAGCCGAGTAGCTGGGGCTGCCTTCTGCAAGATGTTTATCACGGGTGTTGCCCTTTATTAGACCAACACACTGAAGTTATTCCCTACCTCGAACTTACTCTCAGGCCACTCAGGGCTCTTCAAGATAATTAAGTCTCGTAATTCTTGGTACCTAAGTAGTGATACAGTTTGGGAATATTTTTATCTTTTTTTTACACAGACAGCTATCCCCTGAATGACCTGTGTTTCATGCTTCTCCTTTGCCTGAATTTTTTCGCTCCATCGAAAATACTATTTTCTCTCTTCCCAACACTGTATCCCAAACTTCTCCGATTCTACTCAGTCCTTTAAATGTAAAGGCTGTTTCTGATTCACTTCTTTACCTTCTCCAGAGCACCCCAGCCCAGGTAGACCTTTGAAATCCTTTGGCTCCTTGCTGCTTAGGAGCTTGTTCCCAGGTCGCCACCTGGACCTGTGGCATCTGAATCTGCATTAAAAGGGCTCTCTGGTGATGGGTGTACGCAGAGGAGCACCTGCTCTCTGGCCTCCTGTCGTGTTTGTTTATCACCTTGTGTTAGAAGTTAACAGTCTCGGTATTTTGTCCTCCCCTTTGCAAACTTATCTTTTCTTTTTGATCTCTTGGCAGTACCTGATGCAGTCTTGGCACTGAACAGGCACTAATCAATATCTGTGGGTTGACTGGCAGTCACCCTTCATTTAAAAAATTTGTCAGCATGTAGGGAGTTGTATGAGAGATGTGACATGCATGCACATAAAAATTTACTGCTAAAAGAGCAAGAAAATTAAGAGGAGACACAATAAATTTGAATGCACCGAGTGCGGCAACATTTGTGGAAGGGGCATAGGCATTGGAACCAGCCAACCCTCGGTAGATAAGTTCTCCCAGCTCCCTCACCTGCTGTGGGTATGCGGCCTTGATTATTCTCTCAAACCCTAATTTAATGGGCTGATCTCTAAAATGAGGGTGACAACGTACTTACAATGTTGTTCTAAAGATAAAATGAGATAATGTAGGTAAAGCATACACCAGTGTTTGGCACATAATGCTCAGTAAGTGGTAGCCAGATGGTACAAAATGAAGGCATTCATGGACTCAACAATCGCTAGAAGTTTTAAAGCGCTTTAATTGGATTCTTGCTAGCCTTTGAGACATCCACTGTTTTATAAAATGGCTGAAATAGGGACAGCTTTCTAAGGGTCATGTTCCATCTGCCCCCCTTGTGGTCTCATGGTTTCCAGGATGTGCCCTCAGCTCTGGGGGACAAGTCCCTATCTTCTGTATTCAGTGTCCCCAAGAACACCAGTCTCAGGGAGGTGCCTGGTACCAAATGCTGCCTGGCTGAGGCGTGAGGCTGTGAGGGGAGCAGCTGCCTTGGAACACCGTGCCCCCCCTGCCCCTTCCGCCCCAGGGTTTATGCTGCTGCAAACAGATGCACAGAACTACTAAACGGTGGAAGCTGACCTAAAGAACTGTCCTGGGAGCTCTCAGAAATGCAGTTAGAAAGTCAGCAAGGTTGTCGCAACACAGTGGATGCGTCCTCCCCCAAGCTCTTGCCCTTCCTTTGGGCCAGGAGGGGAAGGGGGGACTTGCCAGGTTACGAAATGATTTCTTCTTCTAGGGCAGACGGTGGGATGGGAGTGGGGTGGTACAGGCATCCGGAGGTCGGCTTTGGGAGCTGCTGTGATACAGTGCGTGTACTTAGTGTTGGAGCGGAGGCCTGGGTCGTGTCCTGCTGTCTGCTGGTGTGCCCCCCGCAAGGCGGGGTGTACATATGTGGGTGAGTTCACGGATGTCAAGCTCTTTGAAGATGAAAATTGTTAAGTTTATCAGCTGGGCTGTCACTTCCTTTACTCTTTTTTTTTTTTTTTTTAAGTTTTATTTATTTATTTATTTTTGGCTGCATCAGGTCTTCATTGCTGCACGCGAGCTTTCTCTAGTTGCACTGAGCAGGGGCTACTCTTCATTGTGGTGCGCGGGCTTCATGGGCTTCTCATTGTGGTGGCTTCTCTTGTTGCGGGGCATGGGCTCTAGGCGCATGGGCTTCAGTAATTGTGGCATGCGGGCTTCAGTAGTTGTGGCTCATGGGCTCTAGAGTTCAAGCTCAGTAGTTATGGCACACAGGCTTCGTTGCTCCGTGGCATGTGGGATCTTCCCAGCCCAGGGTTCGAACCTGTGTCCCCTGCATTCAGGGCAGGCGGACTCTTAACCACTGCACCACCAGAGAAGCCCCCTTTACTCTTTTTTTTTTTTTTTAAGTTTATTTATTTATTTATTTATTATTTATTTTTGGCTGCATTGGGTCTTCGCTGATGCGCGCGGCTCTCTCCAGTTGTGGAGAGCAGGGGCCCCTCCTCATTGTGGTGCGCTGGCCTCTCACTGCGGTGGTCTCTCCCGTTGTGGAGCACGGGCTCCAGGCGCACGGGCTTCAGTAGTTGTGCCTCGCCGGCTCCAGAGCGCAGGTCCAGCAGCCGTGGCGCACGGGCCCAGTTGCTCCGCGGCATGTGGGATCTTCCCAGACCAGGGCTCGAACCCATGTCCCCTGCATTGGCAGGCGGACTCCCAACCACTGCACCACAAGGGAAGCCCTACTCTTTTTTTTAAGTCATCTTGTTTGGGTTTTTTTTTTCCCCATTTTTTAAATTGAAGTACAGTTAATTAACAATGTTGTGTTAGTTTCAAGTGTACAGCAAAGTGATTCAGTTATACACACACACATATTCTTTTTCAAATTCTTTTCCTCATTTTCTTTGCTCTTGGTTTAAAATAGAGTGTTTACCTTGTCTTATGCATTGGATCTATTCATATTTCACCTACTATGTTTGAACCTTATTACAAGTCAAGTTAAAAAATGTTTAACTCTTAAGGGGATTGAGACTTCTTCCTATACTTAGGATTTTACAATGACAAGTCAGTGGAAAACCGGAATTAGCAGAATTCACTCTTCAGTTCAGGTTGGCGATTCTGTAACAGCTACGTGTATAAAATACTGTGACGTCTCGTGAAAAGAGGACATATCTTGGAGTTCAGAGTGAGGCAGGTGTCCGAGTGTTTTCCTCTTTCCTCTACACCCCCTGCTTGGTGAAGGGAGAAGGCTGGCCGTGTCAGGGGAGTCGCGGTCATGCCGGTGGGCGGCCTCGCCGGTGGGCGGCCTCGGTCTCTGCGGGGTGAGTGGCTGTCTTGGCTGGTTCAGGCTTGCCAACAGTGCTGTGGGCTGCGAGGTTACCGTGCCTGACAGACGCAGGACAGATGTCCAGTCCAGCTGCGTGGCACAGAGCTGTGCTCCCATCCTAGATGGACGACAAACGACTTTTGTACAGTATTTCTCTTCTGAGTCACGCTCCCACTTTCTTTGTGATTTAAAAAATGTCCTCCCTCCCACTTCTCCTCCAAGCTCCTCCGTTCACCTCTTTGCAGTCTGACGTGTGGAGGGGCAGCATCAGGGCTTTCCAGCCCCCCGCTTCCCGCTTGGTATGAGTGTGCTGTGCTCTGGCAGAGCTGTTTGCCGGAGAGCAGAGGGAGGGGCCTTCCCTTGGGAAGAGGTCGGGAAGGACCAGAGACTAAAAATAGGCAGCTTCTAAGAGCCAGCTTACTGCTCCCTCAGCTCAGATGTGGTCCTCCTGTGATAACCGGGCTCAAAGTAGAGTGTTGCTTTTGGAACAAAGAGAAAGTAAATCAACCCTCATTGAAAGGAAGAAAGAGACAGATATCACCACAAACTACGGGTTTTTACTGTATGTTCCAGATAAGAGGGATGCTCCCGAATTGCCTGGTGGATTTAGATGTGTGTCCCCTGGTAATTCCGGGTGTGTGTGTGTGTCCACGTGTGTGACACTAGGATGGTTCCGTGTGTCAGGTGCTGAGATGCTCTGGGACTGTGGGTAGGTGTTCTCACAGAGGCTCTTCCCAAGAGGTCTTTGCCACACACGTGGAGAAGGATGTGTCCCATTTACAAGGCAACTCTCCTGACACTAAATGGAAGAAACTCCCCTGGGTCCTGTTTGTCCAGTAAATACACAGCCTGGACACTTGTTCACACAGGAGGCGTACCAGCTGCAGAGCTGAGGGTCAAAAAGCCAGCGGTGCCAGCTCTTCTAATATGATAGACAAGCTGCCTTGTTCCCCTTTTTTCTGTTCTTTTAAAAAGTAGGGGTTCCCCCCACCAACCACAGAAAATGACGCCTTCCCTGGCCTTCGGGACTCTAGTGCAGATGTAGAAAGCGCTCCTGTGATTAGAGCCGGTGAGGGTCCCGGGGTGGCCAGAGGGCCTCCAAGGAAAAGACCTGGAGCCTGAGATGCCACTTGCCCTGGGTCCTTTACACCTGTTGTCACTTCTTCCTTCTCACGTTTAGTATCAACACCTTGTTTTTACCAGGGAGGATTTTCTGTCCTGACTTTCAGACTAGATTTTGAACAACTTCATAAGGGTATTGCAGTGTATCCCTCTGGACCTGTTTCTGCCTTTTCCCGTGACCTGAGAAAGTAGCTGTGTTCTCTCGAAAGCTGCCCCCGGCCCTGATCCTGCCCTGGCGTGGCTCGTGGCCAGACCTTCCACCGTCCTGAGCGACAGTGAAGTGCTCGTGTGGTGCTTGGCCTTTATCACTCACTTCATCCCTTTATCTTGCTCAGCCAGCCAAGTGTAGCCTCTTCTCTCTCTCACCCCTGCCTTCTCCGGTCTCTGTGGTCTTTGATGAGGTGGGCCGGGCTGGAACGGCATTCTTGGTTGGCTGGGGGTGCACATGGTGGGATGGGGGCACGCTGGTGCTGCTGGCAGGCCTGTGTGGAGGGGCCGTTGCTCTCTCGGAGCCCCTCTGTCCCCTGAGCCTCGGGCTCCTCTTTACGCCTTGATGTCCGAGCCTCACGGAGTAGCTTGTCCGGTGGAAGGGAGCAGTTTCCCCTGCTAATCTTGCTGTTGTTTTGTTCAGGGAACCGTGGAGTGTAAATGAGGGAGGCCCCTCTTCCTGTAGCAGGTGACTGTCCTGCTCAGGGGCTTGCAGCAGGGTGCGCCTCGGGGGGGACTGGAGCCAGGGTGTCCTGAATATCGGTTTCACGTCCCTCAGTGGCTGAGGGACAGGGAGCACAGGCCCCCGGATGGTTTTCAGACTTAGTCCCAGCTGAGCCAGGCAGGCAGCGTGGAGGCCTGCACCAGGGCGCTGCTCCGGAGAGGAGAGGGTGGAGATGGGGTGGCACCCTGGGAGGGAGAGCCGGGGAAGTCTGGCCTGAAGTTAACATCAGAGCGTGCATTGATTGTTTAAAAAAAAGTCCGACTGCTTGTGAGACATTTCCATTTAATGGCTTCTGATAGTATGTTTGTCGTTTATATTAACGTTTAGGAGCTCAGAGGGTGCAGCGACACTGTCAGAAGTAAATCGTACGGTGATCTCAGTGACTGCTCCACCCCTAGCAGCGTGGCCGCCCCATCCTCCGATGGCTGTGTGAGGACCCAGCAGCCTGTGCCTCTCCCAGCATGTGCGGTTGCACCCTATTTTCATTGAAAAATGCATCTTGCAATGCCTCCCTCATGCCTTCTCACATGGCTGTACGTGAACTGGTGTAGTGCCCGCCTCTGGAAGCCTAGTCGCTTCGGCCTTTAATCTGAGTTGAGAGCTTGTCCTCCTTGCTGCCTGGCTGTGTCCAGCACTCTCGCCTGGTGGGTTCCCAGAAGAGCTGGCACAGACTGTGGCCCGGGCGAACCTTGCGTGGAATGTTGCCCTCGTGCCATCCGCAGAGCGGAGGCTGGGTCGGCCCCCTCCCTGCCTCGACTTGATTGTTGGGGACTTACTGTAATAATCTGCTTGAACAGGCGGAGAGACCACATTAGCTTGGCTGGCAGTCGTAAACAATGTTTGCTCTGTGAGTTTGCGCCCTCACCCCCACTCTCGGAGCCCTGTGTCCTCTGCCACCCCTCTCTCCTTGCATATTCTAACCTTGGCTAAACGGCTTCATTCATAATAAGATGGGCAGCATTTTCTGGGACGAAAATGGACTGAAAATAAGCAATTCCCAAGAACCTCCAGCTGTGATGCACAAGTAAAAAGTGTGTAGTTTCTGGGTAGAGATTTTAACTAATGTCTGGATAACCAAAGTATTTTCTTTTTATTCCATACTCCCTTCACTACTTTGAAACCCTATTTGAAAACACACACGCGCGTGTGCGCTCAGGTTAAAAAAAAAAAAAATCTTTCCTAAAACTGACTATTTTCTTGGCAGGGGGTGCCCTGGGAAGATTCCATTCATTGCCTCACAGAACAAGGGCTTCTACTGTCAGTCTTTGCACAGGTGTAGGGTCCTGGATGGTCTGTTGCTAATACCTAGGGAATTTGCGGGTTTCTTTATTTTTTCCATAGACTAGTTTTTTCCCTCTTCTTCTCACTTTTCTTTTATAGTTTAACAGAAACAGGGTAAGAGAAAACCCTACCTCACACCTGCACTGCCTTTTGCAGTTTGACAATTGCGGTGGTTGGTTCCACAGACAAAACCTGCTCCACCTTCTCTGCGTTGATTGGTGGCTGATGATGTCATGGCATAAAGCTCAAACTGACTGTTTTCTCTGTGGGACAAGCCCCCAGAAAGCAGACAGCAGAGCTCTTGCTCTTTTGTTGCTTCTAGTTCATGCTGTCAAAGGGGATAGAGAAAGGTGGGAGCAGAGCTGTGGCTGCAGATAGCTTTGATTTATTTCTAAAGCTCAGTCACAGGTACCTAGAACAGGAAGCCTTCTTATACCTGGAAAGAGCCTTTGTTTTTCATGAGAGCACATAGTACTTTTTGCACTGAAGGGATTTTGTTGTTTCTGCCTTAATCTTCTCTGTTAAGAGAAAGATAGAGGCATTTTCTTTTTGTTTGTTTGTTTTTTGTTTTTTGTTTTGGCTGTGTTGGATCGTTGCTGCACGCGGGCTTTCTCTAAGTTGTGGTGCGTGGGCTTCTTATTGCGGTGGCCCCTCCTGTTGCGGAGCACGGGCTCTAGGTGTGTTGGCTTCATCAGTTGCAGTATGTGGGCTCAGTAGTTGCGGCACATGGGCTTCAGTAGTTGCGGTGCACAGGCTTCAGTAGTTGTGGCTCGTGGCCTCAGTAGTTGTGGCTCGTGGGCTCCAGAGCTCAGGCTCAGTAGTTATGGCACACGGGCTTAGTTGCTCTGTGGCATGTGGGATCTTCCCAGACCAGGGCTCGAACCCGTGTCCCCTGCATTGGCGGGCGGATTCCCAACCACTGTGCCACCAGGGAAGTCCCTAGAGGCATTTTCAAGGAAACTATTCTAGTGGCCCAAGAAAGGGTAGGAAGAGGAGTTAATTTCAGGAAAATAAATAATAATTGGAAAAATTTCACTTGGTTCCTCACAGAGCTTGGGAACTCTTGCTGTCAGCATGCTTTCATCGTAGAGGTAAACTTAGCTGTAGGGTGACAGCTCTAAGGTAGATTAAGGGAATGGTACAGCCTCAGAGTTTTGCCTCTGATTTAAAGAGCCCAAGGAGCAAAAGTTCCGTGTGAATTTACTCTTAAGTGGGCCTGATGAGATTTACCTTCACCTTGGACCTTCCTGGGCCTGCTGTGGTGCAGCTGGGCCATTAGGGTTCCAGCAGAGCGGGCCTGGCCCGGCAGGGCTGCCTTAGTTGTCGCTGGGCTGGGCTCACCTCGTACTGCCTGGGAGAATTGCTGGAACTATGGGACACTTGCCATCTCCAGCTGCTCCGAGCATCTGGGGGCCTCGTGGAGAGGCCAGGCTCCTTTAGGGGTCTCTGCAGCTGCCGGCACCAGTGTCCATTCCGTCAGGGGTCCGTTGCTGTCTCTGAGCGTCTGAAAGCCTGTCTCAGGTTCTCATATGATCATGGCCAAAGGACCCAAAAAGTTACTTCAGGACACATTTTTTCAACCCACCTTTCTTTTCTCAGACTCACAGTCAGACATGAATTAGCACTGACCTTAATGACCATTTCCAAAAAGCTTGTCCGGAAAGGGCTCACCACTCTGGTAAGAGGGACAGGACTGGACAGGCGTCCCTGCCTACCCACAGAGTGGCCCTTGGTGGGGCCAGGCTATATTTACCCTCTGCGGGTCCCCAGGGCTTTGACTTGTCAGGTGAAAGGAAAGTCCAGCTGGCCTGGCGGCCACGTCACTCATTAATCTGCCTTCACCCATGTGGACTGTGCTCCCTGCAAACGTACAATCACTGGGCCGTCTTCAGACAGCTGAGGTGTAACTTCACCTAGGAGCGACAGAACATCGCAGCTGGTTTACCTCTTCTAAACAAAACACCCTCAGAGGCTAAGCAAGGCACTCCCTCAAGCCCGGTGGAGCACGACTCACTTCTTTTGTCGGGCAGCTCTTCTCCTTCCGTTACCGTGTTTTGAGGTTTCGTAGGGCTTTGCCGATGAGGTGGTGACATGTATATAGGGGAGAAAGCCCGTCTGAAGTGGGCGAACCTCTGATTTTTCAGCCACATGTGTGCCGTGTTCCCAGGTTGGCCTTCTGTCTCCCTTCTTCTCTGCCTTGTTAGCACGTGAGGATCACGGTGGGGGGACCTCCC
The DNA here is from genome assembly GCF_028564815.1 of Eubalaena glacialis. Classification (NCBI taxonomy): domain Eukaryota; kingdom Metazoa; phylum Chordata; class Mammalia; order Artiodactyla; family Balaenidae; genus Eubalaena; species Eubalaena glacialis. The sequence goes on along the minus strand of NC_083726.1, from coordinate 116,931,993 downwards.
GCCACTGCAGAGATTCTGATTTGATGGCTCTGGGGTAGGGCCTGAATATTACATTGGTAATATTTTTTTCAGGTTCCTTGGTGATTCTCATGAACAGATAGCTAATATCAGAGTATAGGAAAATGTCCCTGTCTTAGTTCACACACCCCAAAAGTGGCACACTTGAAGCACATGGTAGTTCTTTCCCATCATGAATGTTTATGTCCCATAAATAGGGAATTGCCTAAATTTTATGAACAATGACAGCTGTCACCCTGGTGTGGCATTTGAAGCTCTGCTCGTCTCTGCTTTCTCTCTAACTTCCATCTTTGCAGGGGAGCCCTTGAGCGCTGGGAAGAGCGCAGTTGTAGGGTCTGCTGGGGGCCTGTCCAAGCCCCAGGCGCTTTCCTCCAGAAAAACAGAATGGGGATGTGCTTGAGGCGCTCGAGACCTCGGCCTGCTGCCGCCGTCACCGCTGGTAGGAAAGCTTCATCTCCACCCATGAGGACGCCTGCTTTTCCGCTTGGTGACGGTGGCATTAGTGTTCCCGTTCATGTCTCTAACGGTGAACCCCTGGGTCTCCTCGGGCAGTGGCAGGCCAGAGAAGGATGCTGTGGGACAGCTCTGAGCCTCGTTTTCCCCACAGTCTCCAAGAGGAAGACTCGTCACTGGTCTCTGAGAACAGGAGCCGCCGTGGGTGTGGTCGTGCTGTGCCAGCCCCTGCTGTGCCAGAGGCGGATGGGGGGAGATGCGCCACCGCCCGCCCCCCGGTCCTCTGTCCTGGGGCCTCTGCGCACAGCTGGGCATCTTGGGCGTTTTCAGTGGGCAGGTGGGGGAGCAGATTGACTGTTGTTCTGCCAGGATCTGACATCGTGAGAGTTTGCTTGTTTGGGCTTGTTTTATGTTATTTACCCTGATAGGTAGCTCTCTGTGCACATTTGACACTGGCCTGTTAGAGGCAGGGTTTACAGCTTTTCCTTTGAGAAATTAGTCCATAGATCTAGAAAATGTTCTTCAGCTGCTTGAGTATTCTCTGCCTAATTTCTCCCCCTTCTCAGCCTAGTTTCCCTTTTTTATCCCTGCCGAGGCTGCCCTTGCTTCTGTATTTACACAGCCTTGGGTTTATGCTACCTTTACCTCTTTCCTTGTGATGAAGTTTTTTAAAAATTCTTTTTCTCCTAAGAATGTTGTGTTCTTTCATATATGTATATATATATATATTTAAATTTATTTTTGGCTGCGTTGGGTCTTTGTTGCTGCATGCTGGCTTTTCTCTAGTTGCGGCGAACGGGGGCTACTCTTCATTGCAGTGAGCGGGCTTCTCATTGCGGTGGCTTCTCTTGTTGTGGAGCGCAGGCTCTAGGCGCACAGGCTTCAGTAGTTGTGACTCACGGGCTCTAGAATGCAGGCCCAGTAGTTGTGGCGCACGGGGTTAGTTGCTCCACGGCATGTGGGATCTTCCTGGACCAGGGCTCGAACCCGTGTCCCCAGCATTGGCAGGCAGATTCTTAACCGCTGCACCACCAGGGAAGCCCTCTTTCATATATTCTATCACTGGACTTGATTATCTCATGGGACTAGTCCTTCCATGTTCCCTCTGATCTTTGAGTTTGGCTTTTCTTCAGTTGTGTTTTATGGATTTAATGGCCTTCATCTGGATCAGTTCTCTTCTTTATAGGTTGACTCACAAATGCTTGTCAACTATAAGAAGTCTTGTTTTTTTGAAGTTGTGTTCAACTGGCCCAGAAAGGTTATTAACATGGCAGCTGATTGATACATTGAAAAAAATCAGACCTTGGTCCTCAGAAGTGCTGTTTTGTATAAGAGGATGGAGTGGTAGTGTCTGGAGGAGATAGTGGGGGTCAGTGGACACCAATCACATCAGCTCCTAATACAAAGCCCCTGCTTGGGAACACCAAAGAGGATGTGCCTTAGGGGAGAGTTATCTGAAGCAAGGATAGAGACGAAGCTCTGGAGGTGAGGTTGAGTGTGTAGGGGAGTTGGCTGCGTATGTAGCCATAGTTAGAGAAGGCACAGTGGTTGGATTTGAGGATTGAAGGGAGGAGAGAAGGAACAGGAAGTTCAGAGCATTATGGGGATAATAGTGTGATGACACAAGAAGCTCAGGGGTCTTACACATTTGGTGTTGACTATTGAAAATAACAATAAGGGGTTTGGTAAATTTGGGGTCAGTTCTCTTTGAGAAGAGTGGGCACTAGTCCTAGTGGTAATCTTGATTACTTATTACTCAGTACAATTGCTAAATCTTTTTCACTTTTATTCAAACCCAACCATAGCAAGCTGAATGATATTCAATATTAACAATCCTTTATTGATTAGATACATATAGGACTTGAGATTTTTTTATATTACAAAAAATAAGGTAATTAATTTTAGATTATCTTTGGTTAATCATTAATTATGACATTTTATTCTCATTAAATAAATTATGAGATCAGCTTAACTAGAACAAGTCAGTCACCACAGTCCCAACATTATTGTTTTTATGTTTTTTATAACCTGTGATGAAATTATTATTACTCATTTCCTTTGTCTTGAAAATATAGTACATGTGTATACCTTTACTTAAAAGATAAAAGTGAAAATCTTTAAAGGATTTAGCAAATAAATTATTCACAGTTTGATTATTTCATTTTGCTAATAAAGGAAGAAAAAGTGGTCTATGTTTGAAAAACAAAACTAAACCAAACCCAGACTGTGGCACTTTCTTGACCAGGCTTTTGTCCTTGGCCTCAGAGTTGGAAAGTCCAGGGACCTTCTCCAGTGATCTGGAGGCGTGTTCCTCCCCAGAAGTAGTACAGGACTGCTGGTTGTGATGACAGGACTTGTAGGGCTACTTGGAGGAGTGTTAGTCCTTCAGTAAATACAGCACATACTCCTGTGTCTGCCTAACGGGGCTCAGATCTTTAGTGTGTGCAGCGGGGTCGATGGTTCCAGATGTCTCTCGAATGGGTGTCTAATATTTCTGTGTTGTCTTGAGGGAGGTGCCTGTCGACAGGCAGTAGTGGATGGGACCGTTTGCTTTAGAGGAGGGCAGTTGTTCTAATTTAATATAAAAATAGGAGCCTGGTTTCCTGAGTCACTCTCTAGCCAGGAAGGCCTTTCATTTCTAAGTGTGGAAAGAAGTATTTGTCTGATTCCTTTGGAAATGATTGTCTGGTGCCACCTTTCAGAGTTGCAGAGACAGGCGGCCGGGTTTGTTTAGTTTTTGCTTGTTCTTCACAAGGTACACAGAGTTGAGTCAGAGCCCTTCCCCGGCTGACTTCACTGTCTGTGGTCCAGACAGTTCTCATGGGCCTCGGATGGCAGGGATGCACGGCCGTCATTCTCTCCTGTGGCACCTCTGTGTGCACCCCTTCTTATACGTGGGTTCTGCTCCTCGCCAGGTGTATGGTTTGCTGGGTGGGGTCACAGGCTGGATTTCAGCCCCTGCACCCCTTCCCCTTAACCGGGAGCTAGCACTACTCCACATGGTGGCCAGGGGCAGAGCATAGTGTTCATTCGGAGTCATGGGCTCCAGTGCCTGTGTAGATGTGTCTTTATCCTGTGTTACTTGTTACCCAAATGGGTCTTGCTGCAAGTGCTGAATGTCTTTGAGATTTCTTCTAGAGCCAGGGGCACCGGTGGGGAGAGCAGTACACTTACCTTACAAGTGAGAAGTGGTCTCACCCTCTGCCCAACTGCCATTTAGTCCTTTCAGACTCCGGTTATCAAAGCATCGTCTTAGACTGAGGAACTCAAACCTTTTGACACCCAAATCTTTTGTCCAAAATTGTATTTGGCCCCAGAGTTCAGCACAGTTATCCGCCAAGTTTAATGTTGCAAGGACAGCATTGTAAAGGGGCCGCACTCCGCCCCCAGGTCTGTCCCTCAGAAGTGTGTGGAGCTGCTAGTGTTCACAGCTGAGCCCCGCTGATCTTGGTGGTGTAACAAGTCAAGACACGGAGCGTCCAAGGCCCAGAACAACGTCCTTTCCCATTGGGTGCTCTGGTCTTCCTAGAATTTGTGTTCCTTTTTTTTTTTTTTTTTTAAAGGCTGCGCCGTGAGGCATGCGGGATCTTAGTTCCCTGACCAGGGATCGAGCCTGCGCCCCATGCATTGGCAGTGCAGACTGTTAACCACTGGACCACCAGGGAAGTCCTTGTGTTCTGTTTTTGACACACTAGGGACCTTTGGGAAGAGGTGGGGACAATTTGGGCTTTAGAGTGAGGCATTCCTATGTTTAAATGTTGTCATTTTCACCTTACTAGCTGGGCAAGTTAATTACCCTCTGATCTCAGTTTTCTCATCTACACAATGAAAATCATAAGAGTTCTTTATAGGATTGTGTGAGGACCAAATGAAAAGATTATTGTGAAGTGCCAGCACAGTGGCTCGGCACATAGGAGAGTTCAATAAATGGTTATAGGTATTATAATCAATAAGAGATGGCCAAAAAGTCTCTTAAACCTCCTCCTTCCAAAGCAGAGAGTAATGGTAAAGTCTTACATTTAGCTTGAAATCTAGTGGCTATAATCATTTACAAGAGGGAGAAGAGAATAGTGGCTTTTTTAAAATGGTTCGTTTTGTTCCTTCATATCTTGACCGCTTTAATGCTGGGAATAAGATATGGCATGGTCCTTGTCCCTGGGAACTCACAGATCTGGAGACGGTCATATAAACTGGTTCCTGGAGTATAATTGAACCTTACAGGCACTGTGATAGACGTCACTGTGGGACATGGTACAGTAAGCAGCCTACCTCTGATAGCAGTCATCCTTTTTTTCCTTTCCTGCTTTGGACTGGGCTTGTCTTTTTACAATAAGTATGGGACTGAAGTAGATGTGGGAAAGCTAGACTTTGGCATTTTCCAGCTTAAAAAAATATCCTTAGAGGATTGATGGGTCCTTGGAAGGACCTGTAGTAGAAGAGTTCCTCACTTAAAAGAAATGATGAAAGGAAGCAAAGGGAGGTAATGGAGAGAATATAACCAGTTAACCATGGTGCCATTGGTAGCTCGTTGTGTGACTCAGGACAGGTGGTGACACGAGCGCCCGCCTTCCATGCTCATAGGCTTGTGTGAGAAGGAAGTAGATAACCTGTGTGGAAATACCTTGTGAAACATGCAGTGCTGCTGCACAGTGTGGGGAGAGTCGGGGATGGGCTTCGTCCGCGCTGGAGGGAGGCCCAAGCCCCCTCTTGTCCTTCAGACCTGCTGTAAGTTACCTGCTCAGAGAAGCTTCCATGACCAACTTATCTTGGGTCCCCTCCTATTAGTCTAGGTCACCGTAACCTGTGCATTTCCTTCCTGGCACTCATATTTTGTAATTACAGTTGACCCTTGAACAACGCGGGGGTTGATCTGTGTATAATTTACAGTCGGCTCTCCGATCCTTGGTTCCTGTGTATCTGCGGGTTCTCAGTTTTTTGGCCATGCCACGCGGCATGTGGGATCTTAGTTCCCCGACCAGGGATCCAACCCGCGCCCTCTACAGTGGAAGTGCAGTGTCTTAACACTGGACCTCCAGGGAAGCCCCAGTATCTGCAGGTTCGACCAGCCACAGACCGTGTAGCTCTGTATTCACAAACATTGTGTGTAAGTGGACCCACGCAGTTCAGACCTGCATTGTGCAAGGGTCAGCTGTATATGCTTGTTTGCTTACTTGTTTATTGTCTGTATCCTCCAGCAGACAAGGGCAAGCACCGTGTTTTTATTCACCAATGTAAATTCAGTGCCAACCATAGGACCTGACATATACCATATATTCAATAAACGATTTGCTGAATGGAGTAAAAGTCGGCAAAACACATTGGTCTTTGGAAAACAGTGACTTTGGGGATGCCCACGTATGCACTGATCCTCGTGTGGGTACTGGGGTGCAGAGGAGCGTCTGTACCCAAGACCGCTGTAGCAGCAGCACCAGAGTGTGGGTTCTGGATTCACAGCGGGGACTTCTGCCTCGTCTCTGCACCCGCCCCGCGGGTGCCTTTCCGCCCATTTGAGACTCCTGACTCACTTGCATTCAGGTGCACATTGACTGTGGTGAGTCTATCCCTTCAAAAGGGAAAACCCCCTCTGGACGATGGAACTTGGTTCCAGGGAGTCGGCAGCTTGCCAGACAGGGAGCATGTGTCCTGTTGGTGTCTAGAAACACACATCCAGGCTCTGGCCACACCCACCGGGCTCCCAGCTGTCTGCTGGACCTTAGCCAAGCAGTGCTTCTTCCGGTCCTTCCTTGGTGTGAGGGGTGTAGTGTAGATTCCATTGGTGTGCACTGCTGGGTGGCCCTCAGATTACTGTTCTCTCAGGGCATGGAAAAAATACCCTTTTTTTGTTTGTTTTTTGACTTTTTTTTTCTTTATTTAATGGTGGTATGATGTATGTTCTTAAAGTGCACAAATCCTAAGTATGCAACATACACACACACAGATGTATATATGTATAAACCTCTGTATGTATCCAGCAGGGTGTTCAGCTGGGAGTCGAGCCATATGAAATTTCGGGGCTAAGGGATTTATTACAGAAATTAGACCTTACCCACTATGGGAGGTGTTGGGACAGTGAAAGTCCAGATGGGGGGTTGGAGGTCACAGGGGAGTCACTCCCCAGTCTGCCTGAGGCATTGGTGTGGGTGGACAGGGCAGAGCTCCTGGAGAGCTGCTGTCCAGGGGGGTCCATCGGGTGTCTGTTGGTCTGGGTAAGGGGCGAGAAGGGAGAGCTGGGTGGAGCGTGGGGGAGAGCGAGGACGGGCTGGAACCCCGCGCACTTCTCTGTCTCTGTCCATCGCCACGTCTGACTGCCGAGACCTTCGTAGAGGAGTGGCTGCTGCGTCCAGTCCATCTTCCAAACCTCACGCGAGTTCCGTTTTTGGCCAGTTCTAACTCAGAACTCTGGGGGTTCTGGGAAACGTAGTTCCCAGCTGAACCAAGCCAACCCGGCACTGTCTGCCACACTGTGTGACCACCGTCCAGAACAGGATCCCAAAGGCGCCCACCCTCTTGCCCCTTCTGAGACAGTAACAACACCCCCCCACCCCCAGCCATTATTCTGGACGGACTTCTTCTACTCCATAGATTTGTTTTTGTTTGTTTGTTTTTTTGGCTGCAGCTTGTGGGATTTAGTTCCCTGACCAGGGATTGAACCCGGGCCCTCGGCTCGGGAGAGTGTGGAGTGAGAGTGCGGAGTCCTAACCACTGGACCTCCAGGGAATTCCTTATTCCATAGATTTGAATTGTGTTTGTCCTTGGTCTTTACAGAGATGGAGCCTGGCACTGTGTTCTCTTTTGTGTCAATATGCCTTCTTTTGCTCACCATTGATCTATGCATTTCATCCACGTTGCTGCATGTTGCAGTAGTTCATTCCTTTTCACTGCTGCATAGTATTCCATGGCTGCTGCTTATTTCTCATTTTGTATTTTGGTTATTTGGGTTGTTTGCATCTTGGAGTATTATGAACTATAATGCTCTATATACGTGTGTGTGTGTGTGTGTGTGTGTGTGTGTGTGTGTGTATAAAATGCTATAAACATTCTTGTACTTGTCTTTTGGTCGACATAGACATTGATTTCTTTCGGAAGTATCCTCAAGAGTAGCATTTCTGAGTTTTATGGTAGAGTTTGTTCAATTTTAGGAACTACTACTGAACAGTTTTCCAAAGTGGTTGTATAGCTTACACTCTGGTTGTTCAGCTTACGTTCTGAGTGTCTGGTTGTTCGTCATTCTAATGGGCAGACGGTAGTTTCTCATTGCAGTTCTGATTGACATTTCATTGATTACTAATAATATTAGGCACCCGTTCAGGTGCTTTCTGGCAATTTGGATGTCTTTTTTTTGTGAAATACCTGGTCAGATCTTTTGCTTAATTTTCGTCGGGTGTCTCTTTCTTACTGTTTACTATGAAAGAGTACATATTCTGGATATGAGACTTCTTTGGTTACAGGTAGCCCTTTGGCTTTAAGGAGGTGTGTTCCTTCTGAAACTGGGAACAGATGGGGTTCAGGCATGTTTGAGGAGGGAAGCCTTTGGACAAAACGTGGTTATTTATTGATCCTTTCTTGGGAATTAATGCGTTGTAGGTTTGGAAGTTAGCAACTCAACTTACTTATGGTTTTAAAAATAAAATATTGGACTCACAAGTATTTCTGCTGCTTTTTAAAAATACAGTTTATCTTGAACACTAGAAGTATATACTCATAAACCAAAAATTCATTCTGTAGAGATCTGAACGTTTGTCGTGGCTCTGACACTCTGCTAAATGCTGAGGATAGAGACCTGAGAGAAACTTGCTTCCTCCAGGAGCACAGAGTCTAGTGGGAACAGAGGAAGAATCTGTGCCCAGAGAAGGGAGGAGTGAAGTTGTTGAGAGAAGGGCTCAGCGGGAACGTGGAACCGAAGCCCTGATGGGTGGTGAGTAGGTTCACAGCCATCATCGGCCTCGGTGCAGAGAAGATCGGAGGAGGTTGAATGTGTGTGCAGGGTGGGGAAGCGTGTCGTTGGCAGTGAAACAGGACGCACGGGGAAGAGTGAGGTGTGTCAGGGGCAGCGAATGAGGGGGATGGAGGGGAAGCGGGTGCTCTGGCCGCCAAGGAATTTAGTCCATCAGCGAAGCGTGTCTCAAAATGTGTAAACAGAGGTGTGGCATGATGAGATTTGATTAGAAAGATCACTTTGGAAGAAATACAGCATATGAATTAGAATTTCAAACTTGAGACGGGGTCTACAAACTCGTACACCCTTGTCCATAGCAGCGTTACTGACAATAACCAAAAGGTGGGCGTGAGCCAGGTGTCCGTTGGCGGATGAACACACACATGCAACGGAACGTTCTCAGCCGTGAGAAGGGATGAAGTTCTGCTGCCTGTGACAACACCAGTAAACGCTGTGCTAAGCCAGACAAGCAGACACGAAAGGACACATATCACCCGCTTCCACTTATACGAGGCGCCTGGAAGAGGCACATTCACAGAGACGGAAAGTAGGATAGAGATTACCAGCGGGTACAGGGAAGGGGGACATGAGTGGTCATTATTTAACGGGTACCAAGTTTCTGTTGGGGTCATGAAAATTTCTGGCGATTATTATACTACATTGTGAATGTACTGAATTGCACACTTAAAAATGGTTAAAATGGTAAATTTTGTATATATATTACCACAAAAAGTAAAAAACCCCACCTCGAGACAGGATCTGCATTTAGGAGATCTAGGTAGAGTCCAGGTAGAGATAATAAAGTTCAGGGCAACGAGGTTGGGAAGGAGGGGATATGTGGAGAGAAATTTAGGAAGAACAGATGGCAGTTCATCCGGTCCCGTTCTGCATTCTCTACAGTACCACACACAGCACAGCCCCTGACATTCTGGGGGCGACGAGAAGAACATGCGGAGTAGGGCAGACGTGAAGGCCGGTGCCTGGAGCTCTGGCTCGGGTGGATGGCAATTTTACAGGGGTTGCAAGTCAGGGGGACGGACCAGTTTGGAAGAGCAGATGAAGAGTTTTTCCTGAAAGCATACGTGAAGGTGCCCCGGCATATTCTGCTGGAGATGCCCAGGAGAGAGTTACAGAGAAGGTGCAGAAGGAAACAGAGAGGAGGAGGTCCAGGGACGGAGGCCTGGGGGCCCTCAGTGGTCTTCAGTGCGGCAGAAGTCGGAGGAGCGTCCGGAAGAAACTGGCGAGGAGAGTTGCGCTGTGCAGCCCTTCACCCTTTGTCAGATTGGCTTTCTCGTTGCTCTTTGTAGAGTCGCCCTCCTCTCTTGGTGTTCCCTCTCCACGCCAGGCTGTCGGTAGGAGGGCCCAGACATCCTGAAGGTGCTAAAGGCGTGGTTGCCAGATGGGCTCAGGGAAGGGTGTGCGCTTCTGTGTGGTTCCGTTGTGTGTTGGGAAGTTGTAGACCTTCAATCTGCTAACGTTTTCTAACTTTCTGATTCCACTATCCCTTCATGCTGCTTTTGCTTACATTCTGCATATGAAGAAAAATTGACAGCTTTGGCCAACATCAATCTCGGGATATTATAGGATGTAAAACCCTATAATCCCATGAGTTAACATCAGTTTAAGATGCCTATGCATTTATGTTTTAAAGGTCAGAGCATTTTTTTCATAAATTTCATTTCTTTTGTTTGATCAGTGATTTGGAAAATTATTAGATTTGAGATTCATGACCCGTTCCTTTACACTGTGCTCTTGAAAGTGTAACAGCTGTCAGGACGAAGGGGCAATGCCTGTTTGAAACGTTTCTGAGTTCTTGGCTCTAGTATTCACAGTCTGTCGTGGTGAGCAGAGATTTGTGCACTAGCACCACTGAGCCATTGTGGGCAGGGTGCCAGGGAAGGTAAACAGATTAAGGGGTTCTTCCTTGTGGTTTGGGAAGCACTAGTCTCAGCATTAGTGACTTTTTAAGAAAATTGTATATGTTTCCAGGTCCCCAAGCCAAGCCCATCTTTTCATGCGGACACAAGACGGCTGTGGCTTCCTTTATGTGGCTGCACTGAGTTCCCTTCATGCTGCTGAATTGGCAGCAAGAGCAGTGGATACTACCTTCGTATTCATCAGCCCCTTAAACCTGACTATAACCTAATCATCTTCAGATTTGGGAGTTATTAAAAATCCCCTGAGATTGATGGAAATGTTCTAAAACTCTATTGTGGTGATGGTCGCATAGCTTGGTAAATTTACTAAAAAATCATTGAACTGTACACTTAGAACAGATGAATCTTATGGTATGTAAGTTATACCTCAAAGTTGTTTAGAAAAACACTCCGTGCAGTCCTAAGCGCTGTGCCGCTTCTGCTGCCTGGGCGCTGCGCTGTTGGGGCAACAGAAGGCCTGCTTAAAGTTCTTCTCCTTCTCAGCCAGGTCCTGCAGGTTCTCATGTCAGGAATTTGGCACAGCTTGGGCTCTCACCTGGCTCCTCTGCACTTGCTCTGCCCGGGGCGTCCAGCACCTGACCGGGCTGGAATATCCACCGGGAATAAGCCAAGCCCATCTGTTTCTGGTGCGAGGCTCTAAGGTGAGGAGCTCAGGTTCTCTAGGGCTTAGAGGCCAGTTGCCCAGCTTGTTATTTATTTGGAGCCCGTGACTTGTCCCCCACTAGCTGTTTGGCCATTTTATTGCTCTGTTAACACATGATTACAGGGTGAGCAGGAATTTCGGTGAAACTAAAATCTTGCAGTATGGCCATTTCTCAATGGTTCCTTTTTGAAGGTTCGGTGGGAGAGGTGGTTAAGTAATGATTCCCGTTGTCTGTATATTCTCTTACCTCTTTATCCGCTTCTGCTTTCTCCCCCAAATTATCCAGTTGATTGAAAAGGAGGTAAACAGATTTTCCTGCCTTCACCCCAAATGCCACTCTATGCAGTTGGATTGTAGTATATGAAGCAGGTTTGGTTCACTATCTGATTATCATTAACTTCCTCTTCAGGAGCCGTGTGCTTCATGACGGCAAAGATCTTGTCCACTTTCACTGTTGTATGTCAGTGCCTGTCACACACTAGGTTGTTAAAAAACAAACTTGCTGTTAGCAGGGATTGAGGCTTTAACATGAACAAGTGGGCTAAATTGCCCCATAGGAGGTAGGCAGTCAGCACAAAGAGAGGCCATCCTTTTGAGGTCATCCTAGTGTGACATTTATTGAATTCCTACTGTGCTCACACTGTGATTTGAGATACTCTGGGGCTTCTGGTCAGACGTCTTTTGAGATATAAGGCTGCTTAGTTTAAGGTCCTTTAACAAGGTCTTTATGTCTGATGTCCAGTGTCTGTATCAGATAAGTATTTAAGTTGAACAGATACATTCACTTTTCCCTGTCCCGAAGTGAGTGATATTTCTGAAGGTGATATACTCAGTCTGTACCCAAAAGCAGGAACCTGAGAGGGTGAAATGTACCCAGATCACTTGGTCGTGCTCGGCACTGAGTGGTCGTGATCATGGCTGAGGCACGGAGCTCGTCCAGTTCACGAGAGGGCAGAGGGCATTCCTCATGAGGGTGGCTTCCCAGAGGCAGACCTGCCGCAGCCACAGTGGTGAGAGGGTCAGGCAGTAGGTAGTGCCTAATGATATCCCCTAGGGAGCACTTCAGTTCTCTCAGATGTTAGATTTCAGGCTGTGGAGCAAACCAAAGCGTTCGCCTTCTGTGCACCAGAGCCAGCAGGTCAAGTAGCAGTGACTTATGCCTGTGAAAACTTGGGCAAGGGCTTCAGAAAGCCCAGTGGTGGGCAGGGAACAACGTGTCACCTGAAGCTCGCCGCTGCTGGACCAGAGAAGGATGCTGAAGGTGGCCGTAGGGTGCTGTAGGTGTTTTAGGACACGGGTGGATGTGGAGCAGGGCCTTTAGGCCCTTTGGGGGCTTTACTGCCTAATCTCATTGGCACTGAATTGGGTGAAGATTAATGAGTCTTCTGTAGAAAAACTTTGGTAGGTTGCTGGCTTTGGGCCCAGAGTAGTTGGAATTTTGGAGCCCAAAGGTCTCATGGCAGTTGGTCTGTGGGAGAAAAGAAACTCAAGTCTTGGCTATACGTCAGCAGCCCCTGGACAGGGTGGGGGTCCTCCCCAGGGCAGGGTTGGCGTAAGCAAGGAGAGGTTGTGGGCTGGGCCCTTTCAAGAGCCTGCCAGAGTGTAGCTCAGGAATTTGCAGTATTCCTTAAGCATAAGGAAATGAAGCTTGTTGTATTCCCTTTCTCTGAGTGTTTTATTTCTAACCAGATGGACTCTTTTCCCTCGTGAAGGAGTTAGGGCTGTAGCTGCGGGAATGATGGTCGATGGTGTCAGAGCTCAGTAGGAATCAGCAGAATGAGAGGGCTGGCCTTGAGGAGTGTTTGATCCAGAAAAAACTGTGTTTTGCTGGGGAAATTATTCCTAAGTCCCATACCGTCTTAAGCTAATTGGGAAGGGAAAGTATGTTCTATAGAGCTGGTTTAAGATTAGCCTTCTCAGTTTATTTCTGCTTTGGAGAAAACAGCTGAGATTTTCTCCATGAAAATAGTTGAAAAAAAATCATGGTCTTGGAGCCATCTAGCCCCACTCTCTTCTGTGGCCTGGAGCCAAGGCAGATCTGGTCAGTTTGCTTGGTGTGTGGGGTGGAGGTGGAGGGGGTCGTCATCAACCCTGTTGGAGATTTGAGATCGTTTTCCTTCGTTAGCTGCCAGCCTCCTGAAACAGCTGCATCTTACCGCTCCTGTTTTACAGCCAGTCTTCCCAGAGGAAGCATACTTATACTTGCTTTAGCTCCTCCTTCCTTCCCTGTTTCCATCTCCAAGAACCCTGTGGGCATCTGGTGAATCTTTTCCTTTGGACTGTCTAACCCTTGAGAGCTTAGATATCACTATACCAGTGACCCGTGATCCTCTGGTATCTGGCAAAGGTAAATATTGTCCTGAAATGTGAATTGAAAACAAAAGTCCTTTTCTTAATCAAGAACTGTCCAGAGATACCTTAGGGAACTCAGCTTTGGCCACTTCCTTGCCCTTCTCTCACCCCTTAAATCAATAACAAGTTAGTAACAAATAAATCTTCACACATATTTTTTCTCCTTTCTGTATTCTGTGACATTAGACTCTGTGGCCCACATGAGCCTTTTTTTGTTTGTTTTTTTGTTTTGACTGAGTTGGGTCTTCATTGCTGCGCACGGGCTTTCTCTAGTTGCGGCGAGCGGGGGCTACTCTTCATTTTGGTGGCTTCTCTTGTTGCGGAGCACGGGCTGTGGGTGCATGGGCTCGGTAGTTGTGGCTCGCGGGCTCTACAGCACAGGCTCAGTAGTTGTGGCACGCGGGTTCAGTAGTTGTGGCTCGCGGGTTCTAGAGTGCAGGCTCAGTTGTGGTACGCGGACTCAGTAGTTGTGGCTCATGGGCTCAGTAGTTGTGGCTCACGGACTCTAGAGCGCAGGCTCAGCAGTTGTGGCGCACGGGCTTAGTTGCTCCACGGCATGTGAGATCTTCCTGACCAGGGTTCGAACCTGTGTCCCCTGCAGTGGCAGGCGGATTCCCAACCGCTCCGCCACCAGGGAAGCCCCCCACGTGAGCCTTTCATTTCTCTTTCTCCTTCCCACTGTCACGTGTACTGAGTGCAAGAACAGAAGTGAATGACCCTTCCTGCTAACTAGCGCCCCCTGAGCTGATGGGCAGGCAGACGTGGGCTTCATTCCAGAGCAGTGGCAAGTGTGGAAAGGGAGGAGGGATGTGCCCAGGTGAGAAGGTGCACAGAGGGGCCGGGGTGGTGGGCAGGGAGGAAGGCCGTGCCGGGCGAGGGGAGCACCGTGACCACACTTGAGGCGCGTCCTGGAGGCTGCGAGGATGACTGAGGACAGTGGACTGTGTGTAGAGGGATGGGAGCAAGGCTGCTGCTAGACCTCTGGGGCCTTTTGAACCTTGCTGAGGCTTTGGATTATCCCCTAAAAACACTGGAAGGCTGTAGTGGATCACATTTGAGGCAAGGGATCACATTTGCTCTTTAAAAAAACACTCAGGCACTCATGTGGGGGATGGATGGGAGGGGGCTTAAGATGAAAAGGCTGTTGTAATGGTCCAACTAGAGGTCACAGGTGCTCCCACCAAGATACTGGTAGGGAGATGCTTTATAAAGCAGAGGTCCCAGAGAGTTAGAATCAAGAGGTCTTTGCTATTGGTTGATTGGATTGCGAGATTAACACCGAGAAGGATCTGAAATGACCCCCGGTTTCCATTGGTGGGTGGATAGTGGCAGCATTTGACTACATGAGGGGGTGAGAGCTGGGGAAGAGAATGGAAGTGTCCTGTGGTGCACTCCTCAGTTTGAGGTACCCGTGGGATGTCTGGATGTAGATGTTCAGTAGCGTTTGGATCTCAGAAGCAAGGTCAGCAAAGTTAGAAGTGTAGGGGTCGTCCAGTTTATGAAGAGAGGGGCAGCTGAAACAATTGTAGCCATTTGAGGGAGCTGAGAAGCCTGAGGATAGTAGTGGTTGAGAAGCAGGAGACAGAGCCAAGGAGAGGAGGGTTTCCAGGAAGAGCAAATGAGCGGGAACAAGGTGACGGGGCGTAGTTAGGAGGTCATGCGGTGAGGACAGCAAGGGTAGATGGCGCCCTCAGGAAGCGGGAGGAAGAGGCCGGCAGCTGGAAAGGCGCACAGGTGTGTGGGAAGATGGGAGAGGCCCCAGCATGCAGGCTGGGAGGGAGGAAGAAGTTTAAAATGTATGACAGGTGGGTGGTGGTGATAGTTGCACAGGACGCGAAAGTACTTAATGCCACTGAACTGTGCACTTAAAAATGGCCAAAAGGGGGGGAAATGTTCTACAGTAGATGGCGCCGGTTTCAGAGGAGAACAAAGGACCTCTGACTGGCGGGACCCTCCTCCGGGGAGGGGAGGGGTGAGGACAGTGAGTGGGGGCTGGAGAGGGGAAGGTGCGGCCCCCTGCTCCTGCGAGGCGGGGGCATTAAGAGTGGACGGGGTGGGGATGGCTTGCGGGGCCTGAATCCCTGGGTGGTGCTGACCCCCCTCCCAACCCCCTAGGTTGATGTGGCCACATCAGTCTGCGCTGCTGACTTTTTTTCCTCCTACCGTTCAGAAAAGTTCCATCCCTATCCCACCTCTGAAGCTGGTGTTTCAAGGGTCCAGCTGTCTGTCTCTGTTTGCCCACCTTCTCCACTTAATCTCTGGGCAGCCTTGTCAGAAGCTGCTGGGCGGTGCGGCTCCCCTTTGTCTTCAGCCCTGAGTGAGGAAACGCTGCCTTTGCAGACACCCCGGCTTATGACAGCAGCATGGATTTCTGAGACAGATTTTAAACACACACACACACACACACACACACAAACACACACACACCCCCCGGATATAGAAAGATTATGGGTCCTTCCCTTAGCTTCTGGGGGAGGTGGGCTGGGAGCTGCCCTGTAACACTTCATGACACTGATAAACTCTTCTTCTCTGCAACCAGATTCTTTTCTTGGGAGCTGTTACTCTGAAACCATTTGGCTGTGAAAACAAAGCTGCCTCCAGGGCTTGGCTCCTGTCCGGCTCTCCTCTCCTGCTGCGTGGGTGCAGGGGTCTGCCGGAGGGGTCTATAGAGGGAGGGTCCAGAGCAGGTGTGGCTGTGGAAAAGGCGCGGGTCCCCTTGTAGGGTTCCCGGATCTGCATGTTCCTGCTCCCAACCTGGTGGCTCTCAGCCCATTTTCATTTGGTGACTTCCATCTCACGTCCCAACAGAATTCTTCTTGAACCCCCCGATGTCACGCATCTGTTCATGGATTCAAGAGGTAGTTGTTGGGCTTCCCTGGTGGCGCAGTGGTTGAGAATCCGCCTGCCAATGCAGGGGACACGGGTTCAAGCCCTGGTCCGGGAAGATCCCACATGCCATGGAGCCACTAAGCCCGTGTGCCACAACTACTGAGCCTGCGCTCTAGAGCCCGCGAGCCACAACTACTGAGCCCGTGCACCACAACTAGTGAGCCTGCACTCTAGAGCCCGTGAGCCACAACAACTGCGCCCACGCGCCTAGAGCCCGTGCTCCTCAACAAGAGAAGCCACTGCAATGAGAAGGCCACACACCGCAACGAAGAGTATCCCCCGCTTGCCACAATAGAGAAAGCCCACATACAGCAATGAAGACCCAACACAGCCAAAAATAAATACATAAAATAAATTAAAACAACAACAACAAAAAAGAGGCAGTTGCTGTGCGCTGCTCTGAGTCAGGATGTATTCTGGGTGCGACGATACAGCAGGGAGCAAAGTGGCAAAAATCCTTGTCCTCGTAGAGCTCACATTCTAGAGAGGAAGACAGTAAATGGCATTTATAGTACATCAGACTGTGGTGAGTGCTTCGGGGAAAACAGGGCAAGAGGCTAAGCTGGGTGGGGGGTCAGTTTTAAATGGTGTGGTCAGGGAAGGCCACACTGAGGAGGTGACACTCGAATAACAGCCAAGGGTGGTGAGGGTGCATCACACACCTGTCAGCCCCTTCAGAGGACGGGCACCCGGGGAGGCAGGGACAGGTTTTCCCTCTGTTCACTGTGTTATTTCTAGAGCCTAGAAAAGTGCTCGGCACACAACTACTGAGCCTGCGCGCTAGATCCCACGGGCCACAACTACTGAGCCTGCGCGCTAGAGCCCATGAGCCACAACTACTGAGCCCACGTGCCACAACTACTGAGCCTGCACTCTAGAGTCCACGAACCACAACTACTGAGCCTGTGCACCACAACTACTGAGGCTGCACTCTAGAGCCCGCGAGCCACAACTACTGAGCCCGCCTGCCACAACTACTGAGCCTGCGCTCTAGAGCCCATGAGCCACAACTACTGAGCCTGCGCTCTAGAGCCCGCAAACCACAACTACTGAGCCCGCGTGCCACAGCTGCTGAGCCTGTGCTCTAGAACCCGCAAGCCACAACTACTGAGCCCGTGTGCCTAGAGCCTGTGCTCCACAACAAGAGAAGCCACCGCAATGAGAAGCCCACACACTGCAACAAAGAGTAGCCCCTGCTCGCCACAACTAGAGAAAGCCCACGCGCAGCAACGAAGACCCAATGCGGCCAAAAATAAATAAAATAAAATAAATATATTAAAAAAAAGAATTATGGAAAAAGAAAAGGAAAAGTGCTCGGCACACAACAGATGCTCAGTAGTATTTTTTGAATGTGTGACTGGAT
Organism: Eubalaena glacialis; assembly: GCF_028564815.1. Taxonomy (NCBI): domain Eukaryota; kingdom Metazoa; phylum Chordata; class Mammalia; order Artiodactyla; family Balaenidae; genus Eubalaena; species Eubalaena glacialis. Next base: position 116,914,402 of record NC_083726.1, on the reverse strand, counting down.
CTGGGGGAGAGTATTTCAAACATAGGAGCAGCGAGTGGCCAGGCTGAGGGGAGAGTGTGTTCGCGGGGCAGGAAGGAAGCCGGTGTGACGGAGGGGATGAGCAAGGGGGCCGCAGTAGCAGGAGGTGAGAGAGGTAAGGGCATGGGGTGCGGATCTCGTAGGGGCTCTCCGACACCTCTTCAGGGGGGATCCGTGAGCTTAACACTATTTTCACAATGATACTAAGCTGGAAATACTTGCCTTTTCCCCTCTTTTCTGCTCACGAGTGTACGGTGGAGTTTTCTAGAGGCTGCATGATACTTGATACTGCAGCAGATGGAGTGCAGGAAGCAGACGTGGGAATCCAGCTGTCTTAAATAAACCAGACATTGAGGAGATTTGCAACAATGTAAAAACATTATCACTCTAATCACTAAATTTTTGTTCTGGAAAATATTTTATGAAAAAAATGTTAATTATGTTACTGTGTAATGGATTGTTTCAAACTGAATTAATATTGAAATTTTTCTCAGTTTTAACTTCACATGCAGTAAGTATTGATAGATCTTTGGGTTCTCAATATTTTTAAGAGTATAAAGGAGTCCTAAGACCAAAATTTTGTGAAACACTGTTCTAGAGCCTTGTAGGCCATGGTAAAAATGTTTGTTTTAACACTAAGATGGGAGCTGCATCCGTGACTCTGGCTGAATCAAACAAGATGAGTTTTAGTAAAGATAGTTGAAAGGTCCCAGTGGGTCTTGAAAGCAAAGCACATAAATATGGGGGTAGATTTTAGAAGCAGCACATTAGTGATAAAGATTTGGGGGTTGTTCTGTGCGGTGGTGTCGGCAGTGAGGGGCACATTCTAGTCGAGCTCTTTTCTTTATAGTTGGGGCTTACATTCTGCTGGAGAAGATGGACAATACACAAATAAGTCACATACACTATGTCAGGTCGTAACAAATGCCACAGGAAAAATGAAGCAAGGTGAGGGGGTTAAAGAGAAATGGGAGGTGGGTGCTCTTTCGTCTGTGGGGGTGTCAGGAAAGGGTTCTCTAACGAGGTGGTGTTTGAGCAAAGCCCTGAAGAAGGTGAAGAGGAAGCTGTGGGGAGCTTCCCTGGTGGCGCAGTGGTTAAGAATCCGCCTGCCAACGCAGGGGACATGGATTCTAGCCCTGGTCCGGGAAGATCCCACATGCCGTGGAGCAACTAAGCCTGTGCGCCACAACTACTGAGCCTGCGCTCTAGAGCCCTCGAGCCACAACTACTGAGCCCGTGCACCACAACTAGTGAGCCTGCACTCTAGAGCCCGTGAGCCACAACAACTGCGCCCACGCGCCTAGAGCCCGTGCTCCTCAACAAGAGAAGCCACTGCAATGAGAAGGCCACACACCGCAACGAAGAGTAGTCTCTGCTCACTGCAACTAGATAAAGCCAGTGCACAGCAACGAAGACCCAACACAGCCAAAAATAAATAAATAAAAAACAAACAAACAAAAGCCGTGTGGCCATCTGGTGGAGAGCATCAGCAGGGAGACCGGGCATGCAGAGACCTGGGTGGCCGCTGCTGGGGGTACTTGGTGAACAAGAAGGAGGCCAGTCTGGCTCGAGCCTAAGGAGCGTAGGGGACGGGAGTGCGGTAGGTCACTCCGGGCCTCAGAGGCCATTGTGAGGAGTTCGGATTTAACTCTGAGCTGGGAAGCCGTGGAGCCTTAGAGCAGAGGTGTAACCTGATTGGACCAACACTGAGTGAATGCTCAGGCTGCTATTGGAAAACATTCGGGGGAGGTGGGACTGGGACGGTGGCAGCAGGGAGGGGCTCTGGAGGAACCCAAGGGAGGGATGAAATGACTTTGATGAGGGTGGGGGACGAGATGGTGGAGAGTGGTTGGATTGGGCTGTACTTTGAATATTGAACAGACAGAAGATACTGAAGAACTGACTATGGGATGTGACAGAAATTAGCATAATTCTAAGGGTTTTAGATTGAGCAGCTGGCTGGATGTTGGTGCCATTTGCTGAGATGCAGAAAATACTAAGGAAGAAGCAGGCTCGGGATAGGAATGGGAATCAAGGTTGTGTGCATGTTAAGTTTGAGATGCCTGTCAAATTTCCAAGTAGAAATGTCAAATAAGCAGTTGGTTTTACAGGTTCAGAGGAGAGAAAATAAATTTGTGCACCAGTGATGATCTCTACGTAAAATGGATACTTAAAGCCGTGGTACTGGGGGACATGGAGGGCAGAGATTTTCAAAGTGGGTTGTGTCTCATTAATGGGTCCTGAAAACAATACAGTGGGGACCAGCAACTTTAAAGAGTGAGAGAACAGAAAACGTCAGAATATTTCAGTAGTAAAGGTAACTTGTGACATTTTTCAAAAATTACATTTACGGGGGTGGGTGGTGGTGGTGGGATGAATTGGGAGATTGGGATTGACATATTTACACTAATATGTATAAAACAGATAACTAATAAAAAATATCAAATAGAAGTGGAGAGCAAAAAAAATAAAGTACACAGTCTGCTTCCCCTAAGCGCTACCAGTATAATTTGCATTTAAGTTGCTTATGTGCAGTCTTGAGCAATAGATTCTAAAAGCTACAAAATTTTGATTGATTGAAATTAAAAATAGCTTTATTGTTAAGAAAAATTACATTTACATAAACTATATATAGAGAGAACTGTGTGTATGATTTAAAAAGTTAGGAAGCCACTGATGTTCTGGGAGTGGATGTAGATTGAGAAGAGACCCAAAGACTAAGTGACCCTGTGGCCATTTCAACATGCGAAGGGTGGGGATATGTGAGGGACCAGTAAAGGACACAGGAAAGTATCTGTAGAGGCCAGAGGAGAACCAGGAGGGTGGTGTCCCAGGGCTGAGAAGAGGCGTGGTGGGCTGTGGCTTGAGCTCTGGGCTGGTGGAGGAAACTAGGATTGAGAACTGGCCGTTGGATTTGACAGTGTGGAAATCACTGTGTCCTTGATGAGATGTTTATGTGGAGCAGTGGGAATGAAGCCTAATTGTTGTAGGTTTCAAGGACAGTGGGAGAGGAAGTCACGACCACAAGCACAGACCGTTCTTCTGGGGAGTGGAGTACACTAGTCAGAGGAGATGGGGACAGGGCAGGGTTTTTAAAGATGAGAGCCTACGTCAGTGGGAATAGTTCAGTTTGGGGGAGGGACTGATGCAGGAGGAGAGGACCAGTGCAGGAGGCAGTGTGTGTGGTGGAGTAAGGGGGGGGTGGGATCGGTGCACACGGGTTGCTTCACGTGGGCGTGTTCATCGTCACGGGGGGAGGGCAGATGAGATGGGTATTGACATGATCGTAGGAGCTTATGGAAGAATGCTGAGGTGAAGAAACTGAAAACCACGTCAAAAGAGAAATGGTTGAAGGAACTGAGGAGGATGTGAAGATAGCAGATGTTTGGACGGCTGGCCTGTAAAAGAGGAACTAATTTTGTTCTGGATACTTCCAAGGGGAAATTTTGGACCATGGAGTAAAAAACTATGGGGTCTTCTACCTAGAAATTGTGTCCTTGGGAAATTAACATTTCAAGCTGCTCAAAGATGGTGAAGACTGCTTCACAAGGTAGAAAGCCACCTGTCGGTTCAGCTGTTTGTGTGTTGTGGTCGGTACACAGAAGATGCAGGTGTGGGGTGGCTGGTCACACTGGGTGGTCCTTCGGATCTTGACCGTCGTATATTTTGTGATTCATGGCAGTTGTTAGTAGGCAGACCAGACAACTGAGAAACCCCAGATTCGGTGCCACGTTAACCTCTTGCCAGCAGTTCATGTGTTTACAAAGCTTTTGCTGCAGGGTCTGCCCCCGGGAGCAGGAGATACCGGAGGTGTTTCCCTACAGCTCCACAGCCGTCCTTGCGGGAGTATCGGGACCCCGTTGGGCTGCCGCAGCTTTGGTGTTCTCTGAGCCCCTGTCCAGCAGTGGCCCTCGAGGTCACCCTGCACGGCTGCCAGGCAGACCACTTCCCGAGCCTGCACAAGTGCAGGTGGCTGGGTAGTCCTCTAGTCAGCAGAACCTCATTGACCACCTACTATGTGCTGGGAACTGGGTACACAGTGCTGAGCGACGTGGATCGGGGCCTGCCCTTGTGCAGAAGAACAGCTTTTGGTTGCGCTTTCCCACAACCTCAGTGAGCCTCTCTCCCCAACCAGAGGCCCTTTCCTCACCCTGACAGCCTGGATCATAACAAGGCTCTCAGACTTGTGGGCAGGAAGGGGTTGGTCTTTTGGTCTCTGTCCCTCAGCTCTGGACCCTTGGTAGTGGGTAGGTTGAGATTCACCTCCTGTCCTGCCCTGAGTTCCTGCAGCGAGTGGAGTAGCATTGGGTGATTCAGAAATGCTTTGTGATCACCTCCTGAGAGGTGCTGATGCTGGCTCAGGTGCGAGAGCTGCTGAGGGATGCAGGCTGGGGAGCGCTCAGCCTTTCAGCCGCCACTCGGAGGGTCACTGTGACCCCAGAGTGCCCTGACCTCCATTTAAGAAAGGGCTCCATTTCAAAGGAGCCCATACATCGATGAATTGTGAGAAGAAAAAGAATCTTGTATTGTGTGTCCTTGCTAAGTTCACCCGGAGCGCTCCTCCCGGAGGTTCTGGACCGGGGATGTCGTTCTAATGAGCTCTTGTTTCTCAAGCTGTGTTCTCAGGTGGTTCTTCCTTCGAATGGCTCTGGCCTTGGGCTCTGGATGCAAAACGTGGCTGCACCATTTTCCTGCTGTGTGACATTTAAACGTCTTTAAGCAGCAGTTTTCCACCTGCAAAATGCAGGTGGTAGATTGTGGTGACGGTGGAGATACGGTGTGGATCTGACCGCCAATAAGTATTCGGTGTTGGCTGTTTTCACTGTCACTGACAGTCCTTGTATCTTTCTTGTTTGAACATCTGAGTTTGGCAGGAACTTGCCCACTCGGGTGTTATCCTTTAGCCCCTCCTGCCCAATGCCATTGTCACACCTTCTGGGACAAGTGGAGTGGGGAGGGTGAAGAGTGAGGGAGGGACAAAGGAAGTTTTACAACATTTTTCTTTCTTTCAAAGGACAGAGCTGTCTGAGTTCTCTCATTCTGTTATAGTAGCCACTTATTTAGCTGAGTATAACCTTTTGTTGATGGGATTATAAACTACTAGATAATAACAACACTCCTGCCATTTACTGGGTCTTGCTGTGCGTCTGGCACTGCTAAACATTTTGCACTCATTACCTCAGTTCCTGCAAAACCCTGTGATTCATTGGACATTACCTTCACTTTGCAGGTGAAGATACTCTTCCTGAGACACTGGGGCTGGGGCATTGTTCTTTTTGACTCTGTTTTCCCGGGTTATTTGGGACAGACATTGGCATTTGCATCGGCATCAGCCATTATGTTTACTGGTGTTTGGTTCTGACTTGGACTTGTTAGTGTTTGCTTGGGGTGACAGAGGCAGAGGTCATTTCTTTTCTTTTTTTTTTTTAAGTTATGTTTTAGATATATTTTATTTTTTTTGACCCTTCAATATTTTATTTTTTTAATGATCCTATTTATATATATTTAAAAAATTTTTTTATTGAACTATAGTTGATTTACAATGTTGTGTCAATCTCTGCTGTACAGCAAAGTGACTCAGTTATATACATATATACATTCTTTTTTTAATGTTCTTTTGCATTATGGTTTATCACAGGATACTGAGTATAGTTCCCTGTGCTATACATTAGGACCTTGTTGTATATCCATTCTAAATGTAATAGTTTGCATCTACCAACTCCAAACTCCCAGTCCATCCCTTTCCCTCTCTCCCTCCCCCTTGGCAACCACAAGTCTGTTCTCTATGGGCAGAGGTCATTTCTGACTCCTTGGTCAATTGTGTAGGTGTTTTTCCTGAAGAAATAGGTTGCTATCAAAGAAAGTAAAATAACAAGTTTTGAGAAGATACAACATTAGGGGTTAGCGTCTTTCAGAATTGGAGACTTGGAAGAGAACCCAGAGGTCATGATCCAGGCTCTTCTCAGACCCCTCTAGAGAGGGCCGTTCCACCTCCTAGAATAAGGCAGTGTGAGAATCCATAACAAAAGCGCTGCATTTTTGCTAGTTGCTCTCCCCTGCCCAGGCTGACTGTGTTCTTAGACACCCCATTTTGGTGGCACATTAGCTAGAACTCTCCTCTGTAACATCCCCCCACTTCTCCTCCACCTCCCCCAGCCACGCAGGGACCTCCAGACAGACTCCCACTAGGGATTCTTTTCCCTTGTCAACTCCACAGAAACTAGAGTGTTCCCACTGCAGGTCAGGCTGAAGCTGCAGAGACCCGGTCCCTGCCCTGATGAAGCCCTGAGGTGGTGGAGGAGAGAGCCATTCCAGTCACGCGCTTGCGGAATCGCAGGCGCGGATGAGGACCGGTGCGTGGGACTAAAGAGCAGATCCATGGAATGGGGAGGGGCACGGGGGCTGGTTTCCGCTGTCCTCAGCATCCCCCCGAGTGTCTATTTGATGCTAAATAGGATGGAAAGCCAGAGAAGAACTGAGGATGGAACAAAGGCAGCAACAAGAATTGTGAGAAGGACTGCTTTCCTTCTTGTATTTTGAGCTTGCTTCCTTGGGACCTAGAGAACCTTATCTTGGGGCCATGAGAGATGAGAGGCCTTTGAGACAGGAGCTGGGAAGCAGTTGGGGCGACGAGGAGTTTCATTCCCAGACAGTCTGATTCAATCAAATGCCCCAGGCGAGGGACTCAGTGTCCCCATCCACAGATGGTGGTGGCCTGAGCGGCCCTTTTGCAGAAAGACTGACCAAGAACTCAAGGCATTTGGCTACTTTGGTCCTTGTTTCTGTAAAACATGAAGGAATCTCTGTAATCTGAAGTGCATTTGTCATCTAATTTTCCTCCTAATGACATTGTAAAACATGTCTTCCTATCTGCCTTCCTTCTAAGGTCTGTTTAGACAAGTCACGCCTCTGACTGCATGGGCTAGGAAAGGAGCATTTCATAGATCCTTTGTAAGAGTCAGATTTGCACATGTGCCAGTATATTAGTGGTGCAGTGGCTAGGGAGAAAATTAACCAAACTTGGCTCTGATTTCTTACTCTTGAAGTATAATTCTTATTTTGTTGTTTTGATTCTCTTTCCTTTTTCTATTTTTAAAGGTAAGTCTCCCCCACCCCTCAAATAACCACCCATCTATTCTAAGAGCTAGAGACTGAGTGTTCTCAAACCAGCCATGAGTCAGTGACAACCTTTTACTCTTATAAATAGAAACATAAACTCTGTTCCTGCATGCACTTCATAGGCTGTCTCTCTAGCACTTTCCTCCACAACCAAGGAGTGTGCTTCTGAGTCAGCAGTCAGCTGCTGTGGGACGGAACTCGGAACTCGCAGGCCATTGCCGGTGGCAGAGATCGCACTGACATGCGGAGAGCTGGCCCCACCTCTTCTCGTCTCTCCTCAGGCTCCTCACTTCCCTTGTCCCTTCCTTCCGCACCTTGACTTTTCAGTCCTCAGGATTTCTGGCACCTTCCGGCCAGGTTTCCTGGTATGTAGGCTCCTGCGCTTATGACTGTTGATTTTCCCTGGCTAGTGGGACGTACAGCACATGGGGGTGGTCCAGGAGAGGCCCGGAGGAGCACGACCTGGGTTTGACGTTCAGGAATGAGGGCATGAGGGCGATGGCGGGAGTGGTCCTTCTGCCGTCTGCCCAGCTGCTCTTAGCGTGAACCCAGTGCCGGGTAGTCCCCAGGCTGCACGAGGCTGTCCCGCCAGCAGAGCTGCAGAACAGACACTGGAGTGTCTTCTGCTATGGCCACTTGGCTTGCAGAGGGGGAAAGCTGAGGCAGCCCGAGGGAATTGGTCTTGTGTAGTCTTACCTCGGGTGCCTGTCACATTGTTCCAGGAACCAGCTTCCCTCTACTTATCTGTTGTCATTAGTGACCTGCAGGTGGAACTCTCTTACACGGGGCACTTACTCCCTGTCTGCCTCTTGCAAGCAGGCTCTCTGCAGCTGTCCGGGAGTGGCTGGAACCTGTTCATTTGAAAGTGTTTTGCATCAGCAGAAGGATTGGGGGCCAGTTATTAATGAAGGTGTTCATCTGTGGTGAGGTTTGGTTTGAGCAAGTGCTCAGCTCTTTGGAAGTAAATGTTTGTTTCAAACAGGGTGGGCCACAGCCAACCAAGGGGGTGTTAGCCCACACATCAGAATTCTTCTTTGAAAATAAATGCCGAGACTCTTTTAGGGTGGAGTGAGACAGGGGAAAGGCCTTTAGAAATGCATGTCGCAGGATCTTGAGCGTGTTGGTGTCAGCTAGAACACGGTGGTACCTCGGGCTCCAGATCCTGGCAGGGAGTGGAAGGTGGCTGCTGCTGTTTAGGAACAAAGAAAAATCATTTTCTTTCTTGACGAGAGGCAGAGAGATCAGAGCCGGTGTGTTCAAAGCTTTCGAAACACTGTGACTCTGGTGGAGTTCGAGAGAGCTGTGCATACAGGTGGGGCACGCAGGGGCAGGAGCGCTGTCTGCTGGCCTCACGAGCAAAGCAAATAAAGCCGCAGAGGCCCCGACGGGCAACACCCGGGACCCTTGTTTCTAGTCGTGGGTTATTACCCTTTCTTCTGCTTCTGGATGAGCATGTCTGGTTTTCTCTGCCACTTACAAGCCGTCTTTTGACTACCTGCAGTTTCTAGGATAAGCATTGACTTGTAAGAAGAAGAATGGGCTCTTTTTAGAAACTTTAAAATATTTCTCTTGCTGCTTAGCGCTACCTAGAATAAACTTTTATTTAGGGGAAACGGAAGGTTAGTTCCAGTTAATTCCATCTCTTGTTGGACTCTTGGCCATGTGGCTGTTGGGACAAGCTGTTGTTCAGCAGTGTGCATAGGAGGGATTGTTGAGTTAGTGATGTATTTGAGATGAGAAGCCAAGTCAGTGTGTTTCAGGTAAAGAATTACCATCTTCACCTCGGCCTCCACAGAACAAGTGCTGTGTCTGTTGACACAGAAAACACAAGAGGAAAGTGGCAGTTCCTGGTATTTAGGTATTGCCTTCTCTCAGGAAACCACCCACACCTCCAGTTGGTTCGGTTCAACCTTATAATACATGGTAAAGTGTGGAAAGAAGCAGAATCTTATTCCCGCTTCCCAAGGGGGCTTCTCCTGCCTGTAAGAGCTTCAGGACAGGACGTGGGGCTCTTCCAGGCCTGGGGAGGCAAGCAGAGGGTCTCATCAGCACATAGTTTGGTGGCTCCCTTTGCCCTGGGCTGGTTCACTAAACAGTGGGTCACTTCTCACTTCCACCCCTCCTCCCCCAACACAGTAGATCAGCAGCTCCCTTCCTCCATCCCCTGCCATCTCCACGAGCAGGTCCTCTTTAAAGCAGAGCTCTGGCGCAGCCCTGTTTGTCACCCAGCGGGAAGTCGCCTGGAGCCCCGGGCGTGAGTCCTGTGGCTGGGAGGGTTTTCCCACACTGAACGCCGGGCGTCCACTCCCACCTCATCTAACGCGAGGGAGAACTGAGGCCGAGTGGGGCAGCCCGGGCCCGGCGCGCGTGGACCCAGGGCCGAGGTGCTGCTCGTCTTGTTGCCCTGCCCTGCTTCTCTGCTCGCCCTGTTCCAGCCTCTGGCCCTTTGCCTCCCGCCCCCAGCAACAGTTCTCCGTAGTGATGACAAGTAAGCGTGGTACAGACCCAAGGCAGGGAGTGGGTGAAGGAGCGCATCGGGGCCCCTCCCTTCTTGAAGCTTCTCCCAGCAAACGTAGGCTGGTAGGTGCTGGAGGTTTTTGACAAGTGGGAGGTATAGATAGCATCATTACTGCTGTCAGGTTTCTTTGTGGGCAAAATGGAATGGCTGTAAAATCCTCCTACCTGCCACGTGCCGTCCACATGGCAGGACTTCAGTCCCTAAACGCCGACCTTGGCTCTGCTCTCAGACCTCTCCGCTGCGCCTCAGAAGCTCTTCAGAGCGCTCGTCCTTGGCTGCCAGCCCCTCCCTCGCTGAGTCCAGATCTCCCCCGGAGCCCAGGGCTCCCCCGTGTCATCTGACCAGCCTTCACAGGTCAGCTACCACCTGTGTGCTGTGCCCCCCGAGCCGACTCAGCCGACTGCCTGGTGAGCCCCTCCACTAAGGCAGCTCAGCTGTAACAGGGTACCCGACACAGAGGAGGGCTTCTGTTTGTAATCCCTCGGCCTGGGCTCACCACTCACTCCACGGGAGACATCCCTGACCCTTTCGTCTGTAAGAGTCCCTTGCAAGCCTTCCAGTTTACTTCCTTTTCCACGTCCTGTGCTTCCTCCCTGCCTGGCTGACACTAATTCATCCTGAAACCCTCAGCTGTCATCCCTCAGAGGCTCATCCTGGATGAGGATCCCTCCCCCATGATGTAGGCGCTCTTCCCCTGTGTTCCCACATCCCTTGAGCCTCTCTCTCTCTGACACTTAGGGCACATCTAAGCTTCTGTTCACCCGCTAAACTGTAAGATCCTTGAAAGCAACTGCAGTCTTCCTCATTTCTCCATCCGCGGTGTCTCAGACGGTGCCTGGAGTCTAGAGGACCGACAGCTTATTACACTTGTGTAACGAACGCCTGCAGCACTTAGGAAGTGCACTCTGGAAAGAGTTATGTCTCCTAGAAAACGTTTCTAGATGCAGCTTTGGATTTGCTAACCGTTCCTCTTTCTTTCTTTATTAGATTAACGTGACGGCGTCAGGTGGATCGACAGCCCCCCCACCGCCCCATTTGTCAGGGGCCTGAGAGTGGGGAGACATGGAGGAGCGTAAGAACGAGGCGACGAATCGGGCTCACATCCTCTTCGACCGGTTCGTGCAGGCCACCACTTGCAAGGGGACCCTCAAGGCCTTCCAAGAGCTCTGCGACCACCTGGAACTGAAGCCTAAGGACCACCGCTCCTTTTACCACAAGCTCAAGTCCAAGCTCAACTACTGGAGAGCCAAGGCCCTCTGGGCAAAGCTGGACAAGCGGGGCAGCCACAAAGACTACAAGAAGGGAAAGGCGTGCACTAACACTAAGGTAGGGGCGGCCGCCCAGGCCCTGGGCACTGACCCAAGGACTCAGCTGGAGAAGGAGAGAGCGTTGGGTGGAGGCAGCCTGGTGAGGACAAGGCTGCTTAGGCCACAGCCTAGGGAGGCCGTCAAGCTCACACTGCGGCAGAACTTTGTGGATCCACTACCTGTGTTCGTTCATTCGACTGTTCTGTGTGCCCCATTCTTATCCCGTGGATTCACATAGGAACATTCGGGGTTTCAGCTACTGAGAACAACCCTGAAGTCAAACACCGTAGGAGTTGTTTGATTTTGCTGAGGCTCTAGTTGACTCTCAGACTGTTAGGAGGATGCAGGCCTCTGAGCAAAGAGGTAGCCAGGCCCTGTCAGTGTCCTGTCTGACCGTGGCAGCCTGGTGCTGGGCAAAGTCATTGTTCCAGACTCAGCCTCTGGTAAGGTGTAGAGTATTTGCCAACTTGGGGATTTTTTTCCCACAGGCTTCAGACCTCTTTTCATCCATTTTCCAGAGGTCTATCTTGATAAGCAAGGGCTTTGTAAACTGAAGTATTTCTTTTGCTTTCTTCACAATCTAGAGAAATAGAGTTTCCATGAAACGGGTAGGCCTGGGGAAAGACCCGAGATGCGCAGTCACCTGTGCAGGGGGAGGCGTGGGGAGAGGAGAAAGGTAATACATTCCTGCTCTTCTCCTTAGTAAGAGCACTTTCTGTGAGAAGTTCGGAAAAGCTAGCAGGGAAATGAAGTTGCAGATGACTTTATGACTGTTGTTACTGTCCTTTCAAGAGCCTTAACTTGCCCTGTGTTGGTTTGCATTTGGGTAGATATTCATCCACAAAATGCAAGTAATTCAAGTGCGCTCTAGAGTTTTTATATATATATATATATATATATATATATATATATATATATATATATATTTTTTTTTTTTTTTTTTGGCTGCATTGGAGGTGCTTCCCTGGTGGTATGGGGGTTAAGAATCTGCCTGCCAGTGCAAGGGACATGGGCTTGAGCACTGGTGCGGGAAGATCCCACATGCCGCGGAGCAACTAAGCCCGCGTGCCACAACTACTGAGCCTGCGCTCTAGAGCCCACAAGCCACAACTACTGAAGCCCGCGCACCTAGAGCCCATGCTCCGCAACAAGAGAAGCCACCACAATGAGAAGCCCGTGCACCACAACGAAGAGTAGCCCCCGCTCGCTGCAACTAGAGAAAGCCTGTGCACAGCAACACAGACCCAACACAGCTAAAATTAAAAATATAAAATATAAAAATATAAATAAATTAAAAATATAAAAATATAAATAAAAATTAAAAATATAAAATTAAATTAAAAATATAAATAAATAAATTTATATGGAAAAAAATTTATATGGAATAAATAAATAAATAAATTTATATGGGAAAAAAATAAAAGAATAAAAGGAATTGGAAGCCAGAAACAGTGCATGTCTTTCTTCTGAACGTGCATGCCAACTAGTTGAGATAAGTGTGCGGTCTCACCCTGAGTACTTCTCTAGAATATGGATCTTCAAGATCATTTCCCTGGATTTTCAGTCTAAAGTTGGTGATTTTAGAACTCTTTTCTGCACATAAAACTTTGGCTCTTGAAAATTACCACCTGGGAGTTTCTCAAGTGGTAGGTCCATTCCAGGACCCTAAGATTGCTTGGCTGTGTATTTAATGATCTGTGCCTCCGTGGACAGAGATCTGCTTGACTTACAAACCTTCCAGAAGGTTTTCTCCTGTTGTTGAGAGATGAGATGTGATCTTCATATTGTGTGTTGATGTGAGGACCCAGGTAATGTGACCTGCAGGTGCCGCGTCTGAGTTTCTGTCCAGCACTTACAGTTAAGTCTCCTCCATCCAGAACGCCCACAGCTTTTCTCTGAAGCCATTGCAGGCACTCCGCTCTGACCCGGATGGGTTTGAAGGTTTCTTGGTCATGGGGAGCATAGCCCTACTGGGGGGCTTTAGGGAGTGGTGGTTATGTGCTCAAGAGGTGCTGCCTTCGCCCTGAAAGCAGCTGTGTTTTTCAGTGTCTCATCATTGGAGCTGGCCCCTGCGGTCTCCGCACAGCCATCGATTTATCCTTATTGGGAGCTAAGGTGGTCGTGATTGAGAAACGAGATGCCTTCTCCCGCAACAATGTCTTGCATCTCTGGCCATTCACCATACACGATCTGCGAGGCCTGGGTGCCAAGAAGTTCTACGGCAAGTTCTGTGCTGGAGCCATCGACCACATCAGTAAGTAAAATCAATTCTCCTGTAGGATCCCACCCCTACCCTCTACTCATTTTTCAGGAGAAAGAGGCAGGCAGATTACCGGAGGAATTCGTACTCAGCAGCCCAGTGTGTGCTGACATCCTTAGTATCTATTGTGTAGAAAACACACTCAGCTTGGAGTCAAAATACCTGCCCTCCAGTGGTTCTGTAACCTGAGATTCTTAACTACCAGTGTGTCTCCTATGAAATGAGTTTAGCTTAAGGAATTCTAACGTCCTGGGTGCTTACTGAGCACTGGCAGTGGGTGGGATAGGATTGGGGCCGGGATAGGAAACAGACTGCCAGTTTGGGCTTTGACCCTCTGGTGGCTCTTAGTCCGATGGGAGAAGCACGAGGTATGCGGCTTGCTGTGATGTGCTAGGTGGGTACTCTCCTAATGTGAGAAAAAACACTCTGGGGATGGTCCTGGGGAGCCACAGTGATGGAAGAAGCAGACTCCTAGTCTGGCTGTGAATGGCAAGTAGATAGTGGGATCCCTTTGGCCGGGTGATTCTCGTGAGGTCTGCAGCGTGGAGGGCTCATGCTCTCCTCCTGTCCCCTCCAAGCTCAGCCTGGGCCTGTGCTCGAGGCAGTAGAAGTTAATGCAGACGGTGCTTTTGTTTTCATGCCGCTCTGAAAAGCGGTTCAGAACAGACTGTTGTCTACATTATGAAGTTGAAGTCTTGTCTGTTGATCATCATTAATGATTGCAGGACAGCCTTATCAAGGAACTGTTGTTCTGAGCTCCTCAGATGTGTCCTGTAAACATTCAGCTACTCAGCCCTTTGCTCTTTGAAGCAGTTGTGCCAGTCTATCAGACACTGGCCAGCAGAGGCCACATTCCACCGGCAGCAGAAGCGCTGTGCATCTGTCGGGCTGTGATGGGTAACAGCCATCTGCAGGAACGAGATGTGCGCTAGCAGGGGATTTAACAAGTCTTTGGGAGTGTGACGCGGAAGGGTGGAAAGTGGGGGAGATAGCCGAGACGGCTGCGTGGAGGACCAGCACGTATTCCTAGCACGTTGGTCACAGCCTCTAGGCAGTCGGTGTTAACAGAGGACCGAGGTCAGTGTATCAGCGGACTTGTCTGCCTTGTGTGTGGCAGGATTTGTCTTGGAGCTGAGAGGGTCCCACGTCAGGGCCCAGACTTTCTCTCAGTGTACCTGGGGCCGTCCGTGTCTGGCACCTGGGAACTACTCATTGGACACTGAACAAATAAATAAGTCTCACTATGATAACGAGCAAGATTTTCAATCATTTTGAGCCTTAGTTTCTGCAGCCGTAGACCAGTGGTGGGAGGGGGAATGGTAAGAGACTAAGGTTGGTTTGAGGGATCCCCTCTCAGCGTGTAAGAGTGTGTGAAGATCAGTGAGGGAGCAGGCTGAGAGAGAGATGCCGTGGGCAATTCAGGAAGCAGGGCAGCCCTTTGTATCCAATTGGAAGCACCCCTGGGGGTGCCTATCTTCTGCCTCCTGTGGTGAGTCCTGTCAGGATCGTAGGTGCTGCTCGGTCACTGTGGCTCTGTGTCAGGGAGGATGGAAGGGAGAGTCTCCTTCTGTCTCAGAGCTTTTGAGAGGTAGGCCTGCGTGTCTCTCTAGAACATCTCTTGCACTGAATTGTATTTGCCCTTGAGAAAGAAAGGAAGACGCTATGGAGCATGGCTTGGAAAAGCCGCCAGCTGTAGGTGGCTTTGAGCATCTGGATAAACTCTGCATTGGTGGATGGGGGGACCGGAGCAGTGATGCTGACTGGTCCTCTCTCCCCGGTGGGCCCTCACTCCTGTAATCTTCCTGTTCACCCAGGTATCCGTCAGCTTCAACTAATACTTTTGAAAGTAGCATTGATCCTAGGCATTGAAATCCATGTCAATGTGGAATTCCAAGGACTTGTGGAGCCTCCTGAGGACCAAGAAAATGAACGTGAGTGAACAAATGAAGGAGGGATAAAAGGGCCTTGAAGAGGTGAGGAAAGATGAGATCCAGGGAGAAGAGAGGAATCTGAGGGTTGTTTTCAGAGCTAGTTAAAGGGGTGTCTCCATTTGCACAGCCTGTGTCTTTGGAGGAACTTTTGACTTATGAGGAGGCCTCTGACATAGTATTAGACATTACAGGTGCTTGGATTCGTTATAGGAAGTCGTGTGGTGGGGATGTTCCTTTGTGAGCCTTCCTCGAGGCTGCTTTCTTTGGTTTGTACCCCATGCTTTTACGCCTGGTGTGTTTTTGGCGTGGGGTTTTGTGCAGTCTGCACACCTGGGTACCTAGAGATGTCTTAGATGTATGAATGGGTCTGGGTGATAACCTTCATTTTGACTTTTCATCCACAGGGATAGGTTGGCGGGCCCTGGTGCACCCCAAAACCCATCCTGTATCAGAATATGAGTTTGAAGTGATCATTGGAGGGGATGGCCGCAGGAACACCTTGGAAGGTATGGGCAGTGCTCCTCTCTCCTTCACCTGCTTCATGTGGAGGAACCCTGCCAAGAGCTTGTGTCTTCAGAGGCCCCACTCCTGAGAATCCTCACGCGTGCGCTGCCTAGGCTGGGTGAACGGCAGGCCCCACCTTCGCCCCGCCAGCTGGTACTGGGCCACTTCTCCAGGGCACAGGGAGACAAGCCACCCGTGAGCAGGGAACATTGCAGGATTAAACCTAAGTTATTAAAGCAGACGGCGTCCCTTTTTATGAAACGGAACCCCTCGTACTGAGTACTGTTCTGGTCCGTCAGATTTCCAGCGGTGTGTTAGTTGTGGGTGACTTTGACGTCTTTCCTGGATTGTTACAGTCTTTGGGAGGTAAACACCTTATTTCCAGATAGAGGAGAGCTGCCCTAAAATCTTCCCATTGATTCCCATCCCCCATATTCCCTAATGTCTTCCTCAGCACCCCTCCTGTGTGACATGATCTTCCTTCTTTAGCCAGCTTTTGCCACCTCTGAAAATTTCTTTCCTTCCAGGATTTCGTCGGAAAGAATTTCGTGGCAAACTGGCCATTGCTATTACAGCAAATTTTATTAACCGAAATACAACAGCAGAAGCCAAAGTGGAAGAGATCAGTGGTGTGGCTTTTATATTCAACCAGAAATTTTTCCAGGAACTGAGGGAAGCCACAGGTTGGTGTCAATGCCTCCACAGCAAAAAGGATAGAAATTTAAATACCGCTTGTGATCTTTCTCTTGGAGGGTTTGGTGGGGGGGGGTCATCGGTGTTACTGCTGTGCTGTTTGCCCCTCTGCTCCTTCTTCACTCCCGTGCTTCGTTCTGAGTGTATGCTTTCTGTGTCTCCGTCTCCTACTCTGGTGTCCTTTGTCCTCATTGCAGGGATGGGCTGCTCCTCCAGCCCTTCCCCCTGCCCGGCTCTGCATGGTGGTGCCTGACGCTGTCAGCTGTTGGAGGGGAGCTCTGGTTTGTTGAGAACCTGACTCTAGGTATTGAGTGTGTCTTCTTTTTCCTGAGTTTGTTTGGCTTTGAAGTAAACCACGTGCTAGATAGAAATGAGGTTGTTGCATGATAGCTTGTGAATAGATGGATACACTTAGACATTTTGCTGCAACAAAAATGTGTGGCAAATTCCACTTACCTGTTTTCTGAAAGAACATGGTTTCTTCCCATTGCATCTGTTTTTCAGGTTAATCGAATTAAAGAGCCAGTAGTGCACTCTGTACTTCCAGGCATCCAGTTGTCTGTCCTGCCTGTGAGAGTCTAGGAGATTCCCCCGTTGCCTTGACGAGCATCAAAGAGGTTTAACCTGAGAACTGACTCAAACCCTCTTACTAGAGGTTAACCTCTCCTTTCTTCCCATCCTCGTGTTTCTGCTTCCGATTGATTACTGTTGCTAGGATAACAGGGTGTCAGGTGAATGCAGAGTAGTGTGAGGATAACCAGAGCTCCCCCCTTTTCGTGAACAAATGTGCAGGAAGTGAGGATCAGGCTCAGGTGCCTTTTTTATTTTCTCTTTCCCTGTCTGGAGTTCCACAACCCTGGTCTCTGTGGGCCAGTACAGTCTCTCTGGCTGCCCTAACCCACCTTCATCTCAGCAGACCCTTACGTGCACGTTTGTTCTCTGTTGCAGGGATCGATTTGGAGAACATCGTCTACTACAAAGATGACACACACTATTTTGTTATGACAGCCAAAAAGCAGAGTTTACTGGACAAAGGGGTGATATTGCATGTGAGTCATGGATTTCTTTTAAACCTCTTTTTATGTTGTACTGGGTCATGTGATTACCAAGAGAAAGAATTTTATTGTCTGATGAGTTTTTTCCTGCAAGGGGATGAAAATGAGTGCCTCACTCGTCTCCTAGGACCATGTACTTTGTACTCCTCTGTTGTTTTTTAGTTTAACTTTTTAAAAAATCTTTTATTATGGAAAATTTCAAGTGTGAGCAAAAGTGGAGAGACTTGTGTGATGAACCCCGATGTGCCTGTTATCCAGCATTAGCAGTTGTCAGCACGTGGCCAGCACTGTCCCAGGAGTAGCCCAGCCCACTCCCCACTCCTCACTCCCACTTTGGGCTGTGCAAAGCAAATCTCAGATAGCATTTCATGCATAAATATTCATTTTAATTTCAGGTGATTCTGTTTGTGGTTATGGTGAGTTCCATATATGACCGATTATTGGTTGGTTAATAGGTCATCTTTTGGGAGGGGGTTATAGAGGGAAGGGAGTTAGACCAAGAAGCAAAAACTGGTGTTTGTGGGAGCCTGAGAACGGTTCTGGTTTTACTGCAGGTATGGTTACAGTGCCTGGATCGGGCTATATTTGGACCTCTTTATGGGCTGACAGTGAGGGCTCTTGTTCACCCAGAGCCAGGGCCAGCTAAGCCTTTTTTCCAGATCTAATTGTATGACATTCCCTGAGATGATGATCAGAATATGGACTCAGAGAACCCCAGGTGGACGGCTCCTTAAGGAGAGCTTCTGAAGTCTTACTTGGTCTTGTTGGTCTGGATTTGAGAATTACTGTCCCTGTGTGATGAGTGGAGAGAAGAGGCACCAGATGCGGTGATTCAGGCCTGTGCAGTTCCCAGCGCAGACTGGCGGCTGAATTTCAGGGTGTCCTTTGTCTTTGCAGGATGAGTCGGGTGACTTCAGTCTGAGTTATGGTGCTGCCTTGTCTGCAGGCGGTGCTGGGGAGCTGGGAGCTGGGAGCTCCTGGCCCTCGTGTCTGTGTCTCAGCCCCGTGGCCCTTTATGCGTGTGAGGAGAACAGGACAGAGCAGTGGGCACAGCCCATTCTGCCAAAAGCATGAGCAAGATATATTTGGCTGGATGCTTTATCAGTAAGAAATAGCCGGTGAACCCATTGGTACGCCTTGGGACTAAGCTAAGACTTAGAGCCCACGGTGGCCACTTACTAAGTGTTGAACAAACAGTTTCCGGGACCAACCTGAGTATTTGTGTTTGGCTTTTACATCTTGTAGTGCCAGCGGAAAGTACCATCAGGGGCACTTGGAAAGCTTAGGTCCCACTTGAGAAGAAAGGCTTGGCTCAGTGTGCCAGGAGCCTCCAAAACAGAAAAGGAGTTTCTCGATCCTTTCTGTGGAAAGCCCTTTTTCTCTCATCATTGTTTTTCTTTGTTGGTGGATTACTGTGGGGCCTTTCAGAATCTTGTGTATTGTTTTGAGAACTTCTATCCCATTTTCAGTGTATTTCTTCCCGGCCCCCAGGACTCCTATTGCCCCCACCTCCTCATCCCTCTGGCACTGAAGCTTTAAGGTTCTTCCTTTGGGTTCGATGAGCTATGCAAGGTTGAGTGTCCCGTGTAGGTCCAGCTGTTGCCCAGAAGACGGTGATTGCTGATAGCAGCCTGAACTATGAATGCTTTTCAGTTTACAGAGCACCATCACATTAAATCATTGTATTTGGTATTCAGAGCAACTCCGTGAGGTGGAGTGGACTAGACTGAAGAAGCAGTGACTTGTTCCAAGTAAATGGAAAAGCGGGGGCTCTGTTTCTAGGCGGCAAAACCTGTGTTCCTTTAGAAACAGCCTCCCCCCTTTTCTTTTGAATTTGCATAGAAGACTGCTTTTGGAACAGGGAGGGGAAGGCTGCGGAACTAGGTTCCGTCTGGCACGCGCAGCATGGCTGTGGCCGGCGGGCTCTTGCGCCCCTGCCTGGGCGTTTCCATCGAGCCTCTTCTCCCTCTGGAGACAGGACTACGCCGACACGGAGCTCCTGCTCTCCCGGGAGAATGTGGACCAGGAGGCCCTGCTGAGCTATGCCCGGGAGGCGGCCGACTTCTCCACCCAGCAGCAGCTGCCCTCCCTGGACTTCGCCATCAACCACTACGGGCAGCCCGACGTGGCCATGTTCGACTTCACGTGCATGTACGCCTCCGAGAACGCAGCCCTGGTGCGGGAGCACAGTGGCCACCAGCTGCTGGTGGCCCTGGTAGGGGACAGCCTTCTGGAGGTGAGTGCTCAGCAGCAGGAGGTGGCAGTTCAGGTTGGAGGCCTGGCGAGGGGGCATCGCACTGAGGGGCAGCTCTGGGGTCCCAGCTGGGGAGTGAGTGTCTGCGCCGCCACACGGTCTAGTGTACAGGGGAGGGCCCCAGGCCACGGGGAGCCCAGGCTTGCCACTGTGGGTGGCAGTTCCGCAGGCTTTGTGACTTGCCAGTCTGCAGGTTGTGAAGTAGGGAAGGGAGGGGCAGGGTACAGCTGCTCTTCAACAGCAAACTCTTTCTCTCCTTCTTAGTTTAGTTTCCCTCTTTTAAAAGGTAATTTAGGTTAATTCTTTGTTTTCTGTTTCTGTAGCCTTTTTGGCCAATGGGAACAGGAATAGCCCGGGGCTTTCTAGCTGCTATGGACTCGGCTTGGATGGTGCGCAGTTGGTCTCTGGGAAGGAGCCCCTTGGAAGTCCTGGCAGAGAGGTAACCGGAGGGGCGTCCTTCCGCGGTGACACAGGAGGGTCAGTGGTTTGCTCCTCAGGCAGAGTTCAGGTTTCTCTTTCCTTCTTCATTAATGATGTTTTTATGTTTAGGAGAGGGAAGGCAAGATAGGTATTCATAAAATCATAGAAACCTAAAGATTATCTAGTCTAAGTGATGTTCTCTTATCCCTTTCAAATCAAATTTGTTACTGATGAGTGGTATCTGAATCTTTGTGTAACATTGAAGGACGCTCTCTGATTCCTTTGTGACAGCTACATGAACAAATAAATATTCTATTGGCCAAAAGGTTCATTCGGTTTTTTCCCTAAGATGGCTCTAGTAGCACTTAGTTGTCTTTAACTTCATTCGAAACAGTTTTGTTAAATTGTATGTGACAGCTGTCATATCAGCCTGCATTTAAAAAAAGACTTATTGGGACTTCCCTGGTGGCGCAGTGGTTAAGAATCCGCCTGCCAATGCAGGGGACATGGGTTCTAGCCCTGGTCCGGGAAGATCCCAAATGCCACAGAGCAACTAAACCCGTGCACCACAGCTACTGAGCCTGCGCTGTAGAGCCCTCGAGCCACAACTACTGAGCCCACGTGCCACAACTACTGAAGCCCGTGCGCCTAGCGCCCGTGCTCCACAACAAGAGAAGCCACCACAATGAGAAGCCCACACACTGCAATGAAGAGTAGCCCCTGCTCGCCAGAACTAGAGAAAGCCTGCGTGCAGCAACGAAGACCGAGCGCAGCCAAAAATAAATAAGTAAATAAAATAAAATTTTTTTAAAAAGACATCAAAATTGGTGAATTTTTGTGTAGCCATTTTAATATTGAAGATGGAAGAAAAAAGCAACATTTTCAGCATATTATGCTTTATCATTTCTAGAAAGGTAAAAACAACTGAAACGCAAAAAAAGATTTGTGCAGTGTATGGAGAAGGTGCTGTGACTGATTGAACGTGTCAAAAGTGGTTTGCGAAGTTTCGTGCTGGAGATTTCTCGCTGGACGATGCTCCACGGTTGGATAGACCAGTTGAAGTTGATAGTGATCAAATCGAGACATTAATTGAGAACAATCAACGTTACACCACGAGGGAGATAGCCAACATACTCATAGTATCCAAATCAAGCGTTGAAAATCATTTGCACCAGCTTGGTTATGTTAATCGCTTTGATGTTTGGGTTCCACATAAGTTAAGCGAAAAAAACCTTCTTGACCATATTTCCACATGTGATTCTCTACTTAAACGTAGCAAAAAATTCTGTTTTTAAAACAAGTTGTGACAGGCGATGAGAAGTGGATATTGTCCCATAATGTGGAACGGAAGAGATCGTGGGGCAAGCGAAATGAACCACCACCAACCACACCAAAGGCCAGTCTTCATCCAAAGAAAGTGATGTTGTGTATATGGTGGGATGGGAAGGGAGTCCTCTATTATGAGCTCCTTCTGGAAAACCCAACGATTAATTCCAACAAGTACTGCTCCCAGTTAGACCAACTGAAAGTGGCACTCGACAAAAAGCGTCTGAAATTAGTCAACAGAAAACGCATACTCTTCCATCAGGATAACGCAAGACCACATGTTTCTTTGATGACCAGGCAAAAACTGTTACAGCTTGGCTGGGAAGTTCTGATTCATCTGCTGTATTCACTAGACATTGCACCTTTGGATTTCCATTTATTTTAGTCTTTACAAAATTCTCTTAATGGAAAAAATTTCAGTTCCCTGGAAGACTGTAAAAGGCACCTGGAACAGTTGTTTGCTCAAAAAGATAAAAAGTTTTGGGAAGATGGAATTATGAAGTTGTCTGAAAAATGGCAGAAGGTAGTGGAACAAAAGGGTAAATACGTTGTTCAATAAAGTTCTTGGTGAAAATGAAAAATGTGTCTTTAGTTTTTACTTAAAAACCGAAGGCACTTTTTGGCCAACCCAATACATGAAAATAGTGCATTTAATCTTCCTGTCCTTAAACTAGAGAGACTTGTACTAATGAAATCAGTGTGGTAGCAGGGGACGTACTAACATAAGAGAAGAAATTAAAAGTGACTTCGAATCCAAAGGGGAACAACAAAGTGCTTGTGAACATTGACTCTCAACGGTCAGATATTGTGAAGCAGATAATTACAGATGAGGTGAGGTCTCGGATTCGCTTGCTAATAAAGAACAAGTGCCTTGACCAGAACTAGAGAAAGAGGATTTGCTGGATGAAATTAGTGGTCGATACCATTTTTTAAGTCTGTTACCTAAGGTACTCTGGGTAAATTTGGTGGCAAGTTTTTTGCATCAGTGATTTTCTTAAAAATTAAACATTGGCCTACTTGCTAAAACAGCGCAGCAGTAAAGTAGAGTGAGGCTTGGCTCCCTGCCCACAGCGGTGGACTTGCCCTTCTCCTTGGCCCCTAACAGTCTGGTGCCTGTGGGATCATTGAGATGGTGGGGATGGGAAGCCAGGGCTGATGGGGGGTTGGAGGCAACCCGTCGAGGAGGATTTGTCGCACCCTGGACTGTCAGAAAATAGAAATATTATCAAAGGAGAGGGAGGAGCTTCTGGTGCTGTCACCGCTCTGAGTGCACTGCTGTTCGTCGTTGCAGGGAAAGCATTTATAGGTTGCTGCCTCAGACCACCCCCGAGAACGTGAGCAAGAACTTCAGCCAGTACAGCATAGACCCCGTCACCAGATACCCCAACATGAACGTCAGCTTCCTCCGCCCAAGCCAGGTAAGCGCCCCTGGCCCATCATCCGTGTCCCGGCCACGGTCAGGACCAGTCAGACGCTGTGAATACTGGCGCACACAGCGTTCTTCACAATCCAAGCAGACGTCTTCCTCAGTTGGCTGAGGGAGGCATCTGCCGTCAGCAGACTGACCAGCTGGGGCAGCGGGTTGTCTGGTGACCGGAGGGCTCTGTCCCATCTCCTGGTTCCCGTGGACGGTGCAGGAGCTCAGCCCTCGTTCTCTAGTCAGGACGTGCAGCAAGCACCTGCGTCACTGCCACCGGTCACCGTGACCCGGGGGCCGCCGCTCACCTTCCCTGAACTTGTTTCCCCATCTGTACCATGGAGGTCACCATCCCTGCTGCTCCCAGGATCGTTGTGCAGGCAGACAGCATGGGTCACTTGAGAGAACTTGGAAAGATAAGGCCCTCTGCAAGTAAAAGATACTGCCGGCCAACTCAGAATGTCTAAAGCCTTGTTACTGCACTGAGAGTGACATTTTACAAAGCATAATAATCCCAGGGAGCCCAACAATGCTGAGAAAGCAGCCCATTCAACGCATTTGCCTGTGTTCTAGAGTAATTTTTTATTCACTTTACATCTAGGCCTCTGTGTTTGTGGGGGAAACCCGCTGTCACTGGGCGGCAGTAATGGCCCAGCAGAGACTGTGCGAGGGCCCTCCGTGGCTGTCTCTGAGCACAGGTTCTTACAGTTCACGTGCATTTGTGTGTACGTGACCCACCGCATCCCAGAAAGGATTAAGGTTGGCGTTATACCTTCTGACTACACTTTCCCCAGCCTTCCACTTCAGTCAGTGTGATCTCAGTAGGGAATTTGTTACTTGGTATGTGACTTTCCTTCTTTACGACTTGTAAACTTCCTGCCAGGTGCGCCATCTGTATGATACTGGAGAAACAAAAGATATTCATCTGGAGATGGAGAACCTCGTGAATTCCCGAACTACCCCAAAACTGGCCCGCAATGGTGAGTCCTGGTGACGGCCTTTCCGCCGTCGAGAGCGTTCTGTGTAATCGGCTGAGCTCTTGGTGTGCACAGTACCGGCTCTCACGTACATGGTTCTCACCGGAGGTGGTTTGCCCCCAGGGGACGTTTGGTCGTGTCTGGAGACATTTTTGGGTGTCAGGACTGGGGGTGTTGCTACTGCTCTGCCCCCGGTGGTACACAAGTCAGCCCCACGGCGAAGGATCAACTGCCTAAAGCAGCAGTGCTGTCGAGGCTGGGAAACCTGGTCTAAGGCGTCACGAGGGTGTAAAGAGAAATCGGATACGGCGCTGTTGAGAGGGCGGGGGCGGGGGGGCGGACTTGGGAGCACACACGCAGACCAAGGTTTTGAGGGAAGGCTTTACAGAAGAAGCAGTGGCCTCTTAGCTGAGGACCATGACGGCTGCAGGACACAGTGATGGAGGCGGAGCCTGTGCGGTGCAGGCCCCTGAAGAGTTCTTTAAAAGGAGAGTGACCGGCCAGCTGCAGGTGAGCTGGGACAGAGAAGGGCACCAGGGCATAGCAGGTAGTTTAGAAGTGCGCCAGTGGTCAGGCTGGCCGGTCCGGTGTTGATGCCGCGGATGAGAAGGGAGGCCACGTCCGGTCCAGCTGTGCCCGTCCGTGAAGCACGTGGCTTGACAGCATACGTAGCGTCTCTGAACTTGGGTTTCTGTGTGTGCAAAGTGGGGGTAACCATGCCCACCTCACGCTGGCTGCGAGGACTCGGGGGCGTGTTGGGGTGTTCGCTGCAGCACCTGGCGTGCAGCGGGGCGTCAGAAGTGGCTGCCGAGAGCATTAAGGAGCCAGAAGCACTGGCGGAGTCTGAACAAGGACTCGGGGCTGAGAAGATTTGAGCTCTGTCACGGGCATTTTGAATTCGACGTGCTGTTGGGATGTCAAGGCAGATGTGACCACCAGCAGGCAGCTGGAAACATTTTCATCTTCCTCCACTGGGGTGTCATCTCCTTGAAAGCAGAGAGTGTGTTATTTATTTATTTATTTATTTATGGCTGCACCGCACGGCTCGCGGGATCTTAGTTCCCCGACCACAGATTGAACCTGGGCCCTCGGCAGTGAGAGCGCGGAGTCCTAACCACTGGACCGCCAGGGAAGTGCCCAGAGAGTGTGTCTTTGTTCACTGTTATTCTAGAGCCTGGAATATTGAAGTCGTCCAGTACGTATTGGATCAGTGGATACACAGACTTGGGAGACATCTGAATAAAGTGAATTTCTGAAGCCAGGAGACTTACGAGGATGACACCAGCAGTAGTTCTCTGTGTCATTTCAGGATACATTTTCCCTGAAAGACTGAAGTGAAATGGGATTTTTAGATATGCAGTTTTAATTTTGTTATGTTCACAAATTTGTTATATACAAATGGCTTAGTATAAGGTTAAGTGTTTTCCGCTGCTTAAGGTAAGGAACAGACTTTCTTGGACACAAATAGGAGTTCACAGATTCTTCTAAATGTTCTATATCAGAGCTCTTCTGATGCGATCATGAAAAACGGTTTTTTATAAAGGCTCTTCGTGTTTTAGAAGACACATCAGTGACTGGAAAACGTCCCAGTATGTGTGTCTATGTGTTGAGTTTTTCAAGATGTGACCACTTGTCATACTGAGTGCCAAGCCTGGCCTGATCTGGCATCCTTGGCCTTGCCTGTGTGGTCCTGCAAAGTTTCTTCACTTGGCAGATTGCTTGGTGCCTTGGAAAGTGAGAGAGCAAGTGTTCAACGTGCTGCTAGGTGGAATGGAACGTCTCTTCTCGGGTGCTCCCAATGTTACTTTGAAGGGAAGGCGTTTCCTCCGCCACCTGCCAGACAACTCTCCAGGGAAATCTTAGAGCCATCACGTGTGAGGGTGACGGCTCAGCAGGTGGCACCCTTCCCTCTACGTCCCTGTCCTGGAGAGTGTCTGGGACCCTGGGCTTCAGCGTGAGAGGATCCACAGCACCCACTTGTGATCTCTCATTCTCTTGGGGCATGGATGTTGACCTCAGAGTCTGGATAAATTGGTAGTTTCTTGTCTACCGTAAATTCCATGGGAATTCCCTGGCAGTCCAGTGGTTAGGACTCTGCAATTTCATTGCTGTGGGCCCGGGTTTGATCCCTGGTCGGGGAACTAAGATTCCACAAGCCGCGCCGCACAGCCAAAAAAAAAAAAAAAATTAAATTAAATTCCACTCTTATGATACCAGTTAAATAACTTCTTAGTTTTGAAAACCAGTGACGACTATTTTGTCCTTGCCTTCTGTATTTTTTCAACCTGGTTATGTGGATTCTCTATCAAAGCTACCAAGTGACCACACTTCCAATAATAACGTTGTTGTTTTAGAGTCTGTGGCTCGTTCCAGCAAACTGCTGGGTTGGTGCCAGCGGCAGACAGATGGCTACGCTGGGGTGAGCGTGACGGACCTCACCATGTCGTGGAAGAGCGGCCTGGCCCTGTGCGCCATCATCCACAGATACCGCCCTGATCTGATGTGAGTCCAGACTCTGCTTCATCTGTATTCCCGCAGGACTTGCGAGTGCCCTGCTTCCAAGTGGCCAAACTGTGTACCTTTTCCTAGAATGAGATATATATATAAGATACTTCTTCTGGAAGTCAGTCACTAATTTTGATTTATAGTTATATTTAAAGCTGTGTCGGTTAGGCATTATGTAGCTCAACCCAGGAATGATTAGCTGTTTGTAAAGTCTCAGCGCTCAAAAGGTGGAAAACTGGTTATAACACCCCCTGGACCTGTTAACATCACACGAAGGAAAACTCTGTTACTTGGCCCCAGGCTGAGCTCTGCATTCGGCCAGCTCTCTGTCCAGTGCTGCTGGTCACGAGGAAAGCCTGGCCGGAGTGTGGGCTGAAGGCACGTGTGTCACTACCAGCAGAGCACTTCCTCCATTCACCGGGGCTTGTCGGCATTGTCTCTTGCCTCTTGCACTTTTTGCAAGTGTGCTCTGTTAGGCCTGTAACACTCAGGTGGCCTTTCGCACCTGTGCGGTGACATCTCCTCTTTCAGTCATTCTGTACTCACCTAAATGCAGACTAGTATGACAGGATGACCCAGGTCAGCTGTGGTGACCGGTGCACCCAGATCTCCCCGTAGGCATTCATTACCGTGGAAGCCAAACAAGAAGATTCAGAAACGAGCAGAGCATATGGTATTATTTTGGCTGTCTGTCCTTTCATCATTAGGTCGACTTACGGGCCCATTTTTGTGTATTTGTTTTGCTCTAATGATTACTTAAGGAATCCTGAAAGACCTGGCTCTTTTTTGTGTTAATAAAATAAAGGAGCCCCACCTAGTGCTTAGGAGTGGGGGTGCTGACGTGCTTGATAAGCGGAAGTGACCTCTGTGCCCCTGTCCCTTAGCTCATGCCGAGACTGGTGAAAATTAAGTTGAAGTAGGGCTTATTGACCCCTCCGGGGGGCAGGGGGCAGCCTGAGAACGACGGCGGTGGATGACACAGAAGTGCTCAGGAGAAGGGCCAGGCAAGTCAGCCCTAGTCCAGAGGGAGGGCAGGACAGAGTCCCTGAAGGGAGCCTGGCGCGGAGGGGACACACTCCTGTGGGAATGGACCGAAGGCTGCCGGGGGCCCTGGTGTTTCCTCCTGACGGTGCACAGAGCCGTGAGTAGCTAATTTGGCACCGTTTAGGCTGCCGTGACGTCACTCAGGATGAGGCCCCCATAGTTTAGTAGGCTTAATATACAGAGTAAAGGAGTTTAAAAAATGAAAAACGGTTGCAGAGTCAGCAGGTTAACACAAAATAAGGCCTGTCCAGTTAATCTGAAATCACCTAAAGAAGGATGCTGTCAGTCTTTACTTGACTGAGTAGCAAGAAGCCTGAAACCCAGTGGGAAATGTTTGTTAATCTAAATACTTAGGGAAATTTAGCAGTGGAGAAATCTTTTGAGGAAAGTTTTGGAATTTCCCTTTGAATTAGAGAGGAAGGCTGAGTAAGATTCACCAGAGCTGATTTAGTACATCAACAGCTTGTCAGCTCCAAAGGACACAGGGGGTGATGGTTCCAAGCCTTTAGACACAGCCTGATCCAAATAGGACCTTTATTGTTATTGAGCATAAGTTTAATACATGCAGACCACACGCAGGGCACAGGAGAAACATAACAAAAACAATTCCTTTTCTTGAGCTTACATTTTAGTAAGAACTTTATGTTACTGATAAAATGTTATGTTTTCCAACTTTTCTCCTCTTTTCTCTTATGGGTAGATTGTTAATCCTTTCTTCTCCCTGAGGATGATTTGCATTTCGTTAGTAAAAGGAGGGAGACAGAAGTGAGACAGGTTTGCTCTCCGATTTCAGTGAGGCCTGCGCCCTGGATTTTAGCTGAAAGACCAAGAAATAATGATGACTCTGTGATACCGTGTTTTCTGGTCTGGGGACAAGCAGCCCATCCTGACACGTTTTCCTCGTCCTGTTTCTCAGAGATTTTGATTCTTTGGATGAGCAAAATGTGGAGAAGAATAACCAGCTGGCCTTTGACATTGCTGAGAAGGAGCTGGGCATTTCTCCCATCATGACAGGCAGAGAGATGGCCTCGGTGGGGGAGCCGGACAAGCTGTCCATGGTGATGTACCTGACCCAGTTCTACGAGATGTTCAGGGACTCGCTCCCCTCCCGAGGTAAGGGCCCCCCAGGGGTGCTGCCGTGTGGCTCCCCTGCCTCTCCTTCCCCCGTGCCCCTTCTTCCAGCAGACCCGCTTCTCTGCGCTGTTGTCAGCCCCTTGTTCTGACCCAGGTCTTGCTCAGCAGACCTGCAGTTGTGGAGGCCATGAGCATTCCCGTCTAGAGCCTTGTCCTTGACTCCACCACCCTCGTTCCCTTTCTCTCAGAACCAGACTTTTTGAAAAGGTGCTTTTGCTGTGGCCTGGACTTCGTCACTGCCTAATCTTGTGACACTTTGCAACCCGGCCAAAACTGTTGTCCGTGGTCGTGAAGAATCACCAGATGCATATTCTTCCCTCCTCTCTCACCTCTCGGGCACCCGTCTGTTCTGCGTTGTTCAGCACTTGGAATGACGTCCTTTCTCTTGAAATTCTCTCTTCCTCTTGGCTTCTGTGATCCCGGACTATACTTCCTTCGTTCTCTTTCTTCTGTAACTGTTCCTTCTCTGGCTTCTCTTCCTTCTCCTACCTTTTAGTGTTTCCAGAAATCTTCCCTTGACCCTCAGGCTATCAGAAAACAGACTGAGTCAGCGTCATGATGCTTACAAGTGTTGACCATGGTACCTGACCTGGTTTACATCCCATTTCCTCCACCTAAAGTCACGAAACTTCCCTGTGCCTCAGTTTCCCCATCTGTAAAGTGGGGATAATATGTACATGGCTAGATTGTAATACACTAAGAAGAGTGTTTGGTGAATGGAAGCACTTAAACAAATGTTAGCAATGTATTATTAGTTTCAATTATTATTTCAACACTACTATTGTTACGAATAAAACATTGGAACCCACAGAGTTTAGGTACCATTCTCCAGTGCTTCTAGCCCATGTACTTGTAGACATCTGTAGACATCTGTGGCTTTCTCTCATTAGAGATGCAGTTCTTACAACAGACATGCACAACTCTGACATCAACAAGCACACCCTGAACCCATGACCCGAGTCCTGTCTCCTCCCCCCGACGCCCCTCCCTTTCTCTCCCGACCTGAACTTTTCATCTTGAAGTGAGGCTTCGGCACTCTGTTGTAACCAGCAAGCACAGGCAGATAGCAGCGTCTGAAAAGCGAAAGTGGAGGTTTTTGTGACTGAAGTGGATTGGGGCAAGCGTTGGTTTTGTTTGTATGGATGGAGAAGAGAAGGCCCAGAGTCCAGGGCTCCGTGTGCATTTTCTCTGTGGAGTTCCTGCCGGGTTCAGAGCGCACGAACCCTCAGAGCTTCCTGAGGTTCTGAGAGCCTCCTGCGAGGAGGCGCCCTCAGGGCTGTCCTTGGACACTGCTTGTTTCTGCCCACAGACGCCTTGGACCTGAATGCTGAGGAGAGGGCCGTCCTGGTAGCCAGCACTAAATCCCCCATCTCCTTCCTGAGCAAGCTGGGGCAGACCATTTCTCGGAAGCGCTCTCCCAAGGTAAGTGGAAGGGTTTTTCCTCCAGCTGCAGAACTAATGGCACAGTGCAGTGGCTAGAGGAGTGCGGTTTCCCTCTGCTCTTGGTGCAGGACAAAAAGGAAAAGGACTTGGACGGTGCTGGGAAGAGGAGAAAGACCAGCCAGTCGGAAGAGGTGAGAAATATCTGGAATTTGCCAGAATGGTTGTACTGAATTGCCCTCCTTGGCTGAAACGCTTAATTCCCAAATCGGTATTGCTAGATCTTTTCAGTTCACTCTTTGTGAGAATTGTTGTGCACAGATGCTTTCTGTGGCCTTTTGCCTTTGTTTAGTTTTTTGGAGAGCGTCCAGGGAACACACACATGTGCTCTGGGCCTTCCTGTCTCTTTGGAATCCCATATGTGGCGAAGGGCAGCAGCTTTCCTGGGATGTGACCACACCAGCAAGAGCCCGAGTACCTCTTCATACTGCCCCTGTGCCCGAGGCCATCTTGAGATTAGAACCTTGAGGAGAGCCACTGAGCTCGACCTAAAGCAGGGACCAGCTGCTGTGCCAGGCCCTGGGGTGTGGGCAGGGGCTCCTCTAACCGAGGCCGGCTCTCGATACCCCTGTTCGCCAGGAGGACGCGCCCCGGGGCTACAGAGGAGGAAGGCCTACGCTGGTGAGCACCCTGAGCGACCGGAGGGTGGACGTGGCCCTTGGCAACCAGAACAAGGTGAAGTACATGGCGACCCAGCTGCTGGCCAAGTTTGAGGAGAACGCACCCGCGCAGGCCACGGGCGTGAGGAGACAGGTAAGCCCGGCTCACACCTCGCCCGCCCGGACCTGGGCTGGCCACAGAGGAAGGGGGGTTAGTGAGTGAGACGGGGAACTTCCCGGTCCTGAGGGCTCAGGGCTCGAGACTGGCGTCTGCGTGGCGCAGGGACGAGGGTTCCTGTCCTCACCAGCCAGGCCCACCCGAGGATCTTTAAAACGGGGTGTCCAGATCTGTGTACGTAGGTGTGTGTTCACGTACATGCATACGTAAGTAATATAAGAGGTACCTGCTTACTGAGGAAAATGCTGGAAAGTGTAATTAAGGCCCCTATAATTCTGTTAATATTTTGCCATGTTTCTTTCTGGTCTTTTTTTAGTGCATTCTTGTTTTCATGGTTGAGGTCGTTCTTAACGTACACTTTCCTGTTCTGCTTTCTTCATGTAACTTTGGGCATATTTCCATGTTCCAGACTCTTTATAAGCCTGTTCCAAAGTGTGTGCTCCATGCTTTTCTTAACTCTCCCTCTGGTGCTGGATGTTTAGTTGGTTCTCGTCTTTGATGAAGGGCACAGAGGTAGACACTCTTGTGTGTTGCACATGGTTTTCCTAGACTGTCCTTGAACTAGGTCACGAGTGTGAGCGCTGTAAAGGTTCTCCGTGGACTGTCCTTACTCCCCGAGTCCTGCTGAGGGCTGGACTGCCATGTCTGTTAGGTCTCGTCTCTCCTCTTGCTTGTCTAAAAGTCACTAAGGCTTCTCACAAGAGGAGGTACAGGCATTGTGAGATCCACACTGAACGTTTCTTCCAAAACTCCTGGTGTGGGGAGCGCCTCTTCATCTTCGCCACGTGCGCCAGCCCTTGTTCCTGTGGACCAGGGGCCAGGCCAACCACCATCACTAACTTCTCACATCTAGTGCTTGGTTAGATCCTCACGCTCCAGGCGTTCGTGCCGAGGTCCACAGAGAACGTGCAGGCTTGACTGTGAACGTGTGAGGCGGCCGGGCGGCTGTAGCAGCCCAGGTTCCGTCCTCCTCAGCAAGGCTGGGGTGCTCTCCACTGGAGGAAGTGTTCCCGCACTCATTTTGAGTGGAAAGATTCATTTTCCAAGCCAGAATTAGTAGTTTAGGCTCAGAGCATTGAGCTTGGGAAAAGGATAATCAGAATTACAGCTTCTGTTTGCCTTTTCTTTTGCATTTGGCTTCACCCGAGTTGGGGGGGGTAGAGGATTTTCCTTTTTAAGTGTAACTTCCTAGAACTAATTCCGTGCACCCTCCTTCAGTTCATAGATGCGTGTCTATCCTCCATGAGGACCATTTTTGTGTCTGCTACCTTAATGTTTTTTTGTTTTTTTTTTTTGTCTCTGTGTCCTGTCCCCTACCCAATACTTGGCCTGTGTGTCACAGCCGACACAAGAGCGTGGGCTCAGCCAGCCGTCCTGCTGCCTGCCTGAGCAGGGTCGCCCTGCTCCCGCCCCCCAGTGGAAACAGGTAAAGGAGCTGCCCAGGGACCAGAATGGGTGCTGGGCCTTCCCACCTGCTCCTCCTCCGAGCCAGCCGGGTGGGGCCTGCACCGTAGAAGCCTAGGTCACGGGGGTAGGGATCTCTGTGCGCATTTGAGTGGCGACTCTGGGGGAAAGTTCAACAGACAGTACTGATAGTATTGCATGACTTGTTTAACTCCTTGGTATTTGGGAAACCAGTGAAAAGGGTGGGCTGTTAAATTAGTGTTGAAACTAGCTGAAGCTATGTGGTACCTGTGTTCAGGTACTTAGCCTTTGGGGTTTTGCTGTTATAACCTTTGTCCCAAGTTGACCTTTGGCTGGAATGCATCCGCGTGACCCCTGGAGGACAATCCCGAGTTTCTAGATCTTGGGGCTCGGGGCAGTGGTCTTGTGTTAAACAGGAAAATGTTATCCAAGAAATAGTCTCAAACTGGTTTTTTCCTTATTTCAGATCATGGACAGAGATGATCATGGGCGTTTTCTCAGTGTTTTGTCCACATTTAAAATACTCTTTTTGGAAAATTTCACTAAAGTTTCTGCAGGATCTCCTGTAAAGCTGCTTCTCCTACATAGTATAGAGTGGGGCGGAAAGAAAGAGGGGCTGGCGCCTGGCGGGTAACAGGAAACCCGCCAGAGCGATGGGCCTCTGCTCTGTTCCCCCCACGTCACAGCCGTGAGTGCGGCCTGGGTTTGCTGTCTCGTGGTTTGGAATCGCTGAGGACTGGGGTTCTGAGCAGTCAGAGGGGCTGACCCTGATTCCCTCCTGTGCTGGGAGGTGCTGGGGAGTGGTGAGTTAGAGTTTAGTTGAATTACACTTAGGGCAGAATGTTTCTTTCTAACTTTTCTTCTGATAATATGCATGTTAAGGCAGGGCCTGTGAGGCTGAGGTGGAAGCTTGGGAGCAGCGTCCAAAGTCACCATGAAGCCAAGCTGCCTCTCTCCCCATGCTTGGGGAGGGGAGGTCTTCTGAGAAAAACTCATTAGAAATTCACTTCTGTTTTCCTTACTTACCCTTTGCCTAGGGTAGACCTTTGAAGTCTAGGTGGAAGGTATGATTTGAAGGTTAGTCTCGAATTGAGTATTACTAAAGGCGAAGGTGAACTCTGCACTACATTCCCAGGTTCTTAAACTAGTCACGGAGGCGGCCTGAGACAGGGAAGCACAGTCGGTGGGTGAAGAGGTGACTTTGAGTGGCACGTCCTGGAGTGGCTCTGGGCGGGCATCCCAGGAAGCCCGGGTCAGGGTCCCGAGGGGCTGGCTCGGCCGCCGCTGCTGCCTCCGTCCTGCGGAAGACGGGCTCGGCTCCTGCTGGGTGCTGGGCTGCAGGGGTGCCCAGAGCCCTGCTTCTCCTGTTGCTGCAGCGGCTCAGAGCCTCCAGCCTGTGCGGGTGCTGCCTGAACGCACCCAGGTGATTTGTGATCACGGTCGGTGGAGTTGAGTATGTACCGCCAGGCTCTCCAGGCCGAACAGACCCTTGAAGTGAAGGCTAGCCTGGGGAAGGGGCACCGGAGATGCCGGTCACAAGGAGCAGCCGGGTAGCTGGACCCCATTAGATCCTATGTGTAGAGCGGTATTGTAATGTGCTGGGCTGTGAGAGGACCCGTGACGCACAGCTCTCACGTCCTCGTGAGATGTGTTCACAAACAACTTATCCCCAGTGCTAAGTCAGGGATGGCGTCATGAGCCTTGCTTTGCCCACTTATCCCCTGAAAGATAGAGCACTGGAGGGCCATGCCAGTTGGCGCACCAGCCCAGGGACACAGGAAGTCCAGGGGTGCGCCCTGGGGACTGACGGCGCGCCTTCCTGTGACTCACTTGCTGTTCCCCTGGAAGCGGTTCCGACTGAGGCAGGCGGGCGTGGCGAGCACAGTGGTGAGGCCGAGCTGGTCGTGGTGAGGAAGAGTGTGGGGATGCCCGCTCCTCGTCACCTTCCTATGACGTCACCCGGCTCTTCCCTCCCCACCTCGTCCCCTTCTGATCTCAGAAATGCGTCCTGCAGGCAGAGTCTGCGGCTAAGCAGCCTTGGTTTGGCTGTAGATGGTCAGTGGTGTGGGAACAGACGGAGGAGTGGTTTTTTGGCCTCTTCCCCTCCGGGCTTTGCTGGGAGCCGCCCCACACGGTAGCTCTGGGCGTGAGGAAACTGAGGCTTCCTCTGACTCGGGAATCTGGTGGTTTCTTTAGTACTGCAGGGTTCTGTCAATCAGAGACAGGATC
This sequence comes from Eubalaena glacialis, assembly GCF_028564815.1. NCBI lineage: Eukaryota > Metazoa > Chordata > Mammalia > Artiodactyla > Balaenidae > Eubalaena > Eubalaena glacialis. The sequence continues at coordinate 116,880,049 of NC_083726.1, read as the reverse complement.
ACAGGAAGCGGACACCGTGGGGAAGTGATCCACGGACATTGTGTGGTGTGTTAGCGAAAGGTGTTAATTTTATACCCTGTTTCCTGTTCTTTCCTGTATTTCTGTGGTCGTCTCCCAGAACCTTCCGCATGTGAGTGAGGGGACTAAGCAGGGGGAAGCAGTGGCAGGACGTGGGCGTGGGTGGCCCAGGAGGTGCTGGTCTGCTGCTGCAGGTGCCCGGGCGCCCCCGCTGTGGGCAGCAGTCACCACGCTCCCCCCGTAACGGGAGTCTGTGTGCCCTTCTCTCTACTTGTAACTGAGCCCCTTCTACCCGCCAGCTTCCCTGATAAGCCAACAGAGAAGAATATACCCTGGTCCCTGGCATTTAGAAAGTGCTGCCGTGCAGGTCCTGACCCCGCAGTGGCTGCAGAGATGACTCTGGGATCTGCAAACAGAGTGCCTCTGCCCCGAGGCCACGACAGGCGGGGACAGGCCTCTGCCTGAACACGCCAATTTGTGCTGAGGATGGATGGGTGGGGAAGGGCCTCTGGGATGCTTTTGGCAAATGCCTTCGGTCCTTCCAGACCCAGCCTCAACGTGGCCACCATTTCACCTGTGTTCTCTCTGTTTGTGTCTATCGGCGTAAAAGCGACAGGAAAAGGAGCATTCTCGGACCTGCCCCAAAAAAGTGATCACACTCTCTCCTCCCCCTACTCCGCCTCCCTGTCGGGCACGTGGCGACCAGCAGGTGACCCCCTCTGCATGCTCCGCTGTCCTGTGTGCCTGCCTGCCTGTGTGGGTGGCCAGGGGAGAGACCAAGTCAGGATCCCCTCATTTCAGTGATGACTTACTGGCAAAGCGACCTTTGCTGGTGGGCCTCAGGGTGGCACATCGTCCGTTCAAACCCTGGGTAGTTTAATCTAGTCCCGCATCACAGGGCTACAACTGTGCAGCCACAAACTAAAATTTAAACTGTACTTGACACAGACGCGAGGTCCAAAAGCCCTGGAGAGCGTTTTTGTGTAACCCCATTGAAATCAGCCGTTTTTGTCTTGCTGCCCAAGGAGATACAGTGAGGTGAACTCTGGGAGGCTTGTTACAGGGCTCCACTCTGTGAGCTCGCCTCCTTCTGAGCTCGAGAGCCCTGCCTCTTGCTTATCCAGCTTTTGCCAACAAACACCTGCCCTTTCCGTCCACCCCACTCACTGTCCAGGCAGATCACTGGAGAACTTCTTCACGGCGAGTTAACCACACGTGCTTTGTGGCCAGCACGCTCATATGAAGTGCGTTGATAGAACGGCTTTTTTGACTTGTGTTGTATGTCCCTATAAAGTAAAACACTGATTTTGGAGGTAGGATCTACGGAAAGACATTTTCTCAGCTATGGTAGCCTATTTAGAAGGTGATTCCATAATGTGTCTGATGTGCAGGGGCCCAGCCTATGTCCCTGGGTCTGGACGCTGAGCCCTTGTAGGGTAGTGACCACCCTGGGCCCTGTCTCTGCCTGAGAACCAACATGGGGCATTTCCTCTGAGTCAGGCAGTGTTCTGAGTGCTTTTCCTGTGTCGTCTTGGTCTGTTCTCACAATAACCCTACGAGGCAGGTCCTGTTATCCTCACCTTTTACAGATGAGGAGACCGAGGTGTAGGCTAGGGAGGCCAAGCAGTTTGTGTGAAGTCACACAGTGAGCAGTGAGCTAGGAGCTGAACCCAAGTGGTGTGACTCTGGAGCCTGAGCCCCGGCCTCATCCTGCCCGCAGAGACCACACGCTCACGGGCTCTGGACAACAGAGTGGCCACATCGGGAGCTCCGGGTCAGTTCTTGCAGCGGGGCAGGGCCATACGGTGAATGCTGGGCTATCCAGAGAGTGACTAGGGCCTAGACGCCCCAACCCCACGTCGCTGTGTTAGTGGTTTCCCCAGGGCAGCGGAGGCGGCGTGGGCCTGTGTCACGGTCCCCGGCCTCTTGGGTACAGCTTCTGTGCTCACCTCGCCCCTTAGTGCCGTGTGCTCTTGGAGTCTCCTGTGGACTGTTGTCGTCTCTAATGCCTTGGTGTGGAAGCTTCACCCTCCTAACCTGCCTCTCCTGTTAACCTTCCACTGAATGCCTCTGATCACGTGCCGCTGTGTGAAAGAAATATGTTTGTTCCACCTTTGTACTAACCGTAGTTTGTTATTTATCTACGTAGCTGACCTCATTGGAGACCAGGTGGGAGAACAGCTGTGTAGAGCTGTCCTTGGGTCACAGGATTTGATGTAGATGGGACTGTGGTTACTTGGGGTTGGGGACCAGTAGGCAACAGGTTATGTGTTGAAATGAACTCTCACTTTCTGGTGCTGTCACTTAGTAGGTCCAGATAGAGCATTTGGATGGAACTTAAGTTTCTACTTTGTTGCCAACAGACGTACAGAGATCTTGATGCTGACAGCCGTGGCAAGCAGAGTCCCCACCACGAGAGGGTAAAAGCACGACTGTGGCATGGGGTGCTGGCAGCCACACAGATGCGGCACGCTGGGGCGGGGGGGCAGGCCCCTCTCCCTTGCTTTTTCCACACTCTGGTCACCCAGCCAAGAGCTGGGACTCTTGCCGCTAACAGTGATGACCCTTGCAAATAGCATTCACGGTGGAACATCCATCCACTCAGCGTCAGACCAGATAGGAACCCTGAGAGTTTGTGCCCTGTGAACGGCCTCTTCCCCTCCCTGCCCCGCCTTCCCACTCCCAGATATGCACCTTTGACTTCTGGGGAAGGGTCGGGGTCAGTAATCAGGAGGCACTTGCTTGGCTACTTCCGGGATCCTGACGTAGAAATACCGAGAAAGCCAAAGCTCTTAGAGCATGGGGATTCTTCAGGTGTGAAGAGGACGGGGGCGGGAAAGAAGGTGATGACAAGACAGGGTCCATAATGAAAAGTGGTAGCTTATCTGTTCGAGACACTAGTAGGGAGACGCCTGAGCACACCTGGCCATCGTATGATCTGATGAGTTGCAGAGATGCTCATCTCAAAACCTGCTAACTACGAAACTTTTTTGGTTGTTATTATTACCCTTAAATGGAGGCCTGAGTGGGTGTAGCTCTGCAGCCAGAATGAAGAATCATCTCTAACTGTTCATTTCACATGGGCCTTCTCCTCTTATTTTTGCCTCCCCCTTTGCCTTTGCTCTCTGAGAAATGCCCTCATGGCTGAGCAGTAAGTCTGGTTCCCTCCTGGACCCATTAGGAAAGTAGTGGTAGCACTGTCTTCCTACCAGTTGCCAGGCAGAAAGCAGGCCCGGGGTGGGGGGTGGTGGCCTTTCCATGTCACCCGTGTCACCCACAGCTTCACTGCTTGTGCCCAGCCTCTTTCTTCCTTCTTCCCAGGCTGGTTCCTGTCAAGAAGAAAGCTAGGCACTTTCACTGCACAGGGCAATGCCCTCCGTTTTGGGGGATGCCTATTTGAGGAGGTGCTGATGGTCTTGAATGAAACAGGGTCTCCGTGGGGAGCGGAGGGAAGTCGGTGGAGGAAAGAGAGATTGGACGGGGAAGCTGGTAGAAGTTGGGGCTGCAGGGCACCGAGGACAGGTGGGATTTGGAGCTCAGGAAGCAGCAGGGTTGGCGGGAGTTTTCTTTCATCTCCCCGGTGGGCTGCTCTCCAGGGTCTTCGGGGCAGGGTTCCCGTCCAGGCACTCCTGGGCGTCACTGTTTTGTTCCTTCCCGGCCTCTCCCTCCACCGCCCGCCAGTCCAGCTGTGCGCTTGCCTGCTCTCTGCCGTCCAGGGAGTTTCTCTCTGAGCCTCTGGAGCAGAGGCTGGTGACACCCCCCATCACCCCTGTCATGCCTGAAGCTTTGAAGTTAGTGCGAGCTGAAGGCCGAGGGGTGCTTCTTCCCTGCGGCCCGCAGGTATCTCAGCCCGAACCTGCAGGCAGCGAAGCAGTTACTGCTTGCCAAGCTCGCAGCCCCTCCTGGCTTGGGGACCGGAGAGTGCCTGGCTGCTGGGCCCACTTTTGCTCCACGTGCTGCATGCAGTCTGCAGAGGGTTGGGGCCGGCTCCGGGGCAAGCTCGGTGTCTGAGCCCCACCGGGAGGAGGAGGAGGGGCCACTTTCCTGGCTTTCATGGAGAAAGCGAGCTTTGCTCCAGAGCTGCCGTCTCTTGTCTGCTCCTCGTAAGGCCGGCAGAGTGCCGAGCCGGTGGAATCTCCTTGTGCTTAAGAGAAATTCCAGCCCAGGCCGTGACGGGCTCGGCAGGGCACGCAGGACGTGTGAGCAGGGCGCTGCCTGCTGGCTGGCAGCACTGCGCACGTGAGAGCAGGGGTGCAGACAAGGCTTTCTGGGGGGCTGTGTTCCAGCGCGGGTGTGGCTGCGAGCGTGAGGCACAGTGGGAGCCTGGAATGAGCCATTGGTGCTTCTGGAACTAAGAGCGTTTCTTTACTGCATTTGTCATCCAGATAAAGGGTCTGAAACTGCCAAGTTCCGTGTGTTCAGGTCAGCGTGTAACTTTTAACTTAACGTTTCCCTTGATTTTTTCTCCATCTTGTATTTTATAGCCAGAGCCTGAGCCTTCTCGTCGATTTTTTGTCGACCAGTGGGAGCTTTCTCTAAGCCTCCGCTCCGCCAGCCGCCCCGCCTCTCCCTCCTCTGACTTCCTACGACAGGTAGCGGGGCCCGGGGCTTGGCCAGGCTCGTCCTCTTCAGCCTGCACTTTCTTCACCCACACGAACGGCAGCCTGTCTCCTTAGGAATCCCGTTGTGTGTGTCCGTCATGCATGTGAGGTCGGTAGGCGTCCACCTGAGTTAAGGAGGCTGCTAGCTTCACTGCAGCAAATTCTGTCCCAGTCAACCCACTTTCATTATAGTCCAACTGTATCAAATAATGAGAAAGCATTTTGTAGCCATTAGCTTTTTTTATCTCCAGACCTCTTCCTATTAATGTGTTATAAAATATGAACCATAGTGTAATTAAATCTCTTAAAGAGAGTGGTGGATACGCAGCATTCTGGGTGCCTCTTGAATTGAAATCTCTTAAGGAATGAACTCTGCTATTTCCTGTGATGGAACTGACCCAGCTGTGGACGAGTTTACCGAGAGATTGCAGGGTCTTTTGTCCTTTCTGTTTGTTTCCTGTTCTTGAGCTGGTAGCAGACGGTGCAGAATGATCCGCACGTGTGGTGGCCGCAGTGTAAGTCCAGAGAGCGCTACATTTCGACTGTTCTTAAGAGTGGGGAGAGGAAGACCGTCTGCTTTTCATGCCAGAAACAAATAGAACTTGAGTCTCCACCTCTCTCAGGGGTGTGCTCGTCAGAGCTGTCACATCGCTGAGAACGGAAGGTGACAGATGCCTTTGCACCAGGCAGCCCTGGGCTATACTTGCTGAGAGTGCTGGTTCTGACGGGAGAGCAGGTCCTGGCTGAACAGGGAGGGCCCTGGGCTTGCCCAGTGTCCCAGCCTCAGACTTGGCATCTGGTTCACGCTCCCACTCACCTGCTGCAGTTTCCTACTCCCTGGCGTCAGCTGTTCGATGCTCAGCTTGGCTGTGCCTGGGTTCCTGTCTGTACCAGGCTTAAGCTTCCCTAATGTTTCTAATCTAAAGAAGGCTTAGGTCTAAGAGCCACTTGTGTTTCTCGACCACAGATGGGTATAAGCTGTGGAGTTAATGAGCAAATGGCACTATCCTTTGGAAATCTCCTTATTTTAAATTGAAAATATAATTGACTCCTCAGTTCCAGCTGAACCTTGGAGAATTGTTTGCTCATTTGTGCTGCTGTCGTTCTTGTATTTGCATGGGGTCAGTTTCCCCCTAGAACATTCCTCTGGTTTGTCCCTGCCCCAGCCAGGACGTGCCATTGCTCGGGCTGGTGATTCTCTTGCACACAGTTTCGTATGTTCAAACCGCTTCCTGATGGGATTGTGGGCATCCCCAGCACAACTGCTCCCGGAATGTTTTGGATTTGGAATTAGGGTGGGGGCTCCTCAGACCCGGCAGGCATACGGCTGCTGAGAGGCGTGTCATACACACTGGGTGTCTGGGCCGTCTGCACAGGACGGGCTCAAAGCTGGGCTCCCGCAGGAAGGTTTGCCATTGAAATTTATAGTTTTCTCCTGCTGCTTTTTCAACACTGCTAGAAAGAGGATTGAGGTGGTTGGATTTTTTTTCTTTTATCTTGTTTCAACGTATAAAGAAATAACCCCTCCTGGACTAGAAACACATTCTGGCTTCCACAGCCGCCGTGTCAGCAGTGCCCCAGCTGGTCCGGAAGGCTTGGTCTCAGGGCCCAGGGGAACGCGGAAGTCTCCACGGGGAGAACGGGCAGAGAAGGGTTCTTCCCGGTAAAGCCCGGGGGCCTCTGGGGCACAGGACAGGGGCTCTGAGCGAAGGAGGTAATAGTGAGGACGGATGTCCTCCCCGGTGACGCTGGGCTGCTGGCATCCGTTACCCAGATGGAGAGTCGGCCTTGCTTTCTTTCTAAATGAGAAAATAACTCCCCAGGCCCTCTCCCAGGCCCTGGGACGTGCCTTCAGTCTGGTGCCCGCTGCCTTAAGGGAGGTGTCCTCTTAGGTCCTCTGTGTGTAATCCGAGCCGCTGGGTGGTAGGCCCTTCGCACTCTGTGTGCCTCCATCCTGTCGTCCCGCCTCCGCATCCCCCGCACTTCGTCCAGAGAGACATGAGAGACCGGCTTCTCCTTCCTGAATTTCACTGTCTCTGCGGCCGTCGCTCCCGCCTGTGCTGACACCAGTGTGTGGACACTGACACCTAGTCCCCTGCTCGTGGGCACTGTGTTGGCATGTTTGTTGCTGCACCTTGTATTCATTTTATACCTTTCGAAGATTTTTTTTCCCCTGTCTTCTCAATTTATTTTTTTCCTTCTCATTTCCCTTCTTTCTGGTCGTTTAACAATCTCCAACCAATAGAAGTATATAAAGATGTACACGGGCGGAGTGAGCTCATTGGCTGAGCAGATAGCCAATCAGCTTCAAAGGAAAGAACATCCTAAAACCCTTCTAGACAAGAAGGAACTGGTAAGATACACTAAGGGCGCTGTCTGTCTAGATAAGACAGCTCTGGTGAACAAGCCTGCTTTGTTCTAAGTAGCTCAGTGCCATATGTGGCCGCTGCGTGTCATATGGTAATTATTTTTTGAGGTTGTCTGAATTTTGTAACTGAACTTCTAGGACTGAAACCGTTGTTTAGAATGTTGTGTGAACAGCATACTCAGTATCTCTAAAGTGATTGCTCTAGAGTCCAGGGCCTGTGTCCATGGAGAACCACGGGAACACCTTCAGATCAGAATCTGTTAAGAGGATTTGGTTTGCTTGTTATGAAATCGTGTAGAACAGACGCAGTGCCAAGTGCTGCGTGGGCACCGGAGGCACCGGCCTGCGCTTGTGCGCGGCTCCCGTCCCCAGGCAGAACCGCGTAGGGAGGGTCGTGCGCCCTGGGGAGGGGCCGGGAGGCCTCGCCTGACGCGTGCCTCCCACCACCCCCAGGGCTCCATGAAGAAGGAGTTCCCACAGAACTTGGGAGGCAGCGACACCTGCTACTTCTGCCGGAAGCGGGTCTACGTGATGGAGCGGCTGAGTGCCGAGGGCAAGTTCTTCCACCGGAGCTGCTTCAAGTGCGAGTACTGCGCCACCACCCTGCGCCTGTCGGCCTACGCGTACGCCCTCGAGGACGGTGAGTCCCCGCGCTGGAGGCCACACCCAGACTCAGGGCCCCCGCTGCATTCTTACACAGACGTCCTCTTTTCTGCCTCTCCTGAGCCTTCCCATCCACCCCACTCTAGTCTGTGTTTTCTCCCAGACTCTTTCTTATAAATATTTCTGCAGAGTCACCAAGCTGTATCATAGATGACTCAGTGACCATGGTGATGAGAAGGGCATGCGTTTACCTAAATCGTTTCCCTGGCTTCACAGACACCTGCTGTCGTACCTCACGGTGGGCTCTTAAGATAAAAGGGACCTGAGGAGAGTAAGTCTTTTTTGTGTTCGCTTTAGAGAAGCAGAATCACAGGCTTATAGAAGCCACATTTCTTGCCTAAGGTCAGTGACAGCACATTGAAACTGTATCCCCTGCCACTGTTCTCAGACCTTGGCTTTCTGAAGGTGCCTGAGTTATGCCCAGTGTCACCCGTGCTCTCTCGTATCAGCATCTCTGGTGAATTGAGAGCACGTTGCCCAGGCCTCAGTCAGGTTACTGTGCTGTTCAAGCCTGGCCTTTTGTGATATTTGTTGGTTTTATAGTGGAATGACCTTGATAAGGCAGAGGTGGAGAATTATGCAGACAGGTAACAAAGCCTGATGGAGAGGCGCGTGTGCCGCCTGAAAACCCTCTGGGGTTAATTGGAAAAGGTCACCGAAGACATCAGTGATTCCTACGCCCCTTCCTACAGGAAGCAGAAGGGACCTTATGAGAGGCCGTCTTACTGATTCAACAGTAATGAAAAGACCCAGATTAATAGAAGGGGGAAGTAAATCCTCAGGTCCATTGCATTGCCTGAGGAGACTGTCAGGTGATGTCACACGGCGGAGGGGCGCCCTGCGGTGAGGAAGTAGTCCTCCAGGCTCTTCGACTAGTGAGCGAGGAGCAGCCAGAAGGAGCCAAGTGGTGACCCGAGAAAAGCTGACTCTTACTGTTGTGGCACCTGGTCCTCTTGTCACATTAGTGAAAAGCACCACCCAGCGAGGGAAGAGGTAAGACAATTGTCTATACTGTTAGGTATCAGTATTCCCACACACCTGGTCTTTGGATAATGCCTTTGATCTCCCCGGATGGGGTTGGCAGATGGAGCCCACCCAGTGTTTCTAACTGTCTGCGAGGTCTGCCTGGAAAGATCCCTTCAGGTCCAGCGAATCGATCCACGAGTATTTTTGCCCATAGATTGTGCGCCACACCTTTGCCACATTCTCCTGAGGGCGTAGATGGTGTAAGAGGGGCTGGCGTCCTGATGGAGTGATCCGGCAGCAGACGGCGTAAGGGAGTGACCGAGGGCGGGCGACGGTGCGTAGTGCAGACTGTAACTTTGTAAAGCACAGAGGAGGAGGAGTCCGGGAAGCTCAGAAGGGTCAGGAACGACTTACCCGTCCTGCCGTGGACTCTGGAGCGTGGTGGGCGAGGGCTCAGCAGAGGGACAGAGGAGCCGGCGTGCCCAGCGAGAGGGCAGCAGAGCCCGGGGGAGTGACCACGGTGTGGGGGCCGGACGAGCAGGCCCACGTGCTTAAGCACGGCCTTCTTGACAGCGGGCCTGACCAGCTCCCCAGACTTCAGCCCAGGTGAACCTTTCCCTCAGCTCCGCCCTCCTCAGTGACAGCTGGACTTGGGGAAAGGAGGGAATCTTAGGGGTCCTGAGGGTTTAGCCTCATGAGGTTCAGAACTCTAACGGAAGAGCCTCAGGTAAGAGAGAAAAGGGCAGGGATTGTGGCTCCGGAGAGAGGGAGTTAACCCAGCCCATGCCGGGCCCTTAACACATATTGTGACATTTCATCCTCATGACCACCGGAAGGTAGCTAGCTTTATTGTAATTTTACACATCAGGAAACTGAATTCAGAGAAGCTGTAAGTTGCTTGTCCAGGTCCACACAGCAGTAAGTGGCCTCCGAGGTCCCCCAGGTCAGACGTCCTGGGGTTAGCGCTTCTGGCCCACGGCAACTCCGGCCTGGTCAGTGGGGACGCACTCACTTGAGAGAGGCGTCCAGGTTTTACCCTTGTCCCTTCAGCCCCTTTGGAAGGATGCCGTCTTTCTGTTGCCACAGACTAGCTTATTTGCCTGCTGCCAGCTCTTAAGACAAGGACTCTAAAGCAAACAGTGTGTCACGTCTTTCCTCTCCTCTCGAGGGGAGAAAACACACACCATCCGCTGAGGAGGTCTGTGAAGGGCCACCCTCGGGAGTGACGAGCCCACTGCCCCCCACCGCTGCCCCTCCCGCCCCCCCCACAACCCCATGTCTGCTCCCACAGGGCAGCCCAGGGGATCTTAAAGAGACAAGCAGATCTTCCCGGCCTCCCACTGTTCACCCTGACCACCCCCTGCGGCACAGGTGGGCCCGCGGTCCCCGGGGCTGAGAGCTCCGCGCGCCCTCCCAGCCTGCCCCCCGACCCCTGCTTCGGCCTGTCCCCTGCGAGCTGCCCGCTTCTCCGCTGCACTGACACGTGTGCACTTGCTGTGCCCTCTGCTGGAGTGCGCCCCTCCCACCCTCGCGGGGCAGCCTCCTGTGGCCACACGCTCTTTCCCCGGAGAGGCGGCAGGGCTCCTCTGCCTGACCAGAGCGTCTCTGGCTCTGACCTGGAGTTGCTGGGGGCAGGAATGTGTGGCCCGTCTGCCTCAGGCTCGCCTCTTAGCCGTCTGTTTTCTCCAGTTCCGTCTTCAGTCATTCCTACGTTTATTGTCAAGGTTCCTGAATTTACTTAGACCATCTAAAATCAGTGACTTGACGGGATCAACCATGCTTTGTGGTTGCTTTGTGACGTTAGCATGGCCGTACCTGCTGATTGAGATGGGCACCATCGTGAAGAGCCAGGCATCTGATGTTCGAGTCCTGTCCGAGACTCGCTAGCGTGGCTTAGCCTTTCTGGGCCTCACAGGGTTTTGAGGATTAAATGAGTCGATAGTTGTAAAGCACTTACAGTGTTTGGCACATGGTAAATGTTAGATGAAAATCAGCCCTTTTTGTTATTAACATAAGAAGCAAAAAGTATCACCAAGTTGGGTTTGGGAAGGGGTTTGAGGTGCATTAATCGAGCAGCTACAGTGCAGGACGTGTGATGATGTCTCATTGATGGATCTCACCCCACGAGACGGTGTGGTCTTCATGCTCTACATGAGGAAACGTGTGCTGAGAGGGTCATGTACCACTGAATGGCTGGGATGGTGCCTGCACTGAGCTCTGGTTTCAGTGTGTGTGTTCCTCCCCTCAGGTTGTGCTGCATTCATAGAGAAAACAAGGTTTTGGAATTTTCTTTTTACCTTTTGATCAGGCTCGTGGGACTCGTTTTTGAAACCTAAACCTCTTTACTTTATTTATTTAGGATACCGTAGCAGAATTCAATGAGAATTCCCTGGTAGGTCAGTCTATTGAGTTGTATTTTTAAATCTAGAATTCTGCTTTTACTAGAAAAAAAGCAAATTAATGGAGGAAAAATAGAAGAAAGGAATGAACATAACTGTAAATGATTGTAGTTTTCTGATACTACAATAAATAAGACTCTTGGTTGAAAGTAATGGAAACCCAGATCAGATTAAAGTTTATGCATAAGATTGACATCTTTCTTGCAGATAGCAGGGCTGCCGCTTCTCTCTCCCCATCCCTAAGAATCTGTTAGCCTAACTTAGCCACATGCCAGATCCTAGAGCACCGTGTCCTGGGATGGGCTGGAGGGAAAGGGGATATTCTGATTGACCTGTCTGGGTCATTTATCCACTTCTGTGCTGGGTAATGTCAGGCCACGTGGTTGACAGCCCCATCAGAGTCATGTGGAGGAGGGAGGAGTGTTCCTTAAAGAATGAGACACAAGACAGGCAAAAAGTAGTGTGTGATCCAAGCACCAATACGTTTTGTCTTGTCCTAATTACATTTTATCTTGGCCAAAATTCGCAAAAGTGAAATGGTTTATTACAGATTGTAGAAGGAGATTGTGTCCAAGCTGCTAAAAATAACCCACGACTCAGCTCCCCTTATAGAAAGATAAGCAGTGGGGTTGATGGTCCTTTGCTCTCAAGTGCCCCTGACAGGAGGTGTGGTTCTCTGAGTTCTGATTACGTTCGAGGAGCTAGTGGGAAACTCTATTTCAGAAAATATACTATCTATATGAATATTATTTGAAATTATGAAAGTCCACAAGCTCTATTTTTCTAAAAGATTTATGCAGTGTTGGGAGGGGGAGAAGTACCAGTAAAAGGAGAACAGAAGTCAGTTACTTTGAGGGGAAAAAAGAGAGAGAGATGTAATCGGATCACCAGGAGAAGGGAAGAAGAATGCCATCTCATTTATCTCCTTGACTTTTTTTTGAGATATAATTGACACATCGGTTTATGTGTACTGCCCGTTGATTTGACACATTTATTTGTAAAGTTATTACCACCACCGTGTAACCTAGGCTAAAACCGCAGTGTTACCACCTCCGTGCCATCACATAGTTACTAACTCTTTTCTGTGGTGAGAACATTTAAGACCCACTCTTTAAGCAACGTTCAGGTATATGACGCAGGATTATTTGCTTTGATCACCATGCTGTGCGTTAGATCCCCAAACTTGTTAATCTTATAACTGGAAGTCCCTACTCCTTGGCCAGTATCTCCTCATTTCCCCTCCCCCCACCCCTACTGGCCACCATTCTACTCTCTGTTTCTCGGAGTTTGTCTTTTTTAGATTCCACATGTAGGTGATATACAGTATTTGTCTTTCTCTGTCTGACTTATTTCACTTAACACAATGCCCTGAAGGTCCATCCAGGTTATCATATAGCAGGATTTCCTCCTTGCTCATGGCTGAATAATATTCCATTGTGTATACATGTGTGTATGTATATATATATATATTATATATATATATATCCATCCGTGGATGGAAACTTTGGTGGTTCTCGTATCTTGGCCATTGTAAATAATGCTGCTATGAACATGGGGGTGCATATATCTTTTATTATAATTAGTGTTTTTGTTTTCTTCAGATAAATAGCCAGAAATGGAATTCCTGGATCATATGGTAGTTCTATTTTTAATTTTTTGAGGAACCTCCATACTGTTCTCCATAGTGGCTGCACCAATTTACATTCCCACCAACAATGCATGAGGGTTCCCTTTTCTCCACACCCTCTCCAACACTTGTTACCTCTTGTCTTTTTGACGATAAGCATTCTGTCTGCTATGTGGTGATATCTTGTGGTTTTGATTTGCATTTCCCTTATGACTAGTGATGTTGAGCCCCTTTTCATCTATATGTTGGCGATTTGTATGTCTGTTTTGGGAAACTGTCTCTTCAGTTCCCCTGCTCATTTTTTAATCAGGTTGTTAGGTTCTTTGCTATTGGGTTATATGAGTTCTATATATATTTTGAATATTAACCCATAGTCAGATATATGATTTGGAGATATTTTCTCCCATCTCATAGGTTGCTTTTTCATTTTGTTGCTTGTGCTTTTGCTGTCATGTATAGGAAATCATTGCTGAGACCAATGTCAAGGTGATTTTCCCTTGTTTTCTTCTAGGAGTTTTATAGTTTCATGTCTTCATTTAAGTCTTTAATCCATTCAAGTTCATTTTTGTGAGTAGTGTAAGATAGGGGTCCAGTGTCATTCTTCTGCATGTGATTACCCTGTTTTCCCAGGACCATTTATTGAAGAGACCATCCTCTTCCCATTAAATATGTTTGGCTCTCTTGTTAAATATTAGTTGAATGTATATGCAGAGGTTTATATCTGGAATCCTTATTCTGTTCCATTGGTCTCTTTTTATGTCAGTACCATATTTTTTTTAATACTTATTTATTTATTTGGCTGCACCAGGTCTTAGTTGTGGCACGTGTGATCTTCATTGCTGCGTGTGGGACCTTTTTTGTGGTGTGTGAGATCTTTTTTTTTCCAAAGATTTATTTATTATTTATTTATTTATTTAATTTATTTTTGGCTGCGTTGGGTCTTAGTTGCGAGATGCAGGATCTTCATTGAAGCATGCAGGATCTTTCATTGCGGCGCATGGGCTCTTCGTTGTGGTGTGTGGGCTTCTCTCTAGTTGTGGCCTGCAGGCTCCAGGGCACATGGGCTCAGTAGTTGTGGCATGCGGGCTTAGTTGCCCTGCGGCTGTGGGATCTTAGTTCCCCGACAAGGGATCGAACCTGTGTCCCCTGAATTGGAAGGCAGATTCTTTACCACTGGATCACCAGGGAAGTCCCTATAATAACTTTATTTTATTTTATTTTATTTTGAGTTTTTGAATTTTATTTTATTTATTTTTTTATACAGCAGGTTCTTATTAGTTATCCATTTTATACATATTAGTGTATATATGTCAATCCCAATCTCCCAATTCATTACATTTTTTTTTTAAGTTGCGGCATGCAGGACCTAGTTCCCTGACCAGGGATCGAACCCAGGCCCCCTGCATTGGGAACACAGAATCTTAACCACTGCACCACCAGGGAAGTCCCCATACTGTTTTGATTACTATAGCTTAGTAATATAGTTTAAAACCAGGAAGTGTGATGCCTCTAGCTTTGCTCTTCTTTCTCAGGATTGCTTTGGTTATTTGGGATCCTTTGTGGTTCCATACAAGTTTTACAATTGTTTTTTGCGTTTCTGTGAAAAATGCCATTGAAATTTTAATAGAGATTACAGTGAATCTATAGATGGCTTTGAGTAATGTTAACATCATAACAATATTCTGATCCATGAACACTGGATATCTTTCCATTTATTTGTGTTTTCTTCAGTTTCTTTCATCAAAGTCTTGTAGTTTTCAGTGTATAGCTCTTTCATCTCCTCGGTTAGGTTTATTCCTAAGAATTTTATTTTATTTTTTGATGCTATTATGAATGGGATTTTTTTCTTCATTTTTCTTTCTGATGTTTTGTTGTTAGTGTATAGAAACACAACTGTTTTCTATATGTTGATTTTGTATCCTGCAACTTTCCTAAATTTCTAACAGTTTTTTTGGTGGAGTCTTTAGCATTTTCTGTATATAAGATCATGTCATCTACAAACGAAGACAGTTTTACTTCTTCCTTATCTATTTGGAAGCCTTTTTTTTTCTTTTTCTTGCCTGATTGCTCTGGCTAGGATTTCCAGTATTGAATAGGAATGGTGAGAGTGGGTATCCTCGTCTTGTTCCTGATCTTAGAAGAAAAGCTTTCAACCTTTTGCTGTTGAATATGATGTTATCTGTGAGCTTGTCATATATGGCCTTTATTTTGTTGGTACGGTCCTTCTATACCAAGTTTTTTGAGCATTTTTATCATGAGAGGATGTTGTACTTTGTCAAATGCTTTTCTGCATCTGTTGAGATGATCATATTTTTATCTCTCTTTCTGTTAATGTGGTGAATCCCATTTATTGACTTATGGCTATTGAACCATCCTTGCATTCCTGGAACAAATCCCACTTGATAATGGTGTATAATCCTTTTAATGTGCTGTTGAATTTGGTTTGCTAATATTTTGTTGAGAATTTTTACATCTGTATTCATCAGGGATATTGGTCTGTAATTTTCTTTTCTTGTACTGTCCTTATCTGGCTTTGGTATCAGGGTAATGATGTCTCATAAAATGAGTTTGGGAGTGTTCCCTCCTGTTCAGTTATTTGGAAGCGTTTGAGAAGTATTGTTAATTCTTCTTTAAATGTTTGGTAGAATTCACCAGTGAAACCATCTGGTCCTGGGCTTTTCTGCTTTGCGAGGGTTTTATTTACTGATTCAGTCTCCTTACTCAATATTGGTCTGTTCAGATTTTCTGTTTCTTCATGAGACTCAGATTTAATAGGTTGTATGTTTCTAGGAATTTATTCATTTCTACTAGATTATCCAGCTTGTTGGCATATAATTGTTTTTAGCAGTTTCTTACGATCCTCTGTGTTTCTGTGGTATCAGTTGTAATGTCTTCTTTCATTTCTGATTTTATTTATTTGAGTCTTCTCTCTGTTTTTCTGAATTAGTCTAATAAAGGTTTGTCAATTTTGTTTATCTTTTCAAAAAAAAATCAGGTTCATTGATCTATTCTATTGTATTTCTGGTTAGGTCCTCTTACTTTAACTTTGGGAATAGGAAAGTTCATTTGTCAAAGGAGCCACTCTCTCCAGATGAGAAGGATGAGTGGAATTACTCCTGTTTCAACAGTTTCTGTAATAGGGTCTATCCTTTAATTTTCGAAAGCCTTGGCTGTAAGTGGAGGGAAAGAAAGAGTCGGGAAAAAACAACCCTCAGTGACTGAATCCCACTACCAGCATCATGGGAAAAGCCAAGGTTGGTGTTTTTCAAACTTTTGATCATGTCCACAGTAGGACATACATGTTACACTAGGACCCAGAAAACCCAGGTGGGCACAGCTGAGCTGTGAGAAATAATCCTTGACTCTGAGGATGCCACAGTGCATGCTGATGCTTTTTATTAGGCTTTATTCTGTTTTGTTTTAGTCATAGTGCATTGTAGGATTTTTGGTTTTTTTGCGTTGTTTTTAATGCTGATCCTGACCCACTGTGGGTCAGAGCTGCAGTTCGGCCCGCGCTGGCTCGCGGGTACTTGCAGAAGGGCAGCAGGAGGGCCCCAGCGGGTTCATGTTCAGTCCCGCCCCACCCCTGGCAGCCTTCAGGCCGCCACCGCTTGTGTTCATTCTTGGTTTCCCCAGAAATGCTCCTCTGGCTCTTCATGTGACCACATCTTTGTTCTGCACACACTGCCACTTTGTTTGCTGGCCCTGCCGTGCAGGCTTCGGTCTTTGCTGTGGGCCCTGATTGGGTGATGGCTCCGTGGCCTCCACACATCCGGGCACAGGGGAGAGGAGGGCCTGGCCTCCCTGGACAAGAAGGCTGGGCCTGGGGAAGGCCGGTGCCGGGGCGAGCGGACGACCGTGCCAAGACCAGGGCTCAAGCTGGGAATTTCAGAGACTTGCTCACCCTCTTCCCCTGCCCCTTGCTGCCTGCAGGTAAATTCTACTGCAAACCACACTACTGTTACCGGCTGTCCGGGCCTGTACAGAGGAAGAGACCAGCAGTGGCCCCTCTGTCTGGAAAGGTAATGGTGATCGGCCACGGGGGCGGGGGGGGGGCAGCAGGTGCTGTTTCAGTGCGATGACAGGTCAGGGTGTGGCCAGCAGGCCCTGAACGGCCACTGCATTGCCTTTCCTGTGAGTGGGAGGGCCTGAGAGATGGTCACAGTCCGGTATGGGGAGGGAGCATCTTTTCAAGCCTAATCTAATGTTGGGTTTCAGTAAGGTAATGTTCCAGGACCACCTGAGTTGGATTTGGAAGACCATGTCAGACCTTCTCTTCTGCTTACTGTGTAAAAAAAGCCTTTTGCCTTTGAAAATCTCACCTTTCCTGAGAGGAGGACACCGGAAAAGGACTTGACTAGAAATAAATGCTCTGCAGCCAATTCCTTGAACTTTCTATATTCTGGGAATTACTTATCTAAGAACCTTCTTTTTTAAAAAAAAAAAAAAGTGAGTGTAATCAGCTCCCGCATCTGTCTTTCCAAGTGAGCTGTATATTCTCTCCACTCTGTGGTGGTGCCCTGTGGGCGTGCAGTTGACTGATGCTTCCAGGAGGTCCTCTGCGGACTGCAGAGAGCCTGTGGGGGAAGGGACGTGAGGTGCCTGCGACTCCCGCGTGAAGTGTGCCCTGGCGCAGCTCTGGGTTTCCTGGTGAGGGCAGCAGACTGGCAGCCAGACGTCATTGTCTCCTGAGATGTGGGTGCTTCACTCAGTCACTCTTCCTCTTCTTGTGGACTTTCCTAGGAGGCCAGGGGACCCCTGCAGGACGGCCCCGCTGCAGACACCAACGGACGGCCCAGCACCAGTGCCAGCCCTGCCGAGAGAACTCCAGGTAGCCTCACTTCCTTGTTTGGCTGGGTGGCGCGTCACTCTCTCGGCCTCTGTGACAAGGCCAAGGGGATGAGCCAGCACCTCCAAAGCAACATTTCTTCAATTGGGCATCAGGTGGCCCAAAACCCTCTGGACTCCTTTTTCATGTGCCAGCTGCTTGCATTCGGAGTTCCCTTTCTCTATGGCCTGTCGGAGGTGCTGGTACAAATCAGAGGGGAGTTTCACTGGCCGACCGTGAGCCAGTAGGGGCGCTGTCTGGTGAGCGGCGTCACCCAGGCTTCGGTACCGTCTATTCAGAATCTCAAATTTTTATTGCTGGAGTCCTGGGACCTGCCCACATCCATCAGATACCCCAGGGGTTGGCCCAGGCCCTGTCTAGGGAACAGGAGTTCAAAACAGGCTGCTTTTAGCACTGACCCAAGTGATGACCCAGGGCAGCAGGGCCTTCTTGTAGTCCCTCGCTGTGGGCTCCTTGGATAGAGCGTAGAATTGTGAAAAGGCCCCAAGGTCTGAATGTGTGTCCCCCTGAACTGGACAGCCTCCGTCCTCTTCCCTGCTCAGGTGTCTAGGTGAGCTGCCTCTGCTCTCCCACCTCACCTGTAACCACTGCAGGACATGCCCTGTCCTGGTCATTTTGGGGCATTTGAACTCCTAATGAGGACCAGGCCCTAATTGGTCCCTCTTTCACTAACCGCTTCCTGTGTCAGGAGGTGAGTGCCACTACCCCACAACTAAAAACACATTTATTCTGGTCTCGAAGGTCAGGAGAAGGAAGGGCTCATGGGCACCAGACTTCTTGTGAAGAACTGTGTTTTTTTCCTTAAAATCGCCTCTCCCTACTCCCTGCCAAACTAGCCTGTGACGTGTGTCCACAGTTCCACAGACGTGGGTGGTCCTGATGCCCTGCACAGCCCCGACAGGTCACAGCCCACAGTCACTGTAGCCAGTCGGAGAGGAAGTCGTCAGGGCCCTGTTTTCACCTGTCACAAGTTTCTTCCCTTCAGAGCAAGTAGGTCTCAAGCAGCCATTTACAAACTCACAGAAATCACCATATTGAAAACTAAAGATTATCAGCTAAGGCCAGAAACTATGGAGAGGGAGTTGGTAGTGGAATTTCCAAAATGGGAGAAGAGAAAAATTATCCACTCAGCCTTCAAATGGGAGGTTAGCAGAGTTGCTCCTTCGCCCGTGCTCCGGAACTGACGCAGGCCCCGTGGTGTTGCTCTGGGGCAGGAGGGTGTCCCAGACGCTGGGCAGTGCCCCCGGGTGCAGTGGCTGGAGCTTAGGGGAACTCAGCTTCTGCTACTACGTGTGCCTGAAAAAATCTAGCCAAGTTTTTAAGTGCCCTGCAGATTGGACCAATATTTTATAGCCATGTTTAAGCTATGAATGACTTGGTACCCTTTGAGCCCCTTTATAATCTGTCTTTTCCAAGAAGTGCTGATGGCCCTTGCAACAGGGGAGCTGGTAGAGACAGGGCGTGTGCCTTTGAGCAGGTGAGAACCACCTGGGTGCTCAGCAGCCATCTAAGACGTTCGGCTCTCTTTGTGGGCATCTGAAGAAGAGCGAAGCCAGTGGAGGTCAGGCCATTCCTGAGCCAAGGTCGTGCACTCTGTCCGGTTCAGTTTGCCGTCTGACTGCCTGCTGTGAAAGCATAGTGGGCTTCAGGTTTTTAGGAGCTGTGGAGAATTAAGGGTTCCATAGAGAAGAGGAACATTCTGTGAAGCAGGGAGAGAAGATGAGAGCTGGGGTTGTGGTGACAGAATCAAAGTCCTGAGGACCTTCTTGATTCTGAAGGTGATGCGCCTGTCACAGCATGAGGGGTTCAAGATGTGAAGCCCAGTTGGAGGTGCCCTGTGGGCAGTGGCAAGGCCAGCACCCGGGGCCGCTGGGGTCCAGTGAGTACCTGCCTCTGGAGGCTCGAGCTTTCCGAGAGCGCGGCTCCGAGTGTGGACGTGCCCCAGAGCACCAGCACTTTCCCTTCATAGACGAGGAGCAGGATCATGGCTGTATGTTACAGTTGGCAGGAAATTGATTTCTTTTTCTCCTTTAATAAGGATTTCCTTCTTTAAATCCCAAACTAGAGCTTTGAGTGGTTAACTAGAACTTCCTTTTGAAAAGCTTCAGAACAACTCAGGTGTTTCGGGGCTCCAGGAAGTGTGCTGCGGACGGCAGCGGTCAGGCAGGTTCCGGGCACGTCCCCTGGGCTGCACTCTGAGCAGAGCGAGTCGTACGCGGGGCGCGGTTCACGCCCCAGATCCGCGTCCCCCAGGTCGCCGGTCTGGAGGAGCCGCGACTGTGGTTGGCACTGCTCTGCGCCCCCCCTTTCGTCTGTGGCATTTCCCTCTTTTCCCTTATGTTCTTCTCCGCTTACACCAAAATGACTGCTGTTGCCAAAAAAACAGACACAACCCGCGAGTTAGAACCTGGTCCGGCGTCATCTGTCTCTGGGCCCCTGGCCTGCGGCTGCTGCCTGATTTAGCATCTTTGTTTGTAATGTGCTTTTAATGTAGAAACCCTCTTTGCTGTTCTCAACATCAGTAAGTGCTTTGTTTCCAAGCTTCTTATATTTAGTGCTGCAGGTCAGTGGACCTGGCACAGATTTTCTTACCCTGGCCTCATAGTACCTGCCCTGACTTGAGGAAACATTTGGATAACAACAGGCAGAGAAAGAAAACCCCCAGTGGAATGTTTTGCCCTTGAATACAAGACCCTCAGTTGAAGGTTTTTAGATCCTTTTTTCATCCAGAGGAATCCCCTTTACACCTCACATAGTGGGTAACCAGAACTGAAGCGTACAGGCATGGGGTATCATAGGGAACAGAAGAGCTTTGCTTCCAGTACAGGTGACAGACATGGGATGGGAGAAAGGCTTCATTGTCTGTCGTCTTATGGAAAGATGATCTTAACATAAAAGGCTGCCTCGCTGTGGCTGGTGCAGGCCGCGTCCCCAGACACACTTGCACGGTCACCCTTGGGTTCCATAGTTTGGATGCTGAATGAGCCATTAGGAAATGCAGGCATTTCCCACACCAGCTAGAATAGCCATGCGCGGTACGATCCTGGGTTCCTGCCGTCAGGAGGAAGTTACGAGATCTTCCCACTGCTTCCCAAGCCCTCTTCCCTTATAGGCATTTCTGGAAAAACTATTAGAAAAGCAAAGAGAATTCCGAATCCAGCTTCACTGTCCAACCCCACCCCAAGAGTCCGAGTAGGCGGTGATGTGTGAACACTTACATATATACACACATGTGTTTGCACTGGCTTAGTTTCATATCTACAAGTACACGTTTATATGTTGTGGCCTAAGTGGCAATAAGAATACTAGTGAAGCTTCCCCAAGCTTCTTGTCCCTTGGCTCTGGCTTACACTGGGGACCGTGCCACTGACCTGGCTTAGTGTTCCCATCGGGCTCTGGGGAGAGCAGAACAGCCAGGCCCCCCGGGGGAGGTGGGCACCGGGGGCAAGTGTCCCCGGACATGAGCAGTGCACACTCCCCACCCCAGAAAGGTGACTTAGACAAAGCAGGGAGCAGGGCTCTCGCTCAGGAACCCCAGGGGACCGCGTCGCTTCCAGGCGCGGGTCTGTTAGCACAGCTCCCTGCTGTCTCTTGGTGTTTAGTGTGTCTGTAGGACAGTGGAATCCTTAGTCTCTCCTGAAAGGGGCCTCAGCATGGCCTTGAAGGCCTGGCCAGTGAGTTAAGGGGTTCTGCACCCACTTTTCCTGATGCGTTAAGCTTGGGGTGGAGGGCGGAGGCAGGCAGCAGGCGGGTCCCCAGGCGTGGTACGGAGGCCAGAGCTGTGCCAGGGACGGTGCACCTGTCCGTCTCCGGCCTTCCTGCCGTGAAGCCTCGCCTTTGCCTTCGTCTCTAGCCTGTGCTGTTGTGCGTTTTGGTGTGTTTCTTTGTGAGTTGTTTTTATTTAATTGTGTAACTTTGTTTTTCCGTTATTGTGAAACTAAGGTGTTGTGCTTTTAATTTTTTTTAACAAGTGTTACCGTTCTTATTTAAGAGAATAAATTCCAAACAATCTTCAGGTTTCTGAGTATTTCTTTTCCTCCGCTTTTTCCTGATTGGAGGGTGGGGAGGGGTCGCTCAGGCAGGTCTCAGGAGTGGGCGTGAAACCACGGTGCCTCAGGATTCTCACTCCTGGGCTGGGCTCGGGAGAGAACGTAGGTGTATTAAAATGGGGAAACAGGGTGTTTATACCTAAAATACAGGTTCCCATTAGCGGAAGGGCCCCTGTTTGGGGGGGGGCATGGTGGAAGACATTTTGCTTCCTTGCGTGGAGGAAGATGCCACCTGTGTCCCCCATTCCGTCATCCCGCATGTGGGCCCTGAGGCGGGAGCAGGTGAAGGAAAAAGCTCTCCGTGGAGCCTGCCTCTGCCTGAGCCCGGGCCGTGCCCTCCTCTTTCCGACTAGCTGGTGCCGTGGGGACCGGAGCGCTTGGGCGCCTCTTCGCTGCCTTGAGGCTTTCGCCTGCGTCAGGGACGGTCCTTGCTCTGTCCTCCCAGCTCTGTCTGTTTCTGTGACCTGGACACAGAGGCAGGGGGTCCAGTTCTGCTTGGCTGCTCGAGCCTGGAGGGCTGAGCGCCCTTCTCACACACACTGTGACCTTGGCAGCGGGGCCTCTGGTGCCGGCTGGCCCGCCGACCACAGGGGCACAGCCGTTTGGGTGCTGAATGGGGCCAGGAGAGGGCACGTCGGAGGGGGGCGCTCAGCGCCAGTCTGCACCCACCGTGCTCTAGGCGATGGCGGCCTGGTGTGAAGCGGCCTCCCGGCCTCGCCTCCACCCGGCGGCCCCCTTGGGTCCCTGCGCGGCCACAGCACCATCACTGGGTTGGGAGTTGGTCCCGGCAGGGAGAGCGCCTGCCTCTCCCGGCCTGCTCGCCGCCCTCTCCCTTCTCTGAAATCAGTCAGTCGGGTCTGTCCTGGGCCCTGCAGAAGGCTGGGAGAAAAAAAGAGTCGGGCTGAAGACCCTGGAGAGCTCCCTTTGGGTCGAGTTTCTTTCTGAAACTTGAAGCCCATTCTCTTTTTTTCTCACCGGTTCCCTGGCCCTTTCCTCACTGGGACACTGCCCAGGAGGGCTCCTGCGTGCAACGGGGACACAGGAAGCAGTGAGAATGGGCTGCCCTCTGTTCCCGTCCTGTCCCCTGAGGGACCCACTGAAGACAAGCCCCCGCTTGGGCCTTGCTGGGGTGTAATAGCCAGCAGACAGCTTCAGGAAGACTCCTCCCCAAATGCCAGGCCCTTTCACAGAGCTCTACAACCTCACCAAGACTCCAAAACCAGGCCTTACCTGGCACCTCAGATCCAGCCAAGCATCCAGCAAGTGCCAGCAAGTAGATCCATCCTAAGGGCCTGCGGGGAGAAGGCGTGCGTGCTGGGGTAACGCCTCTTGCTCCACAGTTGCTCTGGGGGCAGGGGATGGGGGAGGCGAGGCTTTGCTCCAAGAAGGACAGTGGGTGAGAGGTTGAGTCGCCCCTACACCCAAGCCAAGCAAACCTGACCTCGCCCTTGATGGTGTCCACAGGTGAGGTCAGACTGCCCCCATCACTCACAGAGGGGCGTTGGCATAAAGGGCAGTTTGGGGATACCTTCCAGCAGAAGGGGGTCCGGGGCCCCACCTCTGCCTACTAAGAACAGGCTCCTGGGGCCATGCTAGTGATTGCTAGAAAAATCCTTAAAATTGAGTCAGAATTTCTGTTGCCTCTTACGTGTTCTTTACCTCTATTTCTGTACTCACCAGCTCGCCGTGACTGTGCATTAATCGTATGAAACTGTCCCTAGTATGAGTCCCTATTCTGTACTTCTGTAAAATGTCAGGGTTATTTCCACTGTGTCACTGTTGTTTCATAGTGTCCTTGCCTGGAATTGTAGGTCTTTGGTGGTTATTTTGTGTTAAGGGGCCCCGGTCACCGGAAGAGCTCGGGCCCTGCAATTCAGGCACCTGCTTGCTTCTCTGCGGTTCCTGCGCCCCGGGTCCTGGTGTGACTGGGCCTCCATCACAGCTGACTCCCCAAGAAAGGGGGCCCCTGCAGACCTGTGCTGCCAGACGGGGGTCGGGGCTCCGGAAGGACCTGGGCCTCAAACACAAGACGAAATCGGGGCTGTTTCAGTGCAGAGGCCTAAATAAACATGTTTTCATTCAGTTCTCGTGTTCTTTCAAGGTAGTAAAGCCGGGCATCAGTGGAAGTGAGTTCCTGAGAGTGTGATCCTCCTGGTACTTTGTGGCTGCTCAGAGATCAGACCTAAAAAGTGTGATTAGGGACCTGAGGGCAGAGAGTCTGTAAGACGCCTGAGCTCAACCTGGTGCCGAAGGAGAACAGCTGATGTTGTCACAATACGGTTGTAATAGCCTGTTTATTCTTGTTCCCCTGTTTCCTAGAACTGAGTCAGGATCTAGAAAGACCAGGCTGGAGAGACCAGCTGTAAAATTTCCCTCCCACCATTTGCCACCAGCAGACTTACCTGGGTTAGTACGTTCTTCCTCTAGAAGAGAAAGCTCTGCCCTAGGTTCTGTCTCCTGTGAATTACTCTAAACCTGCCTGCCTTCAGTGGGGCGTCAGCATTGCTGGAGGCCCGGGAACACAGGGATCCGGGTGCGGGGAAGGCAGCCCCAGTGGAGGCTCTGGGCCCTGGGGCGACGGGGCTTGGCCAGCTGCCTGCGGGAAGGGCCAGAGTCTTGCTGCCCTCGGGGGCTGCTGAGAGCCGACAGCCGTGCTCCGGGCGGCTGCAAATACCACGCCAAGGGGCCGTCGTGTTTACAACCGGGAGAGCCCCCACCTCTGCTGGAGTCTCCCTCAGATAGAAATAGGGAGTGAAACTCGAAGTGTGCTCACTGCTGTCAGTCTCCCCCAAGCGTTTATACTGGTGAATCTGCCCTTGGGGCTGATGTCACACGAACTCATAGAGAACGACTCAGGAAGACGCGTTATGGGGTACAGCTAGTGTGTAGCACTTACTGTGTGCCAGGCACTGTCCAGACGCCTCCTGTGTACGCATCCCTCATCTAATCACACCGTAGGCTGTGAGGAAGGTAGCATTTTGCAGACTGGATCGAGGCCCCGTGACTGACCCAGGCAGGGGCGGGTGGAGTCTGTACAGGACGCGCACAGTGCCACCCCCTCCACTCCCTCGTCCTCCAGCCTCAGCTTGTCCGCACGGGGCAGCGGGAAGAGAGCTGCGTGTCGGCTCCACCAAGATGACTTTCTAAAAACACGCACGAACGCCTGTGTCATCCGTGAATGTGCATTTGGTTATTTCCAGGAAATACGTGTCCCCAGATTTTTAGCGGTGACCCCCAGGGCTGGGAATGTGCCTTTGCAAAGAGGGTAGATTCGAGAGCAAAGGGTTTCATCACTGGTATGTGAAGGGGGAGATCAGAAGAGACGGAGGAGGAGAATATTGGTGTTGAATCGACTGCTTTTCATTTTCTCCGTATCAGGACTCTTTGATCAGTTCAAACGATACCAAGCCTAAAGTCGTGCTATTAAGATGTCCCTCCACATGGAAGCTCCCTGTCAGTCTGGAGGAGCCGGGCTTGTGCCCCGGGACGATGTTCAGTGCTGCTCTCGGGCGACAGTCTCGCTACTTCTGACTTGTACGCCTGTTGCTTATTTCTCCTCTACGCTCGCATTTTATCACACTTCTCTAAGAGGCCCCGGGGATGGTGGAGCTGACGGTTTCCTTCTCTTACTACTGATGCTTTACAGCTGCCATTCGCAGTAGTTGCCTGGCTTGGCCCTGGGTGGGGTTGGCAGAGGAGAGGGAGAGATGAGGGCCTGCCTCTTTCTGTCCTGACACTTTGAGCAGAATCACCCGTGACAGGAGTTAAACACGGCCGTCCTTACCTGTCGGAGTTTGGGCCGCTCCAGACTCCACTCACGTTAAATGACGCTGAAATCCGGGCTAAGCGTGCATGTCACTGCAGTGAGCATTTTGGGTTCTGCCGTGTTGGATCAACTTGGGTTGGGCACAGAAGCAGCTCGGGAGGCCTGAGCACGTCCAGGCCCAGCCTCGGGCAGGCGTGTCATGACGGGCCCTGCAAGCTCACAGAGGATCTTTTTGGAAAATGGAAAAAGAAGAGAGTTGGGGATGCGGAGAAAGAAGCAGTGTTTTTCCCCGTCGTGTTTCCACGTCTGCTTTTCTCCCTGGATTTAGTGAGCGGGCCTTCTGACGTACCTGTCAGCCTCCAGCCCCTGGCCTCTGTCCCCAGGCCCCACGCCGGAGGGCCGGGCGGGTGGATGGGGGACGGCGGGACAGGCAGCATCTCCGTGAGAGAGAGACTGCTCCGTACCGAAGGACAGTGAAGGGCGGGGCATGTCCGCCTGGCACGCGGACTGTGTGCCCCACATGGCCCTTCCCGACGGGCCCTCCACGCGCTGCCCTCCGAGGTTCAGGACGCCTCACTCTGGTGGCAGCATCACTGCTCTGTCCTAATGACTTTGTCCATTGGGCCGCGGTCCAGCATCTGGTGTGCTGGTTGGCCTGATCAGTGAGAGGTGGGAGATAGTCTGCTGTGATTTCCAGGCAGGGCTCTCGGGCTCAGCACTGTTGACGTTTGGACGGATAGTTCTTTGTTGTGTGTTGTTGGCTGTTTGCGGTATCCCTGGCCTCTTCCCACCGGATCTCAGGACACCCCCCTTCCCAGGTTGTGACCTTGCCAGGTGATCCCAGAGGAAAAGATCACCTGGTTGACCACCACCATTCTAGACTGAAGTCAGGAGAAGTAAGGACAGGCCCTAAATGTAAAATTAGCCTCCATTTGATTGTTCCCTGTAGGAGACCAGGGAAGAGAGTGCGTGAGGACAAAGCAAGTGATACAGACCATACTGGACAGCAGTGGCCTGCCCGCCCCTGTTAGGTTGTGGGCACACGCCTCCCAGCATGTGACGCTGTGTACACGTCGGCAGCCGTGCCGGTACTGTGTGTGCTGTCAGACGCCGAGGAAATGTTTTAGAACAGGAGTCCATTTTCCTGAACCACAGTGAATCGCCCTGTGCCCCAGACTGTGCTCATCTTCTGAGGTGACCACAGCCTCGGAGAGCAGAGCTGGGTCTAAAGGGAACAAGCACAGATCTTGAAGAGAAGATGCAGCCTGTTGTCCTTGCTGAATTCGGTCATTCATCTCGCTGAGCCTCAGTTTCCCCATCTATTAAGACCACAAAATGGAAAAAAGGCTCCCTGCTGCTCTACTTCATAAGGTTGTTGTCAAGAGCAAATAAGCTGAAACGTGTGGAAACCCGTTTATTTAAAAGGATTACAGGAATATCAACTATGATCATTGGTGGAGATTCCAGAAAATGCTGGCATAATCAGAGTGAGAGTGAGTTAGGGTTATTTCTGCTGACTGGGCGATGCATCCTGGGGGGTTAGGACTGGACGGCCTGCTGGGATGTGTTCCCAGCCAGCAGAGATTTGGGGAAACAGAACAGTGAGGAGGGCTGGCCGTGTCTGGTCCTGAGACAGTGGGTGTTGAATCTCTGAAGGGCTTGGCTAAATTTGGCCTTGCTTGTTTCTCAGCCTGCGTGGATGGGCTGTGAGGTCACCTGCTAACTCCACGACACCCTGGGGGCTCTTCACTGTAGCAACAGAAGGAAAGCAGTCCTGGATGGGTTGACATTAAGCTGAACTTCAGCACCCACGTGAGAGTCAGAGGACTGTGCAGGACTATAGCTTCTCTTAGGCAGAGCTAGGGTTACACGTGGGCCTAGGGACGGTGTGGCTCCCCACAAGCCCCCAGGGGCTCCGAGCCACCTCCCGGCCTAGAGTCAGCACAGGGACAGTGCTTCGTGGGTGCCCGGCTGGCCGCTGGAGAGGGCTCTGAACTCCCAGCACCAGCCGTGCAGGCCCCCATGCCCGGACGTCTCAGGGACCGGCTGACAGATAAGAGCGCAGGTGTGACGGGGCCGAGGTGCGCCTCAGGTGGTGCTTGTGGGCATTGCTGGAGGAGCTTGGCTCCTTTCCCACAACAGATCTACGGTGCCTGAGGGGAGGCCGTTGCGGAGATGCTGTCTTTGGAAGGAGCCTGTCACAGAGTAGAGGGCCTTTCGTCGTGAGGTGGGTTTGTCCCTGTTGATCGTTGGATTATGGGCAGGGCCTCGCTTCCCACCTTCTGCGGCTCAGAGGCCAAGCCAGCTCTGGGGCTGTGCAGCTGGCCCCCCGAGAGCCCCTCGCAGCCAGCTTGGGACGCACTCTGGACTGAAGTGCCCCGGAGGGGAGGGGTGCAGTCTAAATGCGCATCTTGGGAAAAGCTCATCATCTTGCAGTGCCTGGCGGGCAGACTCGTGGTCCTTCTCTGCCTTCCCACCTCTCCCCTCCGCGTGCTCGTACAGGTCTGGTCTTCCAGTGAGCGAGATGCTCCCTGGAGCTCAGCTCTCCACGGTGAAGCGAGGACATGCGTTTTAGGACATCAGGTCGTTTGAGATGGTGTCTTTTCAGAGCCTTCCTCCGTGGAGTCTTGTAGGATGTTGGCATCTCCATAGGAATTTCTCTGTCCCGGGTGCTAAGGGAACGGCTACTGTCTTCACAGAGGTGGTGTTCCTGCCTCTTCTTGGGGCCTGGAACAGTATCGAGCTCCTTGAGACACGCAGAGGCCCTCAGTGTTGTGTGTCAAGATGAGGAAACCGAGACCAGATTATGTCCAACCAATTCCTTAAAAGTCTAGTGAAGTGTTGCTGTAGTTCAGATACAGGCTGAGACCTTCCATCTTGATTGTTTATTCAAGACGCTTTACTGAACACCTGCTCTGCCACACTGACGGCACCAGAGCCACAGAAGGCCGGGAGAGCCCTCTGCAGCGGACCCTCCAGTTTGGGGTGCGCTCAGGAGGTGGATGGTGTGATGAAGGCGTGCTAGAGCCCTGGGGGTGCAGAGGGGCCAGCAGCAGCAGGCAGCGGGAGGAGCAGAGGGCCAGGCTGGGCTGACCTGTGGGCCATCCTTATCTTTACCCACCTCTTATTAAGATTTCAGAGGCTAGCCCCACGAGCGGGCTGGTGGACAGGTCCCTTACCTTGAGCTGCAGGGACCCTCCTGATCTGCCGGCCGCACCCATGGCTCCTGTGTGTGCACAAGTGTGTGGATGTGGGCGGCCAGGTGGGAACAGCAGAATGGCAGCTAGAGCTCAGCTCTGTGGGATTTAAGAGAAAACACAGCAGACCCCAGCGCTTTCGACAGCAGAGAGGTGGCCTTTCTGCGGGGTGACCCAGCTGACTGTTAAGGGTCAAGTCGAGTTTCATCTGTGAGATATTTCAACACATGAAAGATCTGTTATCAAGAGAGCTACACGAAGCCCTGGTAAGGTGTTTTTTTTATGGAGACTCGGGTACGTGCCTTAAAAGAGACCTCTTTGCCTCGGCCAGATAGAGTGACATGTGCCAGGATTTCCACCTGCCAAAAAGACACCTTTGGGAGATGTTGTACTATTGGCAGCAAAAGTCACGTAATGTTAGAAAACTAACATAACGGCAAAAGTTGCCTGGGATCCTGCAGACGGGGAGCCAAGGGCTGTGGCGATGGACGAGCCCCTCAGCTTCCTGAGGGGACTCTGCGGGCTGCAGGCTTCCCCCTCCCGCCTGGTGGGTTTCCTGGGACAGTTCTGACTTGTCCCTGTTGCGTTTCCCCTCCTCGGCCTCTCGGTCACTGCCCGACTCTTGGTAATTCAGTATCTCCCCCTCGCGTCCGCGTGACCTGCTTTTCTCTGTGCCCCACGTGAGCACGCGGTCCCCCTGGACGACGACGAGACGGTGGGTGTGGAGGGGCAGTTAGCGATCCCGTCCCTTGCTGCACAGCCACATGGCCCCGGATGCCATCCGGGACCGGTCTCCTAGGGCCTGTGGACATCAGAACCCTGGGTGGTAATAGCGCTGGCAGCGCCCAGCGGCTGGGCGTGCAGCCCACGTCACAGTCCTGACTCAGCGGGTCGTCCCTGTTCCTTCATCACCTGCTTCCCGAGCAAAGGAGCATCTGACACCCTCCTGTCCTGTGACCTCGGGACATGCTGTGAACCCCACCCCCTGCCAGCAGGAAACCACAGAAGAGTCTGTCGGAGGGTCCACGCGCAGGGGCCGGAGTCACCTCACCGAGGCAGTGCTTGGAAACTCCTTCCTTTGGCCTCCAGAACCAAAGCACCGGCGAAGTGTGCGGTGTCCTCCAGAGGGAGAAATCACCGTGCGAGGCCTCAGGCGTGCGGCCGGCCCAGCAGAGTCTGCTGAGGCCCAAACCAGCTGTCCCGGTGCCCTTCTGAGAAGGCCTTGGAAGCAGCCCCAGTGAGCCTTTCCCCCACGGTGGGCCTCCTCCTCCTCCTCCCGCAGACACCAGACCCCACCGTCCCGCTGGACGGGAGCGGTGACGGGGTCCCGGGCAGAGCTGCCGCCCGCTCCTCGGACAGCTGAGTGGAAGTGAGGTGAGAGGAGTGGGCTGGTCCCCAGGCTGGTTCTTGGCTGCGGGGCCTCCGGGCAGCTCACATCACGGGGCCCCTCTCGAAGGCAGTGCCCCACAGAGGCAGCTGTCTCTGGTCCGGACAGCGGTCCTGTCCTGGGGTGGCCATGCGTTGCTGCAGAACTGCAGCAGGGACCCCCTCGCAGCCCCGTGAGGACGGGGGCTCCTCGTGAGGAGGGCGCCCTCTCCCCCAGGGTGATTTCACGCGTGTTGCCAAGGGCTTTGGCAGCGCTCGTCCGTCAGCTGAGAGCAGGTTCTCCCGCGAGGAAAATACTTCCTTGAGGATGACGTATGGAGCTCACACAGGCAGTGACTGTCCCAGAGCAGGGCCCGTCGTTCAGGCTCAGAGCCTTTCTCTTATTTAGGGTGCCACCCAGATCCTGGAGCTGTTTCCCTTTGGTCTGTGGAGCTGGAATTGGCCTCCAGTGACCTGAGATCTGCTTGCCTGGACTTAGGGAACAGTCAGCCTAGGAATGATCCCAAATCCCTCGTCCCACTTTCAGCTGGGAAGCCCCTGTGTGTTGCCGCATGAAAAGCATGTGACGTGGAGAGGCCGGGGGTCTTGGCCTGACCCTGCTGGTTCACTCTGATTTTCCAGACTGCCCTTCCGCAGCCTCTGCTCTCCTGGGCTCCTCCGTAGCTGACGAGACAGCGAGGACCCGGGGGCGGCAGGTAGGCGTCCTCTGTCTGTCACGGTGTCAGAACCACTGCCAAGGCCTCCTCCACCATCACTTCCTTCAGTGTCTTAATTTATCATCACCGTCCAGTTAATCTGGCAAATGGCCCTTTGCTCAGGACAGAGAATCAAGGATGCTGATTTTGTTGATTTTTTGTTTGTTTGTTTTAATTTCCCATGACATTTTAAGGTTATGGCCCAGGAATGCTAAGCATATTTTGGCAGTTGGTGAGTTTGGGGTACTTGCCGAGCATCCTCTGAGTGCCACCTTCCCGTTGGGAAAACGGCCTCCATGGGGACCCGGCCCTGAGGGAACGTCCTGCTTTCCCTGGTCGCTGAAAGTGGGTGGAGACCAGAGGGGCCTGGGGCCTGACCAGTGAGTGACTCCACTCCTCCCGCCTTTTACAAAGTCTCCAGTGGGTATGTCTTAGGCTTCACGGCCCACAGCCTCCTCTCTGTGGGGACTGATGTGTGAATGATCTGAGTGTTTCTGGCTTCGTTTTGGTTGGTTGTGGCCAAGCCCAGTATTAAATTAACATTTCCCCTCCCCAAAGCCCTGGACTCTGGACTTGGAGTTGGATGATCCCCTGCTCTACGCAGCCTGTGGAAACCCCAGAGAATTGACGCTGGGAGGCGGGCAGGATGTCATTCCAGACGCCAGACGCTCTGCTCCAGGTCATTTCCATGGAGTCTCTGTCCTTCGTCATGAAGGTCACGGTGGGGAGGAGATCGTGGTGAAGACGCCCCTGCGGGGGAAGGCAGAGCAGGACTCCAAGGAAACGCGCCTTGGCGGCAGCACGCCAGGCCTCTGAGCGGACGCTGTGCTCCTGGGACTCGGGTCTTGGCCGCACCGCTCACCAGCTGTGTGACCTTGGGCAGCTGACTTACTGCCTCTGAACCTTGGTGATCTCATTTGCAAACTGTTACCTACCTTAAAGCTGGCGCCTACCTCCGTGTTCCTCCAGAGCACCCTCCTTGGATCCCTGGGTGGGCCACGCACCCCTTTTCCATGCTCCCGTGGTCCCGCGTGTGTGCTCGAGCCCTGACGCCTCTACACGCCTGGAACCATCCCTGTGAGGACTTTCTCCGCCATGCCCGGCCTGCGACGCTCGGAGTAGAGAGTGTTTTCGCCTGCGTTGTTTCCCCAGGTTCTCGTGGAATTCCTGGCAGACACTGTGCGTCCCCCCAGGGGTCTTCCCATGAGTGCGCTCCTTCTCTACCTTGGAATTGCACAGTCTGAACTGATGGTGTGAGTTGTCTTCCCTGAAGTGACAGTTCTTACTCTGTTTTTCTTCTACCATCTAAAAGAAATACTGGTCTTTATTCCAGATTCATGGAGTTCCCCAAGACTTCGTAGTTGCCACCCATTTATTTCCCTTTCCGTTTAAGGGCAGTTGTCAAAAATACACGATGGGAAGGACAGAATCAAGTGGTACTGTGGTCGGGGACCCTTGGCCTTGTCTTTATCGAGCTGGGTTTTGATGAGGAGAAAGAAGGAGGCCGGGAAGGCTGGTGTTTGGAAAGGCTGGCCCCGCGATTAGAGCCTATGCCCTCAGAGGGCCTGGGGGCAGGTGTGGAGACTGTCGAGACTGTGTCCACCTACTGTGCTCCCTGCCTCTTTCGTGCTGTCACCTGGAGACCACGTGTTTCCTAATTTTCCACACGCCCTCGTCCAGCATCAGAGCTCACACTTCGGGGGCCCTGAGCTCAGTGTTGAAGGACAGTCCGGGTGTGTCCAAAATGAGGCTCCCGGGGCACCAAGACCGGGACGGGCAGATGTGTGCGCACGGCGCAGGATTCGTGCCCAGACCCCACGGTGATACGTTTACCTGCATTTGTAAGTGAACACGCCCCAGGTCTTGCTTTTCAGAAAGAATCTCTAGTGATTTGAAGGGTGCCATTTGGTGGGAGATCCTGATCACTGCAGCAGATGCTCTGAGACTTTATTCCGTGACTGCCTGCCTTCACAGGGTTATTTCTAATGATTTTACGAGGAGGTTCGCAACATGCGCACGACAGAAGGGCCAGCCTTCCTGACGTTTTCTGCACAACCTCTCACATCACAAAAGTTACTAAATCAGTGTTCCCACCCCGTCCTTCAGCCCTTCATCAGGGGGCTTCTGGGCTTCGCCTTAAGACCACCTGACACTGGCTGGTGTGACTTCACCAGCTAAACCTGGTGTCGGTCCCTAGAGCCGAGAGTGTCAGTGAAGCCAGGCGCCTGCCCTGGCGGGACGCAAGGCCCTGTGCGCCGCCCCGCCCCGGTGCCCGCGCCCCTCCACCCGGGCCCCTTCCCTGTGCGCGCCCTCTGCTCAGAGCCTCTTCCCGGCTTTCTGCGTCCAGTAACTGTCGTTCGCAATCCAGGGCAGATGGACACAACAAACTTGTACAGACTGGTGGTGAAGATGTTCCTGGACCTCAGCTGTATCACCTAACTCGTAGGAGAGGGAGGCAGTGTGTACGGGGCACAGAGATGGCACCTGCACAAACGCGCGTACATGCGTGTGTAATTCACTTCCTACCCGTAGTAACCCTGCGACGTGGGATTGTCCTTGTTCACGGATCAGGAAGTGAGCTCTCAGTGGTCGTGTGATTTTCCTAAGGTCCTTCAGCTGGTCACTGGGGGAGTCCGATGTCTCAGCGGGTCTGTCTGACGCTGCACCACATGTGACGTCCTGTCACAGTGGACACAGGAAAGTGGTCGGTGGGCCTCTTCTGCCCAAACGTGGGGTCACAAGGTGTGTTAGGAAGGGTAACGATGGAGATGGGGAAGGTGGGGGGCGCGTGACGGCGACATCGGACACCTGAGTCCTCAGAGTCCACGAGCCCATCGCGGGCCTCAGATTTTTTTCTTTCTTCCTTCCTTCCTTCCTTCCTTCCTTTCTTTCATTTATTTATTTATTGCTGCGTTGGGTCCTCGTTGTTGCGTGCAGGCTTTCTCTAGTTGCGGCGAGCGGAGGCTACTCTTCATTGCCGTGCCCAGGCTTCTCATTGTGGTGGCTTCTCTTGTTGCAGAGCACGGGTTCTAGGCGCGCAGGCTTCAGTAGTTGTGGCACGAGGGCTCAGTAGTTGTGGCACACGGGCTTAGTTGCTCCGCGGCATGTGGGATCTTCCCGGACCAGGGCTCGAACCCGTGTCCCCTGCATTGGCAGGCGGATTCTTAACCACTGCACCACCAGGGAAGCCCAGTCCTCAGATTTCTTCACAAAGGAATGATAGAATCTAGAAACCGTCATCGTGGGCCTCCCAGAGCAATAATTGACCAAGCAGGGTCATCAGTGGATCTTTAGCCCCCTGACGTGGGTATTCTGGGAACAGGTAGTCCAGGGTCTCTCCGCATCACCCCACAGATTACTTATTAATTACAAAGGGGAGAAGGTCTCTTTACCACAGAGACGTGGGTGGGCACCAGCTCAACCAAGCCGTCCAGCTGGTGTCACCAGGCACGAGGGGGCCTGACTGTCCTGCGTGGGTGCAGTGGGAGGGGCCCAGAGTCACCCACGAGGTGTTCCCGTGGAACGAAAAGTCTTGCCGTGAATCTAAACGTGAGACAGACAAACCCACAGTGTGAGAAGCTCTGCAGAACAGCTTACCTGGACACCTCAGTAGACCAGACAGATGCAGTGCCCGAACCTCGACTGGGTCCTGGACCATGGGGTGGGGCAGCAGGTCCTGGACCATGTGGAGTTGGGGGCAGCGGGTCCTGGACCTTGTCGGGGGGCAGCAGGTCTTGGACCGAGGGGGTGGGGCAGCGGGGAGGACTCCCTTCTCAACAGGCTGCTTTCCCTTGAGGGCCAGTCCTGCCCCTGCCCCCCGGCCAGTGTGCACTGCTCCCCAGGCTGTCGCGTCCCTGTAGGGCAGATGTGGGGTCTTTTGTCTTCTGCCCCCCTCACACCAGAGACCTCTGGGCTCTCCGGGGCCTGACCTTGTTGACTGCTGCCGTGTCCGGCTCCCTGGCCTCGTGGGACGGCTGCCCCTCCTTCCAGGGAGAAGTTCCTTCCCTCGTCCCTGTCGCCGATCCCAGAACTTTGCTTCTTGCTTGTCGTGCAGGCCCGAGCGTGAACGGCCTGGAGGAACCCAGCATCGCCAAGAGGCTGCGGGGCACCCCGGAGAGGATTGAGCTGGAGAACTACCGCCTGTCGGTGCGGCCGGCGGAGGGGCTGGAGGAGGTGCCCGAGGAGACGCAGGCCGAGCACAACCTGAGCAGCGTGCTGGACACGGGGACGGAGGAGGACGCGGCCAGCAGGTCAGCCTGGGGGGCTGCGTCTGCGGCGGGCAGGGGAGCGGGGCCCCGAGCCCGGCGGCCTGGGTTTGTGTCGTGACCCGTGACTGGGCGGGTCGTGTGACCTCTCTGCCTGCCCGCTCGTCCACGTGAGGGGCGGCAGCACCAGGGCCTCCTGCAGAGTCGTGCGAGGGTCCCGGGGTAGAAGGTGCTTGGGACAGAACTGAGCACGTGTAGGCGCTTGTAGGCGACGGCTGCGGACTCCAGCGTCCGACTCCTCACCTGGTCGTCCTCCGGGGCCTGTGAAATATACAGGATGTGCGTCTCGCCCCCTCGTGGTAAGGAAACTGATGGTGACCAGGACTAGGATGGAGGGTTGACTGAGGTTCAAGCCCAGGGTCTCTGGTCCACGTCCAGGACTCTCCGTGTTCCCTGCTGCCTGGTGCTCCAGCTCCCCACCTCGTTAGTCAGAAAGGACCAGTTTGTTTGACTTAATTCAGAGATTCAGGACTTACCGAGCGCCTACCAAGACGTTAACACTGCTTTTCATTGAAAAGGAACAGAAAAAATGTGCCCTGGTTTGGTGTTTACAGGTGTGTTGGGGAGGGGGCTTCCGCGGGGGGCGACTGTGCCCCTGGGGGTGGGTTCCATGGAGGCTCTGGGGTGACTCAGCCACCAGGTCGCTGTGCAGTCTCGGGGAAGCTGTCTCACCTCTCTGGGCTTCTTTCTTTCTCCCGTGTGTGGAAAGGAGCAGAAACCTGCATCCCAGGGCCCCTCACAGTGCGTGGTGCCGGCCGGCTGAGCCGCGCGCACCTTTGGGAAAGCGCCCCACACGCCCCCTCGTCTCTGTCCTTGTCCGCTCATTCCCACCACCCGCAGGCCTCCCTGAGTCAGTGGGGTCAGTGCCCAAGTCAGGGCTGGAAGAGAACAGGACAGGCAGGTGGAGTGGAGTCAGGACGGGCGGACCCCCTGCAGCCCCCCTTGCGGAGCCTCCCCGACCAGCGCCCTGAGGACGCAGCGGTCCCGAGGTGGGGCGGAGTGGAGGGCTGGGCTCGGTGACGTGGGCAGACCCTGTCCTGCAGGAATAACGTTTCCTGCACTGTGATCCGTAAACCGAGGGATTATGGGGCAGGAGTGGAGGTGATGTAGCCTGGGCTTTGCAGGAAGGCTGAGTCACGGCCTTCGCAGCAGGTGGGGTAGAAGGATAGGTCAGTCAGCACCCAGTGGTGTAGTAAATGCCCCATCGTACTCACATTCCCATTTGAAAAAGCGCTAAGCATGGATGCTATGTAAAGTGTAACGATGGTCTCGTAAGAGTGTGGCGCCAGAGCTGTCTTATTTCCCCAAGGAAGCCGTAAGATGCCTCCGTCCTTCCTTGGGGAGTCATCAGACTTGAAGATGAGAGATGACAGAGTTTCCAGGAACTGACCGGTCCAGGCGGGGATTCACTCTCCTCTTACCTCGGGCGCCTGCGGTGCGGGCAGAGCAGGGGACGCCGTTGGGATGTGACTTTGCAGGCAGACAACCCAGACTTGAGGCCTAGCTCCACTTTCTGCTGGTTGGGGGCAAGTTTCTTACGCTCTCTTGCCCTCCTTTCCTCATCTGCAAAGGACACTGCGCCTCAGAGGTTTGCTTTGAGGATTAAACCAAATAAAGTAGTGGGCACAGTGTCTG
This sequence comes from Eubalaena glacialis, assembly GCF_028564815.1. NCBI lineage: Eukaryota > Metazoa > Chordata > Mammalia > Artiodactyla > Balaenidae > Eubalaena > Eubalaena glacialis. Next base: position 116,843,565 of record NC_083726.1, on the reverse strand, counting down.
CGCCCGGTGGGCAGTTGCTGTAATCACTGTCTTACCTGTGGATCCAAGCACAGCCCAGGCAACCCTCACTAGGAGGGGCAGGGTGGTGATTCCTGTTTGGATTTCCTTGAACAGGTGGTTTAAGTGCCAGAAATCGGGCTTGCCTCGAATTTGCCCTGGGGCAGTGGTGACCAAGGTTCGCCTGCATCAAAATCACCCGCCGGCTCGTGAGAGCACAGACAGCTGGGGGGTTTCTGTCCCAGTCCGTCTGGGGTAGAGCCCAAGATCTGCACGTCTCAGAAGTTCCTGGCTGGTGCTGTGGTCTGGAGACCACGCTGTGAGAACCACTGCTCTAAATTTCTCAAATGTCCCTGATGATAAACACGTGCGACACTGGGTTGAAGGATAATTCCTGGCCCCGCTCCTGCCAGGGTCTCAGTGGGCGTGGGGTGGAGACCAGGAACACCTGTTTTGACAGACACCCAGGCGATTCCCATCATCTTCGCGGTTTCCTTCACACATTCACACAAGCAGAGAACCTTGGCCAAGGCCTCATCAGCTCCATGACCCTTCCTTGGAGGGGCGGGAAGGAGCATCTTCCAGAGGGGACCCTGGAAACAGTACTTCCATTTTCTCTGGGAGAGCCTGGGTGCCGGGGCAGGAGAAGGCTGGTCTGGTTTCCGTGTGTTTTCTCCTTCCTGCGTCGGGGAGGGCCGGAGCCCAGGTATGCTTCCCAGACGGGCAGCCAGGGCTGCAGAGGACTCCCTGAAGGTCACAGAAGACAGGGCAGCCCAAAGGGTGACAGCGTGAGCAACAGCCCCTCCTGCGAGGCACCCCTGACTGCTCCGCTCCTCGCCCTCCACCCGCAGAGGTGGTGAGTGAGCCGCTGCTGAGCAGGGTGCCGGCCTGAGCGTGGAGTGGTCTCCACCGCGTGCAGATCGCAGGACCCGGCAGGTCTCCTCCACGGTCGGCTCAGTGCTTACAGGGTTGGCAGCGTGGGCGGGACCTCGGGGCAGCCGCGCAGGACGGGGCATTGCTCGGAGACGCCCTGATTACTAGCGGGTTAATTTAAAAGTGAAGCCACCAGCAGCTTCAGGTGGTGTCCATCCGCAGCGGCTGCCCGAGTTCCCAGGTCGACCGCGGCTGCCAGGAGCCGGGTCGTGACCTTCCTCCTGGGTTTGACGGGGTGACCTGATGTGGGCGGACGCTGGGGGTTCCTGACGTCTCACCCAGACCATCCCACCTCTGGAAGCCCGGCTTCCTCACTTGTGGGAACGGGGATGATAACAGTGGCTGTGCCCTTGAGCTACTGTATGGTCAGGTGAGCTGATCCACGTGAAGTGCCTCGTGCTTCGAGCACGTCCTCTTCCCTGGGTCTGCTCCTCTGCTGGCTCTTTTAAGTCTGGAGCAGACCTTGTCCCTTGAGAAGCTGGTCCGTTGGCTTTGCGTCCTCCTGCCAGCCCACCGTGGGCTCGGTGAGAGGAAGGCGCTGTGAGAGCAGTGATTCGGACACGCCCAGTGGGGAGGCTCCTGCTCCGCGGTTCCAGCGGGACGCGTCAGCTCCGCCGGTGGGCTTTGCTGAGGACCTTCACAGGGACCACCTCCCACCCTGTGAGCTCGGGTGCAGCCTGCCTGGCCTTCCTGGCCGCGTCCCTTGTCTGCTTTTGCCCGTCTCGGCAGTGCCAGGCAAGCGATAAGAGAGGGTGTGGTCTGGGAGGCTGCCTGGATCAAATAGCCACACGGGGCAGGATGTCGTTACAAAGGTGGAAACAGATCCCTGCTGTCGTGGAAAGCTAGTCCTGACGACTACGTTTTCTGGCTCTCGTGTCTTCTGGGAGGCCGTGTCCTGAGGTCCCCCTCTCCTCCCTAAAGGACAGGGAAGTCGGTTGTCTTGTGTTTTGTTCTGCTGTGGGGATTCTGCCCCCTGGAAGTGTTCCAGGCTGTAGTCCAGGCGGGGAATGTGCCTCACACAGATCCTTCCTCCTGCCCCTCAAAGGCCAGACCCAGAGATTCAGGCACTGGGAGCAGCCAGAGAATATATTATAAGATGAGCCTCGAGTAGTGACTTTACACTGCGAATCTTACATGACGTGAGGAGCCTAGCCAGACCCGGAGGGCTGCTCTGAGGGCCGTGGACAGTGACGCCCGGGGAGGAACAGCTGGCAATACCTGTCCGTCTGTCTCTGTCCTTCACAAAGGCAGGCAGGGCGGCTTGCCTGTGTCCCATCTCCAGAAGCGCGTGGCGCTCCAGAAGCATGGTTGACTTCCGCCCTGTTTTTATGCTCTGTGCCTCCCTTGCTATTCTCTGTGGTCCTTGAGCTGTCACAGCTTCAAGTGGGACCTCATCACGCTAGCTGCCCTCATGACATGGCACGGGGAGGGGCTGCCCTGAGCCCACCCCCCAGAGAGCTGCCCGCTGACAGCTGGGGCCCCAGTGTGCCTGGCATGAAGGAGGGCAGGCTGGCCTCCCTGTCCACCTGCAGTGTTGCAAATCGACCTGAGGTTAGAGCTGAACATAGGAGGCATTCTTACCCTGATTTCACGTTTGAAAGATGTTAAATGACACACACGGGCTCACATGTTGTCGTTAGTTAATGAGAGTAAAGAAATGAAATCACAACGATAAGGCAAAAATCATGGCTAAGTAAACACTGAGGGCTGATCAGACTCCAGAGGACAAGCTTTCTGTGGTCCACATTCTTATGTCTTCCCACTTGAAACTGCCTCGTACAGACCCCCACCACCCTGCATTTACCGCCCACCTTGTCTAGTCCTGGTGTTTGCATCTTATCTCCCCTGACACTGAAGATCTTTTCTGTGGCAGCTTTGTGACGTCTAGGAAGGGCGCTGTGAGCAGAGACACTCAGTAAGTTTTAGTTGAATGAATGAATGAAGTAGGAGTCGCCAGACTGAGCTGCGGACAGCGAGGAGCCGCTCGCTCTTTCTGAGTTCAGCGGCTGAGCTTCAGTAGGTGCTCAGAACCGTCTGCTGAATGCATGAATGCACGAGTGTGTGAGTGCGTGAACAAGCGAGTGGGTGGCTGGAGGACCCGAGTGTGGCACAAGCGTGATGCGGTCAATAAAATCTCGCTCCACTAGGGGCGCCCGCAGCAAGCGGGTGTTCACACCCCCTTCCCGGCGTGGACACAGGCTTGGAGAGCATGACCAGCTAGCTCATGGTCACACAGCTGTCGTGGCAGAGCCCTGCGGCCCAGTGAGGGGTCGAGGGACGCAGCCCGGGAGGCCACCCTCACTTCTGACTCGATGAAAGCGGTGGAGTCCCCAGCGCCACCCTCGGGTGCAGTAATTTTCTAGAAAGGCTACAGGACAGAACCCACTGGCGGGGCTGTGCTCACGGCCCTTCTCTGTTACGGGGAGGGGCACGGAGGCCAGTCGGAGAAGGGCGGCTCCCGTCCCCGCGGGCTCAGGCAGAGCCACTCTCCTGGTGTTAATGTGTGATGACACCCACAGAACCTTGGGGTCCACGTTCCCTGTGGAATGTGGTTGACCCCGGTCTCCGGGTCGGCTGATGCTGGTGACTCAAGGCCTTCACCCCAAACCACATTCTTAGACTCTCCATCCTGACCGGAGGCCCCAGGGAGTCAGGCCTCCCCATCAGGCAGGGCACCCCGGGGCTTAGGGTCTCCCTCCCAGACACGGGCAGCTGGGCCGGGCTCTCTGAGCAAGGCGGACGCTCTTAGCCCCGGGAGCAGGCGCCGGGGCCCTCGCGCAGCGAGCGCCTCTCCACAGGGTGGGGGCTTGTCCAGGCGCCCTCACCCGCAGCGCTGCACACTGCGCTGTGGTGTTTGGGAGCGGGGCCCGGGGCTCCCTTTCCTGCGAGCAGAACCTCCGCCAGCCCGCTTCCTGCCGGCGGCCCGTCTTCCCACCCGAGATCCTCCAACGAGACGGTGCGTCCACGGGAACGGAGGTGCTCTTCACCCTCGGTCCCCAGGGTCACGAGCTTCAAGCCTGTGCTCAGCGGGGCTGCCCCGGCCCGTGTGGCCCATCTTGCCCTCCATTCACCCTCTGTGCGCTGGCCCCAAGGTGTCCTCCCTCCCTTCCCGCCCGGCGGGTGCCTTGCCGGGGGCCTCTGCCTGTGCCTCTGGCTTTGAGCCGCCCCCTTCTCCGTTCTGGGGTCCCCTCACTGGGTTCTGTGGTCATTTCTGCAGCAGTTCTGAGTCCGAGATGGAGGAGGAGGAGCCCCCGCTGCCCCCATCGGACCTGGGTGGCGTGCCCTGGAAGGAGGCCGTGAGGATCCACGCTCTTCTGAAAGGAAAGAGCGAAGAGGAGCTCGAGGCCTCCAGGAGTTTCGTGGCTGGGGAGGAGGATGCAGAGGACGCGGAGGACACGGAGGACGAGGAGGACGAGGAGGACGAGGAGGACGAGTCTAGTGAAGGTCAGAGTAAAGCCTCTCCTCCCGCCCCGGCCCGGGTGTGGGAGGCTTCTGTAGCCGGGGTCACGCGACATGCCTCCACTGGCCCCAGGGGACCCACAAAGGGCTGTCCAGGTACAGCTGGATGCAGAGGCGGACAAGGGCCTCCTCCAGGTCAGGCCACTCGTCCTATCCTGTTCCAGCTAAAGGAACGAAGGGAACTTAGCTTTCTGGGGGTTCCCTGGTTCCTGGTCCTGGATGTCGGAGGCTGCTGAGCATTGAGGAGGGAGGGCCCCCCAGGAGGGGTCACCTGTGGTGCGTGGTGACGTGCTGGGACCTGTGTCCTGGAAGGTCGGTCGGGCTGGCTCTGAGATGCCTCTTGTCTCGCACTCGAGGTGTTGGGTCCTGTCCCGTCCGCCTGTGTGATCCCGAGTGGTGAGGAAGAGCTTCCTGGGCTCCTTCTCTGGCCTTTGTCGGAGGGTCATTCTCTCTGTTCCGGCTGCACCGGGCCTGGAGTGGTGAGCAGGGCCAGGCAGGCAGAGACCTGAGTCCACGGGAACTCGTGTCTGCTCAGGCCGTGCTCTCCCTGTGGGGTGTGGACAGGACGAGGAGGACGTGAGCCGTTAGCCAAGGAGCCTGGCCCGTGGGGCTGGCCCTGGAGGGCTCTGCGCCTCGCAAGCTTGTCTCTCTGTTCCTCTTGGAGTTCCCTGTGCTCGGCGGCCAGTCCCAGCCCGGGCTCGCTCGCTCCAGCTCAGCGAGGGCCGGGCGCTGACCAGGCAGGGTGCGCGTGACCCATGGTCCTCAGCTGGCAGTGGAGCCCCGAGCTGGCGGCCCTGACGAGGTCGGGCGGCAGAGGTGGGGCCTTCCTTCCTCGGGCTCCTGGAGCCCCCATGGCCCCGGTCCTGCTGTAGGCCTCCCTCCCACCCGGAGGTTGGGGTGGGACCCCAAGGCAGCACGTGGGGCCTGCACACCGCCCTCGTGTGAGGAGCAGGGGGATGGCGTCCGGGGCTGCTTCCTCCGCCGGCTGTGTCTGTAGAGCCGAGTGCCCCGGCGTGAGTCAGTGGGGATCGCGTGCACAGCCCGCCCCGGGGAAGGCCACTTGGCTTGTAGCTCCAGACACAGCCAGGGGTCGGGGCGTGCCCCCTTTTCAGGAGAGCTTGGCCCTGCTTCCCTCCCGAGACCTGATCTCCTGGACGTGGAAGTAGCGTCCGGCTCCAGCCTGCGGGAACGGGCTTGGAGTGGAGGAGCCTGGAGATGACTCTTCTCTCTGTCCTCTCCTCCCCATCTGCCCCCACGCGGTGCTTTGCTGTGGGTGTGGAAGGAGAGTACTGGCCCCGGGACAGAGAACTCCTGCAAGGCCAGCCGCTGGGGCACCTGCCAGAGGAAGAGGACATGGGTACACATGAAGGTACCTCTGCCCACCTCCACCCCGGCCCCTGGCAGCCGTCCAGCCGCCCCCGAGAGCAGGTCCCCCGTGGAGAGACGGGGTTTCCTAGAGCTGCAGCGGCGGGCGAGGCATCCACCCCTGGGCGCCCTGTGCCCCTTGACCGTTTGCTGCCAGTCCCTCATCCGGTTACGACTCAGCTCCTCCTCTGATGTGAGCCGAGCACCTCACGTCACAGTCAGCTCTCAGAAGTGGCGGGGCCAGCACAGGCGCCCGGAGCCCCTCCCCTGTGCCTGGGCGATGAGTCCCCAAGGCTGCATGCACTGGCGGCACGCAGGCACGCCCCGGGGAGAAGGCTCGCTGTCTTCCCCTGCTTGCCTGGAAGGTGGAGAAGGGGCCTGCGTTTCCTCCTTGACTTAATGTCTTGGTCTGAAGACAGTCGGGCTCTCTGGTGGCTGCTGTGACTCAGCCCCGTCCAGCACCGCCAAGGCCCCTCGACCCTAGAGGAAGCCCTTAGAGGCCAGCGGCTCCCAAGAGAGCGCAAGGGCTGCGACCCCACGCCCAGCACAGCCCCCATCCACGTTCGGTGGCCTTAGCGGTGAGTTCTGCCCATGTCACGTTCCCTGTTGCTTGGAGATTAGGAGGTTGTCGTTTTCGTGATGAAGCCAAAGCCAAGGCCAAAGCCAGGTTGCCCAGTTAGACCGTAGAGAGTCCTGATCAGGTGGTACCTGCTCTTGCTGCCCGAAAAGCCAGCCTCCCTCCTGTAGGGTCCCCTCCCCCAAGCTGCTGGCTGTCCCTTATTTTAACCCAACTGTATGGCATGGTCCAGGCACTGATTATGGGAGCCCTTGGGGCAGGGGTGCATGCAGATTCCTTGGGCCCCGAGAGCAAGAACAGCCTGAAGGCGGGGGCCCTGGTGAGTTCTCACCTGGCTAAGAAGCAGAGTCTTATGTCCAGGGGGGGATCAGCGGGGCACCAGTAGAGTGTTCGGGAAGCGGGCTTTGACCTCAGAAATGGCAAAGGGGGATTGACCTCTTGTTCCCGTGAATTCCCAGCGCTCTGGGGTCTGCAGGACAGACTCCACTTCCCCCCCACCGTAGCCTTTTTTGACCCCACCCCGCCTCAGCCCAGCATGCTGCATGAGGCCCATTGTAGAAGGGGATGTTTTTCTCTTTAGCTGCAGAAGATAAAAACTAGAATCCCAACAGCGTCACTGTCTACCCCGCTTGAGCCGGCTGGTTCGTGGCAGAACTGCCCTGTCCCGCCCCACCTCTGTGTCCACGTGGCAGGTGGCCATAGGCACGGGCTCTGTGGCCAACAGAGCCACGTACTTGGGACCTTGGGAGGCTGGCCCTGCAGAGGCCAGTTGTGATCCGCTCTTTTCTCCTAACTGGACACTTGGGTCCCTCAGACGCAGTTAAGATGAAAAGAGCTTCAGAAAGGAAGGTACTTTCTGCATCGGAGGGAAGTGTAGGACTCTTCATCCACATCGACAGCTGCATGAGGCTTGAAGGGACTGAATCAAGTTGAACGAGTAGAAGTCGGGCGTGTGTGCGTGTGCACGTGTGTGCGTGCTTATTCTCAATTCTTGCCTCTTTCTGATTCAAACTGATCCTGGCAAATATGGTAACTTTTCCTTCTGTTTCCTCTCCTGTGGTGTTTGATCCTTCCTTCCCTGGACTGTTTACTTTCTCCTTCCTTCCTTCCCGTCATCTCTCCCTTCCTCATCTCCTCTGCCCCTCGAACCTGGTACACTAGCTGGGAGCCCAAGGCTGCAGCAGCTCGTAAATCCAGCCGATCCCTTGGAGATCCAGGCTGACGTGCACTGGACGCACATTCGTGAGAACCAGGAGGAGCGAGTGTCACCGGCCTCTGAGTCCCCTCCTTCCAGAGGTAACTCCTCCGGGCGCAGGGTGCCTGGCACCTCTGTCCCGCTTCCCCTCGGGCTGCCGGGGACTCTTCTGTAGGGCGGGGCCCCCGGGCTCCTCACAAGTGAGAGCCAGCGGAGCATGTCTGCTCCCTGGGCTCTCGTCAGAGAATATGTGAAGTCTCGGTGGGTAAGAGGTGGGCTGTTGTCCACTGACGCGAAACAGTGAACTTGACGTTGGGAAAACCAAGAATTTGCTGACTTTGCCCGTGCCACTAGGCAGGGTTTTTCCTTCTCCACTTGGAGGAATGTCCTGTGCTTTTCCTCATGCGGTGTGTCTCGGTCTGGGTGTGCGCGGACAGGATGGGGTCAAGGGACCATACCTTGGACTGAAATGAAGTTTTAAGAAGAAATTTATATCAAGGAGGTTACCAGCTCTAGGTTTTAGGGGAGGTGCTCTGCATCCCACGGCAGGATGATGATGAACCTTGTTCTGGCTTCTTTTAAGGCAGGAAAGGAAAACCTGGAGACCGTTGGGGGCATCCTTCCCGTGCCCGACCTCGGCGTGCCCGCCTTGGTGCTTCGCCCTCTGTCTCTTGCTCACCTGTCTCCACGTTTGCACTCAGTGCCTGTTGGGGACACAGCCTGCAGGGTGCCGAGGGCACAGAGCGGGTGGCCTGGCCTTCATGGGAGGTAGCCACCTTCGCCGCAGGCAAGGCCCACCTCTTTAACCACGTTTGCAGCCGCGTAAACACCCAGCAGCTCTGCAGGAGCCGAGAGAGAGCCTGCTGACCGGGGACGCCGCCTTGACCCCCCGTGCTCTCTCTCCTCTCCCTGTCCCGACGCCCCACTTGTCCCTGGTCGGTGCCGGACGGGCCTCGGGCTGTAACGTCGTCCGTCTCTCTTCCGTGTGGACTCCAGGAGGACCTTCGCTCTCCTCGCCGGGAACGCTTACTCCTGTGTAACTTTGTATTTATCGTCTGTTTCAAATTCAGGGCCCGACCTTCCCTCCGTTCGCCGTGCAGCAGTGCAGGCCTGGCTGGAGTCGGTCTCCGGAGGTTGTCGGGTGATGTTCGTTCTCTGCCCGCTCACCATAACCACTCTCTTGGCAGCTCTGCTGGTCCCTTAACCCTGGACTTCCGGTGCTGCCGCTAGTGCATGCGCGGCGGAGGGCGGGGGCACGTGCATGCCTCGCTCAGGCCGCCGCCCTTGCATGGACCAGACACGCGCCACGCAGAGCAGTAGTGCAGTCGGGCAGGGGTGGGCGTCGTTTTGTTAGTAGAGATCGGGGGAAGTCGAAGCTGAAGGACTGTGTGCAGCACTGGGGCTCAGAGTCCGCAGAAATGAGGCTGGACAGTGGCGGGGTGTGGGGTGGAGGATTCTCGTAACGGTCAGCAGACCTCCCGGGGTGCCACGGCTGAGGCAGTCAGTACTGGGGTGGGGGCCAGGCTGGGTCTGCAGGCCGAGGTGCAGGGCTCTCTGCAAGCTCTCAGGGCACGAGGGAGCCGAGAGACCTTGCTTGTCCTCAGTGCACTTTTCGGGGGGGTGGGTGTTTCTCAGCGAGGGGCTCTGGCATCCGGGCAGGACGTGGGACAGCCTTGGCCCCCACCGGTTGTGAAATGCAGAAGGGCCGGGTGCCCCTTCCGGGCGGGCAGGATGGTTGCCCCACCAGCCGCCTGCCAGCCGCCCGTTGTCCTCCTCGGCTCACAGGTCAGGAGGCACCTTCACGCCGAGCTGTAGAGAGGGCTGTAGAGAGGGTCATCCTCTCCTAGTTAGTTTTGTCCCCGGGACGGTTGGACGAGGCTGAGGTATCGGGACGTCCCAGCGGCCGCCGAATAGACCAGAGCTGAGCGTGTCGGCACCGCCTGCTTCCTTGTGTGTGGCTGCTTCTAGCACCCGCTCCGTCCTAACTTGGATTAACCCCCAGTTCCCTCCCTCAAGCTGTGTCTCTTTCAGCGTTGCTGCTGCTGCTGCATTGATGCTTGTCGTGTATTTTGATACGTGTGACAGTCGTTCCTTTCAGGGCGCCGCTGAGGACCGTAGGCTCCTAACCCCGAGTCTGCGCAGATGTTTCTCTGAGTAGGAGAACCGCTGGGGGCCGCAGGGCCAGGTCTGGGCTTGGGCTGCTCTAGTGTCCTGTGTCTGGAGCCACGCCAGGCTGGGGAGTCCATGTCACGCTTGCTTCCAACGGACTTGCCAACACAAACGTGTAAAATTGCCTCTCGATGCCCGGCCGCTCGCAGACTGATTCTAGCATGCGTGTGGGCCCGGCGGGCACCCGCTGTGGGGTGGGCCCGGGTTCTGTCCCCATCAGTGGCCAGCTCGCTGTCCCACAGAAAGCACGGGGCGGAGAGGCTTGTTTGCCTCAGAAGCCCCCTTCCCTGGCGTGTGATGAGGGAGCAGCAGTGCTAGTGCACAGAGGTCTCAGTCTGTGGAAGTAACTGAGTGCTCGCCGCAGGGCTTCTCCCGGCAAATGCCGTCATCAGAGGAGGGCGTCCCGGCCCTGCCTCGTCCGTCCCAGACCGATTTCATAGCACTCTCCAGAGCGGGTGTGCACCATCACCTCGTCTTAGTAAGCCGAGTGCACTGAAGGGGTGGTGAGGATAAGTAACAGCTTAAGGAATTACTTAAAAACACCAAGGCTCACCCGCCTGCCACCTGGGTCAAGAAATACAGTCCTAGCACCTAGAGGTGCCCACCTCCAGACCATCACACCTGTCTTGTCCCCAGTTTCCTTGTGCTCTGACCCTGTGGCCGCTCACGGTCACTGCTGGTTACTGCACGGCCCCGGGCGCCGGGGACACAGCTTCATGAGGCCGGGCTGCTGGCCGTCGAGGGTCTCGTGGTCCTTTGGCCTGGCCTTGCGTTTCAGCGGGCTCCTCTGCTGCCCAGCCTGCCGGGCTTGACCCTCAGGCCAAGTATGTGCGGGTCAAAGGCCAGCCCCTTTCCTGAAAGGAGACCCGAGAAGAGCCCCCAGGGCGCCCCGGGAGGAGGGACTCCTGGTCCAGGCAGCGCGATGCGTCTGTGGCTGCTTCCTGCTGCCTTCTTGTAACCTGAACTGTAGTCTGAGTTCTTCTTGTGCAGGGTTGGGAACAGGTGTGAGAGAGTGTGTGTGTGTGTGTGTGAGTGTGTATGTTAGGCTCCTTGCTCAGGAGAAATGAAGCTTTGCCACATTTTGCAGCGCTGAAGGGCTGGTCTTGAGTCCAAAAAACGAACTTTCCACATCCCCTTGTCCCTCTCTCTTATGCTTAAAAAAAGTACGTGTCTAAATTCTTCCAAGCGGGGCTGCAGCCCTGCCGGTTGGTCACCCCCCTGCACACGGCACTGGCGCCAGGCTGAGCGGTGGGGCTGCGAACAGACACCCCAGCTGCCTGGGCGCCGAGTCCTCCCTGAAAGGCAGGGTTAGCAGCCCCCTCGAGACTTAAGCGACTCCTGCACACAAAGCGGTCGGTGCAGGGCCCGGCTGCCACGTTTGCAGCTGGGTGCCTGCCTGATCCGTGTTCAGGAGGCCCCGCCCTGCTCTCGGAGATCTCCCGGCCCACCGACCCACACCCAGGCAGGCTTCTCCCCTCTTCGCCTTGTGGTCGTCACGTGACAGCCCTGGGAATCCCCTGCCGATGCGTCTGTCGTCTGTCTGTCTGTCCGTCTCTCTCCTCTTCCTTCCTTTGAACGTCTCTGCCTTGCAGTCCCGTTTGACGAGGACGACCTGGAGGAAGATGTGGACTCAGAGCCAGCAGAGGTAGAAGGCGAGGCAGCGGAGAATGGGGACACGGGGGACACTGGCGCAGAGCTGGATGATGGTACGGGGACCCCAGAGCCTCCCCCAACCGTGGTGCCCATCCTCTTCCTCCTGGGTAGGGGGCCGCAGTGGTCTGAGCTCAAGGAAGACGGAACGCACATTAAAACGGAAGTGAGGTGCTCAGAGGAGCGGCCGTTAGGGCTCCTGGTTCCTTCCTTGTTCTGCCACTAATCTGAAAGCGTGTCGTTTCACCCACCCTTTGGACGTGGGCTGCACTCGTTGAGTCATGGGGAGAAACCGAGCAGATTCAGGGCTTCCTACGAGGGCTTTAATCCAGCTGCTGCCTCTGGAAGCTGGCACGAGGAGGAGGTGGCGTTGAGGGGGAGGGGCAGGGACTGGGCTGGGAGGTGAGAACGGGCGGGCTGGGCGCTAGGAGCCTGGAACTGGCGGCAGGGGCGGCAGGGCCGGGAGGGCTCCGAGTCCCCAAGGCTGGTCCTTCCTGTGGAGCCGTCCATGTGCTCAGGAAGGCCCGCACCCTCAAAAGAGAGGGGGTGCCACGGGCGTCCTGGGGCTCCGCGTCGCAGAGGATGCTGTGTTGATGGACGAGTCTCAGGAGGGGGACCAGTGGGCAGCGCCTGGCCGGGATGCAGAGCTGGCTGGACCTCACGCTGCAGCTGATGGCCTGGCGGCTGTCCTCTGAGGAGCCGGGAGCCTGGCAAGGAGCACAGCCTCACTGGGGGTCTGTGCTCGCTTCCCTCGGCAGGTCAGCACTGGTCGGACGACGTGCCGTCAGAGACCGACACGGAGCTGCAGCAGGTGGCGGCGGGAGTGGGACTGGAGCTGCGGGTGTCTGAAGGCGAGGAGGAGCCGCCACCGGCCTCGGCAAGGCGCACAGAGAGAGGTCTGTGTGCGAGCCCCTCCCTCCCTGCACGGCCCCTTCCCCTGTGGCACCTGTGCAGCTCACCTTTGGACCTTTGGACGCAGATCCTACACTGGTGACACGGCCGAGGCCGGAACGCCCTGGGAGCAGCCCCGCTGCAGCGCAAGTGGGTGTTTCCTCTCACAAATCCTGCGTCTGTTTTCTCAGGTCGCTTCCCAATCTCCAGCCCCAGCCGGTCCCCTGAGGAGCACTCGGTCCTGTCCTCCCCAGCCCACAGCCCCAGGGCACAGGTAAGGGTTTGGGGCCCACTTTGGAGGCAGAGCTGATGGGACTCCTTAGGGGCCTTGGTGTGAACCCAGTTTTTTGTTCCCTGTGCTGATGGGCTGTTGAAAACAGGAGCGGCCCTGGGGCTCCGGCCCGGTGTGGCCTGCTGTGCGCCAGTCCCACCGCTGAGCTTCCCACCACTGTTCTCTGTGTGTCCACACAGCACGCCGTTTTAAACATAAATTCATTTTTAAGTTAAAACGGTAGTATTTGTGGGATTACTGGTTTGATACAACAGATGTGTTTTTTCTCAATATTATGCTAAAATGAACGTATGATTTTCTAAATTAAAAATACTTGTCCAGGTAACCAGTGGTCTTTGAACTACGCACTGCAGGATGCTCCGTAAATAGATGGTAACACTGTGTCCTGTGGAGCACGTTTTAGGGGAGGCCATCTAGAGGGCGGCCGGAGCTCGAGGCCTGGGGCTACTTGGCTTGGTCTTTGGGGTCCTGAGGAGCAAGGTGATTTGGGGGGTTTCATCTGCAGTGAGGCCGGGGCGTGGCAGGAAGGACAGTCCGGAAGGCAGAATGCGATTGATGCTGTTTTAAGTCTCACGTCAGAGACCTCGGAGCTCTGGGGCTTGTCGTTAGCATCCTTTGGCTGTTGTCAGTTCAGGGCCCAAAGAACCGGATGCGTTTGGGATGAACCCAACCTGAAAGCTTCACGTGTTCACTGGGTGAGGGGCTTTGAAGCTTGACAGACAGATCAAAAAGGGGGGTGTCCTCCTGGCCCTTGATCGTGGCCCCCCGTATGGAGAGGGTGTTTCAGGAAGCTCAGGCCCTTGGTGGGAGAGCACGCCCGTCAGAACCTTGCCTTCTAAGCAGCTCCTGTCACCTTGCTTTCCCACAGGGCGCCCGAGCCCCGCTCGCCTCTGCAGCTGCCACGAAGGGATTGCCCGCGGAGAGCCCTGTGCCAGAGCCAGAGCCAGAGCTCTCCCATGGGGAGCCCACAGCCGGCACACCCGTCCGATCACAGCCCGAAGCCAGGACGCCGCCCTCGCCTGCAAGCCCACAGCGCCGGTCCCCGCTGGCCCCCCTCCCCATCTGCTCCCAGCCTCAGCCGTCCGCCGAGGCCACCGTGCCGTCCCCCACCGTGTCCCCCATCCGCTTCCAGCCTGTGCCAGCCAGAACCTCCACCCCCCTGGCCCCCCTCCCCGTGAAGAGCCAAGGGGTCACCAAGGACACACTGGGCAGCCCCCTCCCTGGGGATGAGGCCCTGAAACGCAGCGACCTGGTGGCAGAGTTCTGGATGAAGAGCGCAGAGATACGCCGCAGCCTGGGGCTCACGCCCGTGCGACGGGGCCCTGGACCCGAGCCCGGGTTCCAGCCCGCGCCCCTGCAGGCCTTTCCAGCTGAGAAGCTCCCCCAGGGTGAGGGACCCTGGCTTCTGAAACCCACACCCGTCCCCGGGAGGCTGGGGCCGCCCGCTGCCGGGGGGGCCCAGCCCTCCCCGCCCACCCCGGGGTCCCCACCTGGCAGGGAGCCAAAGGGCGCCCGGGCGGAGCACAGAGACCTGTCCAGCAGCTCGGGGCTGGGCCTGCAGGGCAGCTCCTCCCGCACCAGGACGCCCGGCAGCCAGAGCTTCAGCACCTCTGACTCCACCATGCTCACGCCCCCCTCCAGCCCGCCGCCCCCGCCTCCCGACGAGGAGCCCGCCACCCTTCACGGGAAGCCGGCCCTGGCGGGGCAGCCCGCAGCCTCGGAGCCCCGAGCACCGGCCGCGTGCGCGCGGACCCCGCGGGAGCCCGCCCGGCCGCCCCCGGAGGAGGCACCGAAGCCATTTGTGGAGAGCGTGGACGAGATCCCGTTCGCGGACGATGTGGAGGACACGTATGACGACCGCACGGAGGACTCGAGTCTGCAGGAGCCCTTCTTCACGCCCCCCTCCCGCTGGCCCTGCCCCGAGCAGCCCCTGGCCCACGAAAGCGCCCGGGGGCCCGAGAGTGGGGTCCCGCCGCAGAAGCGGGGGCTGCCGCTGGTCTCCGCCGAGGCCAAGGAGCTGGCGGCCGAGCGCATGCGGGCCCGGGAGAAGTCGGTGCGGAGCCCGGCGCTGAGGGACGCCATGGCCCGGCAGCTGAGCAGGATGAAGGAGATGGACACCGTGGCCACCGCCCCCAGGGCCCCCAGGGCCCCCAGGACCCCGGCGCCCCGCAGAGCCACCGCCGTGCCCCCCAAGGGCCCCGAGGAGCCCACCCCAACGCACAAGGCCACGAGTGAGGAGGTCCCGTCCCCTCCCTCGGACTCAGGGGGCCTGGACGGCTCGGTCACCTCGTCCGAGGGCTCCAGCGGGAAGAGCAAGAAGAGATCGTCCCTCTTCTCCCCCCGAAGAAACAAGAAAGAGAAGAAGCCCAAGGGTGAGGGCCGGCCCCCGGAGAGGCCCAGCCCCAGCGCCCTGGAGGAAGCAGCAGCCAAGCCCAGGTCCCTGTGGAAGTCCGTCTTCTCCGGGTACAGGAAGGACAAGAAGAAGAAGGGCGATGGCAGGTCCCGCCCCAGCACCCCTTCCAGCGGGGCCACCGTGGATGCCGGCAAGCCAGGGGCGTCTCCTGTCACGAGAGCAGGTACGGCAGCACGGGGGCCCCTCCCGGGCAGAGCGCACGGTGCAGGCTTTCCAGCCCCTGCAGCTCCCTCGAAAGACCCACTTCCCATGCTGCCCCCTCCCCTGGGGCTTCCTAGGGAGAAGGAAACTAAACCCAGCAGGACGTTCTGAAACCAGCGTGCAGCTGGGCGGGGGCCGTCGGGGTGGCTGTGACTTCCCAGGGAGGGCCTGATGGTGAGTGGCCGGGCGCTGGCGCCAGACGGCGCCCCTTCGGTGCGTGTGGGCCCAGTCCCGCCCGGATGTGCGTCAGCATCCAGGCTCGTGGCTCCAGGTGCGGGACAGACCCAAACTGGGGAGGACCACACCTCCGCTCGCCTGCCTTGGGCTGCCGTGGGTGTGGAAGTGGGGAGAGTACCCCGTGTGGCCACTGGTCACCGTCCCTGCTCTGCCTCTGCCCCCAGAGCTGCGGCCCCGGCGCCAGCTGAGCTGCTCGGAGGACTCGGACATCTCCAGCGACGATGTCCTGGAGCGGACCTCCCAGAAGTCCAGGAGAGAGGTGGGTGGGCCGCGGCTGCGACTCCGTCCCCTGTTCAGCGCCCCACCCCAGCCGACGCGCAGCTGAGCCCCGCGCCTGGCCCGTGTCCAGGCCGACGCACGGCGGGAGCTCTCCTCTGGGCCCGAGCCGCCTGTGTCAGGGCCAGTCTGAGGGGGAGCGCGTCCCTCTGACCACAGCTGGCCCCGGGCCCCAGGCGCCCTACTCATCCATGCCGACAGCGAGTCTGGGACCCCAGCCCTAGGATCCCACGAGCGCCCCCTCGCCGGGGGCCGCGTAGGGAACACTGAAGTCAGGGCTGCGCCCAGGACGTGCTGACCTGGCACGACGTTGTGTCCGGGTACGTGGTAACGTCACCCCGGTTCCTCCCCGAGTACGCCATTGGGGTGCGGGCGCTGCGTGGGAAGCACCTTGTGCTGAGGACACACGAGCTGCATCTGGGGGGGGAAGGGCCGTGGCGTCTGCAGGCGACTCGGGAGAAGAGGCACAGGTGGGCAAGGGTGTCGTCCGCCTCTCCGTCTCCTGCGGGTCTGAGCATCTTCAGAGTAAGAACTGAGGGGCGTGGGGCACCCCCAGAGCATGGGGCTGCGTCAGCCGGCGGGTGGGGAGCCTCCTGCAGACCCCCACGGGAGCCTCGGGTCTGCGCACTGGGGCACGTGGTTCCTCGACCCTGCTTCAGGCGGCTGTGAAACAAACCTCTGAGTTTCGTTTCATTTAAAAAAGCAAAAAACTAACTAAAAATGACTTATTTTTATTTAAAATGTTTATATAGAAAAATTAATACAGATTTTTAAAAAATCATCTGTACCCCTGTCAACAAGAGATAACTCACGTTTCCCACTTTGCCTCAGTTTGACTCAGATACAACCAAACCACGCGGCCTGGCCCAGGGCGTGAGCACTGGCCCTGGAGCTGGCAGCCACGTTCCCGGGGCTGAACCCCCAGAAGCCGGTGAAGCACCAGCGCGTTTTTTTTTTTTTAATTGAAGTGTAGTTGATTTACAATGTTGTGTTAGTCTTAGGTGTGCAGCAAAGGGATCTAGTTATACATATATGTGTGTGTATATATATACATATATTCTTTTTGAGATTCTTTTCCGTTATAGGTTATTACAGAGTGTTGAGTAGAGTTCCCTGTGCTCTACAGTAGGCCCTTGTTTATTATCTACTTTATATATAGTAGTGTGTGTCTGTCAATCCCAGTCTCCTAATTTATCCCTCCCCCACTTCCAATTTGGTAACAAGTTTTTTTTCTATGTCTGTGAGTCTATTTCTGTTTTGTATATAAGCTCATTTGTATCATTTTTTTAAGATTCCACATATAAGTGATATCATATGGTACTTGTCTTTCTCTGTCTGGCTTACTTCATTTAATGTGATAATCTCCAGGTCCATCCACATTGTCACAAATGGCATTATTTCATTCCTTCTTATGGCTGAGTAATATTCCGCTGTATATATGTGCCATGTCTTCTTTATCCATTCCTCTGTCGAAGGACATTTAGGTTGCTTCCGTGTCTTGGCTATTGTACATAGTGCTGCAATGAACATTGGGGTGCATGTATCTTTTTGAATTATGGTTTTCTCCGGATATATGCCCAGGAGTGGGATTGCTGGATGATATGGTAGTTCTATTTTTAGTTTTTAAGGAACCTCCATACTGTTCTCCGTAGTGGCTGCACCATTTACATTCCCACCAACAGTGTAGGAGCGTTCCCTTTTCTCTACATCATCTCCAGCATTTATTATTTGTAGGCTTTTTGATGATGGCCATTCTGACCGGTGTGAGGTGATACCTCGTTCTGGTTTGGATTTGCATTTCTCTAATAATTAACGATGATGAAGATCTTTTCATGTGCCTGTTGGCCATCTGTATGTCTTTGGAGAAATGTCTGTTGAGGTCTTCTGCCCATTTTTTGATTGGGCTGTTTGTTTTTTTGATATCAAGCTGTATGAGCTAGTTGTATATTTTGGAGATTAACCCCTTGTTGGTCTCATGGTTTGCAAATACTTTCTCCCAGTCTGTAGGTTGTCTTTTTGTTTATGGTTTCCTTTGCTGTGCAGAAGCTTTTGAGTTTAATTAGATCCCATTTGTTTATTTTTGCTTTTATTTCCATTACTCTAGGAGATGGAGCCAAAAAAAAAATTGCTGTGATTTATGTCAAAGAATGTTTTGCCTAATTTTCCTCTGGGAGTTTTATAGTATCCGGTCTTACATTTAGGTCTTTAATCCATTTTGAGTTTTTTTTGTTTTGTTTTTTAGTTTTTAATTTATTTTTTTATACAGCAGGTTCTTATTAGTTATCTATTTTATACACATTAGTGTACATATGTCAATCCCAATCTCCCAGTTCATCCCACCACCACCACCACCCACCCCCGCCGCTTTCCTACCTTGGTGTCCGTACGTTTGTTCTCTACATCTGAGTCTCAATTTCTGCCCTGCAAACCGGTTCATCTGTACCATTTTTCTAGGTTCCACATGTATGCGTTGATATACGATATTTGTTTTTCTTTTTCTGACCTACTTCACTCTGTATGACAGTCTCTAGATGCATCCACATCTCTACAAGTGACCTAATTTCATTCCTTTTTATGGCTGAGTAATATTCCATTGTATACATGTACCACATCTTCTTTATCCATTCATCTGTTGATGGGCATTTAGGTTGCTTCCATGACCTGGCTATTGTAAGTAGTGCTGCAATGAGCATTGGGGTGCATGTGTCTTTTTGAATTATGGTTTTTTCTGGGTATATGTCCAGTAGTGGGATTGCTGGGTCATATGGTACTTCTATTTTTAGTTTTTTAAGGAACCTCCATACTGTTCTCCATAGTGGCTGTATCAATTTACATTCCCACCAACAGTGCAAGAGGGTTCCCTTTTCTCCACACCCTCTCCAGCATTTGTTGTTTGTAGATTTTCTGATGATGCCCATTCTAACTGGTGTGAGGTGATACCTCATTGTAGTTTTGATTTGCATTTCTCTAATAATTAGTGATGTTGAGCAGCTTTTCATGTGCTTCTTGGCCATCTGTGTGTCTTCTTTGGAGAAATGTCTATTTAGGTCTTCTGCCCATTTTTGGATTGGGTGGTTTGTTTTTTTAATATTGAGCTGCATGAGCTGTTGATATATTTTGGAGATTAATCCTTTGTCTGTTGATTCATTTGCAAATATTTCCTCCCATCCTGAGGGTTGTCTTTTCGTCTTGTTTGTAGTTTCCTTTGCTTTGCAAAAGCTTTTAAGTTTCATTAGGTCCCATTTGTTTATTTTTGTTTTTATTTCCTTTACTCTAGGAGGTGGATCAAAAAAGATCTTGCTGTGGTTTATGTCAAAGAGTGTTCTGCTTGTGTTTTCCTCTAAGAGTTTTATAGTGTCCAGTCTTGCATTTAGGTCTCTAATCCATTTTGAGTTTATTTTTGTGCATGGTGTTAGGAAGTGTTCTAATTTCATTCTTTTATATGTAGCTGTCCAGTTTTCCCAGCACCACTTATTGAAGAGGCTGTCTTTTCTCCATTGTATAATATATCCTTGCCTCCTTTGTCATAGATAAGTTGACCATAGGTGTGTGGGTTTATCTCTGGGCTTTCTATCCTGTTCCATCGATCTATATTTCTGTTCTTGTGCCAGTACCATACTGTCTTGATTACTGTAGCTTTGTAGTATAGTCTGAAGTCAGGGAGTCTGATTCCTCCAGCTCCGTTTTTTTCCCTCAAGACTGCTTTGGCTATTCTGGGTCTTTTGTGTCTCCATACAAATTTTAAGATTTTTTGTTCTAGTTACGTAAAAAATACCATTTTTAAAATATATTTATTTATTTTATTTATTTTTGGCTGTATTGGGTCTTCGTTGCTGTGCACGGGCTTTCTCTAGCTGCGGCTAGTGGGGGCTACTCTTCATTGCAGTGCTCGGGCTTCTCATTGCAGTGGCTTCTCTTGTTGCGGAGCACGGGCTCTAGGCGCACGGGCTTCAGTAGTTGTGACTCACGGGCTCTAGAGCACAGGCTCAGTAGTTGTGGCGCACGGGCTTAGTTGCTCTGTGGCATGTGGGATCTTCCCCGACCAGGGCTCAAACGTGTGTCCCCTGCATTGGCAGGCAGATTCTTAACCACTGCGCCACCAGGGAAGCCCTTGAGTTTATTTTTGTGTATGGTGTTAGAGAAGGTTCTAATTTCATTCTTTTACATGTAGCTGTCCAGTTTTCCCAGCATCGCTTATTGAAGAGACTGTTTTTTCTCCATTGTATATCCTTGCCTCCTTTGTCATAGATTAGTTGACCACAGGTGCGTGGGTTTATTTCTGGGCTTTCTATCCTGTTCCATTGATCTATGTGTCTGTTTTTGTGCCAGTACCATACTGTCTTGATTACTGTAGCTTTGTAGTATAGTCTGAAGTCAGGGAGCCTGATTCCTCCAGCTCCATTCTTCTTTCTCAAGGTTGTTTTGGCTATTCAGTCACCCCCTTTAATTTAATAGATAAGTGCTGGTCCTCAGGCTATAGTTACTAGTTCCTTTGGATTTTTTCACATGCCACATGGGGAAATTACCTGTCTCCTTTTCAACTGCCTTGTTCTGATAATGAAAACCTTCCTCACTCTGGCTGGAGGCAGGATGTGCACACATGGCCAGGTGTGGCTTCCGGGAGGCCCTGACCTGGGAGAAGCGGCCGCCCCTCTCGCTCCCTTCCTGCCTTTGAGCTATTTAATGGGGCTGCCAAGCAGCTCTCTTCTAGGCTCAGTGGATGAGAAGAGGCCACGCTGACTGCCTGCAGTATCCCTGGTGGAAGTCTGTTATTCATGCCATTTAGGTCCCTTCCTTGGCGTATAATCGGGAGATGGCCACCCCCTCCCAGGGCTGCTGGGGCCTGTTCAGGGACACCAGCAGGACAGAGAGCTTGGGTGACTCGCAGTCTACCCAGGGCTCCCACCACCTGCCCCCAGCCATCACCCTGCAGCGTTCGGCCAGAGGAGGAGTCTGAACTTGCACAGAGAAAGAGCTCCTGTGACCTTGTGGTTACTTTACACACAAGGGGACTGAGGACAGAGCACAGGAAATTTGGGGCAAGTGAAGGAGGCGCTGTCTTCTCGGCAGAAGAGTGACCCCGGGCCTCACTCAGACGGGTTCACTGAGGTGATGCTGCTGGCGTCTCACTCCCAGCCTGCATGCAGCCGTCCTGGCTGACACGGGAAGAGCTATCATGTGTTTTAGTCGTGCATGTTTGTTTTAAACTTGTAGCTGATTTTGCTCCATTTCTGGGTTCTATTTTTAATTTTTGATCGTTGTTATTATTGCCGTTCTGCTTTGTTCTCCATCACGTCCCCTTAAAAGTCGGTTTATGTTCAGGACATGATGTACATCGAAGGCTGTGTCCTGTCCCTGTGGGAAGGCCTTGCTGCAGCCCCGCCCAGCCCGGCAGCCGAACCCTCGCTAACCGTGTCTGGGCACGCGTGGACGGCAGCAATGGGCAAGGACGGGGAGGTGCCTTGCTTGTCGCAGGCTGGGGGGCCATGTGGTGCTTTTGCTCCGGGTGCCAGTGGGGACAGGGAGGCCCCTCTGGGCCTGGGCGCCACAGGAACGGGGAGTTCTTGAGCCCTTGGCTCCGTGACCTGCAGGGTACATGCTCGGGGAGTCCCAAGACGGTCCTTAAGTGGTGGCTCTCCACTAGCACTGGAACTCTTAGAATAAAGATTACCAGGATAAACTCCTGAGTTAAATTCGGAAGCTCCTTTAAAGTCTGCAAAGGCTCCTTTTTCGTTTTCTTGGAGGCAGTAAAGAAGGTGTCCCTCAGTGTCGCCCGCATTCACCCACTGTGCCCGACACTTGCTGTGCCCTCCACGCCACGTTCGCAGGTGCAGCTGTGCTATCTGGCTGGGCGCCCCTCCGTTGTTGACAGCCCCACAGCCCTGCCAGAGCACGTCCTCCCTCCTCTTGGTGTGCAGAGCCCTGATCTGTCCAGGTTCACCGGCACCCTTCTTCCAGCTGCATTAGTTGGTTTGGGTTCGCTCAGACTTAAAATAGAAGCACCCCTGTTTCCTTCAGGCGTGACTTCTTCAAAGAACCTTGCAAGTGGTGCTCATCTGAAAAAAGTGGCTTTTGATACCAAACAAAAGAGTAGAAGGGTCCTGGGTTCTCTTTTTCCTTTCCCTGTGTGCCCCCTACAAGCAAGAGGCTTGGGGAAAACATTTCATCAACATGTTTACCCCCACTGTCTTAAAGAAGAGCAGACGTCCTTACATGGGAAACAGGTGATCTCAGCAATAAAGGCGCCCCGCCCTCCTGTCCTAACTGCCCAGCAGTCATTGTGCAGCCAGCCTCCTGTCCCTGCCCCTGCCCCATGCGAGCGTCTCCCGTGGATCTCCGGGTGCCCCCTGGCCTGTGGAGCTCCTGCCAGGCCGAGGGTCTGGGCGTCTGCGCACACCCCGCCCCCGCCTGCCCTGTGGCCTCCGTGACCCTGACTGAGTAAACCCCTGTCGTCCCCTCCAGCCGAGGACTTACACGGAGGAGGAGCTGAACACCAAGCTGACCCGGCGCGTGCAGAAGGCGGCTCGGAGGCAGGCCAAGCAGGAGGAGCTGAAGCGGCTGCACCGCGCCCAGGTGAGCAGTGGGGAGTCCGCACCCGCAGGAGGGCGGGAGAAGAGGCGAGCAGAGCCGCCTCGCGGTGGGGGGGGGGGGGCGGTGGTTGGGTGAAAGGGAGGGGCCAGGCTTTGAGTCTCCTAGATCCCTAGCTCTGGAAGAACCACTGTAAAGCCAGCTCGTGCGTTTGTCAGAGCTGTCAGCAAGAGGCAGCTGTGACTGGCTGGCCTCCGACACGCCTGGGATTTAGAGGTTGGAGCTGTCCTCAGGGTCCCAGGCCTTCCAGCGTTTTTTTTTTAAACAAAAAATAATTTTTTAATGTGAAGTATTAAAAGATACCTAAATGCAATGTGGTTTTTTAATGAAATCGTATGTATATAGTTGTGTTCATAAAGATTAGGACAATAATCAAAAGCTCTACAACGGCAAGAAACATTAACAGCAAGTCCAAATCCCAGCAAAGATATTCCTTTGGTTTTCCAAAACCAGTCTTCTCGTCCTTTCCCTGGACATTACTCTGGATCTGTGTTCCCTGCATGACCGGATCCCTGGATTTTATTTCATTTTCTGTGTGAAGATATGTCCCTGCCGCTGCTTCGGGGTGGGAGGTCCTCCCGGGTGTCAGTCATCCCTAAGAAGCCTCTCTCCGTGCAGAGTGGAGCCGTGTTTTTTCATTGAAGTAGAGTTGGTTTACAATGTTGTGCTAATCTCTGCTGTACAGCGAAGTGATTCAGTTATCTACATGTATACATTCCTTTTATACTCTTCTCCATGATGCTTTATCCCAGGAGATTGGCTATGATTCTCTGTGCTGTACATCAGGACCTTGTTGTTCATCCATCCTACATCTTTACAGCCACTAACCCCAAACTCCCAGTCCCTTACCCCGACCCCTGACCCCAGCAAGCGCAAGTCTGCGCTGGGCAGTTCTAATCTTGTTGAAGCAGGATCTGTTTGAGACTCTCAGGAGCCCCGCTGGGGTGTTTGCACCCCCGTGCCGCGCTCTGGGCGCCCGGCCGCTTCGCCCTCCTCCCTCCGTCACACGGTCGTGTCGCCCACAGATCATCCAGCGGCAGCTGGAGCAGGTGGAGGAGAAGCAGCGCCAGCTCGAGGAGAGAGGCGTTGCCGTGGAGAAGGCGCTGCGCGGGGAAGCAGGTACCGGCTGGGCTCCTGGCGGACAGGTGATCCCCGAGGAAAGCCCACCCAGCCCCGCGGGAGGCTAGTTCCCGTCCCGGCCCTAGGAGTCGGCTCGTCTCCAGCAGGATTCTCTCTCTGGTCCCCTCGTCACTGAGAGCTGGGGCTTCTGTTAAGCAAAGGAGGAGAAAGGCCCGTGCATCTGGCGCTGCCCTGCCCAGTCTCAGGGCTGGCCGTCCCCTCGGCCCATCATCTGCTGCTGACGCCCTGGGCCTCCTCTCTCCTCCCTCCTCCCCATCTTTTCCTCGAGAAGACAGTGACTGGAACGGGGCAGGCTGTGCACAAGGAACCATCACAGAACTGCTCGTGCAGGCCACCCCCCACCCCCCGCCCCAACAGGTGGAGCTGGTGCCCCGGGTGGACCAGGCTCTGTCCTGGAGGCTGGGCACTCAGGGCAGAGCCCAAGCAGAGCAGACCCTGGGAAGTGGCTGTGAGGGCCATGTGCTGGTGGCTGCCCTTCCTGGGGCAGAGCCATGGGGGCAGTGCAGTCACACCACTGTCCCCAGAGCCTGTGGGTGGGCCCAGCACAGTGGGGCTCAGGGAGAGCAAAGAGGTGCCGAGGGCCCAGGAGGCCCTGTTGGTTCAGGACCTTGAAACCACTGGACCAGCCCCAGCTGTAGCTCCAGCCCAGGCACTAGTGATTCCTCCCTGCCTTCCCAAGCCCCCGAATCTGGAGCCTCCATCCCTTTGTAGAGAGCATGGGCCTCCAGGGTCAGCACTAGAGTCGTGGGACCAGGGATGAGGACAGGTGGTGACGTGGTTTTCCTCGGGAGCGGGGGCGGGTCCTCTGGGCTTTGGGCTGGGGGTAAACTGAAGGCGAATCAGGAAGAGGCAGCCATGAATGCGGCCTGTCACTGCCTCTGATCTTGCTGGAAGACTGACCAGTGGTTGGCCTCCGAGTGAGCGGCTGGTGTCAGGATGCGTTCGTGGGGTTCTGGAGGACTGGGGTCAGGCACAAAGGAGGTCTCCCGTCCTGACCCTTCACGGCCACGGAGTGCAGCTAACAGTCGACTCAGGGTGACCTTCAGGTGAAGACAGGACACGAGGCAGGAAGATGAGGCTGTGATGTCTTGTGCCTGATGCTGGACTCACTGTGCCACCAGATGACATGTGAGAACTTGACTCGTGAGGCGAGCCGGCCCCTATGCCCAGGAGCGGGGACTCAGGTTCACCCGGCAGGGCCCCCGCCCTGCGTGCCCTGACCCGGCCTCCTCGGTCAAGCCTGACCACCTGGATGGAGCAGCCCTGCAACAGTGGGAACGGGGACCCGCGGGCCCTGCCATCTCTGCGCTCTCTTCTTGCCGAAGATGCCAGGGGGACCCTGGACCCTCAGATTCCTCCTGCCACGGTGGAGGGGGTCACAGTTCGCGTAAGTGCCCCTGTGCCCACAGGGCTCTGAGGCCCAGATGCGCACCCAGCGCTCATGGTTGCGCATGGCATTCAGATATCTGTCAGCTGCCCTGCGGTCTGTCCGTGGCGGCCCCTCGGCATTTCCACAACAGGCTGCGTTCCTCAGTCTGCTGCCTGCCAAGGGGCCAGAGAAAAGGGGCCACTGAGGATTGACCTGGGATTTTGCTGAAATTCCGCTTACTAGTTGTTTAGATAATTACCTTTTCATAAACACATACAACCAGAATTTCATCTAAGTCAGTGGTTTTCAAACTTTTTTTTTAATCAGCAGAAAGCTTTTTTACAAGACAAATTATGAGTTCAAGTTTAAAGCAAAAAAAAAAAATAAATTACTCTTAAATGTTAATAAACACAAATTTGAAAATGCAGGTTGTGGAGAGCTGCAGGGTTAATACCCTCCATGTCCAGTCCAACCCTGGACGCAGGGTGGGCACCTGATGCGCAGAGGTGGGGGCAGGTCATATACAGCCATGGGAATCTCAGGACGTGCACAGTGAGAACGGTCTGGGTGTCTGCAGCTTAAAGTCGGAATTGCTCTCTCAGTGGAATCACTACAGATCCAACTGCAGTTCAGATTCCTTATGAAGAAGAGATCTCAGATAAATGCTCCCAAACATACAGTGAACCCAGAACCAGCTGTGCTATGTGTTGTGGCACCTGGAGGATCACCCTGACACCTGGAGGACCACCCTGGCACCTGGAGGACCACCCTGCACCTGGAGGACCACCCTGCACCTGGAGGATCACCCTGGCACCTGGAGGACCACCCTGCACCTGGAGGACCACCATGGCACCTGGAGGATCACCTTGGCCCCTGGAGGACCACCCTGGCAGGACACTCCGAGAGTGAGACTCTGCTAGCAGGCCAGGATTGAAGTTAATGAATGAAGTGTCATCTTCCCCTGCGTCACAGGCAGGACAGACACTCGCACACAGAGGGCAGAAGAAGCCTGGTCCTGGGGCCTCACAGAAGCGAGTTTACCTGCAGCACAGATTAACATGTTGATGGGCTTCAGTGGGTTACACATTGGCGGATCAAAGATTTGAACATGGTGTGTCCTGTTTAAGTTTTTTTTTTTTTTTAAATTAATTTATTTATTTGTTTTTTATTTTTGGCTGTGTTGGGTCTTCGTTGCTGCGCGCGGGCTTTCTGTAGTTGCGGTGAGCGGGGGCTACTCTTCGTTGCAGTGCGCGGGCTTCTCATTGCTGTGGCCTCTCTTGCGGAGCATGGGCTCTAGGCATGCGGGCTTCAGTAGTTGTGGCACTTGGGCTCAGTAGTTGTGGCTCACGGGCTCTAGAGCGCAGGCTCAGTAGCTGTGGCGCACGGGCTTAGTTGCTCCGCGGCATGTGGGATCTTCCCGGGCCAGTGATGGAATCCGTGTCCCCTGCACTGGCAGGCGGATTCTTAACCACTGCGCCACCAGGGAAGCCGTGTTTAAGTTTTTTGATGAGTTAAAAGTAGTTATGAATTGGGTATTTGGGAGACCCCGGAACAGCACTTGAAGAGCCCGAAGCTTCCAGAGAGCAGGTTGAAACCACAGTTCTGGTCCAGAGTCTGCTAAGCTTCCCAGAACTTGTGTCCAAATACACGTCTCCTGTTTCAAAGACGGGCTGTAGTACCTCCGTTGGGAGATTCCCACAATGCATTTGGGAAACACTCGACACAGGAACCCAGTACTTTGCTTTTTTTCTTCTAAGCACATCACTTCCTAGGCTCCCTCTTGTCAGAAGCCCCTGGGGCTCTGTTCCCACCTGACAGAGGTCGTCTTTGAGGCTCAACTGTGCCTTCTCTTGGGCTTCTGTGTCCCATCCCTCCTGCTAGTCTGCTTGCTCGCAGCCGAGCCTTTGAGAAGGCCATTCGGGCTGAGGAGTGCTGGTCAGCTCCTTCCCTGAACTGGCCATTCGATCTCACCTGATGGGCTCTCTGCGGGGTCAGACTGGTGGCCTAGCTGCCTTCCAGAGAAGGCTCGCATAGTTCTGAGTCTTACGTATATCCGCACAGCAAGTTTAGCTTCAGAGCCTTGGATGAGACTGAGACTCGTGAGGTTTCTGGTCTGGGGCAGCTGGGAAGCCCTCTTTGTCTCTGGAACCCACTGGATCAGCCTCAGTCTGCTTTCCAGTGTGTGTGTTTTGGAAGGAGGAGCCCTCGTGTGGAACCAGAGGCTGCCAGGACCAGCTGTCAGATTGTGAGTTGTGGAGGAAAGGGTAGCGAACCGCAGCCGACTCCGCTCTGCGTGCGTTACGGTCCTGGGGGGCCGTCCTCGCTCACAGCGCCTGTGTCGGGGTCCTGGAGTGTGATGAACGAGAATACGTTGCCGCCCGTTGCCCGCTCTCAGGGGGCCTGAACGCAGAAGAAACAGGGCCTCCTTCATCTCAGGCCGTCCAGCAGAAGTGCTTCTCCTGGTGGGGTCGGTGTGGACAGGGCAAGCTGAGGGCTGGTTCCTGACACAGCTTTTTTAGGGTGTTCACGTTTCGCCTTCAGCCCCTCAGCCTGGGGCTTCTAATATTCGGAAATTAGGGAGGTTCGTAACCTTTGATCTGCCCTTGAGTTTTTTTAAATCTTAGTTAGATGAGGTTGAGTCCCAGCAGGATTCCCGACCAAGCCAAGGCTTCTGTCCTGGCTGATCGCTTTCTGTCAGTGCAGTCACCTGTGGTTTTCTGTGACCACCCCTCGCACCCAGAGGTCTGTGGCTACAGTGTGCACGTGGGGGGGCGGGGGGGCACCTGGGGGGGCACATGCTTTCCAGCTGCCGCCTGTCCCCCTCCTGCTGCGTCTCTGGGTGTTTCTTATGCTTCACGCCGTTCATTGCTCGAGGCTCGGGGGGACCGGAGGGTTATCTGATGCAGTAACTCTCTTCACCGATTCCTTGTTGTAGACTATTGGGGAGAGTCTTATTACACTGACCTCATCGACTTGCGTCTGGGTGGTATGTATGCAGCCCTGTTGCTGAACTAACCCTGCTGATGCCCCCCTCCCCCGCACCTGCTCACAAACAGCAAGAAGTCATCCCGATAACCAGCAGATGGCAAAAGCACAGGCCCTTTTCCAGCTCAAAGGGAGCAATGCCCGACCCTCCCCCTGCCCGTACGTTCTCCAGGGGGAGACCTGAGATAGCTTTTGCTGCCCGGGGTTGTTTTAATGTTTTATGAATAAAAGTTCACCTACCCCAGCCTGTCCACCTCAGATCTTCACTCTGGTCCCACTAATGTCGTCTGGTTGTTTGACGGTAGGAGCACGTACGGACACACTCAGCACGCTCTACCACGACCTCCCCTCGAATCACATCCCTCCCACTCCCCCCAGGAGGCTCACTGCCACCCACACTCGGGAACCAAACGCACAGAGAGCTCGGCCTCCGCTGTCTCCATCAGGGCGTGCTCGGGCCCCCGCTGCGAGGTCCAGGTGCCTGGGAGTGGTGTCGTGGTGATTTCTGCCCGGATCACCAGACTTGAGGCTGTGTTGACCGATGCCTCTGAGAATGTTCCTCCCTCCTTGCTCTGTCCAGGGACCTACTTTGCAGCTCTTTTCAACAAAGACAGGAAAAGTCCCAGGCAGTGGTCCTCCGTGTATGGTCCCTGGAGTGCCAGCATTGGCACCACCCCCTGGGGGCCTGTTAGAAGTGCAGGTTCTCAGGCCCCGCCCCAGACCTTCTGAGTCAGGAGCCCTGGAGGTGAGGCCTGGTTACCTGCTTCAACAAACCTTTCAGGCCACTCTCATGCCTTCTGAAGTGGAACCACCCTCTCAAAGGAACTCAGTATGTTTGCTGTCTTGCATACAAAGCTCACCATTTGTGTCGGATCAGAGAAGCAGCCAAGGCCTGAGTCTCACCTCTAGACCTTGGGCACCTTTTCTTCTGGAAGGCTGCTCTCGTATCAGGAGCCAAGCCGGGTGGCTGCTCCCGAGGCTTCCGGGGCCCGGCGCCTTCTTGGAGTCCTGCGTCCTGGGTCAGGCGGTCTGACCTCTTCATCTCCCCATGCAGGCTCCGTGCCTGAAAGTGGTCTTAAAACAGACGAGGGGACAAAGATCACTCTCTCATATTTTACCGTAATCCCATCCTTTTAAGAGGGTCACTTCTTGGCCCATTCATTTAAAAACCAAATCATGATTCTGATGGCGACTCAAGACAGAGCCCTGGTCTTAGAGAGGCTCCACCAGTAAGGAGGCTCCCAGCCTCCCGGCCTCCTTGGGGGTGGACTGTCGCTGGCCTCTGCTCTGCTCTCTCACCCCATGTCCACGGGTTCGCCCCTCTGCACGGCCTTCCAGGGCCCTGAGCTTCTGGTGTCCAGGTGCTGCCACCTCGTGGCCATTGCTGCTGTAAAAGGGCTGATGCTTACACCCCGACTAACAGACCCCACCCCTGACTAACGTCCTGGGCTCCCTTCCCGCTGCTTCCCGACACCCCTGGGGAACGTTTATGTCGATTCCAAACGAATGTGAAAAGTATTTTTTTGTTTAATTCAGAATCTACTGGGAAGAACTATCAAACCCATTTCTTTAAAATTACGTTCGCCCTTCCCTCCTAGCTCGAATACTGTTGCCACATTGATTACCTCATGTGGCTAGTTTTGCTTTCTTTGCTCCTGTTGGCTTGAGTGATAAGATGTTGGCTGTTTCCATTTCTATGTCCCTGGACTTCAGCTTCTAGCCTTCTGGGTTTAGAATTCCCACAAATTCCAGGGGAAAATGAAATAAATAGAAAAAGGAACTCAGTGTATCTCTGAATTATGAACGCCCACATTAAACACCTTATGAGCCCTGCTGCCCGATTCACTTCCTGCTCTGTCAGTTCTCTGTGATTTCCGTGTAAAGTCTGACCTCGGTGGGCTCTGCGCAGCACGCAGAGGCTGCTGCCCTCCCACAGACTCCGGGAGGAGAACAGATGCCAGAGTCAGCCCCCTTTTCAGTGCCTGCTGATGTTTCCTTCTTGGAGCGCTTGGTAATCTCATTATTTGGGGAAATTTTACCCTTTTGAAATTTGGAGCCTGAAGTGTAGAATCTGATTGCTTCTCTACTGTTGCATCCCCAAAGAGCCACAGGGAAACCCAGCACCAATCTTACTTCCTGCGTGGGTAAGAGGAGGCTCAGCCACCCTGCCAGAGGAGACCAGCCTCCAAATCCCTGCCCGACCTCTGCCCGCCACACAGACTTGCTTCCGTGGGGTCTTACAGTGGCTCTCAGCTAACTTTTAAAGGCACCAAATCTGTTAAAAGTCTCTTTCTGAGCCACAGAGTATAAAGATCCCCTTTCCACAAAGCTGAATCTTGTGATTTCAAAGGACCCATTAAAGGACAGAGGCAGCGTCCCGCCTGCCCAGCCACCAATCTTGTTGCACTAGACCAAGTAAGCGACTGGACATCTTCAGATAAAAACATCTCTTCTGGAGAACTTAAACTTAGAAATATATACACCTGGGGACTTCCCTGGCGGTCCATTGGTTAAGACTCTGTGCTTCCAATGCAGGGGGCGTGGGTTTGATCACTGGTCAGGGAGCTAAGATCCCACATGCGGCATGGTGTGACCAAAAAAAAAATTAATTGAAATACATACACCTGATTTCTAGTTTTCAAAGACCTCACCTCTTGATTTGTATGTCTCAAGGGGAAATTGAAAGAACATGAGTGGTTTAGAAACGTAGTGTAAAGGACTGGGGATGGGCTTTCATTGTTGCTGTGAGTTGTGGTGGGAAGGCAGGGAAGCACGGCCCGCCTGCCCACTCCCCCTTCCAAGCCTCCCTGTGCTGTTCGCCCCCCTTAGTTGATGCTGGCAGATTTTTGGCTGGTCTGTTCGGTTTGAGCATTAGCCTGGCTCTGGTTTTGCTTTAGGAACTTTAAATCCTTGAGATTCCCCAGCATTCCTGTGTGTGTGCGTGTCCCAGCCTGTGTGTGTACACACGTGTGTGTGTGTGTGTTGGATCTCAATTTTCACATGCTTTTTTTTTTTCTGTTCGTTTTCCCCCCAGTCTAGAGGTTTGTTCCATACTGAGTTTTCCTAACAAGGTATCTCCCCAGCTCTCTGTCTGTTGGCCGGGCCTGCCGGGCAGAGCCTTCCACCCTGTCAGATGCTGCATGCCGCCCTACGGCTTGCAAACCAGCCACTCTGTCTCCAGCTACCCTGACGTTCCCTGTAGTGGGGTGATTGGGTGGGAGGGAGGATGCAGTGCTGCAGGCAAAGCCTTTATGAAGAAGCAGGGGAGATGGAAATATAGAAAGAACAAGTGGAGGGGGGGTTGCCGCAGGACTGGTCGTGGCTGCCCGCTGTTCCACAGCCTGCAGGGTCCTGGATCGGCCCCGGGCCACCAGAGAGGCAAGGCAGTCGCTGGAGAGCACCCGCCTTAGGGAGACGAAACCTGGCTTCAGGCCCGCTTCACCGTGTCCCCAGCCCGGCCACTCGCCTTCTCTGGGCCTCTCCGTTAGGCGGGGCGGAGGCGGCTTGGTGGCCCTTCCAGGTCTGGCGCCCGAGTGGGCTCTGTGTGTGACCCCTGTCCTCCAAGCTGCGTCCTTTTGTTGGGTTTGCCTGGAGCCTCTGTCGGTCCTCTAGGAAGGGCCCTCTGTGCTGGGAACGGGAGAGCGAGGGCGGGTCCTAGTCGGGCTGCGCACGTCAGACCCTCTGAGCCTCCGGACCCTCCTTTGACGGCAGGGCTGCCGATGCCTGTCTGGCTGGGCAGCCCCCGGGGCCAGTGCCGGGGCCAGAGGAGGCCACACAGGTGCCCGTGGTTTGAATTCTGACGCACTGCCACGCTCACGTCACACGTCCCTCTGGAATCCGTGAGATGTGCCTGGCTGCACGATGATAATCTGCAGCTTTTCAAATTCAGTGACACATGTCGCCTGACCCGAAGTTGGGGAGGGTGGGTGCTGACGGCCGCCCTGCGAGGCCGCACCTGGCACTCGGGCTCTGGGTGCTCTGGGTGGCAGCTGGGGTCAGAGTGAGTGATGCACACGGACAGGAACCCATCTCCCCGATGTTATACAGAAACTAATGTCAACGACTTCTATTTGCCATGAGTGTGACGACCTCTCTGCCCTTACCGCTGGTGAACCAAATCTGTGTCTCTCATGTCTCCAAATGAGTCAAGAGACTAGCTCCAAACCAGCGCCTCTGTGTCTCCCTTGCATGCTCGTTTCAGGTTCAGGTCTGGGGTGGAACTCCCCTTGTTTGGCTGGTTTTTCCCTTCAGTTTCTTCTTTTTAAAACAGTATTTTTTGGGTGTTTTTTCTGATTATAAAGTATACATTATGGAAATATCAGAGCACGCAGGAAGGCTAAGGAAGAGAGTCGCAACCCGCCTTTCATGGCCTCTGGCCATTTCACATCTGCCCTGCCTGTTGTCACGAGGGTGCTGCTTTCCTAATTTCTGTCCTGAGTCCTGTTCTGTGATCTCATGCCGTATTCTGTGCTGGAAGGGCGTCTGAGGACGTGGTCTACATAAAAGGGGCTGAATGCTGCATTTTGTGATGTCCAGAAGGGGAAGCACATTCTTACCTGTGCTGCCGGCACGTGCTTCCTTGTTTCGGATGCGTGTGGCTGTGTGTCATGTCCCTGTCCCTTGCTAACAAGCAGGGATGCTGTTCCACTTTCACCCACAGCCTGTTTGCATTTAACATCTGTCCCAGGAAGCGTCAGAGGTGGGGACCCTGTAGTTTGTGGGCACATCCAGGTGTCTTGAGCACCAGCCTTGAGACAGAGAAGGCTGCATGTAGATGAGTTATAAGTTGGGGGTGTTTGTAAGAAAGGAGGCTCGCGCCTGCCCCAGTGACCACCTGGTCACGCCACTCGGAACTCTGGACGTGATCGCTGCACACGTACCACCCCCCCCCCCACACACACACACAGCCTCTGCACACCCACCACACAGACAGCCTCTGCACACCACCCCACACACAACTTCTGCACACCCACCACACACACACAGCCTCTGCACACCCGCCACACACACACAGCCTCTGCACACCCCATACACACAACTTCTGCACACCCACCACACACACAGCCTCTGCACACCCCACACACACACTTCTGCACACCCCACACACACAGCCTCTGCACACCCATCACACACACACAGCCTCTGCACAC
The DNA here is from genome assembly GCF_028564815.1 of Eubalaena glacialis. Taxonomy (NCBI): domain Eukaryota; kingdom Metazoa; phylum Chordata; class Mammalia; order Artiodactyla; family Balaenidae; genus Eubalaena; species Eubalaena glacialis. The sequence continues at coordinate 116,810,678 of NC_083726.1, read as the reverse complement.
CCACACACACACAGCCTCTGGCCTTAGTCGTGAATTTTCACCCAATATCAGATTCATGCACAAAGCCCTGTGGAGAACACAGAGAAGAGCTTAAAAGAAAGAGAAAACGTGGCACTTGCACTCACCCCGTTGCAAAGTAAAGGGCCTCTCAACCAACACGTGGCTGCTTGGCCCTCGTGTTCACCGAAACAGGCTTGTTTCTAATGGTCCAGGCCCTGCCTACCACGCGGGGCCGTGGCTCCTGCGTGTGCCCTGTGGTTCTGTGATGGTCCCTTGCTGACGGTCCCCCCTCCTGAGAGCCCCAGGCCCCGAGTCTAGAGGTGTCCTCTGCACGACTTCCCAGCTTTGTTTCTGTGAGTTTCTGGCGTGTCCTGTCGTGCAGTCCGCAGTGTGACAGCGTCCCCAGCTGTGGCGTCGACCCTCTGCGGAGAGGGAAGGGGCAGAGGAAGAGGGGCGATCGGCCCTCCCTGGCTATGGGGGGACAGAGATTCGGGCGGTGGGGACCGCCTCCGTGGGGACGCGCTGGACCAACGAGCCCTGGCTCAGAATCAGAGCATCACAGGTGTTGGCCCTGGAGGCCCATCAAAGACTGGGCGCTGCCTCTGTGGCGGGGAGCTCCTCTATGGGTTCAGCGCCCAGAGACGCCCCCAGCCCTTAGATTCACCCACATGGTAACACCTGAGAACTCTCACTTGGGCCTGGCCGCTCCACGGCAGCGGGCAGGCCTGCTGACACTTTGGATGTTTTCACGGAGGGATCCCCAAACCCAAAAGGCCCCCAGATGGTCATTCCCAGCTCTACCACCCTCCCAGCAAGGACCAGAGGAGGAGGGAGCCCGCCCTCCCCAGGCCCGGGGCTGCTCCTGCTCAGTTTCCGTGCTGGATAAAGGACTGAATTCATTTGTAGACTGTGTTTCCCTTGCTTCTGCTTTTCCATTTCTTGTATTTTTTCTTTTCCTCCTGTTGTTCCTTTCTCACTTTTTTTGCTTTTTGTCCTCTGCTTGTTTTTCACTTCACCTCTCCCTGTCCCTCTCCACTTCCGCACTCCTACTCCTCCTCCTCTCTGTCCGTCTCGTCTCCTCCTCCTCCTTGTTTGGCCCTTTTTGAAGTTGAGCCCAGTGGCGGGACTCCACGACGTAGACCTCTCTCCTTCTGCCCTTGCTGTGTCCAGGAAGGTAAAGTAAACCCCAACCTTCTCCCCACCGCCTCTCGGGGGGGCGTAGCGACACTAGTCAAACAGGGACCCGAAACCCAGCTCTTTCTCTTTCTTCTTCTGATACCTGGTAGCCCTGTTACAAACCCCCTGAGTATGTGGCAGTCCCTTACAAGGTACAGTATCCCTTCGACTGTCTCGGGGGGCTGGGGGGCGGGGTGCAGGCAGGGAGCAGGTCCAGGTCTGGGGGCCTCTCAGGCTGCAGGCATCCACGGTTCCAGGCCACCGCTCGTGGTCGGGCCTTTCAGCCTCCAGTCCCACAGATAGAGGGACCGGGACGCGGGTGAGGAGCCCTGCCCCGTGTGGCAGCGATTTGTGCTGGTGAAGTCGAGGAATACTGTCCTTACAAAGACTGTGCTACACAGATGCCCCAGTTCTTTCCAAACCACTAAAAGCAAACTTCTCTGCCCTGTGTCTTGCTGAGTGTGTGTGTGTTTTAAGTTTGTCTGGTTTGCAGTCCCTTGTGGTGGTGATTGTCGTTGACAAGGCATGCGGGCGGGGCCAGGGAGTGTGACCACGGCTAACCCGCTAACCTTCCTCTGCTCTCCCCGGCGCTTGCTCACCGCTGACCACCACCAGCTGCGTCCACCTCGGCCGTCCCTCCGGAGCTGGCTCGAGCGCTTCAGGAGGCATCCTGGTGCCCAGAGAGCTTACCTGCCCCGGGCCCCGTACTCCCTGTACGCCCCGCGGGTGCCCTGTGCAGAGCCGCTCAGGAAGGAACGCGCGGAGCTGGATGGGGGCTGCCGGGCGGTTGGGAGTGCTCTGGCCCCGGCGCCCAGCACGCACTCCGCAGCGGCCAGGACCCAGGACAGCGCAGTGCAGACGCGGCCCCTGCCCTTGCGTGCGGTGGGAGGCCGGGGTCCCTGAGAGTCACCCCGTGTGTTCCTGGGCTTGGTTTTACTGGGAGAGGACTTCTGACCAGTGACCCGTAAAGCAGAGGCACTTGGAGAGACCTCCCCGTCCCGGCCTCTTAGCCCAGCCGTGGGTGGACTTCTGGGGCCCATGAACACCTGGAGTCCTTGGCAGAGTTATTGGATGTGTTCACGTGCAGTTTTCCAGGAAGAGAGTCCCCAAGTTTCCTGAGACTGTCGAGTGGCTTGTAATCTGAAAACAGCGAAGAGCCACCGCAGTCTGGCTTCTGCGTCTGGACAGGACCCACTACGGCCGTGGGCTTCCTTGTGTCCCCTCCGTGGGGTGTGGCTCCTTGGAAAGGTCTTCCTTCCCCCTGCTGCGGCTGAGCCCGAGGGGGTCAGGCCACTCCTGGTGGAGACGGGTGTCAGCTGAGTGGGGTGCAGGCAGCCGAGTGTGGGTGGCACCTGCCCCAGAAGCTGCCGCTGGGCTTGGATCAGAGCGGGGAGCCTGCGGTCTCCCTGCCCTGCTGAGAGTCCCCACGCCTCCCAGGGACGTACTGCGTCTGCCATGCAGGGGTCGCGGGAGCATCTGTCAGGAAGCCCGAGGAGCCGCAAGTTGAGAGAGGCACCTCCCTGGTCAGGATATCGGACACGAGGAGGCCTCGGGGCAGTGACCCTGTGGAGGTGCTGTAGTGAGTGTCCCCGGAAAGGAAGGCCGAGTACCCTTTTAATCTCCATTTGCCTCTTCATTAGATTGGCCTCAAAGCAGACCTAGTACCTAGCAAGTACCAAATACATGCTAGATGAATGAAAAAGAGAAAAAAGGAGGGCAGAGCACCGAAAACATGCCAAGAGAAAGCAAGCGGTCGAGCAGGAGAGGTCCAGGCAAGCTGCCTCCAGCGGCTGGGGCGTGAGGCCGGCCGGAGGGACAGAGGAAGGCGCAGGCTGGGGACCCTTGGGGGTGGGGCGTCCTCGTGGCCGAAGGCAAACTGGGCCTGGCCCGGGAGCGTCAGGCAGCGCACTGCTGGGCTCTCTGCACATTTGCCCCGTTGCCGAGTCCGGGCTGGGGACAGCGGCACTGCCTGCCCGACACGCCCTCTCTCGGCAGGTATGGGCAAGAAGGACGACCCCAAACTGATGCAGGAGTGGTTCAAGCTGGTGCAGGAGAAGAACGCCGTGGTACGCTATGAGTCGGAGCTGATGATCTTGTGAGTGGCCTTGGGTCTGGGGGAGCCGAGGTGGGACGTGGGCTCAGGGCCCATCACAGCAGGAGCGCAGCCCCCTCCCAGTTTAGGGGATGCGGAACTGTGCCACCCCCCACCAGTCACTTGCTTGTTTTCCCCCTACATCCCCGGAAACCCCAGCGCCCGGGAGCTGGAGCTGGAGGACCGGCAGAGCCGGCTGCAGCAGGAGCTCCGCGAGCGGATGGCCATGGAAGGTAGGAGGGGCGGGGAGGCAGGTGTGGGCCGCTGCCTCTGGCCCTGCAGACTCACGTGTTTGGTTCTGCCCAGATCACCTGAAGACGGAGGAGGAGCTGTCGGAGGAGAAGAGGATCCTGAACGAGATGCTGGAGGTGGTGGAGCAGAGAGACGCCCTGGTGGCCCTGCTGGAGGAGCAGCGGCTCCGGGAGAAGGAGGAGGACAAGGACCTGGAGGCCGCCATGCTGTCCAAGGGCTTCAGCCTGAACTGGTCCTGAGCGCCGCCCCGGCCCTGGCTGGTCTGTGCATCCGTCTGGCCAGGCTGGCTTCTCCCAGACCACCCAGATCCGAGGTCTGAGCGGGCCTGGCGCCTCCTGGGAGTTTGCACTCAGACCTCCTCGGGGCTCTGAGAGCAGTCAAGCGCCGAGCTGTGGGAGCCCCAGGTGAAGATGGTGGTCCAGTAGCTCAGCCTCCTCCAAGAGGCCTCCCTGTCCTCCTGCTTCGGAGACGGAGGAACGTGGGTCCCGGGGGGGACGCCTGGTAGGAGGGACACGGCTCCCCCCGCGACCCCCAGGCCCAGGGCTGAGGAGGCCCACCCCGCGGGCCCAGTGCCACACTCCAGGCCTCTCCTGGCTGTGGCCTGAGGCCTGAGGCTGCTGTATTTGCTTTTAATTCACGACACTGGAAGATACTGACTTCAGGGTCGGGCGGAGACCCTCTTCCGGCCCCGCCACAGGCTGGCCTTGTCCTCGCCTCGTTCCTGTGTTTGCCCCGAGCGAAGCTGACAGCCTGGGAGACGCGGCCGCTTCGCACTCTCTTTGTCAATTAACTTATTTTTTTAATACTTGAAAAGAAGCAACTTCACTTTTATATCTTTACCGGGATACTGATTGCCTGGCACCTGGGTAGGGGTGTGGAGGTGGGTCCCACCTGACCGCGCTGTCACTCCATTCGTTACTCTTTCGTCGTGGGGCTGACCTGAGCCCTCAGGTCAGCAAGACCCCCGTGTGGGCCCCGGCGTGCAGCGCCCGTCCTCCTGTGCCCGGCCCCGGGCGTCCGTGTCTACACCGCTCGCTTGTCAAGGATGCGTTTGAGCTGCTGGAGGCCACGCCATGAGGCACAGATGCCTCTTGGCCTCCCTGTTGGAATTATGGCTCTGCAGAACCCATTTTTCCTCCGTTTTGGTGCCGAGGTCTCACCTCCCACAGCACGTTTATTAAAGAAAGTTTTAGGCCGGTTGCACCAGAGTGTGGGACCCTGCTCAGCGAGGCCCAGACCCAGCCAGCTGGAGCTGCAGTGATGGCACACTGGGGGACTCCAGTTGGGTTCACACACACACACGAGCTCCGGCCCAGCCCCACGAGCTCCGGCCCAGCTCCAGCCCAGCGCCTCTTCGTGGGGAGGCACTGGACGGGAAGCACCATGGAGCCAGCTGGTGCCGTGGCTCAGCCAGAGGCCGGCAGTGTCCAGCCTGCAGAGCCACTGTTAGACTCTGCAGGGGCCGTGCTCGTCCACAGAGGAGCGAGGGCAGCGCCAGGCCAGTCCCGAGGCCCTCCAGCCGACTCCTGGTGGAGCGGGACCGCGTGCAGGGAGGAGAGGCCTCGGCAGGACAAGGGGCGTCCACGCCGACCTTGGGACGTCCTTGGGGAACCACATCGTGCCTCAACTTGAACAGAGTCATTCTCACTGCAAAGGAGCAAAGAACTGTCTTCTTCTTCAGTCTGTCCCAAAGCTGCCGTCTGCCCCCCTGGAATCCAGGGCACGCGCTGCTCCAGCCCTCATGGCTCTGACCTTCACCTCTTGCTTGATGAGGTAGAGCCTCCATTTCTATTCTCCTTTCTTAAAAGGGGGAGCAGAGGGTGTTCTAGATCCCGTCCTTAAATCCCAGCCTTCCAATAAAATTGGGCTTGGGACAGGATTCATCGCCTGTGTGGCCTTTGCCTACCCTTCCCATACCCTTCCCACCCACCGCCCCAGTGCACCGCAACTGCCAGGCCCGTCCCTCGAGCTTCTGCCCACCCAGGACGAGGACAAGTTTACAGAGTGGCCAGGAGGGACACGACACCCGCCCCTGCGGAAGCACACTGTGCCTGCAGGAGCGAGGACGGCCTGGAGGCTGCAGAGAAGCTCGGAAATGCTCCCCCACTCCCTCCCGCAGGGCTACGACTTCAGGTTCTAGTAGAGCACTTTTTCTGAACGCTCCCGTTTTATAACCACTAGTTTGCAGGTTGTTGTAGTGCCCTGCTGACGGCTGCATGCAGTGTTTCCCAGCTCTGGAAATGCACTCCGCTCCTGTCAAGTCCCCGTGAAGGCAGGGCAGCAGGAAATCTCTCTCTCTCTCTGAAATGCCACGGCGTGAGCAAGCCCAAGCCCGAGGCCCATGCAGGGACAACCGGGTTCAGCTCCAGCAGAGGCAGGGCGGCAGCGCACCTCGCCTCAGGCTGAGGTCACCAGCGGCTCCACCTGGGGGTCCAGTCCTGCTCAGATGGCATCTTCTGGCCTTGGCCCCGGGAGCTGTTCTCCAGCTGCTCTGACCAGCAGTGATAGACTAGCCTCTATCTTTTCAAAGAGCAGAATTTTTTCAGTGGGGCAGAAAGTGGGGAGAGTTTAAAGAAAACAGTTTTAAAGGTGGTAACAACTGATCTACAAAGGGGAATGGGCCATTTTATGCGCAATAAAAGTTTTTAAAACAGGTACAGAGTGTATTCTTGGCACGAGCCAGGGCACGCTCTTCGGTGGGTTGGTGTCCACACGTGGCGGCACCTGTCAGTGTGTATGGGTTTGAAGAACACAACCTTTGTGCTTTCTCAGCCGACTTTATTTTTGTCCATGTTGTCCTGGTTTGGCCACCTGCTGACACCCCTTGAGAAAGTGTGTGGAACGCCCAGGGTGTACGGGGCCGCCCTCCAAAGCAGCGCCAGGACCCTCCCGGAGAGACGCGCGTTCTGTGACGTGGTCTCCTCCTTGTCAGGGTGACCCCGAGGCCCTGGCAGCCCGGTGCTGTGGGCTCTGCAGCCTGCAGGCCTAAGTCGATGAGATGTATCCACCTCCCCAAGTACATTCAGAGCACAGGGTCTTGGGAGCCCTGATGTTGCGGCCCGGGTGCCCTCCTCGTGCGCTGGCCGAGGGGCGTGTGGCTGGCCTTTGTCACCGCGGAGCTAATCCCAAAGGCACAGGGCTTCCCTCTGGGGTGGCAGCAGGTGGGGTCAGTGCCGGGCCAGCTGATTCCCAGAGCCTCCGGCACCACATGCGCATCGGGTAGAAAAACAGAAGCAGCGTGGCCCTCGATTCCTCGAAGTCTGGGTCAGGGACTGTGCCTGGTGGGGGGAGTGGTGCTGGTGCCACCTGTGCTGACCCCTTTTGTTCCACAGAGGGGCCCCTTGATCAGAGATGGAGACAGGCAGGGTTTGGCTGCGGTTCACAGGCACCCACGTGGTAGGAGGTGATGGTGGTTTCAGGCAGACAACCGAGGGAAGGCTGCCCTGCAACTGCCACCATGCCGTCCAAGAACCCGTGTCCGTGGCTCTGAAATCCTTCCTGAACCCTGATCCCCACGGTCCCGTCTTAGGAACCGGAGTGGGAAATGGGAAGGACAGAGCGGGCTGTTGTATTGCCCAGAAGACTCCCCCGAGTGCGGCTCGGCGGGGAGGGAGGAAGCGTCCTCGGGTGGGCCAGCGCCCCGCACAGAGACCTCCAGTGCGGTGTCCAGGGGCTGGGGCTGCCAGGCTTGGCAGGGAGCGTTTTGTGGCAGCCCCACGCCCGTGTCCCCTCCCTGAGGTGGCCTTGCAGCTGGGACTTCAGCGGGGCAGTGGAGTCCCGGCTGCTGTGGGCCTGAGAAGGCCCCTGATTCCAGGACAGACGTGGAGAGAGTGCCCGGGGTGCACACGTGCACACACGCTGCGCCTGCTGGCTGAGGGTCTCAGACCTCTCGGGGTTTCCGGTCACTACGTCACTCAACAACCCACTTCCGCCTCCCTCAGCGTGTCCAGGGCAGCGCGAGCCGGGGAGGCGTCTCGGCCTGCACCCGCGTCTGCCTCATGCGGAGGGAGCAGCGGGGACGGAGCGCGCGGGGGCAGGGAGGGGGCGGCCCAGGGGCGGAGGGCGCGGGGACTGGGGACCCGGGTGGTACTCACCTCTCTGTCCTTCGAGGTCCAGAGCCTCGGCTCTGTCTTGGTGGGAAAGCGCCTTGAAGGTTGGGAGCTGGTCCACCCCCGCCCAGGGCCAGACCTTTCTCCAGGGCTGGGGTGGCCCCTACACGTAAGCCAACTTCCCCCAGCCTCCAAGCAAGTTACTGGGCCTCCCTGGCCTCCCAGACTGACCCCTCCGAACGCACCTCGACCCACCGGGTTCCGTGGGGCAGGCGGGGAGCACAGAGGAGGAGCTTGGAGGGCCCTGGGTGCTGGAAAGAGCTCTCCCGGCCTCTGCTGGTCTGGCTCTTGGTCTAGAGCGGGGAGGGCCCGTGGCCCCGCGGCCCAATTCCTGCTGCACGCCTGGGACCCATGGCCCTCGGGATGTGAGATGTCAGCCCTTGCGAACTGGCTGTCAGTCTGCATCCTGTGGTGACGGGCTGGGGTGGCCGGGATGGAGGAAGGCCTGACCCCACAAATCAGGAGTCAGCTGGGCACCAGGAGGGAAGAAGTGGCGTCTGCGGCCGTGGAACCCTGACCCCGAGAGAAGGCTGGGACGGGGGTGCTGTGGGAGGTGGGGTGTGAGCCTTGCTGCCGCCCAGAGCCCCCATCCCGAAGGGATTTGTCTTGGGGAAGTCAGAGGCCTCACCTCCTCGGCTTGAGGGGACAGGTGCCCATCGAAGCAGCAGTGACCGTAGGAGTCCCCTCGGAGCCCTGGCCTCAGCCCTGCAGGCTCCAGGGCCCCTGGCTGGTCCAGCCCCACGCAGGCCCTGCGGTGCAGGCAGCTCAGGAGGAGGGCGGCGGCGTGTCCCTGTGCCCCCTTCTTCCCCTTCCTGCCCCTTTAGAGCCCAGCTCCCTCTGCCTGGACCACCTCCAGCACGCAGACCTCTGGCTCCTGGCTGCCCACATCACGGCTTGATGTTTGTACACATTACAGATCGATCGCCAGTAGGTCTAGTTAACATCCATCACCTCACATAATTAAACATTTTTTCTTGCAGTGAGAACTTTTAAGATCTACTCTCTCAACAACTTCCACATACACGACACAGCAATGTTAACTACTGTCACCATGCTGAACATTTCATTCCCAGGACACATTTATTTTATAACTGGAAGTTTGTACCTTTCGACCCCCTTCACCCATTTCACCCACTCCCTGTCCCTGTCTCTGGGAGCCACGAATCTGCTCTCTGTGTCCGTTTTTCTTCCTTTCTCTCTCTCTCTCTCTATTTTTGGCTGTGTTGGGTCTTCGTTGCTGCACGCAGGCTTTCTCTAGTTGCGGCGAGCGGGGGCTACTCTTTGTTGTGGTGCGCGGGCTTCTCATTGCGGTGGCCTCTCTTGTGGAGCACGGGCTCTAGGCAGGCGGGCTCAGTAGTTGCAGCACGCGGGCTCAGTAGTTGTGGCTCGTGGGCTCTAGAGCGCAGGCTCAGTAGTTGTGGCTCACGGGCTCAGCAGTTGTGGCTCGAGGGCTCCAGAGCGCAGGCTCAGTAGTTGTGACGTACAAGCTTAGTTGTTCTGCGGCATGTGGGATCTTCCCGGACCAGGGCTCGAACCCGTGTCCCCTGCATTGGCAGGCGGATTCTTAAGCACTGCGCCACCAGGGAAGTCCCCAGGTGTTTGTTTTTTTTTTTTTTTTTTTTTTAGATTCCACATGTGAGATCATACAGTATTTGTTTTTCTCTGACTTATTTCACTAAGCCATAATGCCCTCAAGGTCCATCCACATTCTTGCAAAGAGCAGGAACTCCTATTTGTGGCTGAACAGTATTCCATTTATAGGTACACACACACACACACACACACACAGACACACACACACGTGGCTCACATCTTCTTTATCCATTCATCAGCCAATGGACACTTGGGTTGTTTCCATGTCTTGGCTATGGTGAATAATACTGCAGTGAACAGGAGGGTGCAGGTATCTCTTCAAGACAGTGATTTCATTTTTTTGATAAATACCCAGAAGTAGAATTGCTAGATCATATAGTAGTTCTATTTTTAATTTTTTGAGGAACCTCCATACTGTTCTCCATAGTGGCTGCACCAGTTTACATTCCCACCAGCAGTGCACAAGGGTTCCCTTTTGTCCACACCCTTACCACCAACACTTGTTATTTCTTACTTTTTGATAATAGCCATTCTAGCAGGTGTGGGTGATCTCACTGTGGTTTTGATCTGTATTTCCCTGATGATTAGTGACATTGAGCTTCTTTTCATGTGCCTGTTGGCCATCTGTATGTCTTCTTTGGAGAAATGTCCAAGTTCCTCTGCCCATGTTTTTAATCAATTTTTTTGTTTGTTTTTGCTATTGAGTGGTATGAGTTTATATATATATATATTTTATATATATATATTTTTTGGCTGCTCCGCATAACATGTGGGATCTTAGTTCCCCAACCAGGGATGGAACCCAGGCTCCCTGCATTGGAAGTGTGGAGTCTTAACCACTGGACCACCAGGGAAGTCCCTTTTATATATTTTGGATATTAATCCCTTATCAGATGTATGATTTGCAAATATCTTCTCCCATTCCATAGATGGCCTTTTTATTTTGTTAATGGTTTCCTTTTAAATTTGATGTAGTCCCACTTGTTTATTTTTGCTTTTGTTGCCTTTGCTTTTGGTGTGAAACCAAAAAAAAATCATTGCAAAGATTGATGTCAAAGAGCTTACTGCCTATGTTTTTTTCTAGGAGTTTTTTGGTTTCAGATCTTACATTCAAGTCTTTAATCCATTTTGAGTTGATATTTGTGTGTGGGGTAAGACAGTGGTCCAGTTTCATTCTTTTGCATGTAGCTGTCCAGTGTCCCCATCACCATGATAGGGGTCACTGTAGGAGCGGCCAGCAGCCAGAAGCAGCAGTGAGAAACCTCAGGAAAAAGTAAAACCGAGGTCAGGTTCTGGCTCTGCTTAGCCGGCTACACCTCTCAGTCAAAACCGCACTGGGGGACTTCCCTGGTGGTCCGGTGGTTGACTCAGTTCTTCCAATGTAGGGGGCGTGGGTTCGATCCCTGGTCGGGGAACTAAGATACCGCGCAGTGCGGCCAAAACAAAAAAACAAACAAAACGCACTGGGTTTTGTGTTCTGTTTTCATTGCTGAGACCATCATTCTGTTTGTTTATCTATGTATTTATTTTCTCATTTTTAACACATGGATGGATTACAAAGCCCACAGCATAGCAGAAGCTGCAAATTAGAACTGGGGGCTGGATCGGGGAGAAGGGACCTTGGGGGGCCTACTGGTGTGGGTCCCGCCTGGCCTAATGGGCAGTGGCCGGCACAGTGTTCAGGATGAGGTCCCACTACTCACCCAGCCCCCCGCCCTCCCGTGTCACCCACTCCGCACAGCGACGTCCTCTGCGTGCAGAATGCCCTTCCCCTCTCGCCACATCTGGTCCCTTTCTGGCTTTCAGCTGCCAGTTTAGATGTCACCTTCTTAGACGACCAAGTCCCGCTGGCCACCCCGCTGGCCACTCGCCCTCACAGCACCCTGCTCAGCCTTCCATGCGGCACCCACCTCCTGTTCACACGTTCATTCCACGCTGAGTGCCCCTGGGTACCGCAGCGAGAGAGTGACATTCCAGGGAGGGGACACCTTCCAGCACACATACACAATTACGTCATATCTCAGGTGAAACGTGCTGGGCAGAATGGAACCGGGCCCAGGGAAGCGCAGGGACAGTGGCGGGATTCTAGCAGAGAGGGTGCAGAGCACGGAGGACTTCGTGGGCTATTGAAAAGGCCCCAGGAAACCCAAGAGGGTTTTCAAGAGTGGGGTGTCAACACCTGACATTTTACAGCAGGAGGGAGGATACTGGAGCCAAGGTGGCAGGGAGAGAGCTGTTAGGAGGCTGCTGCCCTGATGGGAGGAGGGGCAGCTTGGACCCTGCGCAGGTGGGAGCTGCCGGGATGCTCGGACACGGCTGGCGGGAGTGGGGAATGGCACAGCCACTCTGGAAAACTGACAGTTTCTGATAAAGTTAAACATTCCCCAGCACTATGCCCCAGCAGCCCCACTCCGAGGTATGAGACTGAAGAGGAGTGAGGACACGCATCTACAAAAAGGTTGGCAGGACAGTGTTCACAGCAGGACTACTGTGACTGCCATCTGGGGAATGTGGTGCTGCTGCCGGAGCCACAGCAGCCCTTCATGGCCGAGGAGGCTGTGATGTGGAAAGTGAAATCACAGTCAGAGGCCTGTGTAAAAAGGCAGAGACGCATGTCATCCATCACCCAAGTTTAGCGGTCAGAAGCGGTGAGAGTAAGAGGAGAGTTGGGTGGTGCTGAGGCTGGAAGGATTACTGGCTCTATGCATTGGTTTGAAGTTAAACTCCTCCTGACAAGACCACAGTGAGAGCCTGGGAGCAGCTTTTAGGCAGCATGATTCAGCCTGGCTGGTCCACATAGGGTACTTGCAACGCATTTGTGGTCCTAGAGGTGAACTTACGGCTCTAGAGTGTGGGTGCGGGGGGTGGGGGGGGCTGATGGCTTATGCAGGCGGCCTCAGCGGCCAGATGAGGAGTTCTGTCCCCGGCCATCGCAGGGAGAGAGTGCTGAGCTGGGACCCCTGATGGGTGGCTGGTCTTGTTGTCCCTTCACACCAGTCATGTGTCTGTTGGGATGAACCTGCTCTCGTTCAGATTTTCTAGATTGTCCCTGTTCACACTTCCTTCAGAGCTGCACATAAAAGCCAAAAATTTCATTTGAAGTTAGGTGTGAGACAAAGTTGGACTCTCTTGCAGTGTAAATTGGCAGCTCCATCCTTTCCTTGCAGGGCTGTGAAATCAGTCCCTCGCTCTGTCTCTCTTGTTTTGACTGCCAGGAGCCCCATTTAAAAGAAGTACTTGCTGTTTAATACTTTTATCACTTGGATATGCAGCTCTGATAAAGAAATCAAGTTGGGACATAGATAACACTGCCTAGATTTAAAAACTGTTCCCTCAGTGGCCTCTGCCAGGGGCACGTGGTTCCCAGTTCCATTATGTGATCTTTATTACATAGTTTTTTTAAAAAATTAATTTATTTAATTAATTTATTTTTGGCTGTGTTGGGTCTTCGTTGCTATGTGCGGGCTTTTCTCTAGTTGTGGCGAGCGGAGGCTACTCTTTGTTGTGGTGCACGGGCTTCTCATTGCAGTGGCTTCTCTTGTTGCAGAGCACAGGCTCTAGGTCGCGGGCTTCAGTAGTTGTGGCACGCAGACTCAGTAGTTGTGGCTCGCGGGCTCTAGAGCGCAGGCTCAGTAGTTGCGGCGCATGGGCTTAGTTGCTCCGCGGCAGGTGGGATCTTCCCGGACCAGGGCTCGAACCCGTGTCCCCTGCACTGGCAGGCGGATTCTTAACCACTGCGCCACCAGGGAAGTCCCTATTCCATAGTTTTTATTCACTGTAAAATTGGTGCCACAGTCATTTAAGAAAAATTGGGAAGTACAAAAAAGTAGAAAATCCTGCGATTTTATGATTTCACTGTAACCAGCCCATGGTTTCTGGTTATATTTCTTTCCGGTCTTTTTTCTTCTTTTTAAAATTCAGTTTCTATTCCTGAGTTCGCGTGTAGCGACTGCCCTGGTGCCTGGAGGCCTCTGTTCCTGCTTCTCCGCGCGCGGCCTCCAGGGACCTGGCGAGGGGCGGGGCCTGGAGGTGGGCCTGGGGCGGAGCCTTGTCGGGGTGCGGCCGGGAAGGGGCGGGGCCGCGGCAAGGTTGAGGAAATGATGGAGTGGGGGCGTGGCCGTGCCGGGGAGGGCGTGGCCGGCAGTGAGGGGGCGGAGCCTTGTCGGGACGGGGCGGGAGCTACCGGAAGTGGGCTCGCGGCGGCTGCGCGCTCCACCCCCGGGACGTCGGCTTTTTCCCGCCCGAGGCCAGTGCGCAGCCGCCTCGCCGCCTGGCGCCGCAGTGGGAGGTGAGTGCTGCCGGGCGTCCCAAGTCCCCGCGCCCTCTGCCTCTGGGCCGCCCCCTCCCTGCCCCCGGGCGCTCCGTCCCGCTGCTCCCTCCGCGTGAGGCAGACGCGGGTGCGGGCCGAGGCGCCTCCCCGGCTCGCGCTGCTTTGGACACGCTGCGGGCGGCGGACGTGGGTTGTGGAGTGACTTAGTGACCGGAAACCCTGAGAGATCCGAGACCCTCAGCCAGCAGGCCGGGCGCGGGGCGTGGGGCGCGTTTCTTTCATCCAGCGAGCGGGACGCGCTGCGCTGCCGGGGTGGGATGGCCCTCACGGGGGAGGGGGTGGTCTTCACTGAGGGGGGCCTCACCCCTGAGACCCTTTCGGGCGACTCCGCCCCGGCCATGCCCCTCCTGCGGGTCTGTCTGCTGCCCAGGCCTCCGTCGGCGGCTTCAGCAGGGGCACGTGGTTCCCAGTCCCATCCCACCCGTCGGGACGCAGGCAGGTCGGGCCGGGGGCTCTCCTGGGCCCGGGTCCCTGCCATCTCCGGGCAAACCCTGAGCCCGCCGGGAGCCACGGGTGACTGTCCCTGGAAGAGGGTCTGCGCTCGAACTGGGGGAGGGTGGGAGGAGCCCTCCGGCTGCAGGGGTTGAGCTGGCTCTAGGAAGGCACCGCGGGGAAGAGGATGGGGCGTTCCGCGGGGCGGCTTCTGGCCTCCTGCCCCGAGGGAGGAGCTCAGCGCAGCGCACGGGGCAGCCTTTACGCTGGGGTCCAAGGACGGAGTTCTCTGGGCTGGGCCCAGAGAAGACTCCGCGGGACAGGGTGCTGTGTGGTGGGAATGGCAACGGTGGGACACCGGGATGCAAGCTTTGGAGCAGAGAGCTGCCGGAACAGGGGCGGGGTCCCGTAAGTCTTGTCTGAGGAGGTCAGGCCATCCGAGGTGGACTCTGAGGGGTGGATAGAAGCTTGCCAGCAGTGCGGGAGTGCTGGGGGAGGGGCCCTGCTCCCGGGCCTTCGCAGACCCAGGACTGGAGGTCCCACTCACTGCAGATGCGAGCGGCCTGCCCGGAAGCCCCGGCACCCAGGAGCAAGGAGGAGGGGGACCGGCCTGGCGCTGCCTGTGGCGGGGGAGGGGTGGGGCCTGTGCCCCGATGGAGGAGCGCGCGTCGTGCGGAGGTGCCTGGGACGCCGCGTCTGGACTGTCGGCCCTGAGAAGCCTCGCTCCAGAGCTCTGGCAGGTGCTTCTGTGGCTGCGCCTCTGGTGGCCGGACGTCAGGTGGGGGCTGTGGAGGGAGTGGAGGCCCGCAGTGCCCCCCACCCCGCTGGGCCTCCCTTGCACAGGATCTGACAGCAGCACCTGGGCCCCCGGGGGTCACACATGTGCTCGCCCAAAGCACATGCGGAGCTCACTGGGCGGGACACGCGGGCAGAGCTTTGTGTCTGGACGAATGCTGATCCGAGACGAAGACGTTTGAGTACCCTGCCGCCCCAGAGCCCCGGCTCTCCCTGCGGGGCTGCGCTGCCTGGGTTCCCGGCCGCCGCCCCACGTCCCAGCCCTGCTCCCCTGCACCTGTTAGACCCGGGGTGGTGGTGGGGAGGGCCTGGCCTTTCCGCAGACCCCTCCCTGCAGCCTCGGGGGCGGGGGAAGCGTGGGGCGGTGCCGTGGACCCTCTCTGGGCCTTTTCCCCAAGAGCCCTCCCCGGTCCTTTCCCTCCTTCCTCTCCCTCCCTCCCTCCTCTTCCTGCCTGTGCTGGGCTGAATGGGGAAGTTTCCAGTGAACAGCGGACATGAGAACCGCAGAGCAACCACTTCTGGAGGTTCTGCTGCAGATTGAGTTCTCGGTTGGCTTTTGTGTGTGTATTTGTGTCCAGGGTCCTAGAAGCCACCACTGAGACAGTGAGGAAGTGGCTCGTTTGCAGTTATCCCCTTCCCTCAGTGTCCTGTCATCGCGGGTGGGGAGGAAACGAGTCCCCTCTGGGTCACAGAGCAGGTTGAAGAGGGGCTGGTCACCTTCAGGCACACGAGTGCCGTGGGGCCCGGGGACCTTCTGCCCCGGTGGAAGGATGTGGCGGCCGGCCGGGAGCGGGGCTGCCACGCGTGGGGAGAGGCCTCTTCCGGGGCCAGGGGTCCGGGTCACCAGGAGGGCCGTGGGACATCCCTTTTCTTCTCCCTGGCTCCAAGGCGAGGGAGGTTGTTGGGACAGAGGCCCACCTCGACGCTCTGGAGCGGCCCCCGGCACACCGGCCCCTGCGGGCCGTCTTGCCGCACCCCGTGTGCGCACACCTCTCGGCCAGGGCCGGGGCAGGTCGGGCGGCGGGAGACGAGGACACTGGGACTCGGAGGCTTTTCGCACTGGGGGGTGGGTTTCACTTCTGGGGCCTGTGTGACGGGGTGGCTCCCCCTCTTTATTCCACCCTCCCTTGGGCTGCTTTTTAAACCTCTTTATTGAGATATTTCACATACCATAAAATTTCCCCATTTAAAGTGGTTTCCAGTTTACTCTCAGAGTTGTGCAGCCATCACCACAATCTAATTTTTGAGCATCTCAACAGCCCCCAAAGAAACCACGCACATTATCAATCACCCCCCAGTCCCCTTATCCCCACAGCCCCAGGTGACCCTAATCTACTTTTTTCTCTGTGGAGTTGCCTATTCTGGGAAGTTCATATAAATGGAGTCATACAATCTGTGGTTTTCTCTGACTAGATTGTTTTCATTCAGCATAATGTTTCAGAGTTCATCCAGTGTTTCAAATTTCATTCCCTTTTATGGCCAAATAAATATTCCGTTTTATGAATATACTACATTTTCTTTATCCATTCACCAGTTGATAGACATTCGGCTTTTTGCTGCCTTGAATGATGTCACGATGAACATTCGTGTACAAGTTTCTGTGTGGACGTGTGTTTTCATTTCTCTTGTATATATGCATGCCTAGGAGTGGAATTGCTGGCTCTTGTGATAGCTCTGTTTAACATTCTGAGGAGCTGCAGAACTGTTTTCCAAAGTGGCTGCACTATCTTACATTTCCACCTGCACGGTATGAGGCTTCCGGCTTCTCCACATCCTCGCTGCCACTTGCTATTATCCTTTTGGTTCTAGCCGTCCTCGTGGGTGTGAAGGGGTATCTCATTGTGGGTTTTTTTCCTTTCTTTCTTTCTTTTTTTTTTGGCCGCGCCGCACGCGTGGCTTTTGGGGAGCTTGGTTCCCCGACCCCTCAGCAGTGAAAGTGCAGAGTCCTAACCATTGGACCGCCAGGGAATTCCCCTCTCATTGTGGTTTTGATTAGCATTTCCGTGGTGGCTAATGATGTTGAGCATCTTTTCATGTGCCTGTTGACCATTTGTATATCTTTGGATCCTATTAAAATCTTTTGCCCAATTTTTAACTGGGTTGTCTTTTTATTGTTGTTAACAAGAATTCTTTGTATATTCTGGGTACAAGTCCCTTGTCTGGTAAATGATTCGCAAGCATTTTTTCCCATTCTGTGGGTTGTGTTTTCACTGATCGTTTCCTTTGAAGCACAAAGGTTTTTAATTTTCAAGAAGTCCAGTTTATCTATTTTTTTCTTGTATGACTTGTTCTTTTGGTGTCATATCTAAGAAATCACTGCCTCTCCCAAGGTCATAAAGTTTTATTCCTTTGTTCTCTTCTAAGAGTTTTTTTTTTTTTTTAATGGTTTTAGCTCTTATATTTAGGCCTATGATATGTTTTGAGTTAGTTTTTGTATATGATATGAGGTAGGGGCCCAAATTCATGCTTTCGCCCCTGTGATACCCAGCTGTCCCAGCACCATTTGCTGAAAAGCCTATTCTTTACCCTGGTCTTGGCCCCTTTGTCAGAGGTCGATGAACCATAAATATTAGGGTTTATTTACGGACTGTCATTTCTGGCCCACTGATCTGTGAGGTTATCCTTTGCCAGTACCACATTGTCTCAATTACTGTAGCTCAGTCATAAGTTTTGAAGTTGGGGAGTGTGAGTCCGCCAGCTTTGTTCTTTTTTACTTTGGCTATTTTGTGCCCCTTGCATTTCCTCATGAAACAGGAGCCATTTGTCACTTTCTGCGGAAAAGCCAGCTGGGAGCTTGAGGGTAACTGTGTTGGGTCCGTGGGTGTCTGGGCGGTCCCACTGGTGGAACGGAATACATCCTCCAGTCCATGGACAGGAGTGATTTCATTTATTTAGGTCTTTACTTTCCTTCAACGATGTTTGTAGTTTTCGCTGTACAAGTCTTACACTTCTTTTGTTCATTGTATTCTGAAGTACCTTATTTCTCTTGATGCTGTTCTGTTTCTCAGTTTCATATTTGGGTTGTTTATTGCTGGCACGTAGAAGTACAACAGATCTTGCAGAGATTGTGTCCTGCAGCGCTGGTGAACTCATTTATTACTTCCAGGGGTGTTTTAGTGGATTCCTGGGGCTTTCCCATATGTAAGATCATGTCAAATCAGTATCTTAAAGTCTCTCGGTTGCTCCCAGTGTGTGCAGCCAGGATTGAAAGCCAGTGGTTCCCAGGCCTGTGGGATGGAGGGGAGGGCCGAGGAGCGGAGCAGGCACTGGGGTTTCTGAGGATGTGCCCAGCGTCTGGGGAGGCCTGAGGGACGGAGAGCTTGGCGCAAAGGAGCCAGAGAGACAGACCGGCGTCCACACTCCAGCTTCTGTCCTGGCGAATCCAGGTGGCAAGGGGCTGGCAGTGAGGTCACACTGTGTTCTGGGTGAGCGGCAGCTCCCACCCCGCCACGAATCGTCAGAAGGGGCCCACGTGGACACTGGCCTGGGCCTCCTGTGGCTCTGCGTTGACCCTGTTCACCCGCTTCGGGGAAGGACTGTCTTATGTGATCTCAGCAGACCTGGCGGCCGCCTTAGAAATCCACATTATCTAGAAACTGGTTGTTATCATCTATCTTACTGGTTCCCTCATTAATTAATGAGCTAATAAATAAAATCTTGGACATGTGTTCATTTTATTGTTTTGTATTTGTATGAAAGTCATGGTTTCGCCCTCTTCTTTGGCTGGCAGTTTTGGAGCCGTCCCTGAATGTGTGCCAGTGGGTTTCAGCCCCCAGAGGCCACGTCTCAGGGCCAGTGGAATGGCTCCCTCTGTCCTGTGTTTGGCTGGGTTTTGTGTTTGCACATGTGGACCAGTTACTCCGTTGGTGCCTTCGCTGACTGTGGTCCTTGTGGGCAGGTGTCAGAGGTCTGCCCTGTGTTGAGCGGGAGACGACAGAGGATCTGGGTGGTCAGACTGTGGTTTGTGTCCTTGGTCTCTTTTGAGCTCAGTTCAGAATTTTGTGCCACCACGGAGAACCACTCCTTGACATCCGGACCCGTGAGCCTTGGTGTTTCTGTGTTTACTCTTGACCTGGCCCTGAAGTTGTGGGACGGACGCCTTGTGCCCTGTGGGTCTGTAATTCAGCAAGGCCTTGGCCTCTTGGTGTGTAAATGTGCGAAACGTTTTCTCATCATTAGGGAGTTAGGTTGTGAAGTGTCTCAAATTGGAGGAACTCTGTTCTCATTGGCTTGTGGACCTAAATAAATGCTTATATAAATCAAGTATTTCTAAAATTTCCAGAAAATCAGGAAATCTCGTTTCTAATAATTTAAATGCATTAGACTTTAAAAAAATTTAAAATGCACAGAAAGAAACTCATATTTTATTTATTTATTTATTTTTGGGTCTTTGTTGCTGTGCACGGGCTTTCTCTAGTTGCGGCGAGCGGGGGCTACTCTTCATTGTGGTGCGTGGGCTTCTCATTGCGGTGGCTTCTCTTGTTGCGGAGTGCGAGCTTCAGTAGTTGTGGCACGCGGGCTCAGTAGTCGTGGCTCGCGGGCTGTAGAGCGCAGGCTCAGTAGTTGTGGTGCACGGGCTTAGTTGGTCCGCGGCGTGTGGGATCTTCCCAGACCAGGGCTTGAACCCGTGTTCCCTGCATTGGCAGGTGGATTCTTAACCACTGCGCCACCAGGGAAGTCCAAACTCAGAAACGTTTTAAGAATACAGGTTTACAAACAGACTCACAGGTACAGAGAACAAACCAGTAGCTACCAGTGGGAGAGGGAAAGGGGAGGGGCAAGACAGGGGGAGGGGATTAAGGGGTACAAACTACTATGTATAAAATAAATAAGCTACAAGGATAATATTGTACACCACAGGGAATATAGCCAATATTTTATAATAACTATAAATGGAGTATAACCTTTAAAAATTGTGAATCACTATGTTGTACACCTGTAACTTATATTATACAGCAACTATATCACAAAAAAGAATGCAGGTTCACATAATTAAGATAAATCTTTGGCAAATGAGGATAAATCAATAATTTGGGGCTTTAAAAAGCTGTGTCTTTTCTCTGATTTATCGGTATTATACTTAATATTGATTACATGTAATAATCAATATTCAATATATCAATATAATGTTGATATAATACATTTTATTCTAATTGGTTTCCCCCCAAACTTCTACAGGTTTACTTATCAAATCAGCTAATATTACTCTTACATGATGTTTAAAGTTAAGAGAAATGTAAATTTGTTTTCAACTAAGTTGAATAGAATTCTGACATTGTTTTTACTTTAACAGTATTACAGGGTACAGCTTGGACGCACATTAAATTGAGTTAATGATGGCAATCATTGCCTACCTAGGTAATTTCTAAGTAAGACAGGATACCGAAGCGTTGGGTACCAGGTGTAAGTTCAAGTGTTTTCAGTGTCCTCAGCAGAGGCTTCGTCTCTGGCTGGTGTCGCTCAGCGTGTCTGCACCGTGGGGACGCCCAGGGCACGCGTGCTGCTGGAGATAGCGTCTGAGCTGTGACACCCGGGCACCTGGTTCTCTGTGAAGGAAGGTCAGTCACTTGGGTTGAGTTGTAATTAAAATGGATGACAGAGCAAAACTGTTGTATATGTGCTTTTATTTTCAAGGAAAGGGGGTCTTTTTCCCCCCCCCCCCAAACTTTTTGGTCTCTCTTTTACACATAAAAATTACTGAGGACCCTGAAAAGCTTTTGATTAAGTGGGTTTTATCTATTTTCTGTGTGAGACAGTAAAACTGGAGAAAATTTTCAAATATTGTTGATTTGTTTGAAAATATCAATGCCTATTGCTTAACGAACTTTTTTTTAAATACTGTATTTTACAAAACAATGTTTTTAGTGAGAACATTGTTTCATGTTTTTGTAAATCTCTTAAATGTCTGAGTCTGAGAAGAAGCTATGAAATCTCACAGTTTTAGCAAAGTTTGCTTGTTTTGATGGTCTTGCCTCCTTTACTGTCAAAACGAGATTTTTTTTTTTTTAATTGTTTATTTTTGGCCGCACCGCGGAGCTTGTGGAACCTTAGTTCCCCGACCAGGCATCAAACCCACGCCCCCTGCAGTGGAAGCGCGGCGTCCTAACCACTGGAGTGCCAGGGAAGTCCCGAAAACAGTAAATTTTGATGCTTTATGTTTTAAGGGGAAAAACAGCCCCACTAAGAACAAAAGTTGATCACTTATGAGGAGCTTAAGGTTTTCTTAGTTTCGTTCATTGATAACCATGTCCTGTTTCTCAGGCATCCGTGACCCCGTCTTAAGTACCCAAGTGGACTCTGACAGAGCTTCCAAAGGTTGGACGGACCCTGAATTTAGAAAAAAAAATGTTTTCAGGATATCTTTTACACCTAAAACTATCATTGAGACTTCCCAGAGTGCCCCTGGAGAATCCCAAAGGCCGTTCACCTTATAAAGAGAGTGATTATACAATTAATCAGATTTGTTTGAAGTGTTACTGTTGTGAGGCTGCTTTGGTTATGTTTACAGGAAAACGTTACTCATTTAAATGTTTCAGAAGCTGTGTGCTATATGGGGACACCTTTATTCTCAGGGGAAACACTGATCACATTTGTTACGTAGTGTACCCCAAAAGAGAATTTGACCCCCTTCCGTTCTGATGTTGTCGGTTAGAGAAACACGTGAATCACCCCCAGCAGCCTGTGCCCTCTGGGGATGACTTGGAGCTTTTCGTGTGTGTCCTCAGCAAAGAAGGACGGAATCAGAGACTTGTGGAAAGGACTGGTACCAGGTACTTTGAACTAGTGATACTTCACAAACAGGCTTTTGTGTTCTCCTGGCTTCAACAACTCAGAGCTTCACCCAGGGTGCAGGTCAGGGTTTCCAGGCTCTTCTGGATGCAGACGGCATGGGCGCAGCTGCTGGGACCCACAGACCAAGGTGGGAAACTGGTGGTTTGCTCGGAATATTGCTGACGTTTTCATTTCTGTTTTCTAGACACACGAAACTTTCTCTTTCTTCAACTGTCTATAACCCATAGAAATTTGGTAGATGGAAATGACATCTAGTTCTTCCTGACAGAATTCTTGTTAAGTTTCCTCCTTTTGTGTGATGGTACAGCTATTTGCATAGGTTCAAAAAGAAGACTCTGTGGGGGGTTTTTTCTTGCAAACTTTTTTTATTGTGGTAAAATATATGTAAAATTTTACCGTTTTAATCATTTTAAGTGTACAGCTCAGTGGCATTAATAGGAATTAATAATTCTCTAGAAAACAGGCACGATTTCTCATGTAAGTGGGACAAGACGGTGTGTGTCCTTCTGCGTCTGGCTTGTTTTGTTCGGTGTAACATCCTCAGGGTTCCTCCACGTTGTCGCAGGTGTCAGAATTTCCTTCTTTGTTGTGTGTGTGGTAAAATATACATAAAATGTTCCACTGTAGCCACCTGTGAATGTCCCCCGCACTGAGGTGCCACCACCCCCGTCCTCCCCAGGACCCTCTCGTCTTCCCGCCCCGCCCCCGGCCCCGCCCCCGCCCTGGGCCAGCGGTCCACTTTGCAGCAGAGAGGTGGACTCAGGAAGCAGCTGCCCTTGTGCGTCGGGCTCACGTCCCTCGGCTCAGTGTCCTCAAGCTCCGCCCTGTGCAGCAGGTGCCAGCATCTCCTTCCCTCTGAGGCTAAACAAGACTCACTGCGTGATGGACACACTGCGTCCATCCGCTCACCCATCAGTGGATGTTGCGTTGTCACCACCTGTGCTGTTGTGAGTGACGCAGCCAGGAGGATGGGTGTGCACGTACGCGGAAGCAGAGTTACTAGAACAGACGGTAATTCTGTGTATAAGTTTTTTGAGAAACTGCCTACTGTCCTTCGTTCTTTTTACCAGGATGTAATATAATTGGACAACTTGAGAGCCTTCCTCAGAACGTCCTATTTCTGAATGATGCTTGTGTGATCGACTGTGACAGGCCACTTGTCACAGAACTGAGCTGCCTTTAGGGAGTGAAGGCTACAGAGCCCCCCAGGAAAGCCAGTCTGGCCCTGGGGTCCCCGTCCTCCGTGGTGGGAAGGTCGCTTCCTGCAGGCCAAGGAATCTGAGATAAGTGGGGACCCGAGTAAGAGAGGCCGGGACTGAATATACGCGTGGACGGTGGCAGAGCAGCCTGCCCGGCCCCTTCCCCCAGTCCCCCCAGTGACCACCAGCCCGGGAGGTCAAGTCAGAGTGCTCTCTGGGACAGTCCAGGAAGCTAAAAATAACTTCAGGACTCCATTGATACCTGACAGCTTCTCTCCTTTCTGTTCGTGCCTCCGACGTGGGGCGACGCAGAGGACGCCATGGCACAGGGAGCCACGGCCAGCGGGCCCCCTGCTTCCCCCGCGGCCTCCTCTGCAAAGCTCCCCACCCCCTGCCTGCATTTGAGTCTCTGCCACGTGCAAGTGTCTGGATCTGTGGCCCCTGTTCCCCTGGCTGGGCTTCCTTTTCTCTGCACACATCTAGAGGGGCCGCAGGTGGAGCCTGTGGACTTGCTTGTCCTGGCCTCCTGCCCGCCCTCGGGGTAGCAGAGTCCAGCCTGAGCTTCCTGGTGAGAATTTCCAGACGGAAGCTGATCTTGTGGCATTAGTAGTTGTTTAATCTAAATCTGCAAAAGAAACCTAGGAGGCCTGGCTGGCTAATTAGCATTCTTCTGAGACCCGCCCTGTTTGTGTGTGTCAAAGAATAATCTTTGAGATCATTACCAGTCCGGAGACTGTCAGGAAATCTGTGAAAGACTCTGAAATGGGCAAAAAACCTGGATATTCTGGCCAGCTCACCGTTTCTGGTTTTCTTGTCTTGGAGCTATTTTACACCTCTGTAAGTTGCAGAAAACGGATGCTGATGCAGGTGATTTGTCCATAGAAATACAGGTGCTCTGTCGTGGGTGCTTGTGTGCTCTTTGAGTGGTTTTAACATCTTTGTTTCCCCCATTAAATAATCAGTTACATAAAATCTTTAGTAAGTGTTCATTTCAGAAGGAATAAAAAGGAAACCCACCTTCTCCAAACCCACTGTCTTTCTGAGGAAAACACCGGGGCCCAGCCGTCCTGCAGAGGCACTTTCTCCTGTGGATCCATCCCGTCTGGGTCAGCATCCGTGTCCTGCTCTCATTCTACATCCTTACATAGAGGGAGAGCCATAAAGACACGTATGCACGGGTGACCTTCGAACAACAAGGGTTTGAACTGCATGGGTCCCCCTTCTGTGGGGATGTTTTTCACTAGTAAATGCCCCACGGGCTGTTGCTGGTTGAATTGGAGAATGCAGATGGCGGATACAACTAAATTCTGTGCCCGCTGACCCCCGCGTTGTTCAAGGGTCACTTACGTAAAGGCATTAAAACATTTTGTGGAAGTATGTGTTGAGGCGGGAAATGAGCACAGCGTCAGCGATGTGGACGTGGATCAGGGCCGCGGGGACAGTGGGGAGGGCAGGTCCGGGCGGAAGGCAGATTTTAGGTGAGTTACCCCTGGATGGCGGCCTCCCTGGTTTCCGGAAGCTCGTTCCTGAGAGGGCGCGGTGGAGGCGAGGCTGTGACTGTGGACGTGGGCTGGCGTCTGCGGCCTTTCCCGCAGGGGCCTGCTCTACGGCACGTCGTCCTGCAGCTCTGCCTCCTGCCCTGGAGGCCCGCGGAGGCCCTCGGGCCGGCGTCCTGCTGCCTCCTGTCTGCCCCTCCACGTTCACCCGCGTCCTTTGCCGCCTGCCCGGCCCCAGGGTGGGCTCATCCGACTCCCGGTGGGTGGCCTGGGTCCTGGGGATGCAGGCCCCCAAGGCCCCCGCCCGCGCTCCCCGGGGGGGAAGCCTTGCCCTTTCTCCCTGGAGAGGAGCTGGTGGTTCTCTTTTTACCCCCTGTGTATTTAGGAACCATATGGAAGTTCCAAATTTGACTGTTACTGCCCTACAAAAGGACCGATTCATTGGGTTTAGCCTAATACTGTGTGTAAACGCACATTCACTGGTGCAGACATTTTAACGCGGGATTGTTCTGTTGAGACTGCTCTGCAGAAATATTTCCGGTCTGTTTGGACGTCTCTACGATGCACACAGCTCTCATTCTTTTATATTTTCCATGTTGGGGGCATAATCTTTTTAAACTCAGTCTCCGATGGGCTTTTGTCTGCTCAGTTGTTTATGCCTGCCAGGTTATTTAGTGTGGATTTATATGCCATCTGGAAGCCTGAATCTTTTGTGTGACTGTCAAATACACATTCTTTTCTTTCTTTATACACATCTTTCTGTGCAAGACTGATCTCACCAGCCCTTGCAGCCACGTGGCCCTGGGCCCAGGCGCGCCTCGTTTTCCCACCCACTCGGTGTTCTGGGGCTGCAGCTGGGGAGGGTCGGTGGGGAGAGCGGTGATGGGGCCGTGGTAATGACACAGCAGGTCCCTGGAAACGTCCAGGTGTTTTCCGTGGAGGGAGCCCGGCGCTCCAAGTACTGTATTGACTTGGAGAGGGTTCGGGAGCAGACGGCCCGGTCTGCCTGACCAGTGAGCTCAGGCTGCTGGGGGCTGGGCTGAGGTGGGCGGGCGAGGGCAGCAGGGCTCCCTGTTCTTCCCTGGGGGTCCTGGAGGGGTGTCCCCACGGGGCCCTGCACCCACCCTGTGTGTGTCCTCTTCCAGGCTGCCGACCCGCACCCCTGTGAGCCGGAGCCCACGACGCTACCTGGGCCATGGACTCGAAGGTCAGACGGGCGGTGGTCCTGGGGGTGTGGGCGGCGGAGCCTCGGGTCCCAGCTCCGGGGAGCACAGGGCAGACAACCCTCTCGTCCCCTCACCGCTTCCGCCCGCTCCTGTGCAGCACGGGCTCAGAGCTATAGTGTCGCCGAGGTTGCGTGGGCCGGTCCCCTGCCTCAGCAGGATGGGGCCTAAACGGTGCCTTGTGCTTTGAGCGAGTTTAAAAGAGAAAGTCGCGCCTGGCCCAGCAGAAGCTCTTCTTCACCTCCTTCCTGTCTTTGCCAGGCAGTACGGCATCTTCGGGCGTCCAGCCCAGGGCCCTCCGTGTCCCCACCAGCTCCATGGGGGCGGCCACAGGCCTGAGGACTTACTAGGTGGTTCACGAGCTTGGCCCGGTTTCTGCATCTCTGAGCAGACAGCGCCTGGGGGCTTGGTGTGCGCTTCTCAAACATCCCTCTGCAGGCCTGGGAGCCGTGTGGTTCCCAGCGTAGCAGCTCAGGAGAAACGTCAGCTACTTGGAGCAGAAGAGGTCTCGGGAGCTGCCCAGGTGCCGCTTCTCCTGACGACGTCAGGGGGAAAGGGCAGACACACTCCCAGGGCTTTGCTTGCCCCTTTCTTTCCTTCAAGCTGAGAAAACCGAGACACAGGCGTGCCCCACAGTCAGGCTCATGGTGAGACATCCAGCAGCTTCCTCTTCCCCCGTCAGAAATTTCACCCTGCTATAGATTTTCTGACTTTTTTCCCCTTTGATTTTGTTTCCAGGTGTTTTTAATTGCAGTAAAATTTACCATTTTAACCTTTTACTGATTGATTGATTGATTGGCTGTGTTGGGTCTTCGTTGCGGTGCACGGGCTTCTCATTGGTGGCTTCTCTTGTTGCGGAGCACGGGCTCTAGGCACACAGGCTCAGTAGTTGTGGCTCGCGGGCTGTAGAGCACAGGCTCAGTAGTTGTGGTGCACGGGCTTAGTTGCTCCGCGGCATGTGGGATCTTCCCAGACCAGGGCTCGAACCCGTGTCCCCTGCAT
Source organism: Eubalaena glacialis (assembly GCF_028564815.1). Taxonomy (NCBI): domain Eukaryota; kingdom Metazoa; phylum Chordata; class Mammalia; order Artiodactyla; family Balaenidae; genus Eubalaena; species Eubalaena glacialis. The sequence goes on along the minus strand of NC_083726.1, from coordinate 116,784,187 downwards.
TGGCAGGCGGATTCTTAACCACCGCGCCACCAGGGAAGAAGTCCCCATTTTAACCTTTTTTAAGTGTCCGGCTCAGTGGCATTAAGAGCACTCGCATCGCTGTGCCACCACCGCCCCCTTCTCTCTGTGCATTTGATGCCTCAGGGACCACACAGATGAGAGGGATGAAGCAGTGCATGTCCTCTTGTGTCTGGCTTATATCACTGAGCATGATGGCTTGGTTTGGTTTTTGTTTTTGTTTTTGTTTTTTTTTTTTTACTGTTTGTATGGTGCTGTTCATCTATACCGTAGCATTCTTTGATTTTTTTTGATAGGTAGAAAAAGAAAATGAGATTGATGTTTGTTTTGTTTTGTTTTGTTTTGTTTTTACTGTTTGGTGCTGTCTTCTCCAGGTTTGGACACCAGGATTAGTCTAGTTTATCACACACATTGGACAGCTCTCCATCGTTTTCTCTGCACTGGAACTGATTTTATAGCACGAGTTATTTTTGCCTCCTATAGATGAAATCTGTATTATGTCCGACAAGATTTCCTAAGTCTTGATCATTTCTCTTAACATACTTTCCCCTGTGACCTAAAAGGATAAACAACTATCCAATCTTCCACCTTCTGAGACATCTATTTCAGCTTGTATCACTCGTCCATCCTTGGCTTGTCACCAGCCTTGCTTGTTCTTGGTGTGAAATGCTGTTGGTCTTCTGGGCCAGCTGCCTGTTTGGGAGTCCAGGCCAGCCTGTTCTTGACATGCTCAGAACGGAGTCCACACGCTTCCCAGCCGGATGGCACTAAACGCTTGGCTCCGGGGCCTGAGCCCTCTAACACGGGATGCTCTCCTTCTCGCCCGGCCACTTCTGTTCTTTGTGTTTCGGGGGGAAAGGCAGAGGTCACTGCACCTGGGTTTGATACCTGACCTGGCGTAGCTGTTGCCAACCGCTGCCACACACCCAGACTCTGGACCCTGTTTACTAACCTCTCGAAAAAGACGGCCTGGTTCAGTTCCCTGGGGCTGCAGCAGGGAAACCCCACGGCTGGGTGTTTTCCTGAAGTGTCTGGAGGCCACGAGTCTGGTATCAGGGTGTTACAGGGCTGGTTCCTCCGGAGGCTCTGAGGAGCCCGCTCTGGCCTCTCCAGCTCCGGTCTCCATCTGCACTGGCATCCCTGTGTGTGTCTGTAAGTCGGCCCCTTTCTCTTGTAAAGACATGGGTCATGGGATTAGGGCCCCAATCCAGGATGACCTGGCCTTAACGTGACATCTGCAAAGACCCCATTTCCAAATAAGGTCCTGCTCTCAGGTTCTGGCGGTCAGCACCTGGGCCTGTCTCTGGGGGACACGGTTCAACCGCAGCCCTGCCTCAGCCCCGCCTCAGCCCCTCTTCTCTCCTGACCGGGACGTCTCCTGAGGTAGAGCCGAAGCACGTTCTTGAGTTTCTCAGCTGCCTTGTGCCACTGGCCTCACTGTGAAGATTTAGTAGAGTAGAGCTTTACATACATTTTCCCCCTTTTAGGAGTAATTCTGGAGAAGTAAAGGCTGAATAGCAATACATAAGCACCTTATTTTATGCATTTTGTTTAAAACAATTTGTCCTCTAAAAACTGTCCTCTCAAAGTTTTCTGATTTTCCTAATCAGAATATTTTTCTAGTATTTTCTAATGAAAAACATTATGGACTTAGAAGTAAATTTTACCTGCACCTTCACTTTCTCCCCGTGACTTCTCCCAGCCCAGGCCGTGTGTTTTGCGTGTGTTGATCTGGGCGGTCTCGGCATCCTCGCCTCTCACGATGCCCTCTCATCCCAGGTCTGGGGGTGACCTGAGCACCCCTGGCCCTGCTCTGCACTTGCCTTCCTGTTGCCACGTGCAGCGGCCCTCCTGGCTGCCCCCGTGCTGCTCATGGGCTTGGCCAAGGGCTTATCTACCTGAGGTCAGCCAGGCCTGCCCAGAGGCAGGTGTTGCCTGTGGTCACTACTGCCCAGGCTGTATTGAAAATCTGCTTTTGCACAACACCCTCCTCCTGGGCCCACAAAGGACATGATGGCAGAGGATGAGCTTCTAACTGCTGGATGCACTCCCAGTGAGCGTGGGCTCTGGTTGGTAAGAGATATGCGGGGCCCGGCGCAGGCGTGCAGAGCCAGGATGGCACCTAGACACATACGTGCCTGACCTCCCTCCCCGGGGCGCACCAGCTGGCCGCCGGCAGGTGGGCCACCTTCTGCAGAATTGGAGCTTTTCGGCATCTGTACGTGGCCCTGCGGACTGGCCCCTGCCCACTGGGAGGGTGTCCAGGCCCCGGGCCAGGGAGGCCCTCCCGGGCCCGGCTGCCTGGCCCGGGGCCACGTTCCCACAGGACTCTCCTCTCAGGTCAGCAACGGCGCCAGCCCCCAGGACGAGCGCACCACAAGCCTGCTGGTGTTCGCCTTCCTCCAGAGCTGCCCGCACTCCCGCTGCCACCAAGAGCTGGAGGTGCTGGGCCACGAGCTGCCCGTGCGCGTGGCCCACGACGATGAGCTGCAGACGGATGGCAACTGGTGCAGCCACTTCCGTGAGGGGGCGGCAGAGACAGGTAGGCGCCGGGCCAGCCTCCACGGCCCAGATCCGGACTGTGGGGCCTTCGGGCACAGGTCCACCCCGTGTACAGCGGAGCAGGCCTCGCCGAGTCCAGTCAGTTGAAACCCACTTGGGTTCCTGAGGATTCTTTGCATCTGTGCAGCGCCCACGCTTTACTCCTGTGTATGTCATGGCCATGATGATCTGCACGGTCACCAGGGCAGCGGGGACCTGGGGCTCTTTTCTTGGGCCGGGCCATCCTCCGTGTGCGGCAGATTCTAGGTGTGCGTCCTGTCCTCCCGGCCTCAGCTTTTGCCACCAGTGCTGCCTCCACGGAGGCCGCTGGGAGCTGACGGCTGGGAGCCCCTCTGGAGGTGGGCCGGGCACAGCACACCCTGGACCTCCCTGAGGAATTCTGTCGGGTTCCTGAACCAGCCTGTGCTTCGGGGGGGAGGCTCCCAGGTGTTCCCGACGCTCCCGGGAGGCCTGGGCTGGAGTCCGCCGCCTGGTGGGGGGGGGGGGTGTCACTGCCCTCTCGCGGCTGATCCGGCCTCTGGGCCCCCATCTGTCTTAATTCAGGTGGCCGGCGACGCGGCAGGGGGTCCCCACCAGCCAGGGTTGCCTTAGGCCCCCTTTGGGAAGGGGCAGCAGTAGCTTTGCTGTCAGGCCTGCTGCCCCGGTGGCCCCCGTCTGCACCAAGCCCCCCTCAGACTGTGGAGCCTCACTGGACGCACAGGGCAGGGTGGGCGCTCGGGTAGGAAGCGGTGCGTGGTCAGGAGCCTGAGGGGGTGTGGAAGCCACGGGCAGAATAGAGGCCTGGCCACCACTTGTCAGTGGATTTGTTCGCTCGGCTGGACGGGAGGAGGTGGGAGAGCGGGGCCGTGGGGGGCTGTGCAGGAGGCGGGTCAGGACAAGCGCACGGGCCGGGCCGCGAAGGGGACCATGGGGTCGAGCGTGGCCGGGCTGTCGACCCAGGTCGAGGAGGTCTTGGCAGGCGAGTGGTGACCTGTCCCCAAGCAGAGGTGGGCGGGTAGTGGGAGGTTTCGGGGCGAGGAGGGCTCGTGTTGGGGTCACACAGACACGTCTCAGTGAGGTCAGGGCTGCAGCCGGGCCCGTGCAGGGCTGTGCAGGCACTGCCGGCAGATTCCACCAACCACAGGTTGGAAATACTTGGGGAAAAAATTTCCAGAAAGTTCCCCAGAGCAAAACTTGAATTTGCTGTGCGCTGGCGTTGTATTAGGTGGAGGTGATCGCATGAGGTTACGCCGGCCCCTGGAGTTTGGTGCCCGCGGGGGTCCTGGGCCGGCGCCCACCCAGACCCCGAGCGACGAGTGTGTGGGCAGGTGGGTGAGGTTGCTGGTTGGGGTCCAGACCAGAAGGCGCGGCACTTGGACCCTCTGGTTTCCCAGCACGTGTAGACGTTACGTGTACACTACACGGAGGTGTGTTCGGTGTGCAATAGCGCTGTCTTAACAGCATTCGTGCCTTAATTAAAAGTACTTCTTCATTGCTACATGCTAACCATCCTCTGAGCCTGCAGCGCGTTGAAGCAGTGACGTCACTGCTCACCATACAAATATATAATAATGAAAAAGTTTAAAATATTGCGAGAATTACCAAAATGTGACACAGAGACACAGAGTGAGCAAATGCTGTTGGAAAAACGATGCCAACAACTCTCTCGATGCAGGGTTGGCTGCCACACGCCTTCCACCTGTGTGACGGGCGGAGGGGGGCTGGAGATGGGGCGAGTACACTTTCTGTGCTGCGGGGAGAAGCAGCGAGGGGGCTGATCACTCAGCGCCCCGTGTCCCCAGCTGTGTACCCGGGACTCAGCCCACAGCTGGGAACCCCCGAGCCCCTGGAAGCTTCTGTTCTGGGGAGGGGCTCAGATGGTGTCCGGGAAGGAAGAGCGTGGCATCTGGGGAGGGGTTGGGGGGGAGAGGAGGCAGAGTCCAGGACGAGAGGCTGCGGAGCCTCTGTCCTGACCGCTTCCTCGGCCGACAGCCGTTGGACGCTGGGCTTCGAGCCCGGGTTGTGGCTACCCCGGCATCACAGGTCCTTCTCCCGCCCGGCCCCTGCGCCTGGTCCCGTGTTCACACCGTCCTCACTGGACTGTGGATGCAGGACCCACCCCTTTCCTGGAGCGGGTGGAGCGGGAGCGGGGTGTGAGCGGGGCATCATCTGAACCCCCCTCGTCTGCATGTTTGTTAGACTCTGAGACTCAGGAGGAAGTGGTCCGGGACATCGCCAGGCAGCTCGCCCAGATTGGGGACAGGATGGAGTGCAGCATCCGCCCGGGGCTGGTGGCTGGCCTGGCCGTGCATTTCAGGAACAGGAGCCTGTCGGAGGAGGTGAGTGAGAAAACCCATGGGGCTTGTCCTCTGCCTCCTGGCAGACAGACCAGCATCCAGGGACGTGGCTCAGCTCGTGACTGCTGGAGAGAGTCAGCCTGGCGAACTGTCTCTCGGAAAAAAGTCACTTGACACCTGAAAACCTGAAGTCAGACTCAAGAGAGAGTGTGGGGACAGAGCCCCCCCAAAGATTAACAAGACGGATGTGACTCTTCCTGAAACAACGTGTTCCACTCCTCTGACTGCTGAGGCTGCGGGGCCCCCGCGACCTAGAAACGCCCTCGGGCTGGGCCCGGCGGGTCGAGCCTCCTGCCTCCGGGAAGGCCCGTCTGTCAGGGAGCCTCCCTCTGAGCTTCGCTGGCTGGCGTGGATCAGACACAGGCTGCTGGTGCTGTTCTTGCTGCCACGTGTTGGCGCGTGGAAGGTCCTTTCCGGTGTGGCGGTCCGCGAGGCCTCTCCCGGCAGGAGGTCTCCATCCCCCTCCCTGCCCCCATGTACCGGGGCCGGACCCCTGGGCAGTGACTGACCTTGATCTCAGGTGCCTTCGAAGCAGGAGATGAGGACCCGCTGCGGGGGGGGGGGGGGTGCCTCGCCTGCCCCTGGCTTTGCTTGGCCTCCTTCTCTCCTCTGGCCTCCTCAGCTGTTTACAGCACTTCCCCCTCCCCGCGGGAGGCCTGGTAACCGCGCCTCTGCTTCCACCCGTGCAGGACAGGAGGCGGTGCCTGGCGGCGGCGCTGGAACAACTCATGCAGCTCTACCCTGCAGACGTGGACCGCGAGAAGACCCTGCTCCTGCTGACCATGCTCGTGGCCAAAAAGGTGGCCGACCACTCGCCAGCTTTGCTCCAAGATGTCTTTCACACCACAGTGACCTTCATCAACCAGAACCTTCTCGCCTACGTGAGGAACTTAGTCCAAAACGTAAGAGCCAGTGGTGGCAGCTCCTGGGCTCTTAACCGCCCTTGGTGTCCGCCTCTCCCCAGCCCGGCCCCCTCTGAGCTCTGGGACCCTCACTGCAGGGCCGCCTGCTGGGGACAGACCCCAGGGAAGGTGGTCACGGCCCTTCCTGCTCAGGAGGAAAGGCTTGGTCCTGCGTCTGGGAGTCCGGCTGTTTCTGAGAGGAGCTGCTGTCGCCGGGCAGCGGAGGCCGACTGTGCACCCTTCACAGGCTTGTGAGAGCTGCTGGGGGGCGGGAGAGAGGGCCGGAGGGGCCCACGCTGGGCTTCCCCAGGCTGCTGTCAGCCTCGCCTTGTCACAAAAATGAGTATAATTAATTTAAATTAAAACACATGCTTACCAAGGAGGGTGAGCGGTCCAAAGGGGGTAAAAACTGCACACATCTGTCCTCCACCCAGGGGATTAGAAAGTCTGGTGCTTCAGTTTCACAGACCACCTGGAAGGGAAAGTGGATGTATCTTATCTGTAAATTTTGGGGTTTTGTGTGTCGGGAGTCAGGCGTCTGACCCTCTTAATATGTAGTTGATGAGCCTTAAAAGCATTCTCTCTGCGTGGCCTTCAGTTACATGGGCTTTTAAAAATAAAAACCGGAGGGAGAACACAAACCCCAACTTGTTGTGAAACCAAGCTGAGCTGTTGTTGGAAGGAGATAAGCCTCTGTTAACAGCTTCCGGACACTGTGGGGCTGAAACAGAACCTCGGTCCAGTCCTCGCACCCACTGAGATGCCTCTTGGCACCATAAGGGACTTGGTGAAAGCTGTGTTTGTTTGCAAAGCCCCAGCTGCACTTCTGCTGACTGTGGCCCTAGACGCTCAGGTCTAGGGTCCTGGCTCAGGAGGGAGGCTGGCTAATCCCGGCTGTTGTCCTTTCTTGCTCCAGGAGATGGACTGAAGGGACGACTCAGCAAAAGCACGACTGGTTACAACTTGAGATGGTGACAGCAGTGTAGCTGTCTCCACACAGATGGAGCCTCGGCCACGTCAACATGCTCAGAGAAGACAGGCACGAGATGACAGCTGTGTCTCTCTCACCATTTTAAAGCCAGGGACCATTTAGGAATTTCTTCACGTACACGTGTGAACGTTTCACGTCATCTACATCCATCCACACACTGTGCCTTTACCTAATGTCCGCTGGAAAGGTCCCCGCCTGAAAATCAGATCTAAAAGCAGATCGTGAGTTCCCTGGTGGTCCAGTGGTTAGGACTCCTCTGCGCTTCCACTGCAGGGACCGGGTCTGATCCCTGGTCGGGGAACTAAGATCCCACAAGCTGCAGTCAAAAAAGAAAAAAAGAACAACAAAATAAAAGCAGATGATTGACAAATAAAAGGCAGAAGAAAAAGAACACACTTAATGTTTTTTTGTTTTTTAAAAAAACCCACTTGGGACTTTCCTGGCGGTCCAGTGGTTAAGACTCCGTGCTTCCACCACAGGGGGCGCAGGTTTGATCCCTGGTCAGAGAACTAAGATCCTACATATCGTGCAGCGCAGGAAAGAAAAAAAAAAAGTGCACCCTTGGTGGTGGTGGTGGTGGTGTTACCACAGGCAGTGCCAAGTGTGAGGGGACCAGGGATTGGAGAGGGAATGCATGGACCTCTTACAAGTGAAAAATTCCCCTCAAAACAGGGACACCTTCATAGTAAGGAAGTGGTCTTTTTTTTTTTTTTTTTTTTTTTTTTTTAAGGTTTCACAGAGAGGTTTAATGCTGTGTGTGTTCACACACCAAAGCTATTTCCACCAACACAGGAAATCTCTCTCTCATCGTGTATTTCCTCGAGGTCCATCCCAAGAGCCTGGGCCATTCCACATGCAGATGGAAGAAGGCAGCACCACCAGATACCGGAGGGGTCCAAGGGGATGGGTTTCATTAATCGTCCTTCTTGAACTTGCCGTTGATGTAGGGCACCTGGTCCAGAATCAGTCAGTGGCCCATACCAGCCCCACGGCTCCCATGGCGCCCCGCAGGCCCACTGTGGGTGACCAGTTTCTGGCCAGCTGGCGGCAGCAACGGCCCATGAACCTGCTCAGCATCGTGGCTCCGTTCCGGCTCAGGGTGACCCCAGCCCTGCTGGCTCAGGCGCACTCAGTCTTCCTGTTTAAAAACCAAGCAGCACAAGAGGTTCTGGACTCAAACAACAGGAAAATCAGACCTCAAAACGTGTTTGACTTTTTCACCGTGATTTCCTTTTACTTGAGTCAGGAACCACAGGCAGTTAAAAGATGTGGAGGTGATTTCAAGGCCTATGTCGACCAGTTTCCAAAATCATGTAACTAAATGCACACCCTTTTCCCTTTCCAAGAAGTCAAGGTTTTGATAAAAATTTTAAGCTACTGGAGAAGCTACTGCATCCGTCCTGTGGGGAATGTCTGTGAAGAATCTTACACTTTCATCTTCCAGCCATGCCCCCAGCTCATCTGCACCTATGAAGCTGCTTATGGAGAGAACAGGTTTCTAGGCATACAAGATGAAAGAACAGTTAGACTTAAGAATTCAGCATTTGTGGTGGCTCCCTTTTCTAGACACACAGTCAGTATACAAGTAATAACAGGGACTTCCCTGGTGGTCCAGTGGTTAAGAATCTGCCTTCCAGTGCAGGGGATGCAGGTTCGATCCCTGGTCGGGGAACGAAGATCCCACACGCCGCGGGGCAACTAAGACCCCGATGCAGCCAAAAATAAATAAATTTAAACAAAACAAAAAACTGTAGTCCAATAAAATTTGAAAAAAAAAAAAAAGAATAACAAAACGCAATCACTTAGCACCAGAGTAAACGGGAGCACTTACTGTTGGAAGCAACAAAGCCCGGTCTGTTCCCAGCGCGAAGTGTTTCCTAGGATTGGTCTGCGTCCAAGTGCGGTGGTGGGTAGGGTCCAGATCTCACATCACCAGTAACAGAAACGCCCTTGTTACTGTGACCATGATGCTCTGGGGAAGGACATGAACACTAGTAATTAAGTACTGATAAATACGTTGTTACCAAAACCACTTCCCTGTTCCCTGAGTTTAAACTTACGAGAAAAGAAAAATGACTCCATGGTTCAGCATCCGACACAGCACCCCAGGGCTGGGTCTCAGGCTGACACCTGAAGAATGCGGCAAGTCCTAAAAGCAAGTAGGCGTGGCTGCGCCTCTGGAAACAATCTTCCAGATTTAAAGGGTTCATGTCACCGTGGAAACACGGTGAATCACACATGAACACAGACACAGGGATCAGTCAGTACAATGTGTCTCAGCAGGGAGATACTTTCTTCCAGGCCCAGGAGCAATTTAAACTCAAGTAGTCAACTCTATAAACTAATGGAAGAGAAAGGAGCTCTAAAGCACCAGATAATCCCAGATTATCTCTTACAATACTTTAAATTTTTCAGGGACCTCCCTGGCAGTCCAGCGGTTAAGAGTCCGCGCTTCCACTGCAGGGGGCACGGGTTTGATCCCTGGTTGGGGAACTAAGATCCCGCGTGCCGCGTGGTGCAGTAAGTACGTAAATAAATAATTTGTCACAGCATCTTTACCTGCCACTGTTTTGCTTACATTAATACAGTAAGCCACCGTTTTAATGCAGTTTATACATGTTTGGTGTCAATTGGTGTCAATTTTTCCAGACCAAGTCAGATATACTTTCTTGGTCATAAAGCAAGATGACCCGCTCTCCTCCCCAAGCCAGCGCCATACAGAGATTCCAGCCTTGAGCACATCCTGGCCACCAGGACTCGGGTACATCCTGGAAATTGGTGCATTTTACATCACAACCCTCGTGGACAGAATTGAGATTTTTTAATTAAGAGAGAGAACGTTTCATTCTGCTTTTTAATTATTTGAATTAAGTAATGGTTAAGAGAACAAAAGATGCTCGGCATCACTGAAAGTCCAGAGGCCCATCTGGTGTACTCAGACCGGCTCCTCAGAAGCCAGCACTGACTGCTGGGCTGCTTCTCGGGGTTGCAGCCCCGGAGCCGCTTTTATTCTCCAGCAAGTTCACCAGCTGTGCGAGTGGGCCTTTGGGTGTTGCTAGCGTGTTTTCAGAACCTGCAGTCGAACCACATAGGTACGTACTTAAGATGACAAGGGTGATGGTCTGGAAGCAGCCCTCCCGAGTCGAGGCAGGGGGTTACTGTGTGAACAGAAAGATGAGTCGTCAGTGTCTTCAAGGCTCATTTTATTACACCCTCCGGTGTCTGCTCCCAACGCTGCCTGCAACAGAGCACCATTCACAGAGTTGCGCTTTGCTGCTTTCCCCCAGCGAGCACAGAAGGCCAATGACGAAGGGAGCGGAGCCGGAATAACCCACAAACCAGCTGTGCGGGAGAGCAGAGGAACCTCACACGGGAAGAGGGCGTTACCACGGTGACCGTTTCACCACAGGACTTCGGAGGGACGGTAGCATCAGAATCCGTAATACACAGACCTCAGCCAAGGAACAAGTCAGGTAGAAAGAGGCACTTTTAACCTGAAGAAGGAAATGAACTGTGACAGCAAGAAAAACACAGGTCTAGGAAAATAATAAATTGTCTTTTCCTTCAGTGCTGACCAAGGACCCAGCCGCTTAGTACAGTTCTCTCGCCAGAAATCGTCCAGACTTAACGGGGAGGGGCCCACCTTCTGACTGTCCCTGGGGAAGGAGGCCAACACTTGCTCTAAATAGCTCGCGGGAGGGTGCGGTGTGGCCAGGAGGGGCGGCAGGCTTGGCGGCCCTGCGGATGCCTGGGGAACAGCCCCCTGGGCTACAGCAGCACTTGCGGTATAGACACAGGCTGGTTTGGATTCAGGGAAGGTGGAATAATTGTCTTGTGCAAAGAAAGGGGAGACGTGGATCAACACTTCAGCAACTGACTTCCCGATTAGGTCGCGCTCCCAGCGTCAGCTCCCAGGACGTGCCTGTGTCCGAGTGGGCGCCCCCTGTACCCCGGGGGGCACAGACGGGCACCTGTCCCCACACCACCCGAGGAAGCCAAGGAGACACTAGTCCAGCGGGGCGGGTCTGGAACCGCCAGGCGCCAGGTCCATGTTGGGAGAGGCCCCTGGTGCGGTAAGCAGCTGGGACAGACTGACGAAACCTTGGCTCCCGCGTGCGGTCCCACAGAGCTGGCTCAGCACCTGCCCAACCGCGGCCTCCCCAGAGCACGGGCCGCCCCACGCGGGACAGGGTACCTGCCCGTACCTCTGCAGGTTACAAGGATGGGAGATGCTGGGGAAGGCCTAGACCTGAGTCAGAAACTGTCTGTCGCCTGCCGCACAGATGCCAGGCGCCTTTGGGACAGTAGTGACCCCGAGGGGGTGCGAAGGGGTAGCGTGACGAGGGAGGCCCTCCGACAGCCCCTGGCGTGTTGTGACCGCTCAGCCCCTCTGCTGAGATGATAAGGACCACCCTTGTTTCGGGAAAGGAAAAAAGATGCTCCCTGAGCTCAAGCCCAGCTCACAGCCGACCCTTGCAGGGCGTGGAGAACGGGGGGCTCCACCAAGGGCAGATCCTGGTCCTCTGGGGAAGAGGACACATTCTTCTGGCATCAAGTGTGTTGCTGAGACTTGACATGAGATACTGCCTGCATGGAACTGGTCCAGAGGCTAGAAGCTGTTTCTACAAAGTGACCAGACAGCCCCTCTTGATGAAATGACCACGTCAAATTCTCGGTAAGGAAAGTTTGTGTAAACAGACATAAGAAATTAAGAGGGGGGCTTCCCTGGTGGCGCAGTGGTTGAGAATCTGCCTGCCAATCCAGGGGACACGGGTTCGAGCCCTGGTCTGGGAAGATCCCACATGCCGCGGAGCAACTAGGCCCGTGAGCCACAACTACTGAGCCTGCGCGTCTGGAGCCTGTGCTCTGCAACAAGAGAGGCCGCGATGTGAGAGGCCCGCGCACCGCGATGAAGAGTGGACCCCGCTTGCCGCAACTAAAGGAAGCCCTCACGCAGAAACGAAGACCCAACACAGCCAAATAAATAAATAAATAAATAATAATTAAAGGTGCTAATAATTAAAAAAAAAAAAAAAAGAAAAAGAAAAAGAAATTAAGAGGGGAAAAAAATCTTACCTACAATACCTTTCATTTCTATAATACATCTCTTAAAATAATTTAAAAATTCTACGGGCATGACATTTGTCCCCACGTCAAGCCTTCAGGGAAAAGGCAAGGAACAGGCACGGCTTTTATATTAGCAAGAGACTGAGGAAATGAATTTCTACGGGAAACGAACAGGGGCTGCGGTTCACAAACCACGTCTCTGGTTCCTGTCCCCCAGGACACACCCAGGTGGAGAGACCCAGGCGAGCGGAGGGAGCAGCCTTTGGGAACCAGACGGTCAGCAGATGGCTTTTCATCTAGGAAGCTTTCTGGGGGCGGTGCTGATGCCCGTAAGGCACACTGGGACTGACTGGTTTCTGAGGCCCCGGAGTTGTCACTACTTGACTACAGAGAACATAAACTAGCATTCTTTAATCCTGGTATTTTTCTCAAGAAACCTTCAGTGGCTTTTGCCAAGTGATCAGAAATCATTACATTCAATACAGCAGTTAAGAGTTCTGCAGGACCTACCAACACAACAGTTCAAACGAGGGTGACAAAAGGGCGAGAGTCTGAGACTCTCCACACCTGCGTCCCATGATCATCCTCCCTCTACCTTAGACTCAGATGTTCCAGCCCCACCAAAAAGGGGGTGGGCAGCTGAGAACGTTTTTAACGTCACAGCAAAACATGGGAGCCGCTACCACCGCAGTCCTTACTAGGCGCTCCCTCCTCCTGTCCACGACCAGAGGGGACGCTGAGGTCCTACCCCTCGGGAGCCCCGTGCTGGAAGGCCACGCTGTCCGGGTCCCTGCCGAGCAAAGCGTGGCCCCGCCTTACCCCTCTGCCGTGGAGCACGCAGACCTCAGCCTCCGCAGCGCAGACCTCCCGCCAGCCGCTCAGAATCGAACCGGCTCCTGTTAGTGCTTCAGTGCGTTCAGCCAATGGGCTTGAGGATCCAGAGTTTAAATGTAAACACTGGAAAGAGAACATTCTATCATAAAAGGGAAGAGAATGAAGACAGCTCAGCAGTTCGCGCTTCCCCTACGAAGCACCAGTGCCGCAGTCGGAACACACAGAGGAAAACCCCACTTCCCTCACCTCTGGCTCCTCAATGAAGGACACCAAGACCCTGACCAACATCCCTCCCCAAGAAGACACTAAAACTCAGAACGCAAGATACACTGCCTGGTAAAGCTGCACAGACACACACACACACATTCCAGACCTTTCTGACCAACTTCTAAACAGTATCGCTTTAGGAAGAATACTTAATTTAAAAAAATAAATTTAAAAAAATAAAGCACATTTAAAACATCAAGTTTTGGTGATCAGGATAGGTAAAGTAATTTTATTACAAATTTCAGGATTTAAAAAGTAATCTGTTACATTTACTAGGATAAATCTGAGATGACCTGTCTCAAGCACGTGTGTCCCGTCAGTGACACTGACCTCAGGCATGAAGAGACGCGGTCCCCCCGTGAGGGATGCGGTCAGCGGATGAGGCTACGCTGAGTCTCCACGGGCACATGCTGACCGTGATCATTACGGTTTGTCACTCTGGCATTTGGGCCGTGACGAGCTCAGTGTAAGCCTCTGTTATGGAACTCTGCGAGCCAAGCTAGAACCCCAAGGGCAGCCTCTCTTTCCTGCTTTTTACTTCAATGCTATTTAGGAGACTTTGTGTACTGAATGAGAGTTAGGATTCCCTGGCCTGTAAGCCCACGTGTGGAAACCCTTATCACCCGGCAAGAGACCGCCAAGGAGCGGCCTGACTGGGAAGGAGGCTGAGGCCAGAACCTGGGAATCACGCTAGTCCAGGTCATGGACAGCGATGCCCAGCAAGAGAGATGCTGCCGGCCGGCGAGGCCCCGTCGGCTCAAGGCTGCCCACAGACAAAAGGGCTGGAAGCAACCTCGATAGGCCAGCTAAGCCACCCTCCAGCTTCCGAACACAGAGACAGACTTGCCCCGTGGTCACGGGCAGGGGCCCCGGGTCTCTTCCGTCTTGTGCGTTTGAAGACTAAAGGCAGCATCTTTACAAGGGGAACTGCGGGAAGCATCGGGCGAGCCCTCTCCACGGGGCCTCGGGGCACCCTGGGGCGAGGCGGGCAGGGCAGTACCTGAGAGGCGGCTGAGACCCGGCAGAGCACCTGGGCTGCGGGACTGAGGGCGGGAAGACCAGAGGAGCCGAGAGCCTCCAGGCAGGAGCGCGCCAGCAGCCGAGGGGCCCACAGCCAAGCCCTCCTGCCTGGGGGTCTCCCCCCCAGGTCCCCCCCACGGGGACCCTCTCGCTCTGAGACTGTGGCTCTCACGGGACGTTATCCCTGGGGGACGTTTGGCAACACGGGGAGACACGTGGGGTGGGGCTGTCACCACTGGGGAAGGCGCTACGGGGCTGGTGGGCGGAGGCTGCGCACGCTACACCCGGGAGCTACCCAGGGGCCACGGACGCCAGGGGGGAGCACTTTACACACAAGACCCTGAACCTGGCAGACCAGCGTGCGCAGCCTCCAGCTCAAGCCCTAACACGTGGGTCGGCCCCCTGCCCTGCGGACCCAAGTCCTCCTGACCCCGGAGTGTCCAAGGGATGTCCAGCCAGCTCCTGGGAGCTCCAGTCCGGTCGACACAACAAAAACCTTACACCTTTTTGTCTTCTCTCTCCGAAAAATCTACTTCCTTCTCAGAGCCAGTGCCAGCCCAACTGCCACTGCCAGGATGGCAACGGCGGCTGCCCCTCCGAAGAGCAGGAGGGACTTGCCCTTGGGTGGCGGGCCAGCTTTCTCGGGGCCGCCGGGGGAGGGCCCTGCCCCCAGCCTCCCCCACCCGCGGGCCGCCTGCTCTCCGCCCGGCGGGGCTGCTGGGGGCTCCACCGGGGGCTCCAGCGGCGGGACCCCCTCCTGCTCCAGTTCAGCAGCTTCGGACGCGGCCGCTCCCGCCTCTTCTTCAGCAAGTTCCACGAACAGAGATGTCGTGGGACTGGCTGTCTGGCCGGCTGACCCCTCGGGGCCAGGCTCCCCGGCCGCCATCAGGGCAGGGGCCGCCGGGGCCGCCGCGGCCGCCGCCTCCGCGCCCTCGGGAATCTCCTCCTTCTCCACGTGCACGATGTCGGAGTTGGAGGAGTTGTTCTCACTCTTCTCTCCAGCCCCGTTGCTGTCCAAGCTCTTGACTTCTTCGGGGTCCACCGTGACCTGCTGCCACGACTCGGGACCCAGGGACACCGGTGGGCTCTCGGTGCGCCAGCTCTGGCTGCTGGACAGCGACACGGGGAAGCCCTCGGCCTGCCAGGACGCCGTCGCGGTCGTCGGAGACTCCGGGGGGCTGGCGAGCGTGGAGGCGCCACTGGGCAGGATGTAGATGTCGTTGCTGTCCTCCGCGGCGCCGGCGGGGCGCTCCTCGTCCTCCGGCTCCAGGGTAAAGACAGCGCCCTAGGAGATGAGGAGGGAGGTCAGTGCAAAGAAGGGGAAACAGATCTAAAATAAATGTAAATCTGGAGGCAGCCCCTTTCCTAAACTGAACTTCCAGGGATAAATGCATTGTTTAAACCTACAGTTTTTGGAATGAACGTGTTTGCTTGTAGACCAACACAGAGGAAGAATTTTTAACAAGACGGTCCTCTGACCAGTTTCTTCAAAAAGCAAAAAGCTGATTTATATTCTATTCAATTTATACACATTTAATGCAGTAAATAATGCAACACAGCGGAGAAAAAGGCAGGCAGCTTGTGCCCTCAGGAGCCCAGACGGGGAAGGACGCGTTTTGCTGGCAGCTGGGGAGGTGTGGGAGCCTGGCGGAGGGACGTGTGAAGAGCGGGGAAGAGCCACGGCCCAGCAGAGGCCCAGAAACGTCAGCCGGGGACGGGAAGCAGCCTGCCGTGACCAGGGAGGTGCCGGCAGCAGACGCCACGGCCCTGACTCAACGGCAAGGGAACGGTCATCGGCCACTCGGTCATGGATGAAGCCGCCCCGACGATGGGGAGGGTGTGGGGGACACAGGCCTCCTGCCCTCCTGGTGGCGGGAGCCACACAGCAGCAACACGGCCACGGGGGCTCCAGGCTCCCTGCGGGGGCTGTGTCAGCTCCGGTCACTAGGAAGAACACGACTCAATTTTGGTTCTTGACAAATTCACCATCTAGACGTGAAGACCGACACAGGAGGCACACATTTCACCGCGACACAGGCAGCCCTAAGGCAGGGGACGCACGGGGACCAGGAGGTTCGTGGCGGAGACAGACGGGAAGTCACCCAGAGTCTGGACGACACCCGCAGATGCTACGGAGTCTGCAGAGCATATGCAAGCAAACTAATTCCCACTTTATTTTGTGATTACGGCCGCCATTTATATGAAAGAGAATAGTTCTGCTCTGTAATCAAGACCAGAAACTTTCCGGTCACACTCGAGTTATCTGGAGATAAGGAGTATAATCCCTTGTGTTCCCTATGCTTAGAATCACATGTGCAGCCCCTTGACGGCCTGCTCCTCAAAGGGAGGGCCTGAGGGTCAGAGACATCCACGCGCTCACCGACAGGAACTCCCTCCAAGGGCTAAAACCAGAACCTCTTAACAGCAAGAACTGATTTAAAAAGCAAAAGCAAAACAAAGGAACCATAACAAAACAGGTAAAAATTTTAATCCTCAGAAAGGAGACCTTTGCTACTTTTTATTTAGGGCTCGAAACCAAAACAAGTGAAGTGGAAATTTCACAAGTTGCATCGTGAAGAACTGAGGGAAAAGTTAACTAAAACAATTTAGCGTAAAACTACTGTTCTCTTTATTTTTAACAGCTCAAAGCTGAGAGTCAGGAACATTCTTTGTCCCGTATCTGGAGGACTTCTTCATCCAACCAAGATACTGGATCAACACGGTTGTCAAGGACGACTATGGGGGACGATATGGCCCAAAAGCCAGTCAGACTTAGTTGCCTTTTTCCTTGCTGTCATGGACTCTCTACCTTACAACTTATTTCTGTATTTGGGACGTGATTATTTTAATGATGATTCACCAAAAATTTTGTGCTTTTATGTAAGAAGTTTTAAAGAAAGAATAGATGACCATTGAGACTTTCACTCCTGGTCATCTGAAGCAAAAATATAAAAATAGAGGCCTCTCCCTTGACAATTACTGTCATTAATGAAGCCTAGGCTTTCAATAAAAGATAAAGCACTGTTTTGGGTAATACTTTACCTAAAACTTAGCACGTTAGGGGACTAACATCTACAACTAGCCGTAGATCCATTCCAACAACTTAAATAATTTTTAGCACAAAATATGTATATTGCTGGAAACAGCTATCTCTTTAGTCCCACTGATAAAAAAAACAGAAAGGAGTAACTTCAAGGGCTCAAAAATTTAAAATGAATTGGGACCAACTAGAGTTTAAATATGCATGAAGGGGGAACTCCATGGTGGTCTGGTGGTTGGGACTCCACACTATCACTGCCAATCCTTGGTTGGGGAACTAGATCCTGCAAGCCGCACGACGCGGCCAATAAGTAAATAAATATGTACAAAGAATCAGAAAACTATGTTTTGTTTAAACAGATGAAGCCCAGAGAGATCAGGTAACTTGCCCAAAGTCCCTCAGCTGCTGTGAGAACTGGACGTCAGTGTCCTTTTGAAGACTTTACTGAAATTAATTCATTTCACTTTCACAGATAAGGAAACTAAAGCAACTGAGATGGGTAAGTAATTGGCCTGAAGTCCAAAGCTGGGACTGGATCTAACCAGGCCGCTTATCTGCAGGGCCCACGCTTTCATCAACTGTGCTCCCCTAACGCTCGAGCCCAAGGCTCCCCCCCAACCCCAGACTTCCACACTGGTGCTTTTCCTGAGTTTACAGCAAGAAGCAAATGGAAAAGGTTATTCTTGGTGTTTTCGTCAAGCAAATACACAAAGATATGTTCATGAAACCCTTCAAAGAAAAAGGGAAGTAGAGAAGAAACTGAAATACAGAGGTAAAGGGACTCTTGTAGAATAAGCGTAAGATAAAATGTAAGCGTAACCTTGGTTTTAGTGGTAGGAACGAAGTAAAAACGGCTTGGAGATCACTCAAAGAACCATTTCAAAGTGTGCAGCAGTGCTTCACCACGTCTGTATTAACCATATTTGCTTCGAGTTTTGTTTTGGTTCACACCAGTTACAAATTATTCTGCCACTGCAAGCAGTGTTTCACACACAGGGTCACAGCTGCCAATGAACTTAACTGTTCCAGCTGAGGACGCCGGGGCCGACTCCCAAGACCCCACTCACTCCCTGGTAACTCAGAGACCCACGTCCCCTGGCGTGTACCAGCCAACCCTTATCACTACGATCTCTCTCTCAAGTATTCACCGGAAAAGACAAACACAGATGCCTTGCTTCTCTACATTCAGTCAAACAGGGTACTAACGACCAAATGCCTCTTAGATCGCTATTAACCTAAAATAAGAAAAGAGAGGGAATTCCCTGGTGGTCCAGTGGTTAAGACTCCACACTTTCACCACCAAGGGCCCGGGTTCGATCCCTGGTCGGGGAATGAAGACCCACAAGCCGTGCGGCGTGGCCAAAAAAATAAAAATAAAACAAAAACAACAAAAAACCCCAAAGAAAATACTGTGAGAGAGACTCAGAGAAGTAACTTTCCACCTAATGTGATGACCAAGACCACAAAGAATACATTTTAAACACAGTGCAGTACACACGCACGCTCACACATAAAACAGATCTCATGAAACACTAAACCAAACCCTTACTACACTGAAACTACTTCAGTTGCAAAACCCACTTAACTGATTTTAGATCACAAACTATGTGTCACCTTCCACACTCTGTTCTAACCACTCTGACCTAAAAGTTCCCAAGAGACAGTCTTCAAACGTCCTTGATTAAAACAAACAAACAAACATAAACTTTTTGAGGTTTGCAGTTCTTAAAACAGAAATGAGAAGCTTCAAGTCGGAAAAAATAGACAAAAATTAATTTTATTCAAACTATTTAATATTATTACAGATGACATTTCCCCCAGTCATCTTTTATGTAATCTAAATGTTTCACAGTAAGTATTTAGGTTAGCACATGCCGCAGGAGAAAACCCAGGAGAAGCCCGCCCCGCGGTGGCCCCTTGCGGGCTTGCAGGCCTGGCAGCGGGGGGGTCGGCTGTCCCGGCTCACACCCAGCTGTGCCTGACTGCTGCCTGGCAAAGACAGTCACCACCAAAACTCGAAGGAAACTTCAATCAGACTCGAGAAGAGGAAAAACACACACTCAGGGACACATCTGAAAAGCTGATATCGTAAAAATGTAATGTTTTCACAGAACACTTTCACACCATCACTTTTGTGAGCTACAGAAGCTGCTCTTCCATACTGTAATTGATGAAACTAAGGCTCAGCGAAGTTAAATGAATTCCCCCCAAAACTCAGGGCTAATATTTGGCAGAGCTGGGGCCACAAAACAAATTGTGACTCCAATCTCAACTCCCACACTCTGGCCGGGGAAAAAATAAGGTAGAAGGCAAGCAAACAAGCGTGCGTGCACACACACCCCCGCTACCCTGCAGTCCCAGTACCAACAGCAGCAGACAGTCAGTCTCCACTTCTCTCTCTGGAAAGCTGGCCGCCAGCGGACATGTGCTCCTGACTGCGCCCCAGCGACCCCCGTAACACAGCCACCTCACAGCACAGAACATGCCACCCTGCCCTGCCCTGAGCCCAAGGAGGGCCTATTTTACTCAACTTCTGGTAGCAGCACCTAGCGGAGGGGGCACAACATCCGCAGTCAGTTAAGGGTTATTGGGTAGAAAACTGACACTGTAACTGAGGAGCACTGGGGGCTCAGTGTGCACAAAACTGAGAAGCAAAACCTTCCGAGGGACTTGCAGGTTCCCCGTGGAAGGACTCGGACGTCTCCACTCCGCCCTGAAGTGGGTTAAAAAGCTGAATGACCAGAAATCTCAAAGACTGTAAGAGAAGAGAGGTGATGCCACAGGGCGAACTGCTGCCCCGAGGCTGGAGACGGATGGGCGGGGCTGGTGGTCACCCGGGGACCAGTCCCAGGGAGGCCCTGCAATTCTGAGATTCACCTCTACCCCCCTGCTCCCTGCTCCTGGGCGAGCGGGAAAATGAGCCCTGATCTTCCTGACAAGCTGTGCCCTCAGGGGGAACCAGTTAACCACAGCCTAACTGCCCGAGAGGAAGGGAAATACCCGCCGGCAGCCCACTCCAACCTTCCAGTCCTGCCCCCTGTAAGGGAGGAGAGAGACACAGAAACTCTGGCCAAATTCATGGGGGGCACAGGCTCACCCACAGAGCCTAGTCACAGGACTCCAACACGCCCGCCACGCACCTCGCCACCATGTCACTGAAGCCTATTTACCTTTTACCCAGGACATGATGTCTGGCTATCCAGAAAAAATGATAAGGCAAACCAAAGGGAGAAGAAAAACACGCACACATTTGAAAAGATGGAGCAAGTATCAGAACCAGACATGGTAGGGATGCTGGAACTATCGATCAGGAATTTAACACAACTATGATTAATTTGCTAAGGGCTCTAATGGATAAAGTAGACAGCACACAAGAACAGATGGGCAATGTCAGCAGAGATGGGAATCCTAAGAACCAAAAAGAAAAAAATGCTAGAGATTTAAAAACAACAACACTGAAACAGAAATGAAGAATTCCCCCCCCCCCTTTTTTTTGGCCATGGCAAGCAGCTTGCAGGACCTTAATTCCCCAACCAGGGATTGAACCCAGGCCCTGGCAGTGAAGGCGCCGGTCCTAACCACTGGACCACCAGGGAATTCCCATGAAGAATGCCTTTGATGGGCTTATTATTAGATTCCACACTGCTAAGGAAAGAACCTCTTAGCTTGAGGATGTCTCGAGAGAAACTTCCCAAACTGAAAGGCAAAGACAACAAAGACGGGGGAAAGAAAACAACAGGACACCCAAGGACTGTGGGACAACTACACAAGGTATAACACACACACCTGGAACACGGAAGGAGAAGAGAGAAGGGAACAGGAGAAAAATATCTGTAACGATAATGACTAAGAATGTCCCCAAATTAACGTCAGACAGCAAACCACAGATTCAGGAAGCTCAGAGAACACCAAGTACAATAAGTGTCCAAAGAACTACACCTAAGCATGTCATTCTCAAATTACAGAAAATCAGAGATAAAGAAAAAAATTCTGTGACAAGTCAGAGGAAAAAATATCTTACCTAGAGAGGAACAAAGATAAGAATTACATCTAGCTTCTCATCAGAAACCAAGCAAGCAAGAAGAGAGTGGAGGGAAATATTTAAAGTGTTGAGAGAAAAAACCTACTGACCTAGAATTCTGTTCCTGAGAAGTTATCCTTCAAAAATGAAGGAGAGGGTGTGGAGAACAGGGAACCCTCCTGCACTGTTGGTGGGAATGTAAATTGATACAGCCACTATGGAGAAGAGTATGGAGGTTCCTTAAAAAACTAAAAATAGAACTACCATATGACCCAGCAATCCCACTACTGGGCATATACCCTGAGAAAACCGTAATTCAAAAAGAGTCATGTTCCACCAGGACATGGAAGCAACCTAAGTGTCCATCGACAGATGAATGGATAAAGAAGATGTGGCACATATATACAATGGAATATTACTCAGTCATAAAAAGAAATGAAATTGAGTTATCTGCAACGAGGTGGATGGACCTAGAGTCTGTCGTACAGAGTGAAATAAGTCAGAAAGAGAAATACCGCATGCTAACACATATATATGGAATCTAAACAAACGGTACTGATGAACCTAGGGGCAGGGCAGGAATAAAGACGCAGACATAGAGAACGGACTTGATGGGGAAGGGTAAGCTGGGACGAAGTGAGAGAGTGGCATGGACATATATACACTACCAAACGTAAAACAGCTAGCGGGAAGCAGCCGCATAGCACAGGGAGATCAGCTCAGTGCTTTGTGACCACCTACAGGGGTGGGAGGGAGGCTCAAGAGGGAGGGGGTATGGGCATATATGTATGCATACAGCTGATTCACTTTGTTGTACAGCAGAAACTATCACAACATTGTAAAGCAATTATACTCCAATAAAGATATTAAAAAAAGAAAGAAAAATAAAAATTAAGGCAAGACATGTGATCTTAAAAAAAAACATGTATTAAGTTGTACAAGTAAGAATATACAAAAAACCATTGAATTATACACTTCATATGGGTGAACTGTGTGGTTGTGAATTATATCTCAATAAAGTAAACTATTCACACACACACACACACACACACACACAAGGAGAAAAAAAGATTTTCTCAGACAAGCAAAAACTGAAGGAATTGCTAGTAGACATGCCTTGTAAGAAATGTTAAAAGAAGTTCTTTAGAGAAGGATAATGATATAAGTCAGAAACGCAGGTCTACACAGAGAAAGGGAGACCACTGAGGAAGAAGTAGGTGAAGGGAGAATAAAAACTTTTATTTTTCTTATTCTTAATTGATCTTCCAGATAACAGCAGCTCAAAGTAATAATAGCAACAACGTATTCGATTATGTGTGCTTATACAAGTGACATGAATGACAGCAATGATACAAGGGATGCTCTTACAAGGTACTCACTCACTCACACTGCTCCTGAAGCAGTACAGTGTTACCTGAAAGTGGACTTGGATTAGCTGTAAACGTATATTGCAAACTGTAGGGCAACCACTTAAAGAGATAAAAAGAGAAATGTAATGGACATGCCAAGAAAGGAGAGAAAATGGAAACATATAACATCCTCAATGAAAACCACAAAAGGCAGAAAAAGAGTGGGGGACAAACACAGGAACAAAGAATAAGGGCAACAAGTAGAAAACAATGACAAATATGATAGATATTCATATAATTACATCAATAATTACTCTGGGGCTTCCCTGGTGGCGCAGTGGTTGGGAGTCCGCCTGCCAATGCAGGGGACACGGGTTTGAGCCCTGGTCTGGGAGGATCCCACATGCCGCAGCGCAACTAAGCTCGTGTGCCACAACTACTGAGACTGTGCTCTAGAGCCCGTGAGCCACAACTACTGAGCCCGCGTGCCGCAACTACTGAAGCCCACGCGCCTAGAGCCCGTGCTCCACAATGAGAGAAGCCACTGCAATGAGAAGCCCGCGCACCGCAACGAAGAGTAGCCCCCGCTCGCCGCAACTAGAGAAAGCCCGCGTGCAGCAACGAAGACCCAACACAGCCAGAAATAAATAAAATAAATTTAAAAAAAAAAAAAAAAAACCACATGTGAATTTAGGAGTAAAATCTTAGTTTAACTTAAACTGCATGAATAGTCTTTCCATTGATCACCATCCAATCACAATATTAAATAACACTGAACAATAATGTTAATGATATTTAACCTACGCTTTTGAAAACAACCATGAGGGGCTTAATTTTTTTTTTCTTTTAAGAAGCTTAAAAAAAACAAAAAAAACTTGAAAGCGCATACCCAGCCACCTTGCTGAATGATGTACTCGGCAGCATGGTCCTCCAGGAAAGTCACACCAAACTCCAGCAATGCACTCAAAGGTTCTTGACCACGTCTTGTCAACTCCAAAAGCATTTGCCGTAGCAAAATCAGAGGCACCAAAACCTTTAAGGCAAAGATGAGAGAGTAAAAAACAAACTGAAATTCTTACAGTTCATTTTATATGTTCAACTGCTAGAAAATACACTCCAGTGCATCATTATGGAACTCCATTTTTATCATAATAAAGGAAATAAAATAGTGACCCCTACTAGAATTTTTGAGAATAATGCACGTATGTTTTATACCACAGGGTGGTAGAAATAATATTATATGAAAACAACTGGGCCTGTGTGTGTGTGTGTGTGTGCGCGCGCGTGTGCGTGTGTAACAACATACGTATAGGAAATTCACTAAAGCATTATTTATAATAGCAAAAGACCGGAAACGACCCAACAGACCAAATTTTGGTCATTCAGTAAAATATCAAGTAGTTGTTAAAAAGAATAAGATTGTCCACTGCCCAATTACCAAGATTTACTTTCAGTGAAAAAAGATAAAGGAGAGTATGTACAATAATGATACCATTATTATCAACATTATTGTTAACAGAACAAAACATCTACATACACGTTTGTATAACCCTATAGTATTTTTGAAAAATACCTAATAAACTGGTGATAGTGGTAGCCTAAAAAGAGGAAAACTAGGTAAGTGGTGACAAGGGTGGGAAAGTATTTTCAAGTGTATGTCTTCTGTACTTTGTGCATTTTGTACCATGTGCTTTTATTCTATTTGAAAACAAGAACTTTCAAAATTATGAGCTATCTTATACAAGTCATCAAAAACCAGAAGTGTTATTAATCACTCCTAATAACCTTATGGCTCAATATTTTAAAATCATAAAAATTTATTTCGGAGACTAACTAGAGTCCCTTTCCTTCCAAAAAAACCCCCTGCATACTGAAAAGAACTAGGTACTTTCAGTTAACTATCTGCATGCAATCTCTTCTGTCTAAAACATCAAGAGGTCTCCACACAACTGGGAAGGACCGTGAAAGGAAATGAAACCAATTCCAGTTTCCTGTCACTGACCCGCCAAGGTCATAGCTGAGGGATTACAACACATTTCTGCAGAAGAGGACAAACAGAAAAGACAATGAGTTTATATCCTTACTAATATTCTTTGGGTTTTTTTTTTTTTTAAGTAAAAGCAGCCCTGAAGGAATGTCTATCAAAGTCTGAAAGAAAAATGCAAAAAACACACATCTTCACTTTTTGGTATTCTAAAAGAACTCCAGCCCAAAATGCAGTAAAAACCCCTTCTTAGCACCAATGGAGGGTATAGGGCTATAAAGAAGACTGTGTTAGGCTTTTTCTACAATCAGAAACCTGTATCACTTTTGAAAACAGAAATGAACACGGCTGTTCATCCAGCCTGGTATTCTGTCTCAGCTGGAGCAGGAGAGGAGCTTCTGAACCAGCCCTGCAGACTCACATCACACCAACTCCCAAGGCCTGGGACGTTCCATACCTCAAAACATTCTCATTTCCCATAATCATCTACGAACATGCATATTTTAAAGTTATTCATGTTTAAGCTCTATTACCTCTTAAAAAAATGAGTTGCAAATATTTCATACTTGCTATATAAAAATAATACTCTTATTTTTTCCAAATTTACCTCTTTCATGTATCAAATGTAGTTGCCCCCATTTTACTATGTAATAATCTAGAGATAAATCTGTAATCCTCTTTCACTACTGTCTTTAGTCCTTAACCATATTCCCTCTCATTCACTATACTTTTTACGCTGAAATCTACTAATTTTTTAGTCCGTTCTTCACATAGCAATTCCTCCACTGCTTGTATCATTTAAGTTATCCTTTCCTGGATCTTCTCCATCCCAATTACATCTTTCTTGAAATGCAGTGAGTGCAGAAACTTCCTTTTTCAAGACTAACATCTTCTATTTGGTTGACAACACTCTTGGTTATACATGTCCTGTGTGCTTCACCTATGTGACACACTATCTTCAAGGACCCACTGCACTTTATAATTTAGATTGTCTTTATGTACTCATACCCACTTGCCCTCTAATTGCTATGATCACACACAAAGCTTCATGAGTTATTTCTACAACTGACCTCCATCAATTCCGCATTTTATATCATGTGTACACCTGATATATATATTTTTTTAAATAACACTTTTGAAATAAACTTTTATTTATTTATTTATTTATGGCTGTGTTGGGTCTTCGTTTCTGTGCGAGGGCTTTCCCTAGTTGCGGCAAGCGGGGGCCACTCTTCATCGCGGTGCGCGGGCCTCTCACTGTCGTGGCCTCTCTTGTTGCGGAGCACAGGCTCCAGACCCGCAGGCTCAGTAATTGTGGCTCACGGGCCTAGTTGCTCCGCGGCATGTGGGATCTTCCCAGACCAGGGCTCGAACCCGTGTCCCCTGCATTGGCAGGCAGATTCTCAACCACTGCGCCACCAGGGAAGCCCCCACCTGGTATTTTTTGTACTTCACTTCCCACAGTATTAAAAAAATGTTAAAATAAAACTGGATCCCCAAGTATCCATTCCTAAAAGGTCCCACTATTTCTATCTCTAGCACTAAAAAGCAACCAAGCAGTCTTACATTTTGAATTCTTTTCTGTAAGTCATTTCCTTACTGGGTAACAGTAGTCGCACAACTCATGTAAGTTATTTGTTTGTTCAATAACTTCTGCAGTAGATGCTAAGGTGCTTCTGACCATCAGAAAAGGTTATCTCCACTCTCTGTCTCCCCATATACACCACGTGGTGTCTTCCTCCAACAGGTTATATGCACTTAGCTAACAGTGTTATCCTTCTACTAAAGAACATATGAGCTTGCCTGGTGCAGAAATGACATATACCAATTTATAGCTCCAAGAATCCCTTCCAGGAAAATACTGTGATGATAATTTTTGGTCCATGAATCTACTCTTTAACCCTTCTATGTCTCAGCAATTCTAGTAAATGTCACACCCCATAAATTTTATCTAAACCTAATCCATTGATTAGGTTTGAATGCCTTTGAAATATCTGCTTCAAAATAAAATTTAAGAGACAACCAGACATTATGTGTCACTCAGTGTGATGCCACAGGAAATAGAGAACACCACCACTGACACGGTCTTGCCACAAAGATTAAACCTGAATATGATCAGGCCTCTAGAGCAACCTACCAATGGAAAGGAGATGGATACAGTCAGCCCTTGAACAGCATGGGTCTGAACTGGAGGAACCACGGATACTGAGGGCTAACTATAAGTGATACACTGAGTTTTCCCAACAGTAAATACTACAGTACTACCCCATCCGCAGTTTGGTGAATCCGCAGATGCAGAACTGCATGTATGGAGGGACTGAGGACAGGGGGGCCAACTTTAAGTTATATGAAGATTTGCGGCTGGAGGGAGGGTCGGTGCCCCTAACCCCCGCATTGTTCAAGGGTCAGCTATGCATGTTAGCTGGCATCTCAGTGATGCAGTCAATAAAATCCAGAGGGTAGAAAATTTAACAGAACAAATAATCTGTAAGGAATTAGAGAAAAAAAAAAAAAAAACCCCAAGAGGAAGAGTAAGTCTGCAAATTAAGAGACTTAGGTCACATATTATGTGATCACATGTATATGAAATGCCTGGAACAAGCAAATTCATAGAGACAGAGTCAAGCCATATGGCCAGGGGCTGGAAGGAATAGGAAATGGGGAGTGACCACTCTAAGGTACGGGGTTTCTTCTGGGGAAGATAAAAATGTTCTGGAATTAGACAGTGGAGATGGCTGCACAACTCTGTGATTGTACTAAAAACCATTAAACTGTATATTTCAGAAGGGTAAATTTTATGGTATATGAATTATATTTCAAAAAAATTTTTAAAGACAAGAGATGTATCAACCAAATACAATGCATGAGCCTTGTCTGGATCTCGATTCAAACAAATCAGCTTAGGAAAATACCTTTGTGAAACAACTGGGAAAATTTGAATACTGAATAGACTATGTCCTGATATTAGAATGACTGTTAATATCTGAGGTGTAATCATGGTATTCTCAGTTGTTAAAAAAGGGATATAATTATCCTTGGAAATACATACTAATGCATTTATAAGGTGTGCTTCAAGGCAATCTAGGGGGAGAGTGTGGGGAACAGATGAAACAAGACCAGACACATACTGAAAGCCGCCGAGGCTGAGTGACGGACACGGGTTTGTTACATTATTCGCTCCGCTTTGTGCACGCCTGACATTTTAATAATGAAAGATTTTAAAAGATGAGTGGCGTCATATGCCAGTAAAACTTAACCAAGGCAAATAGTTCACTCCTCTTTGCTACCGTGTCTCTAAAGTCTGTTTATTACATGTGAGCACTGTGCCCTAACACTCTAGCCTTTCCCTTTGATGCCCATTCTCCTCCTTTTCTATAAGCAGGTAAGTTCATAGGAAAACCAATTCCCATGAGGAAAAATAAAAGAAAATTAAAGAATAACCTACAATTCTGAGATAACCACTATGGATTATTTAATGTTTTGGCACACATTCCAATTATTTTTCTTGGCATATACATACTATACAGCCTACATTTATACATGTACTTAAAAAAAAATCATTCTATTAATATGGGTTTGTGACAGCTTTATTCCTCCACTTCTTTTGATCTATTTAAAAAGCATTATACCAAGATGCTTTTAAAATCCCTATACAGATGAACTGACATTCAGTTTGGAAACTTGGCATGCTTTGTGGACATTTTTTTCATTTGAGTCTTATGTACTTACCAGATAGCCATATTCATATAATGATGCTATATCAGAATTTTGCAAACATTCATGCAAAATATAAAATGCAAAATATGGGCTAATTGCTTAAATTAGCCAATCTGATTTTGACTGGGGTGGAAAGAGGCATTTCAGTTTCCTATCATAATAAGCCAGGTTCTTTTTAGCCCTAAAGGACTTAGGAGAGTTATACTGGATTCACCAGAGCAAGTCATATTCTAACTGGCATGCTTCATTTACATGAGGTATTCAAGCCACAACCTTGGCAAGATGAGGGACTAAAATGAAGCAGGGAATGGGAAAAAAGGATGGGTGAAGAGGGAGAGTGAAGACTGGGGTTTACTCCAATTTTTTAGGATAAGCATAGGATGGCGGGGGGGAAGGCAGGGAGACATACGAGAGTTGATTGTGACAGTCCTAGACAAGGGTGACAGGAAAAGAACATAAAATAGGGGGAGAAGGCTAGTCATATTAGGTATCTAAATATTTGTTGTTTGACATACTAAGAAAGCTCATTTTTATTTATAAAATAAGAGAGGTTTGTTTTTTTCCACGAAGGCAAATGAAACAGTCAGATATTTTAACAAATTTTTTACAGCTAAGTAACATACTAAAACTCCATAATAGTGACTATTTGGTAACAAGGTTACATGTGTTAAATCTAACATAATAGCCACTGTTTACAGAGTGCTTACTATGGGGCCAGACACTGCACTAAAATAAGCACTGAACAACACATTATGTCACTCAGTTCTAATAAAACATCTGAAGTTAGTAGTATCATCTCCACTTCACATATGTGAAAATTAAGACTTCGAGTGCTTAATTCACCTGTCCAAAGATATGCATCTAGTCAGTGGCAAAGCTGATACTGAAACAGGTCCGATTACAGGCCTATGATGCTAATGATTATGCTATAATGCCTCCAAAGCCTGTATTAAGGTGAGTAAAAATAATATACATCAATTAGGTACATAAGGTCACACAGTCTGGCTCATAGTAGTGACAATTCTGAGTAGAGGTGGCTATTTATGAAAATAACTGTACTGCACTTTCTCATCCCTAGCACCACATCACTAAGGGCCAGACTTCCTCCTCAGTGAGCTGGACCACCCCACACTGCCTCCCCTGAGACTCGGCCTCGTCGTCAAGGTGATAAGTGGATAATACAATGGGCCAGCAGCATGGTACAGACGAAGAACACTGAAGCTGGAATCCAAAGATCTCAGCTCCAGTGCTGGTTCCAAAATTTACTAGTCAAGGGGTCTGAAGCAAGTACTTTTAACTTTTTTTTTCCTGATTAATCACCTGATTAATCAAGGGGTCTGAAGCAAGTACTTTAACTGTTTTTTTTTTTCCTGATTAATCACCTGACCTAACTAACTAGCTAAACAACAAAACGGAAGTTAATAAAATTCATTCTGCCATCTCCGAGGGATGGCTGTAATGCTCAGATGGTAAACTATCAGCACAACTGGGGCTACCCCTGTAAGAACCACAAGAAGCTGTGCCCCCAAAACATACTCACCTGTGAACAAATGACCACCTGGAGAGAAATGTCACATCTAAGGCAGAGAAATGAAGCGATCATGGGAAATTCAGGACAGACGGAAAGGCAGATGGCACAACTATGGAACATGTGGTTCTGTGCCAACCTTAATCAGAAACACTGCATAACACAGCTGGATTTATGCATTAAACAACAAGCTCTAACAGTTTTCTCTTATACGATGCTAACAATCCCTCCTGTACTTTATCACTAACACACTACAATCTTGTAAGAGAAAAGATAACTTGGTTTATACCTTATTCCAGCCGCTGGCATGAACTGTGGTCTCCAGTGTACATTCCCGATATGCCTGATATGTCAATGGCCTGTAGAGATTTTTTTTAAAAGTCTGTGTCACAAAGAAGGAAAATTCTAAATTTCCAGATGAATAAACATACAGTCACTACTTTGCTGTTGAACTTTTTGCTAAAGTAACACAGATTTTTCAACATATAGTTTTCTATGAGACATGGCTTTTAACATTTGGTATGCATTTTTCTTTAAGCATTCTCTACAGGCTGAGATTTATGCTACCAGCTTGGGAAAGCAGTTTACAACATAAGAAGAGAAAAATATATAATAACAAATTTTTTACAATTGCTTGAAACTTATCCAACAAGGCTTCTACGTTGCAGATAAATATAAACACTTGGGTTATTAATACAGAATCAATAATAACAAATAACAAAAATTATCTCATTAATAAAATTGAAAGAACAAGTTAAACTTTTTAAAGGCAAAAAATGTAAAATATTTAAAAATTAAAGAGACATTGTCACTGGAAGACCTTTCAAACTGGGGACATAAGAAGTTGGAATAAGCAAGGTCAATAAACGAGCTCTATTTTTAACCTGGCGTCTCGTGACACCCAACCCGGGGGCGAGGCTCTCCTGATTATTCCCGTTACACAGACACGCGTTTCTGAGGGGATGTGAGTGCTGTGTCCTCAGCGTGGGCCTGTGTGCAAATTAACACCAACGACAAAGGCACTCCACAGCAACTTACACATGAAGGCACCAAGGCTCTTGGATAACAGATTTAGTAAAGATTTACCTACCCGCCCCCACTCCCCCCGCCTTTTGTTGGCAAAGAATTAACATATATGTAAAAAAGGAGAGGAGCCTTGCTTTTATAGGATTTTAAAATCCATTCCAAAGGCATTTTCTGCTCTGACCACCCCGGTCTGTGATCTCGTCAGCCTATGAATATTTAAGATTGATAACAGGTACACTTACTGGTAGCCTATTGCTATGTTTTATATTTTTATACATTTGTGTTTTATATTCTATTGCATACTAGGAAACTGAAGCTCAGAAAAGCTAAGAGACTGTCCCAGATCCACAGGGCTGCAAGCAGCAACACAGGAATAGGAATTCACACCCAATTAGTGCTGGCTCCAAAGGACACGCCGCTGCTCCTATTCCGAGTCAGGATTTTGAAATGGGCCACGACACACTGATGCCCCATGTAGCTAACGAGCATCTGGACCAGGGTAATGAGGTCCAATAATCCTCATTATTATTGAGGAACACACCAGACTGCAGAGACTTGCTAAAAAGAAAGAACCTACGACAACTCACCAATAATTTTTATAATAAATACATGTTCCAACTATAATATTTTCAACACACTGAATTAAATAAAATATATTTAAAATCTGTATTTAATCTTTTTACGTGGCTGCTAGAAAATTTTAAATTACATACATGTGACCTGCATTTTATCTGTTGGACAGCGTGTGGCTCTAGATGTTTCAGAAAACAGTTCTGATGACAAACGTATCGTTCTTTTCTGTAAGTCAATATAACGTAACAGCACAGTGACACTGAAGGAGTTAAGATACGAGGGATGACCGTCTTAATAAGATGTTATGTGCGACCTTCCTGCTATCGCACTGCCATTAAAGTAAGCGTAGAACTGTTTGAAGACCCGGGCGACACACTAGGTGGTTGTAACACAGGCCTGAAGCAGACACGCTACCGTCTAACCTGCCTATTGCTCCCTGCAGCACTGCTTGCGTGCATCAGTCCCTTCACGTCCTTTCCTGAACTGCCTGCTGCGCTGTGCGCCACGCGAGTCCTTACGGGGAGTCTATCAGGCTAAAGTACTTTAGCATCCTTCAGAATGAAACATGATTTGAAACATTATACGTACACACATATATCCACATAAAAGATCCAGCAGATTAAAACACTCAAAGGAAATCTTAAACGTAGAAAAATAAGTAGTTAAAAAATCAGCCCTATCTAATGAGCTACTGGAATTCAGCAAAGAAGAAAGAGGAGGGGAAAAACTTTTCTTTCTTTCTTTCTTTTTTTTTGGGCTGCACTATGCAGCTCACAGAATCTTAGATCCCCCGACCAGGGATCGAACCTGTGCCCTTGGCAGTGAAATGGCGAAGTCCTAACCACTGGACTGCCAGGGAATTCCAGGGGAAAAACTTTTCAGATTGCTGGTGCTTGGCTGTATGAAGAGTTCAGGATTAGTTTCCCTACTTTAACGAAACTGTTTGGGGGAATAAGTGGTATTTTCCACCTTAAAAGATACTGCCATCAACCTGTATAATACTTCTAGTTCATCATCAGTTATTTTCAGGATATTAATAACTTTTTGAAGTTGTTAAGCTTTTGGGGAAAACAAGACAAATATTCATCCAAGACTGTAGTTTTTAAAATATAATTTACTTTGCAGTGAAAAGATCAATTCGTCCTGTAGATCATGAAAAGGACTCCAAATACATATACTATAATACTGTTCTTCACATACATTGTACATATATAAAACTATAATGCTGTTCTTCGGAGAGCTCATAATAGCCCAGTAATGTTGAAATGAACAGAGAAGCTATGATTGAGTGAAATGACTTGACACAAATAGTCTGCATCAAAGCTGGAGACCATTTTTTGCCTTATGCTTCTCAGTTACTTTACTCCCAGTCCCAACTGCTTTTACAAGTTCTTTATGTTTGTATTGGCCAAACAGTAGGCTCCTTCAAATCTAAGATGAAAGCTCAATAAACAAACTACATGCAAGTATGGCTGCTCTGGCTTAAGAAGAGTGGAGCGGGCCTAACCACCTCCCCTCACCTCCTCACAACACTCTGAAAGCCACTGCTGTGCCTCCAAATTTCCTGTCTCAGTTTACTTCCCCACACCCAGAATCTTCTGTCCACATTTATTTTTAAACTTTCTATGTATAAAGTTACGAAAATCCAAATAGGACTTTCATTTTACTGTTTCTTATGTATAGCTGGGATTTTTACATTTGCTCATGTCACCAAAATATGCGGAAACAAACTGAATCATCCTTAAACCCAAATTGCTTTCTTCTAACAAACGGTAACCTAAAAGCTTTGCCTTTGTGAAAGTAAGGGATTACTTTACTACAACAGTAATTTGGCATCTGAATGTTGGCCCCTTGAGTGGAGGAACAGTCTTCACCTTGTTTTAGTCGTCAATCTTCATTAAACCAAACATTTTTTTAAATTCATACCAATCTGTTAATGATTCTCATCAAAGAATTAAGGGAAACAAATTTTTAAGATTTACAATAAATGACTTGGTTCTACTTAATATACTTTCACGATGAGCTTCTTGCCTTTGGCTTTAATAGCCAGCACGACAGCTAGGAAAGAAGTTCCCACAGTAGGAATGTGGCAGCAGTTCCACAGGTAGGTGTGCAACCCGAAAGTGTAGCAACATCCGGGACGCCCCAAATACAGACACAATGTCAATCCCGCAGCACAATGAATAAAACCCCAGTCATTCCACTTACGCTGGTCACGAGGGAGTGCTGGTAAAAAGTCGTCAGCACAAGTGAAACAGTTTGTGTTTACAACCGGTGAAAGCATTTGTTGAAACCTGACAGCCCAACAAGTAAACACAAACGGTCAAATTCATGCTGGAACAGTTAAATCACTGCTCAAAACGCAAACAGAGATGATTTGGGAAAGCCAAAAAAGAAAAAGTGAAGACAAGTAAGTGAGAAAAGAAGTGACACTGTTCACCTAAAACGGAGGCTTAAGCGCGCAGAGGCCGTGGGGACTCACCGGCTGAGGAGCGTCTGCAAGGCCCCGAGCAAAGGCGCCCTCAGCTCCTGCGACGCCTTCTCCCCGAGGTGAGCCAAGCAGTCCTCTACGGAGCTGTCGGGGTTTGCGGGGCTGAACACGGGCGAAGTGTGGCGGTCGAAGCCTGTGCTGGCGAAGGCTGAAGATGACAGAAGGAAAACCCAAGTTAATGAGCAGTGTCAGAAGCTGTGCTGTAAAAGCTCAGGGGGTTAAGATGCCAGCCACTGGGAACTAGCTAATAGTTAGTTATAAGCCACTTAAAAATGCCAGATAATCATTATGGGATATTAATGTTTCCTTTGAAAGGCCCTAAATTTAGAGGTTTGTTTTTTTTTTTTTTTAAGGAAAGATTTTTATGAAAAATCTTAGTTTCAAGAGAAGAAAAAGGCTAAACTGACATGGCAAAATACACAAACCAATTTTGTATATTACCGCAGACCCATTCAGTCAAAGAATGATAAATGAGAGCAACTCCCAGCTCTATCACCCCTCTCTTAAGATTTGTTTTTACCTTTATAAATGTGGCTCTTCTTAAACCAGATTCTAATCAGTTATTCCACCTTAGAGGACCTCATGACTTTCATTCCCTTTTAGAGTGAACTTCCCAACTCACAATCATGCACATGAATATATTTTAAAAGTATACAAGCTGCCCACTCACACAGCCAGCTTCTCCTCTGCTTCCTCACTCCCTGTTACACAGACACAGCCCTGCTCTAACTGCAGGAAGGAGAGGTCAGGTCATCCCTGGTCCAGGGTACAAATGGGAGGCAGGGCATAGACTCCCAGGAAAGCAGGTGGCTTGTACCCACTCCCAAGGGTTTATCAATAACCTCCATAAAGCATTTATTGCATTAATCCAAAGCTTGCTCCTAGAAGGCTGCAAATTTCACTAGAGTTAAGTATGTATTTCTTCAAGAAAGATATACATGGCTACAAAGTTCACAGATGCTGCACGGTCTGAGCAAGCCTGAGAACACCCACTCTGATGTTAGTCTTGGGGAATACAGGTTCAATGAGGAAGTGCATATAAGCCTTCGTTGCCATTTTCTTTTCTGCCTTTTGCCCATTTTGCCATGCAGTACTGTTATCAGAAATGGACAAGAATTAAAACAGAATTATAACATTAATCAGTTAAAAATGTCAGTAAAGGAAAATAAAAGAACATTAACATTAGGTTTCTGGATTTTTGTAAATTTCTATTTATATTTTTTCTTTACTAACAGGGAGCTGATTTATAAACATGATTTCTATTTTTTCTTGTTAAAAATTACTGGGCAGGGAATTCCTTGGCAGTCCAGTGGTTAGGACTCGGCACTTTCACTGCCATGGGCCCGGGGTTTGATCCCTGGTCGGGAACTAAGATCCAGCAAGCCGCGTGGCATGGCCAAAAAAAAAAAGAAAACAAAAAACCAAACAAAAATAAAAGAATAAAAATTACTGGGCAATACACATCTACACAAAAACTTGTACATGAATATTCATAGCATCATTATACATAATAGCCAAAAAGTGGAAACAACCTAAATATCCATCAACTGATGAATGGATAAACAAAATGTGCTGTATCTACACAGTGGGATATTATTCCTCATACAATGGGATGAAGTACTGATCTGTGTTACCACGTGGATGACCCTTGAAAATACTATGCTAAGTGAAAGAGCCAGTCACAAAACACCACCCAGTGTATGATTCCATTTACGTGAAGACCCATAATAGGCAAATGCACGGAGACAGAAAGCAGATGGACTGGGGATGGAGACGGGGGCTGGTGGGACTAGAAGTGGGAAGTTACTGTCAACGTATATAGTGTTTCTTTTGGCGGTGTTAAAAATGTTATCACTGCCACCACCATCTATAGCACATGAAAAATGAAAGCAGCACGCTTACATTTCTCCCTTTAGTGTTATTAATATAAAGATATCAATCATACTGAACGGAAAGTAGTACCTTAACATGACTGTTCAGTGCATTACTTAACACCAGAAAAGGTTCCATCTAATCTGTTGGGTATAGTTTAGAAACTTATAAACAGATTCCCCCAGGAAAGAAAGAGGTACTTTCTAGTTTCACCCCTATAATCCTAGACCCATGAAGCTGTGTAATGTTGTGAACCCTCCACTGTAAAAAAAAAAAAAAAAAAAAGAAAAGAAAAAGAAACCATACCAAACAGAACCCACTAATTAACTAGGAAAATAAGGATAAAGAGACCTTCAGAAATTTCTTTGTCCAGGGATTTTAGCTCTTCTTCAATTTCAGTTTTAACTTTTAATAAAACTTCTTGATCCAGAGATTGTGAAGCTATATCCTGTTGAACCCCTGAAACCAATAAGAAAGGTTACTAGTGAAAGAGGGGGAAAGAAAACATTAGAATATGGGTAGGATTTTAAGCATTAAGTCAGAAAATACAAAATCAAAACTCATTATCTTGACTAGGGGCTAGCAGATAACTTAAAGATGAGGAAGCTGAGGCCTGGGTAGGTTGTCCCACGACTATGGAGGAGCTGTGACTGGAATTCAGGCCAGTGTGAGTACAGAACCGCTAATGCAGGCTGTGTCCTCCTCATCATCTGGCTGGGCTGCTAGGAAGGAAACAGCTCAGAAACAGTTTTGACTTAACAGAAAAGGAAACCTACAAGGCTGTCTAGGTCAGTGATAATGTCTCCTGCAAATGACATTCACGGCCCCTTACTTTCACATCTTCATGCAAACTGCAGCTCAAGAGAAGGCCCATTATCATCAAAAGATTTATATCCTCCAAATTAAGAAAACCATGAATATACCAAAACTATAGGGCACAAGCTATTCTCATGCAGTAAAAGGAAAAGTAAGGTCCTGGTCTGTAGCACAGAATGGAGAACAAAGAGGAAGACTCCAAAGGAGAAAAATAAACCAGATGCTTAACAATTTACTAATTTCTCCTGCCCCAGA
This sequence comes from Eubalaena glacialis, assembly GCF_028564815.1. Taxonomy (NCBI): domain Eukaryota; kingdom Metazoa; phylum Chordata; class Mammalia; order Artiodactyla; family Balaenidae; genus Eubalaena; species Eubalaena glacialis. Next base: position 116,747,518 of record NC_083726.1, on the reverse strand, counting down.
TATTTGGGGCAGAGTGTCATCATTTCATCTAAAACACTGAATCCAACTATGATAGCTCACTCCTCCCATTCAGAATATATTTATATTCAGAATATATTTATTTTATATATTCCCAGTATTTTTACAGTTGTGTGTATCACTGACAAGTTTTATAAACAGAGGTTTTAGGCTTAAATATGCTTTCATCCTTTGCAAACAAAAAATTCTGAATTCAAAGATGAGCTTACTAATTTAATTTAGGTCAAGAAACTTATCAGAGCATCTGTAGGTCTTTAAAATTCATTTGAAAAATAAAAGGTTAAACATTTCTATATCTCACAGATTATCTGATTAGATTTCAACTTTCAAAGTTGACAAAAATAATTTTCCTTCAGACTACATAAAACACTTTCCTTCTGAGCTGAGACTAACTAAAATAAAACTCAGACCCTCAAAAGGTTTTTTTGTGGAAAATATAAAATTCCTTAGGTATTTCTAGTTGAAATGCAACAGAAAGGATCCCCTCAATGTCATGGTTAATATATATTTTATTTAATGACATTTCATTTAACATTTCTGCCTATATATGTATCTTAGTTGAAACTACATACATAAAAATTTTAAAACATTACCTAAAACAATATGCTACTAAACAACCAGTGGGTCACTGAAGAAATCAAAACGGAAATTAAAAAATACCTGGAGACAAACGGAGATAGAAACACAAGAATCCCAAATCCATGGGACACAGCAAAAGCAGTTCTAAGAGGGCAGCTTTTAACAATACAAGCCTACCTCAGGAAACAAGAAAAATCTCAAATAACCAACCTAACCTTACACCTAAAAGAACTACAAAAAGAAGAACAAACGAAGCACAAAGTTAGAAGAAAAGAAATCATAAAGATCAGAGCAGAAATAAATGAAATAGAGGCTAAACTCAGAAAAGATCAATGAAACTAAGAGCTGGTTATTTGAAAAGATAAACAAAATTGATAAACCTTTAGCCAGACTCATGAAGAAAAAAAAGAGAGGACCCAAGTAAAATAAAAAGTGAAAGAGGAGAAGGTACAATCCACACCACAGAAATACAAAGGATCATAAGAGACTACTATAAACAACCGTACACCAATAAAATGGACAACCTAGAAGAAATGGATAAATTCCTTGAAACATGCAATCTCCCAAGACTGAATCAGGAAGAAATAGAAAATATGAATAGACCCACTGCCAGTAATAAAATTGAATCAGTAATTAAAAACCTCTCCCAAAACAGAAGTCCTGGACCAGACAGCTTCACAGGTGAATTCTACCAAACATTTGGAGAGGAGTTAATATTGTACCAATCCTTCTCAAACTATTCCAAAAAATTGCAGAGGAATGAATGCTTCCAATCTGATTCCATGAGGCCAGCATCAACCTGATACCAAAACCCGACAAAGATATCACAAAAAAAGAAAATTATAAGCCAGTATCACTGATGAACACAGATGCAAAAATCTTCAACAAACTATTAGCAAACCAACTCCAACAATACACAGTACACTAAAAGGATTATACACCACGATCAAGTGGAATTGATTCCAGGGATGCAAGGATGGGTCAATATCTGCAAATCAATCAATGTCATACACCACCTTAACAAATTGAAGAATAAAAATCGTATGACCAGGGGCTTCCCTGGTGGCACAGTGGTTGAGAATCTGCCTGCCAATGCAGGGGACACGGGTTCAAGCCCTGGTCTGGGAAGATCCCACATGCCACGGAGCAACTAGGCCCGTGAGCCACAATTACTGAGCCTGCGCGTCTGGAGCCTGTGCTCCGTAACAAGAGAGGCTGCGATAGTGAGAGGCCCACGCACCGCGATGAAGAGTGGCCCCCGCTTGCCGCAACTGGAGAAAGCCCTCGCACAGAAACTAAGACCCAACACAGCCATAAAAAAAAAAAAAAAAAAAAAAAAAAAATCATATGACCATCTCAACAGATGCAGGAAAAGCTTTTGATGAAATTCAAAAGCTTTTATGATATTTATGATAAAAACTCTCAACCCATTTATGATAAAAAAAACTCTCAACAAAGTGAGTAAAGAGAGAATATACCTCAACATAATAAAGGCCATATATGACAAGCCCACAGCTAACACAAAAGACCCTGAATAGCCGAAACAATCTTGAGAAAGAAGAACAAATCTGGAGGTATCACACTCCTGATTGCAAACTACACTACAAAGCTACAGGAATCAAAACAACATGGTACTGGCACAAAAACAGACACAAAGATCAATGGAACAAAACAGAGAGCCTGGAAATAAATCTACGCTTATATGAGCAATTAATCTACAACAAGAGAGGCAATAGGGAAAAGATAGCATGTTCCATAAATGTTGGAAGGGACTTCGCTGGTGGTCCAGTGGGTAAGACTCCTTGCTCCCAATGCAGGTGGCCCGGGGTTCAATCCCTGGTCGGGGAACTAGATCCCACATGCACGCCACAACTAAGAAGTCCACATGCTGCAACTAAAATATCCCACATGCTGCAACTAAAATATCCCACATGCTGCAACGAAGATCCCACATACTGCAACTAAGACCCAGAGTAGCCAAAATAAATAAATAAATATTTTTTTAAAAAATGTTGGGATACCTGGACAGCTACATGCAAAGAATCAAACTGGAACACTTTCTCACACCATATACACACAAAAAAAACTCAAAATGGAGTAAAGACTTGTAAGACTTATAAGACCTGAAACCATAAAACTTCTAGAAGAAAAGATAGGCAGTACGCTCTTTGACATGGATCTTAGCAATATTTTTTTGGATATGTCTCCTCAGGCAAGGCAAACAAAAGCAAAAATAAACGGGATTACATTAAGCTAAAAAGATTTTGCACAGTGAAAAAAACTAGCCACAAAACGACAGCCTAATGAATGGGAGAAGATATTTGCAAATGATACTATCCAGAATATACAAAGAACACATACAACTAGACATTAAAAAAAAAACAAAAACTCAATTAAAATTGGGCACAGGACCTCAACAGACATTCCAAAGAAGATGGCCACCAGGCACATGAAAAGATGCTCAACATCACTAATCATCAGAAAAATGCAAATCAAAACCACAATGAGATTATCACCTCACACCTGTCAGAATGGCTATTACCAAAAAGACAATAAATAACAAATGTTGGCGAGGTCGTGCACTGTTGATGGAAATGTAAATGATACAGCCAATACGGAAAACAATATGGTGGTTCCTCAAAAAATTAAAAATAGAACTACCATACAATCCAGGAATTCCACTTCCGGGTATTATTCTGAAGAAAATAATTCAAAAAGAGATATATATATATATATACACACACACACACACACACACACACACACACACACACAGGCACCAATGTTCATGCAGAACTATTTACAATAGCTAAGATATGGAAACAGCCTAAGTGTCCGTCAACAGACGAATGGATAAAGAAGATTTGGTATATGTGTGTGTGTGTGTGTGTGTGTGTGTGTGTGTGTGTGTGTGTGTGTGTATATGTATATATATTGGGTTGGCCAAAAAGTTCGTTCGGGTTTTCCTGTAAGATGTAACAGAAAAGCCCGAATGAACTTTTTGGCCAACCCAATACAATGGAATACTGCTCAGCCATTAAAAAAAGCATGAAATCTTGCCATTTGTGACAACATGGATGGACCTGGAGGGTATTATGCTAAGTGAAATAAGGCAGACAGAGAAAGACAAATACCATATGATCTCACTTATATGCGGAATCTAAAAAAAACAAAACAAATGAGCCAACATAAGAAAACAGAAACAGACTCACAGAGAACAAACAGGTGGTTGCCAGGGGGAGAGGGGTGAGGGAGAAGAAAAAAAAACCCAGTAACTATGTGAGGTAATGAACACTAATTACCTTGCTTGTGGTAACCATTTCACAGTATATTTATATGAAACCATCACGTAGTACACCTTAAATATATGCAATTTTTAATTATACCTAATAAAGTTGATAAGTTTTTTAATTACATAAAACAGACACAGAGACTTCCCTGGTGGTGCAGTGGTTAAGAATCCACCTGCCAATGCAGGGGACACAGGTTTGAGCTCTGGTCCGGGAAGTTCCCACACGCCGCGGAGCCACTAAGCCCGTGCGCCACAACTACTGAGCCCACGTGCCACAACTACTAAAGCCTGTGTGCCTAGAGTCTGTGCTCCGCAACAAGAGAAGCCACCGTAATGATAAGCCCACGCACCGCAACGAAGAGTAGCCCCCGTTCGCTGCAACTAGAGAAAGCCCACACACAGTAACAAAGACCCAACGCAGCCAAAAAAAAAAAAAAAAAAAAAAAAAGAATCTGCCTTCCAATGCAGGGGACAAGGGTTTGATCCCTGGTCAGGGAACTAAGATCCCACATGCCACCGGGCAACTAAGCCCAAGTGCCACAATTAGAGAGAAGCCCATGCGCTGCAAAGAAAGATCCCGCATGCTGCAACTAAGACCTGACGCAGTCAAAAATAAATTAAAAAAAAAAAAGACAATCTTACGCAAAATTTGAAGACAAAATGTATCCTATAAATAAGGTAATCTTTGTAAGTTCTCATAAAGCATAAAAATCTATCTTTACATATAGGCTCTGTTTTTCCAATTTTTTTTTTTTTACTGTGGTAAAATACATCTAACAAAATTTACCATCTTAACCATTTTTTTTTTTTTTAATTTTAGCAATTTCATGTATCTTTATTTATTTATTTTATTTATTTATGGCTGTGTTGGATCTTCGTTTCTGTGTGAGGGCTTTCTCTAGTTGCGGCAAGTGGGGGCCACTCTTCATCGCGGTGCGCGGGCCTCTCACTATCGTGGCCTCTCTTGTTGCGGAGCACAGGCTCCAGACGCGCAGGCTCAGCAATTGTGGCTCACGGGCCTAGTTGCTCCGTGGCATGTGGGATCTTCCCAGACCAGGGCTCGAACCCGTGTCCCCTGCATTGGCAGGCAGATTCTCAACCACTAGCGCCACCAGGGAAGCCCCCATCTTAACCATTTTTAAGTGTACAGTTCAGTAGTATTAAATACATTCATAATGTTGTGCTACCATCCATCTCCAGAACTCTTTTCATTTTGTAAAACTGAAGCTCTAGACCCACTACACAGTAACTCTCCATTACCTCTTCTCTTCAGCCCTTGGCAAACACCATTCTACTTCTCTCTCAATTCTGACTACTCTAAGCACTTTATACAAGTGGAATCATACGACATTTGTCTTTCAGGAACTGGCTTATTTCACTTCCAGACTTGTAAGAAATCTCAAGTACTGCTTATAATTAGAACAGGTTTTCCTTTTAAAAGTAATCTGTAGTTTAGACGGCTCTACAACATCACTGATTAATATAATTACACTAGGTAAAGTGACTTCCAGAATATACGTAACATTATTAAAACAAGGCAAACACAGACTGGGGAATTATTTGGGGTCAACAGACTGGGGAATTATTTGGGGTCAATCTTATTTCTTTCACGGAAATTCTCTCTCTCCCTCTGGCTTCCTGGAAGGCGTCTCAGTAAAGGGGAAGGTAAGCTTTGGGGCCAAGCATTCCAGCTCATTACACGTGACTTTAGGCAACGAAAATAATCTTCTTGAACCTCTCCTCTTACGTAAACAGGAAAATAATACCTATCACAAAGAGAAGCTGTCAAGGGCAGTGAGATAAATTAGTTAAGCTCCACCACATCAAAAATGCTCAAAAGACAGTGGCTCCCACCCACCAATCCTTTTGACTCTCTAAAATGGGTTGTTACCATTGCCCAGTGATCTTTCCCCAAACCTTGTCCCTGTGAATAGAATCAGCGTATCATAGATTTCTAATCAATGATGCTCATACAGAATCTGCTTTCAGTACTCTAAGTCTGGACCAGCAGAAACAACCTTCTGACAGTTTAGATAATGCCAAAGGACATGAAGTGTCTGTTACAACACCAACAGTTACTCTCACTCTTCAACTGCTGCAAGAGAGAATGGCTTAATATCAATTGATCTAAAACTAAAATACAGGAACTTCCCTGGTGGTCCAGTGGTTAACAATCGTCTTGCAATGCAGGGGACACCGGTTCGATCCCTGGTGGGGGAAGTAAGATCCCACATGCCGCAGGGCAACTAAGCCCACATGCCGCAACTACTGAGTCCACGTGCCACAACTAGAGAGAAGCCCGCGCACACAACAAAGAGCCTGCATGCTGCAGACCCGATGCAACCAATAAATAAATATTAAAAAAATAAAACTAAAATATATTTTTTTCCTGAACACATGTCCAACAGAGTTTCATTAATTTATATTAAAAAAATACAGAATGAAAGTTAATTTTTTAAATATAAGGGTACATTTCACAATAAATTCATCTGGGAAGTTTTACCAGGAAGCTACAGTCCCCCCTGGTTTTCCAGATTTCCAGCAGATGTGACTGCCTCGAAGAGACTTGCCTTCAAACTTTTTCCGGCTCAAATAATCTCTGCCGTGCTCAACAATGGAAGAATTTTGATCGGTCACTGCCATGAGCTACAGTGAACACGGTGCTTTTAGGACAAACCCTTCTCTTACCTAGCTGACCCTCCTTCACGTGCACTCCCACAGCAGCAGCAGGGTGAGCGCCATGCTGAAGAGCTTGGGTGAGCCTTTTCAGTGCTGCAAAAACATCTCAGACTCAACATCGGCCAGCTTGCTTCTGACCCGTCCTTAATCAGAAATATAGAGCTCCTGAATATTTCAGACTCTTTCCAGGGAATACAACCTGCTGGAGGAACCTTTTTATAAGGCTTCCTGACATGAGAAGTAGTCCCTCCATTCCCTGCATTCTAGATTTTATCCTCAAATTAAGCTGGATCATCAGAAAAATCCCCAGATAATATTACCTATTTGTTATAACTGAGCTGCACTTTGGTGCCATTTCCTTAGCTTTTATCCACAATTACATTAAGAAAGTGTCTTGAAATGTAATACTGTATTTGATATTGACATTTTCTACTGCATTTCTTTGTGCCCTACGTAATAAAGCTCTAAGTGAAAAAACAATTCTCTTAAAGAATAACATTCCACTTTAAGGAAAATAGTATAGCTTCTGATTATGGGAAAAAAATCCTGGGAACTAAATGCAGTAGTCCCCTTTGTGGTTTCAGTTACCTGCAATCAGCCACGGTTGGAAAATACTGAATAGTAAATTCTAAAAATAAAATTCATTACTTTTATATTACACACCGTTCTGATTAGTGTCGTGAAATCTGGTGGGGTCCTGCTCCATCCCGCCTGAGACCTGAAACATACCCAGCATATCCAGACTGTATACACTACCCGCCCATTATTATAGGAAAACAGCAGTACACACGGGGTTTGGTACTAACCGGCACCGTTTCAGGCATCCCCTGAGAATCTTGGAGCATATTCCCCATGGATAAGGAGGGCCTACCGTACACCTTCACTTATTTTTGGCTCTGCCTCAGAAGCAAATTCACTGCTCAATGCTAGGATTACTGTATAGGACCCTACAAACTACATATCTATGATCTATTATTCTCACTATGGAAATGCAGAGTCTTCCTATTCTGACTTGATTGGAATTTATTTATTTATTCCCATTATGTATTAATTATAAGCCACATTAAATGATATATGGTAAGAAATTTTTAAAAATTAATTCCTCTTCCCACCCAGTATGAACTCACTGCCAATTTCTTCACTAACAAAAAAAGACATTTTTACCTAACCTGGACTGCTCTTCCTTTTCCTGATTATTTAATTCTGTCCACCCTGCAAGGACCAATTTTTAAAAATTAATTAATTAATTAATTAATTAATATATTTATTTATGGCTGCAGTTGGGTCTTTGTCACTGCACAGGGGCTTTCTCTAGTTGCAGCAAGTGGGGGCTTCTCTTTGTTGCGGAGCACGGGCTCTAGGTGTGCGGGCTCGGTAGTTGTGGCTCGCAGGCTCAGTAGTTGTGGCGCACGGGATTAGTTGCTCTGTGGCACGTGGGATCTTCCCGGACCAGGGCTCAAACCCATGTCCCCTGCATTGTCAGGCGGATTCCCAACCACTGCACCACCAGGCAAGTCCCAATTTTTTTTGGCCTCGCCGGGCGGCTTGCAGGATCTTAGTTCCCTGCCCAGGGATTGAACCCGGGCCCTCGGCAGTGAAAGTGCCGAGTCCTAACCACTGGACCGCCAGAGAATTCCCTGCAAGGACCAATTTAAGTCTCTCTACTTTTCCACAGTAACGTCACTGACTACTTACGTATCACTGATGTTTGAACATGTATATCATTTAATCTGTGCCACATACTTTAACACTTAAATATATACTGTCTTATATCATTCAATGATATTATAGTTTATTATCATTAATCTGACCTGATTACAAACTACAAACTATTTGAGGTAGTCCCTTTGTCCTAGACTTGGGTCAAGTAAGGACTAAAAAAGTACACGAATACTTGACAGCAATAGCTATCACTGTCACTGCGATGAAGACTCAAAGTATTAACAATGTATAACACGACAACTCTACTGGGAAGAAAGGACACTTAAAAAAAAGACAATAAAATAAAAGTTATAAATAGATTCAGAGGAATTAAAAAAAGTTATCAGTATATTTTGAGGCTACCTCAAATGACAAAAGTTAAAAGAAATAAAGAAAATGAGTAGTCATTTTATGTAAGAGAGTAAGAATACAGAACAACTACCTACACAGGACAGTAACGAGAACATTTATTTATGGTGATGGATTGTGACGGAGAACACTGAGGAGGAGGAATGGAAAGAATAAGACCTCAACCACCATCTTCAAGCTTATGAGAGTTTTCAGAAATGACTTGCCTAGGCTCAAATAAATTATACAGAAATAAGATTAGAAAGTAGATATTCTGATAAGTAAAATTATTACTGAATTCAAAAACATACGATTACAATTTTTGAAGTACAATGAATGAAAAATAAGGAATATTTGAATGTTTTATCTGCCATCTGCCCCTTTCAGGAAAATCTGCACACCTAAGACACATACACACCCTCACACCCATCACAGCACCATCAACACCACCACCAGGCCGCAAAGTAAATGACAGGAATGTCTTGGTTACCATATGCCTCATCCTGCCCGATTAAAGAAAAGCAGCTGATTAAAGGCGTACCTATTCTCATGAGACTAATGTGATGCTAATTACACACGACAAGTTGTCGTACTTGATAATAAGCCATGTGGAAAACCTAAACCAGAAAAAGTCTACTGCTGTCAGGATACAAAAGGTTATTTCTTTAATAACCAATGACACAGACAGATTCACTGCTTTTTCACTCAACCAACCCCCACCCCACCCTGATTTTCAAAAGCACAGAGCTACGCAGTAGCACCAATGCAGCATAAATCCTGCACTATAAACCCAGAAAAATATCTCAAAGACAAACAGACTTTAGTACACTAAATCCCACCCACCTCCGTGTCAAAGGAAGGGTCAGGTGAGTCAGCAATCATCATACTCCAGCCCTGAAATGCACTCAAAATGAATATCAGACCAACAAGCTTAGAACAGCTGTATGTATGGCCTAGACCTTCCAGAGCAAATGCTTTCTAAATCGATGGTTCCCCCAACTGGGGCACATTAAAATTACTGAGAGAATATTAAATAATAATGAAGTAATAATTAAAGCTACAGATTCCCAGGACCCAGTATGGCGCATCTGGTTCAGTAGGTCTGGGGCAGGGCTCCATAATCTTTGTTTTAATAAGTGTTCAGGCAATTAGACTTGACAAATACTGCTCTTGACAACCCAAATAATTATAACCAAATAATTATAATCAAATTATAATCAAATCAGATTATAATCAAACATCTACTGAATAGTACAGACAACATAGTTCAATTATTCATTCAATAGCAAAAACAAATACTCCAAATGATACCATACTGGACCAGTAAGTAAGAAACCAGATTTTTAGGAAACAAATTCTGGACTTCCCCGGTGGTGCAGTGGTTGGGAGTCTGCCTGCCAATGCAGGGGACACGGGTTTGAGCCCTGGTCTGGAAAGATCCCACATACCATGGAGCAACTAAGCCCGCGCACCACAACTACTGAGCCCGCATGCTGCAACTACTGAAGCCCGCGTGCCCAGATCCCATGCTCCACAACAAGAGAAGCCACTGCAATGAGAAGCCTGTGCACCGCAGTGAAGAGTAGCCCCTGCTCGCCACAACTAGAGAAAGCTCACGCACAGCAACGAAGACCCAACACAGCTAAAAAAGAAAAAAAAAAAAAAAAAGAAACAATGAAATTCCAAAATAGTCAATCACAACAGTAGTTTTCAGGCTCCAGTGTTACCACATCCCCAGCTATCCTGCAGATTAGGGGAGAGATTTGAGGAAGGACGGATTTTAAAGAGAAGAATGCAAAGAAAATCCAACGAGCACCCACTCAAACTCTGGGTTCATAGTAGTCAGGATCAAACATCTCCTGTTCCTGATAGAAAGAATGTAAAAAAATTAAACAGTACACATCTCTGGAAATAATGAATTGTGAACAACTACTGGGATCGGGTTATGAGAATCTGTCTTGAAAAATTGATTTGAGATGGTGATACTCCCCAAAGTGATCTACAGATTCAATGTAATCCCTATCAAAACTCCAACTGCAGGGCTTCCCTGGTGGCGCAGTGGTTAAGAATCCACCTGCCAATGCAGGGGACAGAGGTTCGAGCCCTGGTCCGGGAAGATCCCACATGCCGCAGAGCAACTAATCCCATGTGCCACAACTACTGAGCCTGAGCTCTAGAGCCCATGTCCCACAACTACTGAAGCCCATGCACCCTAGAGCCCGTGCTCCACAACAAGAGAAGCCACCGCAATGAGAAGCCCGCACCACAACGAAAGCAGCCCCCACTCATTGCAACTACAGAAAGCCACGCACAGCAATGAAGAACCAACGCAGCTAAAAATAAATAAATAAAATAAATCTATTAAAAAAAAAAAAAAAGATGTTCAACATCATTAGCTACTAGGGAAATGCAAATTAAAACCACAATGAGGTACCACTGCACACCACCAGTATAGCTATAATAAAAAACATGGACAATAGTAAGTTTGGCAAAGATGAAGAGAAACTGGAACCCTCATACACTGCTGGTGGGAATGGTACAGCCACTTTAGAAGACAGCTTGGTAGTTTCTTACAAAGCTAAACATACTCTAACCATACAATCTAGCAATCATGCTCCTTGATATTACCCAAATGAGTTGAAAACTTATATCTACATAAAAACCTGCACATGAATGTTTATAACAGCTTTATATATAATTGCCAAAACTTGAAAGTAACCAAGATGTTCTTCAATAGGAGAATGGATAAAAAAACTATGGTACATCCATACAATGATATATTATTCAGCAATAAAAAGAAATGAGCTACCACAGTGAGATACCACTTCACACCCATTAGGATGATTGTTACAAAAAAAGCAGGAAACAACAAGCATTGGTGAGGGTGTGGAGTAATTGGAACCCCCGTGCATTGCTGATTGGAATGTAAAATGATGCAGCTACTGTGGGAAAAAAAGGATGGCACGTCCTCAAAAAAATTAAACATAGAATGACCCACCAATTCTACACCTGGGTATATGCCCAAAAGAATTGAAAGCAGAGACTCAAACAGATTATTTGTACACAAATGTTTATAACAGCATTGTTCACAATAGTCGACAGGTAGAAATAATCCAATATCCATCAGTAGACGAACAGATAAACAAAATGTGCTTATGCATACAATGTAATATGATGCAGCATTAAAAAGGAGTAAAATTCTGAAACAGGCTACAACATGGATGAACCTTAAAGACATTATACTAAGCAAAATAAGCCAGACGCAAAAGAACAAATATTGTGCGATTCCACTCAAATGAGATTCATAGAGACAGAAAGTAGAATAGTGTTTGCCTAGGGAGGGAGAGGAGGGGAGAATAGGGGGTTAGTGCTTAACGGCTGAACGAATAACAAGCCAGCATCACGACATGTATTTGACAGTCACATTACTAATTAACAGACATGAACTTACTCTCTTTCCTAACCTAAGAAATGTCTTACTAAATCCCTATTAATGACTACAACATCAAGGTGCTCTATATTAAAAGATGCAAAGGTGAACAGAACAAGTTATTATTTGGCATCATATACCTGCTGCAAGTCAGCAGGACTTCTACTAGTGAGAATATATAATCTTGAACATATTCAACAAACTAACACAGTCTGAAAGAGCTGACAACTTCTGGAAAAGTTCAGAGTTAACTATTTATGGAAAAGTCTGTACCCAGCACATGACTCACTTAGGAAAAAATGAAAGACATTTAACGTGACAGAAGTCTTGAGTCATGAATAGGGTCACCTCCTTTAGCCTCTTCTTTTCACACCTATTGCTTCATGAATTTGAAACCAAACCCTAACCACATTGCACCAATGCATGCTACAGCAGGCCCTATTTATAACAGCATGGCATAGAAGGGAGTTCTACATCACATTTTAGATAACAAATCGGACAGCAAAGCAGCAAAGACAGCAAGTAGAACCTAATTTTTCCTTCAAAGAAGTTAGCATACACATTTGTGTTTATGTATTGACATAATACTCTGTACTTAGGCTTAAGGAAACAATACAAGGGTAACAACCAAATTTCAAAAACAAAACAAAAACTTCAAAGCAGGTAAACTCCTCAGATCCTACAATGTTCAGGTAGAAAAAAATTCTATGCTCAAGCAAGGGGGAAAAAGTTGATCAACACAGGCTTATGTAATTGCTTAAGGTCCTTACAAACTTAATAATCACAGGGGTTGAAAAGGCCTGGTTTTTTGTGAGCATGAAGTCTGTTACAGTTAAGAAATATCATAAATAAGTGGAATTTGGGTAGATGGGGAAGTACTTTATGTATTAGGGTGACCAACTCACCCAGTTTGCCCAGGATTTTCCAGTTTTACCCACTCCCGGGCAAACTGGACAGCTAGTCACCCTAATGTGTAAATATGGGAGATATGTTAATTAGGACAGGGTAGTCTATGCTGCAGTGATAAATAAAGCCAGCAATTTCAGCAACTTGACCCAAAGGTCCATCCCTTCCTTGTGCTCCATATCTAACCCGGGAAATTGGAGGTAAGGAAACTGTGTCATACAGTCACTCAGCAACCCTGCCTGATGGTGGTCCTGCCCTACTACAACTATGCCCTTAGGAACATACATCCCCCTTAAATCCACAAGGCAAGGGAAAAAGAATGGGGAGGAGGCATACTGGCTCTTAAATGCCACAGCCTACAAGTGCCACAAACCCCATGCACTCACATTTCACTGGCTAGGACTAGTCATATGGCCCTGCCTAAATGCAGTTTCCCAGGGGCCCGGGAAGGAGACAAGAACAGACAGGGGAAGCAGCAGGAACCACTACCAGAGAAGCCTACTATTCTAGAGTAGCTCAGCTCAAGGGGAAAAATACAGATAGGAATAAGCATAGCTCGTTTACAGTCCAAGGCAACGACAGACATGAGACACAACAGGTAACAGGATCAGGAAAACCAGCGAAAGTCTCTTTTGTAGAACAGCCTGAGGGAAAAGGGAGGAACTGTGGGTTCTCCATGTAAGAGGCAACTCAATCTGCTCGTAGCATGCAAAACACACGATGGAGAAAACATGAAATGAAGGAGAAAAATCAGGAGACATTTGCAGTACTTTGAGGCAGGACCTGAAGGATAATGGGAGAATCATCACAAAATTGGAACAGTTGATAACAGTTGACAAAGAGGGAAGGAAGCAGAGATAAGAGTTAAAGGATGACCCCTGTGTTTCAAGCCTGGATAGCAGGTGGTACCCTTAACAAATCACTGTAAGAACAGGGGCTAGCTTAGAGAGGAAGATAAAAAACTGAGTTCTAGACCTGTGTGTCTAATAATATTACAGCCACTAGCCACACGCAGCTTTTTAAGTTTAAATAAAAATTAAATAAAATTAAAAATTCAGTTCCTCAGTTGCACTAGTCATATTTCAAGCATTCACATGTGACTTGTGACCGTAATACTGAAAAGAGCAGATACAGAACATTTTCATCACTGCATAAAGTTCTATTAAATAGTGTTTTTCTAGACCTATCAGGCTATAACTAGTAGGGGAAGGTTTTAGAAATGTAAATGAAGCTAGAACTGGAAAGAAAATCTGCAGGCTAACAGATTACCTTTACCAGCAAACACTGGTGAACATCCTAAATATCCTACAGTAGGAGACTGTAGATATCTATTTATTGATGTGGACAGATGTTCAAGTATATTGTTAATTTTTTTAATGTTACAAAATGGCATGTACATGATCTCATTTTTGTAAACCATAAATTCAAGTTTATATGTCTCTATAAAAATGGGAAAATGTTAATATTTCATAATTTCAGTTACTGGATTATAGGATTTTTTCTTTCACTTTTTTACTTTTCTAAATACTTTCAAATACATATATATAACTTACATAATTAAAAAGAATTATTTTAGTAAAAAAAGAAATATGATTAAAGGAAACGGATTTGGGCTTAATATCAAAAAAGAACAGGGACTTCCCTGGTGGTGCAGTGGTTAAGAATCCGCCTGCCAATGCAGGGGACACGGGTTCGATCCCTGGTCCAGGAAGATTCCACATGCCACGGAGCAACTAAGCCCGTGTGCCACAACTACTGAGCCCACATGCCACAACTACTGACTCCCGCGCGGCTAGAGCCCATGCTCCGCGACAAGAGAAGCCACCGCAATGAGACGCCCGTGCACCACAACCAAGAGTAGCCCCTGCTCGCTGCAACCAGAGAAAGCCTGTGCGCAGCAACGAAGAACCAACGCAGTCAAAAATAAAAAAACAAAAACAAAAACACAGCATTTAGTTTTGTGCATAAATAGACTGAGCTCCTCAATAATAATGAGAAAATCAATGTTCATTCTGCACTGTCACTGGGGGTTAGCAAATGAGGGCCCATCAGCCAAACCTGCCCCCTGCATATTTTTACACAGCCCACAAGCTAAAAATGGTTTTTACGTCTTTACATGCCTGAAAAAAGGGCAAGATTAGTACTTCGTGACATATAAAAATCACAGAAAATTCCGTGCCTGTAAATAAAGCGTAACTGAGCCACGCTCACCCAGCCGTGCGTTCCCCACGCTGCTCCAGCGACAGTGGAGACGAGCCGCCCACAGAGCCCGCGCGGCAGGGACACGGCAGGGACACGAGGGCACTGCCGCACCCCCAGCCTCACTGCACCTGTGCACGAGCACACGCCAACACAAGAACAGAGCTGGACTCGGGACGTCGCGCTCCTCAGACACAGGGGAGCACAGATCATCCTGTCACCACACGAGATGGCACAGTACCGGGTGGCCTGGCTGTGCGGAAGGAGCACGACGCGCACCACTGTCACCAGGCTGAAAGCGCTCATCACCGGATTCCCAACTCACAGGACAGAGTCCATCAGAAAAACCAGAACATTTTAAATGGAACATCTCATCACAAATTTCCTTGTGAAATAAGCAATGAAAACGAGGCCACAACCGAAGTTCCTAAGGGGCTCCACTGTTAGCCAAGCAAGGAAATTGTGTTCGACTGCAGCAGCTGAAGAAATGTGTCCAGAAAAAACAAAAGTTGAATACTATTAGTCTTCTGAAGAGAACAGCTGCTCCGTGAGTTGAGGACACTGAGAACAACATCAACAATTAACTGAAATACAAGGCAACGACTCTCAGGGGCCTTCCTCGGCCCCGACACACGCCTGAGACTCAGCGGTTACCCGTTCTAGGGGCAGCGCCGCGCCGGAACCGACTCAAGGAGCCGCCACAGCCTGCAGAGAGCAACCACACACAGGGACACCTGCAAAGAAACCGTGGCAATGCGGAATCACCACACCCCGAAGCGGAATCCGCAAGCTGCGTAACTGATAGTGGCAAAACTGTGAGGAGCAGAAAAAGACGAATTCACAAGAACTGAAGACGTAAGGTGTTTACACCCTACGCTCACTCACTGTACTCCTCAGCAGTACTCCGGAAGATACTTAAATCTATCCTGTATAATGAACCAGGAGTTTCAACAGTGAACTTCACTCGCTGTCATGGACTTAATCATCAGCTTCATGAATTTTTGTCAGAAGTCTAAGCTGGATATCCTGACATACCCTATCACATAGCAGTTCAATGTCTAAAGAGTGGTAGCATTTCATTGCAATTTTCTGAGCTCAAAAGTGACACCAAAGTTTTTCTGAGGAAGAAGAACCGCCCTCAACCACTATTATCAAATGATGAATAGCTCTGGAAACTAACTTTCACTGCAGACTTGAAAATGTTTCTTAATGAACTAAAGCTAAAATCACAAGGCCTGCTGTTTGCCAACCCTGCCCTGGACAATGACCCTAAGAGTCAATGGCACCCCCTTGGACTGAGAAGGCCGTCCTACCCGGGACACACTGACTCCTGGGTCCACTGTTCCCTGGTGTGGGAGTTCATGTCACACAGGTAACAACCCGGAACCTATCCTTATCTTTAGCTACCGCAGCCCGCGAGACGGCAGCCGGCAGCCCTAGGAGGTCAGCAGGTTAGTCTAAATGCCCTTGTGTGGAGTACAAGAGACTGGTCTTGGCCTACATCCTGGATGAACAGGGAGGAGTACGTGTGGCTACCAATACCTTCTGCTGACTTGGATGATTACTACTGGTTACGTGGAACAAGCCACACAAGCTAAGGAAGAAAAACAAGTGATTATCTGAAAGAAGTCCTACTAGTCCCTCTGGGGCTTACTCGCTTGGCTGAACCTGGGGTCCTGAGGTGGATGGCTGAGATCGACACTGCAGAATTATTATCCCCATTACGCTCATTTGGATTCTGTTGATAATAAGCTCAATCCGGTGTTAATGAAACAAAGGAATGGATTTCACTGCACGTAATCTGAGGGGCGGATGGCTGGGAGCGGCAGCCTGCTATGAGCCCCAAGCGTCCCTGTACGTCCTTGCTGAGCACGACAAACTGAAGGCCTAACTGTCCTCCGACCGAGCCCTCTCCACAGCTAGCAGTGAAGACAATCAGGCAGGTCCAACGACCACACGACTGCTCACTCCTCGGGAAAGGGAACTTGACTTGCTTACTGTTTGCTGCAGAAGGCGCTGAGCCCTCGGGACCGGGTTCCTCAGCTGCAGCACGACTCCTGCTTGAAAAGCCACCACGTGGGTTCATGGCATTGCCCTATGGTCCCTGCGGGCAGGGGAACCACTGCCGCCACAGTAACACTCCTGCTGTTTGCTGGGCTAGAGTATTAAACTGTCTTGCTCTAATCCACTGAGTCCTGATGTCTACTTTGGGCACCTATGGAATTAGGAGGTTGAAGTATAAAAACCACATATGTTTCATAAAATTAATTCCCAGAATCTTCCTCCCAAGCTGAAATACTGAAGACATAATCCCTGCCTCAGGGGACCTAACCATTTATGGAGTAAACACTATCAACACAGCTACTCAGCTGGACTCCCAGAAAGTCTATTATGATAGATGCTCACTGAGTCTAAACACCTGAGTCTTAAAACAACAGAATCCAGCATTTTCAGAAGTTATAGTTAGTTCTTAAGACAATGTTTAGGGACTTCCCTGGTGGTCCAGTGGGTAAGACTACACGCTCCCAGTGCGGGGGGCCCAGGTTCAAACCCTAGTCGGGGAACTAGATCCCGCATGCATGCGCAACTAAGAAGCCGGCATGCCACAACTAAAGAGCCCGCATGCTGCAACTAAAGAGCCCGCATGCCGCAACTAAGACCTGGCACAGCCACAAAACACAAAAAAGACAATGTATAAAAACTTAAAAAGATGTGCTACATGGTATGACAACCTATAGAACACGTATTTATTTTACATGGCGAGCTCCTCATAAAAATATTACTCTGATTCAGCAGTTTGACTCTAGACAATTTAGAAAAGTAAATAACTGGGGAAAAGTAAAAAGCAACACATAGAAGCTCTCTTAACTACCCTCCACAAGTGATGTGCTGAGTTACAAGACCCACTGCTGGCTGAGCACATGTGTACGGGGCGTGTGCCTACCAAGAATCAGTTATCGTTCTCCCAGCCTGTTTAGGAAAGTTATACTGGGAATACTGGGACTTCCCTAGCGGTCCAGTGCTTGGGACTCTGTGCTTCCACTGTGGGGGGCACGGGTTCGATCCCTGATCGGGGAACTAAGATCTCACAAGCTGCACAGCACGGCCAAAAAAAAACATTATACTGGTCACTGAAATTCTGTAATTTATTTAAAATCACAGATATCATTGAAAGATGACATGCAAAGAGGCGTGATATTTCTATGAAAGCTAAATTAAATGTTTTGAGAAGTGGCTTTAAAAATACCACATCAAATTGGGTGTGAGAGAAACAACTGTAAAAGATTAGGGGGGAAATCATAAAAATCTAGAATGACTCTTCAAAGAAATTGCTTTACAAGTGTCTTTATTTCTTGCTCCACTTTAAATAAGCATAAATTTAAAACTATAGGTAATAGATATGGAGATACGGTTTATGGTAGAAAGATGACATGGACTTCCAATCAACAGACCCATATTCAAAAACAAAAAAGCCTTGGCTGTATGCCAAAATTGCCATGTACGTTTATTAACATTTTAAGTTAGAATTTCTTATGATAACCTCTTTATTTAGGATACCCTCTTGCCTTGACTTTTTCAATTAAAGCCCTACTACCAGTGTTAGTGACCTGGGTGGCCCGGCGGATAAGACTCCGAGCTACCAATGCAGGGGTCCGGGTTCGATCCCTGATCAGGGAATTAGATCCCACAAGCCGCAACTAAAAGATCCCACACGCACTACGAAGACCACGCGTGCCACAACTAAGACCCAGCGCAGCCAAATAAATAAATAAATAAATATTTTTAAAAATTTAAAAACAGGGGGTGGTGCTCTATGGTAAACCAAAAACTGTACACAGCAATGCTACTGATGTTTAAGATGATAGAAACACTTAGACATGCAACAATGGAGATAAAATACACAAACACGCAAACATGTTTTAAAATAAAACAGTGAAAAAAATCGCAAATAACTGATTACAACTATTTGAAAACTATGTGCATACTGATTAATATCAGAGGACAACAGAAAGTAAAATAGCTGCTGTGTGAGTTTGGTGAAATAATCAATATTTGGTATCACATTTTCTTTTATGAGTTTTTAAAGCCATTTTGAAGTAATTTTGTTTAAACAGCAACCTATCTCAGGGTACTTAAAATATGATTTGAAGTTTAAAAACAGAACACACCCACTAGTTACATGTCAGCATTTCAATGAACTTTCTTAGGACATCTTTGGTCATCCCTCCTGCTAGAAGGGTACTGGAGCCCATCATTTCTCAATCTCAACACTACCCTTTTTTTACAAATTTTATTTATTTTTAAAATTTTATTATTTATTTTTCATCTTTATTGGAGTATAATTGCTTTACAATGGTGTGTTAGTTTCTGCTTTATAACAAAGTGAATCAGCTTTACATATACATATATCCCCATATCTCCTCCCTCTTGCGTCTCCCTCCCACCCTCCCTATCCCACCCCTCTAGGTCACAAAGCACCGAGCTGATCTCCCTGTGCTATGTGGCTGCTTCCGACTAGCCATCCATTTTACATTTGGTAGTGTATATAAGTCAGTGCTACTCTCTCACTTCGTCCCAGCTTACCCTTCCCCCTCCCCATGTCCTCAAGTCCATTCTCTACGTCTATGTCTTTATTTCTGTCCTGCCCCTAGGTTCATCAGAACCCATGTTTTTTTTTTTTAGATTCCATATATATGTGTTAGCATATGGTATTTGTTCTTCTCTTTCTGACTTACTTCACTCTGTATGACAGACTCTAGGTCCATCCACCCCACTACAAATAACTCAATTTTGTTTCGTTTTATGGCTGAGGAATATTCCATTGTATATATGTGCCACACCTTTATCCATTCATCTGTCAATGGACACTTAGGTTGCTTCCATGTGCTGGCTATTGTAAATAGTGCTGCAATGAACATTGTGGTACATGACTCTTTTTGAATTATGGTTTTCTCCAGGTGTATGCCCAGTAGTGGGATTGCTGGGTCATATGGTAGTTCTGTTTTTAGTTTTTTAAGGAACCTCCATACTCTTCTCCCTAGTGGCTGTATCAATTTACATTCCCACCAACAGTGCAAGAGGGTTCCCTTTTCTCCACACCCTCTCCAGCATTTATTGTTTGTAGATTTTTTGATGATGGTCATTCTGACTGGCGTGAGGTGATACCTCACTGTAGTTTTGATTTGCATTTCTCGAATGATTAGTGATGTTGAGCATCCTTTCATGTTTGTTGGCAATCTGTATATCTTCTTTGGAGAAATGTCTATTTAGGTCTTCTGCCCAGTTTTGGATTGGATTGTTTGGTTTTTTGATATCTAGCTGCATGAGTTCCTTGTATATTTTGGAGATTAATCCTTTGTCTGTTGCTTCGTTTGCAAAGATTTTCTCCCATTCTGAGGGTTGTCTTTTGGTCTTGTTTATGGTTTCCTTTGCTGTGCAAAAGCTTTTAAGTTTCATTAGGTCCCCTTTGTTTATTTTTGTTTTTGTTTCCATTTCTCTAGGAGATGGGTCAAAAAGGATCTTGCTGTGATTTATGCCATAGAGTGTTCTGCCTGTTTTCCTCTAAGAGTTTTATAGTGTCTGGTCTTACACTTAGGTCTTTAATCCATTTTGAGTTTATTTTTGTGTATCGTGTTAGGGAATGTTCTAATTTCATTGTTTTACATGCATCTGCCCAGTTTTCCAAGCACCACTTACTGAAGAGGCTGTCTTTTCTCCATTGTATATCCTTGCCTCCTTTATCAAAGATAAGGTGACCATATGTGCATGGGTTTATCTCTGGGCTTTCTATCCTGTTCTATTGATCTATATTTGTTTCTGTGCCAGCACCATACTGTCTTGATTACTGTAGCTTTGTACTATAGTCTGAAGTCTGGGAGCCTGATTCCTCCAGCTCCGTTTTTCTTTCTCAAGATTGCTTTGGCTATTCAGAGTCTTTTCTGTTTCCCAATTGGGCAATTTTTTGTTCTAGTTCTGTGAAAAATGCCATTGGTAGTTTGATAGGGATTGCACTGAATCTGTAGACTGCTTTGGGTAGTATAGTCATTTTCACAATGCTGATTCTTCCAATCCAAGAACATGGTATATCTCTCCATCTGTTTGTATCATCTTTAATTTCTTTCAACAGTGCCTTATGGTTTTCTGCATACAAGTCTTTTGTCCCCTTAGGTAGTTTTATTCCTAGGTATTTTATTCTTTTTGTTGCAGTGGTAAATGGGAGTGTTTCCTTAATTTCTCTTTCAGATTTTTCATCATTAGTGTATAGGGATGCGAGAGATTTCTGTGCATTAATTTTGTACCCTGCTACTTTACCAAATTCATTGATTAGCTCTAGTAGTTTTCTGGTAGCATATTTAGGATTCTCTATGTACAGTATCATATCATCTGCAGACAGTGACAGTTTTACTTGTTCTTTTCCGATTTGGATTCCTTTTTCTTTTTCTTCTCTGATTTCTGTGGCTAAAACTTCCAAAACTATGTTAAATAATAGTGGTGAGAGTGGGCAACCTTAGCAACCTTGTCTTGTTCCTGATCTTAGAGGAAACGGTTTCAGTTTTTCACCATTGAGAACGATGTTGGCTGTGGGTGTGTCATACATGGCCTTTATTATGTTGAGGTAGGTTCCCTCTATGCCTATTTTCTGGAGAGTTTTTATCATAAATGGGTGTTGAATTTTGTCAAAAGCTTTTTCTGCATCTTTTTCTGATCATATCGTTTTTATCCTTCAATTTTTAATATGGTGTATCCCACTGATTGATTTGCATATATTGAAGAATCCTTGCATTCCTGGGATAAACTCCACTTGATCATGGTGTATGATCCTTTTAATGTGCTGTTGGATTCTGTTTGCTAGTATTTTGTTGAGGACTTTTGCATCTATGTTCATCAGAGATTCTGGCCTGTAGTTTTCTTTTTTTGTGTCATCTTTGTCTGGTTTTGGTATCAGGGTGATGGTGGCCTTGTAAAATGAGTTTGGGAGTGTTCCTCCATCTGCTATATTTAGGAAGAGTTTGAGAAGGATAGGTGTTAGCTCTTCTCTGAATGTCTGATAGAATTCGCCTGTGAAGCCATCTGGTCCTGGGCTTTTCTTTGATGGAAGATTTTAAATCACAGTTTCAATTTCAGTGCTTGTGATTCGTCTGTTTATATTTTCTATTTCTTCCTGGTTCAGTCTCAGAAGGTTGTGCTTTTCTAAGAATTTGTCCACTTCTTCCAAGTTGCCCATTTTATTGGCATATAGTTGCTTGTAGTAATCTCTCATGATCCTCTGTATTGCTGCAGTGTCAGTTGTTACTTCTCCTTTTTCATTTCTAATTCTCTTGAATTGAGTCTTCTCCCTTTGTTTCTTGATAAGTCTGGCTAATGCTTTATCAATTTTGTTTATCTTCTCATAGAACGAGCTTTTAGTTTTATTGCTCTTTGCTATTGCTTCCTTCATTTCTTTTTCATTTATTTATGATCTGATTTTTATGATTTCTTTCCTTCTGCTTTGTTTTTGTTGTTGTTGTTCTTCTTTCTCTAATTGCTTTAGGTGTAAGGTTAGGTTGTTTATTTAAGATTTTTCTTATTTCTTGAGATAGGATTGTATTGCTATAAACTTCCCTCTTAGAACTGCTTTCGCTGCATCCCATAGGTTTTGGGTAGTTGTGTTTTCATTGTCATTTGTTTCTAGGTATTTTTCTGATTTCCTCTTTGATTTCTTCAGTGATCTCTTGGTTATTTAGCAGTGTATTGTTTAGCCTCTGTGTGTTTGTATTTTTTACAGTTTTTTTCCTGTAACTGATATCTACTCTCATAGCGTTGTGGTTGGAAAAGATCTTGATACGATTTCAGCTTTCTTAAATTTACCAAGGCTTGATCTGTGACCCAAGATATGGTCTATCCTGGAGAATGTTCCATGAGCACTTGAGAAGAAAGTGTATTCTGTTGTTTTTGGATGGAATGTCCTATAAATATCAATTAAGTCCATCTTGTTTAATGTGTCATTTAAAGTTTGTGTCTCCTTATTTATTTTCATTTTGGATGATCTGTCCATTGGTGAAAGTGGGGTGTTAAAGTCCCCTACTATTATCGTGTTATTGTCTATTTCCCCCTTTATGGCTGTTAGCATTTGCCTTATGTATTGAGGTGCTCCTGTATTGGGTGCAAAAATATTTACAATTGTTAAATCTTCTTCTTGGATTGATCCCTTGATCATTTGTAGTGTCCTTCTTTGTCTCTTGTAATAGTCTTTATTTTAAAGTCTATTTTGTCTGACATGAGAATTACTACTCCAGCTTTCTTTTGATTTCCATTTGCATGGAGTATCTTATTTTTTCCATCCCCTCACTTTCAGTCTGTATGTGTCCCTAGGTCTGAAGTGGGTCTCTTGTAGACAGCTTATATACGGGTCTTGTTTTTATATCCATTCAGCCAGTCTATGTCTTTTGGTTGGAGCATTTAATCCATTTACATTTAAAGTAATTATCAACATGTATGTTCCTATTACCATTTTCTTAATTGTTTTGGGTTTTTTTTTTTTAATTAATTTATTTATTTTATTTATGGCTGTGTTGGGTCTTCGTTTCTGTGCGAGGGCTTTCTCTAGCTGTGGCAAGCGGAGGCCACTCTTCATCGCGGTGCGCGGGCCTCTCACTATTGCGGCCTCTCTTGTTGCGGAGCACAGGCTCCAGATGCGCAGGCTCAGTAATTGTGGCTCACGGGCCCAGCTGCTCCACAGCATGTGGGATCTTCCCAGACCAGGGCTCGAACCCGTGTCCCTTGCATTGGCAGGCAGATTCTCAACCACTGCGCCACCAGGGAAGCCCCTGGGTTTGTTTTTATAGGTCTTTTCCTTCTCTTGTTTTTCCTGCCTAGAGAAGTTCCTTTTGCATTTGTTGTAAAGCTGGTTTGGTGGTGCTGAATTCTCTTAACTTTTGCTTATCTGTAAAGGTTTTAATTTCTCCATTGAATCTGAATGAGATCCTTCCTGGGTAGAGTAATCTTGGTTGTAGGTCTTTCCCTTTCATCACTTTAAATATGTCCCGCCGCTCCCTTCTGGCTTACAGAGTTTCTACTGAAAGATCAGCTGTTAACCTTATGGGGATTCCCTCGTATGTTACTTGTTGCTTTTCCTTTGCTGCTTTTAATACTTTTTCTTTGTATTTAATTTTTGATAGCTTGATTAATATGTGTCTCCGTGTGTTTCTCTTTGGATTTATCCTGTATGGTACTCTTTGTGCTTCCTGGACTTGACTATGTCCTTTCCCACGTTAGGGAAGTTTTCAACTATAATCTCTTCAAATATTTTCTCAGACCCTTTCTTTTTCTCTTCTTCTTCTGGGACCCCTATAATTCGAATGTTGGTGTGTCTAATGTTGTCCCAGAGATCTCTGAGAATGTCCTCAATTGTTTTCACTCTTTTTTCTTTATTCTGCTCCCTGGCAGTTATTTCCACCATCTTATCTTCCAGCTCACTTATCTGTTCTTCTGTCTCAATTATTCTGTTATTGATTCCTTCTAGAGTATTTTTAATTTCAGTAATTGTGTTGTTCATCACTGTTTGTTTGCTCTTTAGTTCTTCTAGATCCTTGTTAAATTTTTCTTGTATTTTCTGCATTCTGTTTCTGAGATTTTGGATCATCTTTACTATCATTACTCTGAATTATTTTTCAGGTAGGTTGCCTAGTTCGTCTTCATTTATTTGGTTTTGTAGATTTTTAGCCTTGCTCCTTCGTCTGTAACATATTTTTTTGTCATTTCATTTTTGTTTTTGACGATTGGTGCTGTATTCCTGTCTTACTGGTTGTTTGGCCTGAGACATCCAGCACTGGAGTTTGCAGGCAGTTGGATAGAGCTGGGTCTTGGTGCTGAGATGAGGACCTCCAGGAGGCCTCACTCCGACTGATATTCCCTGGGGTCTGAGGTTCTCTGTTAGTCCAGCGGTTTGGACTCGGAGCTCCCACCACAGGAGCTTGGGCCTGATATCTGGCCTGGGAACCAAGATCCTACAAGTTGCATGGCGCAAAAAAAAAAAAAAAAAAAAAGAAAAAAAATGGAAGAAAGACAAAAAGGAGCGGTACAATATCAAAAAATAAAAAACAAAATAAAATTAGTACGATAAAAAATGTATTAGGAAAAATAAAACTATAATTGAAACAACTGCAATAAGGTAAAATAAAACCACAGCAGAAAAAAGAAAGAAAAAAAAAGTGCCTTGGCCTTGGGGAGGGAGTTTAGGCGGGGCGTGGAACTTAGGCAGGGCTGGGGTTTAGGGTGGGGCGGGACTTAGGCCGGTGGGGGGGTGATGTTTGAGCATGGGGCGGGGCCTAGGCAGGGCGACCTTAAGTGTGGGGCAGCGCTTCTGCTTAGGACCTGCCCAGAAGGGGAGCGGCAGCATGTGGAAAGGAGGGCCTCTGGAGTGTGGGGTTCTGGAGTCTGGAAGTAGGGCCCTGAGTGAGCGTGTGTGGGTGGGGCTTAGGCCCAGCACATTGGAAGGGGTCTCGGAGGGGTCTCCGAGTGTAGAGGTGGGGCCCTGGCTGGGGGTGCAGGGGCGGGGCTTGGGCTCTGCACGGCAGGAGGGAGGCTCCGAGGGCAGAGGATTAGGCCGGGAGCCCAACAGGATCCCCGGTGCCTGAGTGGACAGGGAAAGCGCTGGCCCCGTTCCCGTCCGTTCCTTCGCGGCCCTCCCCCACCATCTCCCCCAGGGTCTCCCCAGTCGCCACTGGACCCCTAACCGTGGGTGGGTCCCGCTGGGTGTAGGAACTCCTCCCCTCCCCCAGCCGCCCCCAGGGGTGCCGGTCCCAGAGGTCCGGCCTTTACTTTTGCTCCCCCTTCCCTCCCTCCCACTCCCTCAGGACCTGCGTGGCTGGAGGGGGCCTCGGTGGGCAGAGGATCAGGCCAGGGATCTCAGCAGGCTCCCGGGGGTCCAAGTGGACAGGGGAAACCTGGCCACACCCCCTTTTGATCCTCTGCCCTCCCAATGGTTCCCCAATTTCCCCCTTCAGGCGTGGGATCGCTTCCTCTCCCCCAGCCGCCCCTCAGGGGCTTCTGTCCCATCCGGCCTCCACTTCTCCTTCCCCTTCACTCCCCCTACGCCCACGTCCTCCCCGGTCGCTGGGGGTTCCTCCTGTCCCCTTAGGTGTCCGTGGTCCCCCACTGGTGCCTGGTAGGTGCCCTAGTTGTGAGGAGACGCTAATTCCGCGTCGTCCTAGTACCAACACTACCCTTTCTTGAGTTAAAACAGCAGCAGATAAATAAGAACTACCTCCATGGCTGCAGTAAAAATCTATGGATAAGAATATTTAAGATGATGATGTTGCATCTTAATGAAGATTAATTCAGCCTCTAGTAACTGTTTTAAGCTTCGTTTGGCAAATTATTTAAAGAAGGATATATACAACTTCGCAATACAAAGAACTGTGCTAAAAACTCTCTAAGTCTGATAGACTGTTTACATCTAATATCCCTATTACTATATATAAAATAAACAACAAGGACCTACTGTATAGCACAGGAAACTCTACTCCATATTTTGTGATAACCTATAAGATAAAAGAATCTGAAAAAATATATGTATGTATACATATAACTGAATCACTTTGCTGTACACCTGAAACACAAGATTGTAAATCAACTATACTTCAATTAAAAAAGAAACCCTGATATCCTTGAAAAAAGGTAATCTGAGGAACTTAATGTGTTATAAACTTGAAAAATAATTATATAATTCTAATCTATGGCTTGTTAAGTATGAAATCTCTAAAGGCAGATGGGTTTGTTTATTTACATGTACTCAGTACATTTTTCCCTGTACCAATGGCAATCATTTAAAATATGGAGCTCTTGGGAATTCCCTGGCGGTCCAGTGGTTAGGATTCCATGCTTCCACTGCAGGGGCCATGGGTTCGATCCCTGGTCAGGGAACTAAGATCCCACAAGCCACATGGTACGGCCAAAAAATAAATAAATAAAACAAAATATCGAGCTCTTAAAAAACGTTAAAAGTCATGCTTCTGGGAATGGATGAGGGGATGGGAAGGGATGGAGTGGCTCTTATTCTTTAAGAGCCTATTAGTATTATTCAATCTTATAACCAGAGCTATAAGTTACTTAGATACATATAACTTTGTACACATGAAGTAATTATTACTACTTAATACAACCACCACAAGCCAAAGATAATACCTTGGGGTGAGGAAAGATGTTGCTCCTGCAGCTTCTCCAGAGAGAGTAGTCCCAAGTAGCTGAGGACAACATACTTTGTTTCATAGTGAAATCCTAGAGGCACAGTAGTAGAGGACGCCATGGGGTCGGCTGGCAGAGCTCCGGAAAGGTCTACTTACAGATGTGTAAAACCTAAAAACATAAAAGTATTTTTTCAGTTTAAAGTTTATTACAGGGGCTTCCCTGGAGACACAGTGGTTAAGCATCCGCCTGCCAATGCAGGGGACATGGGTTTGAGCCCTGGTCCGGGAAGATCCTACATGCCGCGGAGCAACTGAGCCCGTGCGCCACAACTACTGAGCCTGTGCTCTAGAGCTCGCGAGCCACAACTACTGAGCCCATGTGCCACAACTCCTGAAGCCCGCACACCTAGAGCCCATGGTCTGCAACAAGAGAAGTCACCACAATGAGAAGCCTGTGCACCACGACGAAGAGTAGCCCCCGCTCGCCGCAACTAGAGAAAGCCCATGCATAGCAACGAAGACCCAACGCAGCCAAAAATAAGAAATAAAAATAATAAAGTTCCCTTAAAAAAAAAAAAAAAAAACAAATTTCCCTTTCTACCTCTCCCTAGTTACCCTATTTTCACCTATGTGGCAAAAACACTAGCTCTGCCCTCTCTTTACCCTCCCCCCCCAGCCAGTATATGTTCTCTGATTTCTATTACTAATAAAGCCTACTAAATTTCAGCTACGTCCATGGCCACACAGCTGCAAACAACATTTCCCTGTTTCCTTTACAGCTTAGTGTGCTACAAGATTAGTCTGAGCCTGAGGAATAAGAGAAGTTACATGTGCAATGTGTGTGTGTGTGGGGGGGGGTCTCTCCTTGAAGCCTTCCTCTTTCCTCCTCTCTGGGTTTGAAATGTGCATATGGCAGACACCTCACTCTGACATGCAAACAAGGACACCACTCCTGGGGACAGCACAAGACAGAAGGGACCTGGGTCCCTGAATGACCCCATGGAGCAGAGCTGCCCTGCCCACCTTGACCACTTGCCTCTGACTCCTATTCAAGCCACTGTATTCTGAATTTCTTCGATAGTTACTTTAACTTGTACCCTAATCAATGCAAGTACAATTCACTTCTCCATGTGGACTTAACAACTGTTTTACATACCAGGTACCCCCCTTTTTAAAAGACATACTCTCTTAGCAACTTTCAAATATGCAAGGCAGAATTACATACTATAGTAACCAGGCTGTACATTACATCCCCAGGACTTATTTATTTCACAATCAGAAGTTTGTACCTTTTGACCCCTACGATGTACCTTAATAGTTGTTTCAAACCAAAATGTCTTATTAAGAAGTTTCCAAAGAATTGTTTTCTACTTAAAACAACGATACAGACTGTTTTAAGATCTTAAGAAATATCTGTGCATTGGGCACAAAGGCTTAAGATCAATTGCCTGCCCTCAGGAGATTTCTATCAAGTAGAGGAAAACAAAAGCATAGAAACAAATAAGAACAATAAAATTCTATGATACGAGTCAGTATCCATGAGTGGGAGGGGCAACCCAAAACAAGGAACAGGTAAGTCTCTCGGGAGAAAGAAAAAAGAAGTGGAAATCAGGAAAGAAGGTAAAATCGGAGCAGATCTTGGAACGTGAGTAGTCACTAACTGAACCAGCTGGGGAATGGGACGAGGTGAACTTTAGATGTCAAGTAGACCAGGAAAAGGCACAGAAGTGTTTTGGAACAGCAGGGAACAACACAAAAATTAAGCATTTGACATGGCAAAGTCCTATGATACAAGGAGGATGGGGCTCAGCAGTAGTCAGCATTTGGCCTGCCTCGTATGCTACAGGATGCCTGGAAGCTCGGGTTTTATTCTGTAAGCTGGAAAATTATTTTAACCATGTCTATTAACAAACTCCCAGAACTGTATGCAAATTCTGTGCGCATGAGCATTTTTTCTGGAAGGGGAAAAAACACTCAATTTCTTTCGGTAGCCTCTCAGATTAAATCATGATGCAAAAAAACGCTAGGAACTCTGTAGAACACCAATAGGAATCACTGAAGGGTTTTAAGCAAGAGAAGCACATGAACAGATTATATTCTAGAAAAATCATCCTGGAGGCAGTGTGGAAGACAGAACGGAGACTGGAGAAAAGGACACAAGTGAGGGTACTACTGGAAAAATCTAAACAAGAGATGTATGAAGGCACGACCCAGAGCAGGAACGCAGGGAAGGAGAAGGGGACGGGACAGGGAAAATATGGAGTCCAAAGACGTGCTCACAACTCCATGACAGCGGCCAGGCAGCTGGACGGAGAGCGGCGCTGCTCCGACTTCTCAAGCAAAGAACGCAGGAAGAGCTGGTTTCGGGGAGAAGGGTAACAAGCTCACCTGGGGGCATACTGAGTTGTAAAATGCCCACAGCCATCCAGGTGGAAACGAACAAAACGTTCGACATACAGGTCTTCAACTCAGAACGAGGTCTGCACTGGAGATAGAAAGCTGTGGTCTGCACAGAGGCGGGTCTACAGCATCACCTAAGGAGAGTGGATGGAGAGCAGCGACTTCCAAGGGGAAGGACGCGCCAAAGCTTCCAGGAGGTGGGAGAAGGGGTGGCTTGGTTTGAAAAAGCATATTCATACTTGGAAAAGCAAACATTACCTACTGTTTTCAGATTATAAGGTATAGAAAATAAATCTGAGTAAACCTTCAATCTTCTTTGTATCACTGACTCTCAGTGAGAGGATGGGAGGGAAGAATCACATACCCACCGCCCCCACCCCAAGCACCACCAGAAGAGGAGCCAGAGATTTTTATTTATCAAAGGGAAAAAGCGTTTTTAAAAAACATGTTGAGAAACACTGGTTTAATCTGAAAAAGAAACCCAATTAGAATTCAAGGCAAAACTACCATTTCAGGGGTGGCCAAAAAGACGAGAAGCTGGCAGAGGAGTCCGCTAAGGTCTGCAGTGGACAGTCAGAAAGGCATAAAGGGGACAGGAGGGTGTGCTCAGAGTCAGGGGAGGCGCTTTGGGAAGAAGGCAGTACAAACAACACACCAAAAAAAATGCAACGTCAGGATGATGGCCCCGACAGGATGGGTTGATCTGACTGGCAGGGCAACGGCAGAGGCCAGGGACGTGATGAGCGAATGGAGGACTTCCCTGGTGGCGCAGTGGTTAAGAATCCACCTGCCAATGCAGGGGACGCGGGTTCAAGCCCTGGTCCGGGAAGATCCCACATGTCACGGAGCAACTAAGCCCGTGCGCCACAACTACTGAGCCTGCGCTCTAGAGCCCGCAAGCCACAACTACTGAGCCCACATGCCACAACTACTGAGCCCGCCTGCCTAGAGCCTGTGCTCCACAACAAGAGAAGCCACTGCAATGAGAAGCCCGCGCACGGAAACAAAGAGTAGCCCTCGCTCGCCGCAACTAGACAAAGCCTGCGTGCAGCAATGAAGACCCAACGCAGCCAAAAATAAAATATAAGTTTCAGAATTTTTTGGTAACAGGAAAAAAGAAGTACTCATCTTCTGAATAATGCTTTATATTTTAAAAAACTGATGTTCTAGAATTTGTTATAATCAAATTTCTTGTATTTATCCATGCACCCCAATGTTGACTGCAGTACTATTTACAGTAGCCAAGACATGGAAACAACCTAAATGTCCACTGATAGATGAATGGATAAAGAAGATGTGGTGGTAATAAATAATGCCATTTGCAGCAATATGGATGGACCTAGAGATTATCATACTAAGCGAAGTAAGTCAGAAAGAGAAAGACAAATACCATATGATATCACTTACATGTGGAATCAAAAACAGGACACAAATGAACCCATCTACAACAGAAACAGACTCACAAACATAGAAAACAGACTTGTGGTTGCCAAGGGTGAGGGGGGTAGGGGAGGAGGGATGGATTGGGAGCTTGGGGTTGGGAGATGCAAACTATAATATCAAGGATGGATAAACAACAAGGTCCTACTATATAGCACAGGGAACTATATACAATTTCCCATGAAAAACCATAATGGAAAAGAATATGAAAAAGAATGTGTATATATATACATATATATATATATGTATATATATATGTATATATATATGTATAACAATTACTTTGCTGTACAGCAGAAATTAACACAACAGTGGGAATTCCTTGGCGGTCCAGTGGTTAGGACTCAGCGCTTTCACCGCCGTGGCCCAGGTTCAATCACTGGGTTGGGGAATTAAGATCCCACAAGCCTCGCAGCCAAAAAAAAAAGAAAAAGAAATTAACATAACATTGTAAATCAACTATATTTCAATAAAATAAAATTTTTAAAAAATTTCTTGTATTTATCAAAAAAAAATCCATATCTCTTAAGACAGTTTCAGTTACACACCAACCCAGATGCTATAGACAAAGCATAGTTCACCAAGTTTCCAAACTGGATTTTTAACCTAGTGCTCTTCAAATTTTCTTACAAATCCCTATTGACTAACCATAAATACCATCTTTTTTTTTTTTTTTTTTTTTTGGCCGTGTTGGGTCTTCATTGCTGCACACTGGCTTTCTCTAGTTGCAGCGAGTGGGGGCTACTCTTCATTGCGGTGCACGGCCTTCTCATTGCGGTGGCTTCTCTTGTTGCAGAGCACGGGCTTCAGTAGTTGTGGCACGTGGGCTTAGTTGCTCCGCGGCATGTGGGATCTTCCCGGACCATAGCTCGAACACGTGTCCCCTGCACTGGCAGGCGGATTGTTAACCACTGTGCCACCAGGGAAGCCCCATAAATGCCATTTTAATCATGGATTTCATAATTCTCCACTATAAAGTCCTCAGCTCTAGTACACGTTACTGTCCATACGTCCACACAGTTGGTGACTGCTTCCACGACACTCAACCATTCTCAATGACTCACACTAATGGAGAAGCTGACCATACATACTTCCATCATTTAAGTTTAGTGCATGGTCTTTAGGCTTCAAATTTATCTCTGACGTTCCAGTCATAAACAAACCAGACCCGCAAGATAAAACATCCTTCCAACTCCTCTAACTTCACCTGAGCTGCCAGTTTACAGCAGCGCAGCAGCTCGTTCAGGCCTGTGTTTAGGTGACGGGGCAAGCAGACCTCAGAAACACTACTATGTGTCTACAACACAGGGAATATAGCCAGTATTTTATAATAGCTGTAAATGAACTATAACCTTTAAAAACTGTGAATCACTGTGTTGTACAACTGTAACATACAACACTGTACATCAACCATACTTCAATTAAAAATAAATAAACAGAAAGAAATGCTATCATAGGTCTTGTGCATTTGTATTAAATTACAATTTCTCAAAGGCACTGAAAATATGCCAAGTGTGAACTCTGCAGCACTGCTGCAGGGTATTCTGGGGAGAGAGGGCATCACTCCCTCTGCATACTCTGTGGCGACTAATCTGCATATTGCACAAAGAGCTCTTGCATTTCTATAAGATATCATAAATAAATCACCTCTGCACGAGACCTCTATTTCTGAAGCACTTTTCCACGTGTTTTCACAGTAATCCTCCACACCAGAAGGAAAAGGTAAGAGTCTCAACTTTGATGGAGAAACAAAAATAGACAATTTATTTGCCCAAAATCGTAACAGCTAGTTAACAGTGCAACCACTTAGTTGAGAACATCCTCTTCCGTTCCGAACTCTTAGGCCTTAATTGTATTCATTCAATGCACATCTCCTGCAAACCAGGCAACGTGCTGGATGAGAGGAACACAGAGGTGGAAACACTAACACTAATGATAACAGGAAAAAATGGTAGAAAAACAAGGCAATTTCCCAAATATCAGACAGCCACAATACCGAAAGAAGCAAATTTGTCAATTTTGAGAATGGGACGGGGGGCAAAAAGGAAAAAGACAGGTTAAAGAAAAAGTAAATACGATCTGAGACCACCACCCAGAGCTTTCCTGGAAGCAGGGGACCATGCTCAGGTCCACCCCACTACTTACTCACCAACCAGAGGACATTTCATGCCTAAGACAGCTCAAGCTTCCTTTTAAATGATGAAAAAGACATAGCTACTTTTACTCTTTAAATTTTATCTAGAACCCTTTAGAATTCAAATTATGTATAAGTGTTCTTGGTATCAAGAAGTGATTAAATACAAGAGTGACCTTCAATATAAAAACTCCTGCTTTTTACACAATTCTAACAACCTACTGAATACAGCTGTGTTACCCAGCTGTTTCTTTCTCTGCCTTACACCTTTAATTTGCTCTTCTCTCAAGTTACAGGTAGCTGTCAGCCAGATGGACGGCCTGAGGAAGCTTCGGGTAACTTAATCCTGTGTTTATACATACATTTGGTGGCATCTCCAAAACATCCATGATCCTTCAGTAACAAATGTAATATCCACAATCTTACAATAAATGGTCTGCTTTTTTTAAAACCAGATTTCTATTATGAGTACCAGTGCAAATCCCAGGATGTTAATATAGACAGTACTGTGGGAATTAGGCACATATTATGAACGGTAACCAGAAGGTATACAGCAACTATTAAATTCTACTTTAAATTCTTATGAAAAGCAAATCTGCAGCAACATGAGTTTTTTGTAGTTGTTTCCCAACCTTGTCTGATCATAATCATCTTGGCGGCTATTAAAAACAAATTTCTAGCACCCACCTCAGAAATACTAACTTAGAATATCATACCTATATTCTATTTCTTAACCCCATAGAACCACAGCAGAAAAATATTACAATCTAACATGATGTAATTAAATTATTTCAGGAAGCTTTGTTTTTAGACTATCTCCTCCCACTAAAATAAAATTGTAATAAGATTGTTAAATACTGCAGTAATGTGGAGTTGAGTAGATATACAATCCCAGTTTACAAAGAGAAAAGTGAAAATCCACAGATAATTCAGTCACAAATGAAAACTCTGGAGTTTTAAGCACTGACAAAGTTTTTGATTCCCAGATCCCAGTCTCCAGACCCACTGGTGGTTTTAGCAAAGAATTTTTAAGCTCCACAAAGTAGCATGAAGTCCAATGACTTTATTTCTTCAACCTGTACTTTATTAGGTCTCATACAATTCTAGGACTTTCTGCAAAAGAAAAGTTACATAATCTTAATTAAAATTGTGAAACTGCAAAAATTTCACTGGGTCCAACTGAAAAATGCAACTAAGCATTTGAAAACTCAGCAGACACTAAATATTTTAGTGTACACTATCCCTTTCCAACTGCAACGTGCCTAACTGAAGATGCTAGTTCAATCCTGTATTAAGGGCCGTCCAAAAATGTTTCCACTCAGCAGTTGGCACTCCAACATAATGTACTTAAAGAGGAATGCCTCACTCTCACTCTCCCCACAAACACATAGTCTGACTTTCACAGCAAGTAATCAGGCTTCCCATATATGTGTAGATAACGTGCATAAAAGGGAGACATGAAAGTCAATTTCTCTGCTCCACTCCTACGTATGTGCCACAGAGAAATGAAAACACATTGTCTACGCAAAAACGTTCACATGAATGGTCACAGCAGCATTACATATAACAGCCAAACAGTGGAAATAACTGCCCGGCAACTGATGAATTTTAAAAATGTGGTCTATTCATACAATGCGATATTATGTGGCCATAAAAAGGAATGAAATGCCAATACCTGCTACAACATGGAAGTAAAAGCCAGTCACAAAAGACCACATATTGTATAATTCTGTTCATATGAAATATCCAGGACTGGCGGATCTACAGAGAAGTAAAATAGTGGCCGCCTAGGTGGGGGAGTGTGGGAATAAAGAATGACTGCTAATGAGTACGAGGTTTCTTTTTGGAATGATGAAAACTGCAGTGATAGGTGCACACTCTGTGACTACACATGTGAACAACTTAACGGTATCTCAATAAAACGCTCCTAAAAAAATCAGCAACTCTGAAAATAGCCCCCTTCCTTCAACCCTGTTAACATATATTAATTAAGAACTCTTGGGCTTCCCTGGTGGCGCCGTGCTTAAGAATCGCCTGCCAATGCAGGGGACACGGGTTCGAGCCCTGGTCCAGGAAGATCCCACATGCCGCGGAGCAACTAAGCCCGTGCGCCACAACTACTGAGCCTGTGCTCTAGAGCCCACGAGCCACAACTACTGAGCCCGCGTGCCTAGAGCCCGTGCTCCGCAAGAGAAGCCACCTCAATGAGAAGCCCGTGCACCGCAACGAAGAGTAGCCCCCGCTCGCCGCAACTAGAGAAAGCCCGCGTGCAGCAACGAAGACCCAACACAGCCATAAATAAATAAATTAATTAATTAAAAAAAAAAAAAAAAAAAAACTCCTGGGGGACTTCCCTGGCGTCGCAGTGGTTAAGACTCTGCGCTCCCATTGCAGGGCGCCGGGTTCCATCCCTGGTCTGGGAACTAGATCCCGCATGCATGCTGCAACTAAGAAGTCCACGTGCCGCAACTAAGACTCGGCACACCTTAAATAGACAAATAAATAAATATCTAAAAAAAAAAAAAAAGAACTCTTGGGAATTCCCTGGCGGTCCAGTGGTTAAGACTGTGCTTCCACGGCAGGGGGCGCGTGTTCCACTCCTGGTCCGGGAACAAAGAACCCGCATGCTGCGCAGAGCGGCCCCCCCAAAAAAAAGAACTCTTGGTGACCACTTATTTGGAATAAGATATGCATCAAAATCAAGTTTGAAAAAACAATGATAAAAAGCAGGATGGTGGTACTATGACTGGTTAAAACTTTTGTTTTGTATGTCTAAAATGTTTCATAAGAGAAACATGTTCTTAAAACAATACTTATTGTTGCAAATCACTTGTCCTAAAAGCTGAGCAAGATATGTAGTAAATATTGACTAACTGACGGGCTAACGAGCACCTTTTCTCTACAAAACGGCTTGGACTCAACCGTCTGTATCCCTCAACTGAACTCAATTACTGGGGTACGGTCCTCCATAAGATCCATCCTTTGAAAAAAAAAAAATACTGAGAATGGTACCTGACCAATCAGAGTAAAAGAATTTTCAAAGTCCCTAACGGCCTATTATCAAAAGAAGAATATTCCATAGTGGTTTAAATATTTTCAATTTACAGTGTACATTTATTTATCCCACGGTGTGCGTGAGGTATAAGCAGTTCACTACCTACACGAACACTTGTTTAATTTTCTGGCAGACTGAAGAAAAGAAGGTACTAGAAGGGTGTGGCAACTCATCCAAGGTCACACAAGTCAGGGCAGACACCAGCATTCTGGTTTAGACCAAACCTCCCGGGGAAATCGCACTGACAGTTTCACTGGAGGACTTGCTTGTTTTGCTGCACGTCGTAAAAAAACAGGGGAGGGGGGAGACCGTCAGTTTCGTTAAGAACTTGTACAGAAACGGGGCGCTGGCTGCGCGGGTAACCGCGCGCTCGTGCGGGCATCGGGCCGACTCCGCAGGGCGGCGGCCAGGGCCCAGGACCGCGGGCCCGAGGCCCCGGCTCCCAGCGGGGAAGCCCCAGCTCGGAAAGTCCGG
The DNA here is from genome assembly GCF_028564815.1 of Eubalaena glacialis. Taxonomy (NCBI): domain Eukaryota; kingdom Metazoa; phylum Chordata; class Mammalia; order Artiodactyla; family Balaenidae; genus Eubalaena; species Eubalaena glacialis. Next base: position 116,710,696 of record NC_083726.1, on the reverse strand, counting down.
GCACGAAGGAGAGAGTCTCGGGGTCTCCCTGGGATGGTGGGAGAAAGACCAAAGGAAGAAACGACCTAGCGTGAACCGTGCCGCCTCTAAGGGTGGCAAAAACGAACACGTGAAATAGCAACAGCAATGACAGCGGCGTCGGAGCCGCCGGGAGGGGCACCGGGAACCTTGGGGAGAAGCCGCGGCCCGGCCGGCTGGCGGGCACCCAGGCCGCGAGCCCCGCGCACGTACCCCTCGCCCGAGGCCCACGCCCGCCGACCCCGCGCCCGGACACGTCTGAGGGGCAGCGGAACGGCCTCGCGCCCTCAGCCTCTCACTCCCCGCTCTGTCCCGCGTCGGCCTCGGGACGCCTCGGGCGAAGCTGGGAGAGGGCCCGGCGCGGCCTGCCCGCGACCCCGCTCCCCTCACCTGACCCAGGCCCGTGCCCCCGAAGAGGTGAAAACGCGGCAGCGGCTGCTCCGCACAGGATTCCACGGTGGCGGTGGCGGTGGCGGTGGCGGCGGCAGCTCCGACCCGCGGTCCTAATCTACCGCCGCCGCCATGTTGGCGGGTGAGGTCACCCGGCGTGCTTCCGTCAGCGCAGGCGTCGGGGCGGGGCGCCAGGCGCGCCGCCAGGGGCGGATCCGCCTACCCGAGAGGAAGCCGGGACCACGGAGTCCCGGAGGCCTGTTTGTGTAGATGTAACCCGGAAGAGCCGCCCTCTCCCGGCCTGCTCTCCTCTTGGGGAGCAGCTCTATGGTTCCGGGGAGGCGGCGCCCTTGGACCGCTGGGAAGGAGGCGGACTCGGACGGGCCCAGAGTCGTGGGTGCGGAGGTTGGCGACGCCCGCCGGAGGAGCTGCAGGCGAGCCGGCTGACCGAGCGTGGAGTCCCGGGAGCTGCGGCGCCGCAGCGCTGGGTGGGGGGCTGGGCCCTGAGGGTACGGAGCGGGCGGGGGGGGCGGGGGCGCCGTAGCGCCGCGAGGAAAGAGCGCATCTGCAGCGGCCACTGGGAGGCGGTGTGGCGTCTCCACCGCGCCCTGGGGGAGCCACTGTGTCCGGGCGCCTGATACGGCCGGGCGGAGGAGCCGAAGGCTGCCTGGGGACAAAAGGCCGACGGGCACTGCCTGCTAGTGGGGTCAAGGGTTCTTTCTGGGGTGACGAAGATGTTCTCCGGGTGATTGCGCAGCTTTGTGAATACACTTACTTGAAGCCATTTAATTATACTCCGTTATACACTTCAAAAAGGTGAAAATCTCAATACAGCCGTGAAAAAAGAAGTGATAAAAACCTGAACTGATAATGAGGGTGGGTGGCGGAATCCGAAAGAAGGTTGGAGCTCCGAGGCTTTGGGCCCGAGTGACTGAGAACTCGGGTGGTGCTGTTCATAGTGAAATCGGACAGATTTGCCAAGAAGAGACTTAGTGAGCTAAGAAAACTATCAATAATTCCTTGATAGTATCTATTAACCAGGCCATATTAAATTCCCCCGATTCTCCAAGTAATGGCTTTTATAGTTTCTTTTAACATCTTTATTGGAGTATAATTGCTTCACAATGGTGTGTTAGTTTCTGCTGTATAGCAAAGTGAATCAGCTATACGTATACATATATCCCCATATGCCCTCCTTCTTGTGTCTCCCTCCCAGCCTCCCTGTCCCATGCCTCTAGGTGGTCACAAAGCACTGAGCTGATCTCCCTGTGCTATGCGGCTGCTTCCCTCTAGCTGTTTTACATTTGGTAGTGTATATATGTGTTACTCTCGCATCGTCCCAGCTCACCCTTCCCCCTCTCCGTGTCCTCAAGTCCATTCTCTGCGTCTGCGTCTTTGTTCTCGTCCTGCCCCTGGGTTCATCAGAACCTTTTTTTTTTTTTTAAGATTCCGTATAGTTTTTTATTTAAACCAGGATCATGCATTGCATTTGGTTGTTAAATCTTTTAAGTCCCCTAGTCTTAATTTTTAAAAAGTTGACTTTTTGAATTATACAACAGAAATTTGTCAGCAATAAAAGAAAAGCTGACCGTTGTTACATGTGACCATATGGATTAATTTCAAAAGCGTTGAGTCAAAGAAGCCAGACATAAAAATGTACCTACTGTGTGGTTCCATTTATATGAATTTCAGGAACAGGCAAAATTAATCAATGGTTATAGAAATCAGCACTGTCGACTGGGAGTGTGGGATTGACTAGAAAAGAGCTTTCTCTCTAGGGTGATGGAATTAGTCTCTATATTGTGGTGATCACACAGGTGTCCTAACTCATCTAATTGTACTTTGTAGGTCTATGCAGTTCATTGTATGTAAATTTCAAAAAAAAAAAAAAAAAAGTCACATGGAATAATTCCGTGTAGTTAGGTTGCCAATTTGATATATGGTTAGGTAAATTTCTTTCAGATTGCTTTCAGTTTTAGGGTTTGCTTTTTCCCCTTTTTAAAATTTTTTGAATATATACCACAAGGATAGCATATGGGCCAATGGAACAGAATAGAAAGTTCAGAATTGTCCACTGATTTTCAACAGAGACAATTCAATGAGGAAAGAGATACTCTCTTCAGCAAATGGTGTAAAATATATAATGCTTTTACAAAAATTAATCACAAGCAGTTCATGGGTTTTTGGGGTTTTGGGTTTTTTTTTTTTTCTCTGACGGATCTTATGAGTGACACAGAGACCTAGACTGCAGCCTGATGTGATAATAAAACCTAAACTCTAGATTGAACTCATTCATTCTCATTCATCAGTTATTTATTGAACGCCTACTATGTATGTACCAGGCAGTATGCTGGATGCCGGCAAAAACCATGACATGGTCCCTGTTGTGAAGCTCACATTTTCGTTGGAAAACCAGATAAGAACATAGGAATGAAAGGAAAAAAACAAAATAGTTTAAAATTGTGGCATGTCCTGAAGTAAACAAACAAGGGACAGGAGTAGAAAATTAAGGTGACAGGGTGTTGATGGAAACCTCTCTCCAAGGAGGGGACATTTTAAGTTGAAACCTAAAGACTGAAGAACAACCCAAGGGGCAAGTGCAGGAAAAGATCTCAGGTAAAAAGCTTGAGAACAAACCAGTAAAGCTTGGAGCTGGTGAGAAAGGGAGGAGTGATGAGGTCAATGGGCAAGGCCAGCTCCTCCAGAGCACACAGGAGCCACCAGAGGTTATAAATTAGGGAGTGATTAGAGGCCAGCTAGGTTTTAAATTACTTTCTGCTGTGCGGAAAATTGGTTGGAAAAGGCTGAAAGTGCAAGCACGGAAGTTAGACTTTCACTGCTTTCTGCCACCATTTGTCTTTTCTTTTAAAAATTCCTCAACATTCAAAGACATGATTTTCATCTACCTCCAGTTTCTGTGTGTGTGTGTGTGTGTGCACTCCCCAGCAGACAAACTGAAGCCTTACCTTATCTATTCTAGTGACTCAGTTTCCAGATAAACCACAGACTGAGGCCTTAGCTTGGGAGCAGGTAAATCAAGGAGCACGCAAACCGTCTCTTAAGTGACTAACCTGAAAGGAATTTAGGTTGGCAGTTTTGGTGAAGCCATAGTCAATACACTTATCTGGGAGTGGGATTTTTGGAATTTGTCTGAAAAGCTGTTTTAGTAAAACTTCTTCACAAGGCCTAAGCTAGTATAGGAGGAAATTGGATTTGGAAAACTACCAACTAGTTAATCTTTGCATGTACTCATAATAACTTTTTCACTTGTGCTTCACTCTCTGAAGCTTACCACGTTCTTACCAGATAGCACCTGCCCTGTTCCTCGGTGAATCAGCAAAATACTGCAGAAAGTAGTTGTAAGAGCACTGACATGGGGGAGAGGAAAGCAGCACAAAAGGCGATGTTAAGTATACCTGTAACACTATTTTATTTAAAAAATGAAGTCCTAAGGCAAATGTGACAAATGTTAATTGTCAACTCTGGGTGGTGGTACATGGTACATAGACATTTGAATTCTTTGTACTTTTCTGTATTTTTTAATGTCTGAAAATAATGATAAATCATAAAAATCAGCACACTGTTTTCCAAAAAAACAAGAGCACATTGATCTGGATAGTATCACATCTCTTCCAGACATTGTTTTCTTAAGTGATTAGACATGTATTAGGTTGAGGCTCCCAGTCTTCAGCCCCAGGTATTTGCAGAACATTGTAAAAATAAACAGGAGGAGGACTTCCCTGGCCGTCCAGTGGTTAAGAGTCCACGCTTCCACTGCAGGGGGCATGGGTTTGATCCCTGGTCGGGGAAGTTCTGCATGCTGCACGGTGCAGCCATAAATAAATAAATAAATAAATAAACGGGAGGAAGGATTGTAATCCGAATGAGTGAATACCACCTCATCCTGACCTAGCTTGCTAGAGGCATGCATATGCCTGTCTTCTGGGATGATGAGGAATGAAATTACTAGTGCAAAACTAGTTAGATGAGAGAAACAAGCCTACCATCTGGTTCAGTTGATTAGACTACCGATCAAATTGAGATCAAATGCATGGATTTCCGTCGCCCTGTTAGTTTTACTGTTTTGTGGCTGAACCCTTCCCTTATCCAACACCACCACTTTTTTTTTTTGGAATTGTTTTTTTATATACATACACTTTTAAATATTTATTTATTTATTTATTTTATTTATGGCTGTGTTGGGTCTTCGTTTCTGTGCGAGGGCTTTCTCTAGTTGTGGCAAGCGGGGGCCACTCTTCATCGCGGTGCGCGGGCCTCTCACTATCGCGGCCTCTCTTGTTGCGGAGCACAGGCTCCAGACGCGCAGGCTCAGTAATTGTGGCTCACGGGCCCAGCTGCTCCGTGGCATGTGGGATCTTCCCAGACCAGGGCTCGAACCCGTGTCCCCTGCATTGGCAGGCAGATTCTCAACCACTGCGCCACCAGGGAAGCCCCAACACCACCACTTTTCTCAAATACGTGTACCAACTTGTCATACGCTACAAAGAAGTGTCCACTAGCACAGCTGGACAATAATTTGGCATTTGTATTAAGAGCTTTAAAAATGGGTGTGCCATTCCCATTAAAAGGACATGCAATGCACTGAGGACACAATATCACACATGTACTTCTCCTGTAATGCAGCACCTGAATGTAATTATGAGGAAACTATCAGACAAAACCCAATTGAGGGACTTTCTACAAGTGGCCAATTCCAATGACTAGTACTCTTCAGAAACGTCAGTATCAGGAAAGACAAAATCTGAGGAACTATTCCGTATTAAAGGAGACTAAAAAGACAAGGTAATTAATACAATAGGTGATGTTGGATTGGATCCTGGATCAGAAAAAAAAAATATTGCTACAAGGAATACTAACGGAACATATGGCAAAATTTGAATATGGACTTATTAAATTTCCTGAATTTGACGTACACCCTTAGTCTTATGAAACACACACTGAACTATTTATTGACTCATGAAATTTTATATATATATATATACATATATACATATGAAAAGTGATAAAGCAAATATAGCAAAATATTAATAGTTGGTGAATCTAGGTGATGGGAGTTTATCGCACTATTCTTACAATTTATATTTGAAATTTCTTCAAAATAAAAAGCTAGTAATAAAAACGTGTGTACCCTTTGGCCCATAATTCTATTATTAGGAATCTATCCTAAAAATAAGTTTTCAAAGTATTTTGCCTTTATAAAATGTGGGCTCGAAGAATTTCTCAATTTTCTGAATAATTTTCTGTAAATGGATCCTGGTAATGATGTTGAAAAATGCACATGCTCATTCAGAATTCCAAATCAATTATGTAGGTAGTCCATGCTAAAGAACGTGGAGCGTAACTCCTCACTCCTTAAGTGTGGGCTGCACATAGTACATCTTTCCGAAGAGTAAAGTATGGAAAGGGGAACAAAAGAGTAACTTTACAGTGGAGAAACCTGACAAGCACTGCTTCAGCCAAGTGATCAAGGTCAACACCAACAGTCAAAAATCAGGCTGACAGCATGAACCCTTGATGTGATGTGATGAAAATGGCACTTTCCCTCTGTGCTCTTCCTCCCCAAACCCACAACCCCTGACCAATTATGTGAAGATCCCCAGAGGTGTACCTACAATATGCCTAACAGTATCCCTCAAACTGTCAAGGTCAACAAAGAGGGAAGTTTGAGCAACTGTCACCCCCAAGAAGAACTTACGAGGCAGGTCAACTAAATGAAAGGTGGTATCCGGGATGGGGTCCTGTAACAGGAAAAGGGTATTGGGGTGTAACTGAGCAGGACCCTGTGAGGCCTTCCCAGAATAGACCCTCACCCATGTCTTCCGCCTGCCCTTTGTCTGCAGAAAAACTTCAGTCAAGGAATACATTTAATCAGACAAGTGGGAAAATGCAGAAAGGCAAACAGTCAAGCAAGCCAAAATAGTAATACTTTAGCCATTACACAGTCAAGGACCTCTAGCTCTCCCGCAAGGGCTGTACAGTTAATGTTCTGAGCCGGGTCCTTCCAGCTGTTCTGCAGACACGGAAGCCCCCACCAGGTGGGAGAGGTTAGCTGCTCGCTGCCCACAGCACACAGGCCTCAGACCAGTTGGAGCTAGGTTGATGATGCTGATTCCCGATTACCTCACCACCAACCAATCAGAAGAAGCTCCACGAGCTAATCATGCCCTGTTCCTGGAACACTGTAAGACTCCTCACCACCCCCTCCAGGTGGGACACACAGTTTTGAGGGCATTAGCCTGCCGTGGCCCCCTGTGCCTGGCAAAGCAATAAAACTATTGTTTTCTACTTCACCCAAAACTCCGTCTCCAAGATATAATCCGGCACTGGTGTACAGAGGCCGAATTTCCGCACCAGAAGAATACTAAGGAAATTGGTTAAACTGTGGGCTTTTGTCAACACATTAGCCTCGGTTAATGAAATATAACAAATGTACCCCAGAAAGAGAGGAGGCTAACAATATGGGAACCTGAGCTCAATTCTCCGTAAATGTAAAGCTGCTCTAAAAATAAAACCTGTTAATAAGTAAAATATTGACGCATTTACTTCCATTAGGGCCAGGAAAGTAAAACAAATTCTGGTTGGCAGAAATAAACTTTTTTTAAAAACGCAAGGGCTACAAGGCTCAGTCAACGTCACGGGTAAGACAGCAGACCTTCCCTCCCGCCTCGGAGCGGGCTGCTCGGGAAAAGACCGGGAGAAGTCACGAAAAGTCACGAGAAGTCACGAGTGTGCGACAGGAAGCGAGGCGGGGCGGGGCGAGGCGGGGCGGGACTTCCGGGCCGCTCTCTCCCCACTGGCTGAGCTGCCCGGCGACCTGCGCAGGAACCGGAAGCCGCGCTCACAAAACAGAAGAGGCCGGAAGCGCATCTGGCTTTAGTCTCCCTTTCGCCCGCCGCCCGCGTCGGTCCTGAGCTCCGGCCGGTAACCCGCTGCCTCCCGTCGCTTGCACCATGGCCCTCAGCGATGCCGACGTGCAGAAGCAGGTGAGCGCCGGGCTGGGCCCCGAGAGGCGGGCGGGTGCCGCCCCGGGCCTGGGGAAGCTCCGCGGCGGCCTCGTTGGCCAGACCTCCCCGTCCCCGGGACCCCGCCTCGGGGCTGTGCGGGTCGGGGCCGCGTCGGGCTTGCGGGCGAGCGGCCGGCCCGGGGTCGCGGCGTTGCTCGGCGCTTTGGAGTTCGCGGGCGGCGGGCGTTGACCACCCAGGCCCGGACTTCGGGGAAGGGCACTCAGGCCGCAGTTTAGAGAACTCGTCTCTTTCTAGCTGAAGTTCTCGGAAAACCCTGACTAACGCTCACTCACTGCCTTGTGAGCCTTCTTAGATGAGCAGTACGGTGGTTTTTCCTTGGATGTTTCCAGTGCCTTTAAAACGCTTCTGCACTTTATTCATTAGGTGATATGCTCTCAGAAGCGTGGTGGTTCTTCCTTTCAGGGGATCTTAGGCTGATCACGGAGGGTAACAAAAATAGCGTCTGTGGGGCACTGTAGGAAATCTTACCGCATGCTTACAGAACAGCGCGGGTTTTGAACATTAATCAGCGCTGCGTCTGAGTTTTACTGTAGGAAAAAGGACGCAGTGCCCTCCACATAGTCCAGTGGTCACACCCCTAGTACCAGCTCTCGTCCTCCTCTTCTCCTTCGTTTTCCGCCTTGTTGTGATGTATTGAAAACTAGGGCTTCCCCAGGAAGAATACATGGCAAAGGTAAAGCAGTGAAACTAGGCCAGAACCACGTTTTCTTTCTGTAGAATAGTAAGAACGAGGAAATGTATCGTCGGTACTCCTCCACACTACACGCCGTCCCCATCAGGGCGGTGCCTGTGTTCCCCTTATTCCCGGCAGTGACCAGGCCTGAGTATCGAGCACCGAGTAGGCGCCTAGAAATCTGGGTTTCCTTCAACTTCCTGCTCTTTAGGAGTTAGTAAAATTTTAATATAGTTATTTCCTGCTTTTCATCACAGTTGATTTCTGGAAACTACATTGCAAAGCCGAATGGTGAAACTGTCTTTAGTCCTCATGCACTTTGGGTTAAGTCAAATCTTGTTACTCTCTTTGCTGTCAGATGTCTGCTTCAGTAAAGCAAAGTGCTGATTTAGGTAAACATCACTGCTTTTAAGAGCTGGGAGAATCTGCAGACTTTCATGGATTCTGAGACAAGGGGGAAGCATAGATGTTTTTCAGGCACCATTAGGTGTGGGTCAGTGAAACCCTAGGATGCTCTGTGAGATTGCACTGGAGCTGCCAAGAGTGCTAAGCCAAACAGTCTCCTATAGGAGATATATTATGAACATACATCAGAAATGGACTGCTCGTTCCTGTTGGTTTTTCCATCACAAGTAGATAAATGTATTCAAAAAGAGCCCCCTAGAATCTACTAAATCTTCTTAACTCAAGGATGAACTTGAGTGCTGGAAATAAAATACTAATACTTAAATGTGAAAAGAAATCCTGGGTTTCCTGATTTCTTCCCCACTGTATTAAAGTATTTGTGTATGTTGCTTTTTTTTTGTCTGAGGAGTATGGTCATTTATTTCATCAAATTTTCAAAAGAATCTTGGCTCCAGAAGTGTAGAACCCAGTAGCTTTAGCAGGAAGAAGAAAAGTATATTTTAAGGGCAGATTTTTCTGCCTTAAGGGTGGAGTTAAATGTCCTGAAGGGGTTGACTTTCTCTTGTTGGAACTCCTAAAGGCAGAATGTGTTCTTGTTGACTGTAAACGGGCTTCTCTGACCTGGGTTAAAATGAGTGTGTTTTGCTCTAGGCTGTGCAGATCTCGTCAGATCTGGCAGCAGAGGGTCCAGCACGAGAGATGGAGGCAGATAATGCAGGTTTGAGTCAGGGTTCACCTCTAGAGGCCAGTGTCTTGTAGCATTTATAAGCACCTGAGCTGATTACTGTCTTTAAACTACTTTCAAAGTTCCAGACAGTGCAGTGTGAGTTTGATCTGAACTTGTGACGATTCCATTCCTCACCACAAACAGAAACACACACACAGGCACAGGTGTGTGGAGGTTGATCCATTTAGCAAGTTCACCGTGTTTTTTCTTAAAAATGTAGGTTTGGGTTCGGTACCCCAATTTTTCAAGGCTTGAGATTTTATAAGTATTGTATTACCTATAAAACGGGCTCTGATTGTCATAATTATTTTGGCTCCTCACTGGTAGGGAGCTCCTAAGAATTTTGACAAAAAATAAGTCTTCCCTTCTAAAACCATACTGTGTGTTTTCCTCAAGACTTTGATGCCATGAGGTTGTATTCTTTTTTTTTTTTTTTTTTTAAAGCACCTGCTCTTTATTTTCCCTTTTTTTAAAATATTTATTTATTTTTTGGCTGCATTGGGTCTTTGTTGCTGCACGCGGGCTTTTCTCTAGTTGCGGCGAGCGGGGGCTACTCCTCGTTGCAGTGCGCGGGCTTCTCATTGCCGTGGCTTCTCTTGTTGTGGAGCACGGGCTCTAGGCACACAGGCTTCAGTAGTTGTGGCACACGGGCTCAGTAGTTGTGGCTCACGGGCTCTAGAGCGCAGGCTCAGTAGTTGTGGTGCACGGGCTTAGTCGCTCCGCGGCACGTGGGATCATGGGCTCGAAGCCATGTTCCCTGCATTGGCAGGCAGATTCTTAACCACTGCACCACCAGGGAAGTCCCTAGGTTGTATTCTTAACTCACTTTTTTTAATTGTGTAAAACACATTACGTGAAGTTTACCTTTTTAACCTTTTTTTTTTTTTTTTTGGAGTATAGTTGCCTTACAACGTTGCGTTAGTTTCTGCTGCACAACGAAGTGAATCAGCTATAGGTATACACATATCCCCTCCCTCTTGGACCTCCCTCCCACCCACCCCCCATCCCCCCCATCTAGGTCCCCACAGAGCACCGAGCTGAGCTCCTTGTGCTATACAGCAGGTTCCCACTAGCTATCTTTTTTACACGTGGTGGTGTATTTATGTCAAACCTAATCTCCCAGTTCATCCCACCCCCCCTTCCCCCACTGTGTCCACATGTCCATTCTCTACGTCTCCGTTTCTATTCCTGCCCTGCAAATAGGTTCATCTGTACCGTTTTTCTAGATTCCACACATACGCGTTAATATGCGATATTTGTTTTTCTCTTTCTGACTTACTTCACTCTGTGTGACAGAGTCTAGGTCCATCCATGTCTCTACAAATGACCCAATCTTGTTCCTTTTTATTCCATTGTATATATGTACCACATCTTCTTTATCCATTCATCTGTCGATGGGCATTTAGATTGTTTCCACATCCTGGCTATTGTAAATAGTGCTGCAGTGAACATTGGGGTACATGTGTCTTTTTGAATTATGGTTTTCTCAGGGCCTTTTTAACCATTTTTAAGTGAATGATTCAGTAGTGTTAAGTATATTCACATTCTTGTGAAACAAATCTTAACTCACTTTTGTACAGACTCTAAAAAGTAGTTGGGGTACCTCAGAAGGCTTGAAACTCCCAACAGATTCTCACTCATTCACAAATGTTTACTGAGCACCTACTGTGGGGGAAGTAAACCCTTAACCCCGTGTCCTGGGTTTACGGTGGTGTTTACCTTTATGCGGGACAATTAGTAAGTGAAATGAGTTAATAACCTAGAGGCTCTACATTAAATTTTTTCAAGCTGCTTTTTTTCTTTTTAATTCATTATTCCTTTCAGGTAGAGCCCCTATGAAATGAAACTACCAGTGAGTTTGATTAGCTGTGTTGCTTGTATATTCATTTGGGTATATTTGACATCTGCCACTAGAGACAGTACTCTGTTTATGAGTATAAATTAGATCAGTCACCCCAAGCCCCATTCAGAAACTTTGGGGACTTCATTCTTCAATTGTAGCCAGAGATCTAAAACCCTTTAGCAAGTTCCTAGCCTTATAGTTTAGTTGAGGAGAGGCACAGGCAAGCAGGCAATTAGGACTGTGTGTTTAGGCGGAGAAGTGCAGAGTGTCCTGGGTGCAGATAAGTGAGAGGTTCAGGAGATTTTCCAAAGGAGGTGACAGTTAAGCGAGCTGAGGCTCGAGAAGATAGCTGGGCTGGGGGTGGGGGAGTGTTCCAAGTGGAAGGAACAGCATGTTTGAAATCTCAGAAGTGGAAAGAATGGCGAGCTCAAGGAACTGAAAACCTGAAATGAGTGTAGCATGGGGACTTCCCTGGTGGCGCAGTGGTTAAGAATCCGCCTGCCAGTGCAGGGGACACAAGTTCGAGCCCTGGTCCGGGAAGATCCCACCTGCCGTGGAGCAAGTAAGCCCGTGCGCCGCAACTACTGAAGCCCACGCGCCGCAACTACTGAAGCCCACGCGCCGCAACTACTGAAGCCCATGCGCCTAGAGCCCGTGTTCCGCAGCAAGAGGAGCCACCGCAATGAGAAGTCCGCACACCGCAACGAAGAGTAGCCCCCGCTCGCTGCAACTAGAGAAAGCCCGCACACAGCAACGAAGACCCAACACAGCCAAAAATAAATTAATTTTTAAAAATGTAGAATGACAGGAACTAGGAGTCTGAGGAGTGGCCAGTAGTGGAGGTTACATTTCATGTGATGCTGGAGAGGTGAGCAGTGACCACATCACAGACCTTCTAAAATCTCTGCACTTTATCCTAAGGGGGGGTGTGGTACGTGATGAGAGGGACATTTGTAAAGGATCTTCCTGGTTGCCAGGTAGAGTTGGTTAGCAAGGGAACAAGACTGAGGGCCCGGAGAAAATATGGAAGCTGTTGCAGTAATTCCGCCAAGAGATGATGATAGCAAAGATGAGATTGTGGCTGTTGAAGATGGAGAGAGATGGACAAATTAAAGAGTTGTTAGAAGAGAGAACTCTTAGGACATGGTAACTGGATGTGGGGCCTGAGATACGGGAGGAGACGACTTGGATGTTGGTGCTGGTCCTCGAGGCAGAGGTCAAGTGGGAGGTGGGAAGAGAGTGATCAGTATTCCTTACTGAGCGTGTGGAATTTCAGTTGCTGCGAGTAGGATCTCCTGAAGGAGCTGTCTAGGAGGCGGAGGAAGAAGCGTATGGCCCCAGAGGAGGCTGAGGAGGAGAGCAAGGACGTGGTGGGAGCGAAGGGAAGCGCGTGCTCAAGAAGGGTGGTGGTCAGTGTACCAAGAGACACTGCAGATGCAGTAAGATAAGGGCGAGGAGATCGCTGTCATCTTACGGGAGTGATTTCACTGGGTTGGGGGGTGGGGACTCAGGTTGGAGTGCCTCGAGAGTAGGAGGCCCTCTGGTACACTCCATTAGAAATGGAGAAGGGGAAAGGACGGTCTGGCTGAAGGAGGCCGGAAGTAGAGGAGGATGTGTATTCAGTCCTTCCTCCCCATAGACTCCGAGTTCCTTGAGAGTAGGATAATGGCCTGTTTACCTGTGTTGTTGAATATTGCATCTGGTCCATTTGCTGGAGTAAATTCCAGATTGTAAGTTATCTGAGAACAGAAAGGCATTCCATAAGTGATTGTTGAAAGAATCAGAAAAGATAGATATTTTTTCTTGTCATATTCAAAAATAAAGTAACCTTTTCCTTCTCCTTATAGATTAAGCACATGATGGCTTTTATTGAACAAGAAGCCAATGAGAAAGCAGAAGAAATAGATGCAAAGGTGAGATTCCACTTCCTAGGTTTAAGAAGTTATCAGAGTTTCGTATTGTCTTGCTTTGCTAATTAGTACTTAGTAAAATTGTTTAACAGAGCATTGCATAGGACCAGTAAGAATCTCTTTAACGTTAAAAATAAATTTTCCTTTCTAAACATTCTTTAATTTTTTTGCCTGTGCCGCGTGGCACGCAGGATCTTAGTTCCCCGGCCAGGGATCGAGCCTGTCCCCCTGCAGTGGAAGCATGGAATCCTAACCACTGGACCGCCAGTGAAGTCCCAAAATTCTGATTGTCAATAAGTGTCCTGAAATTTTATGGTAGGGAATAGGAAAGTAAGGGATGGATTAATTTTCTCATGGAATCCAAACCCAGACATTGAGCAACTGTGGCTAACTGATAGCTGGTCAGGGGAGGATGTAGTATTTTTTCATTGTTATGTTGCTTTTTTATTTGTGCTTGCTGCAAAAAAGGTAAATACACAGTTTGGCGTATGTGAAAGGCATAAAATGCCTTTGGTGTATGTGAAGGCATAAAATGAAAGCCCCTGTCCATCATGAAGGCGGCAGTCAGCATCTAGAAATTTTACAGATATTTCGAGTTGCACAGTGTTTCTGTACAGTATATAAAATTGTTCTTTTCTCTAGGTATAATCATAGTAGGTCAGAATATATCATCTAATACTTTATTTTCATTGTCCTTTTACTTTATTCTACAGTGGTTACATTTGTTACTTATCAGTAAAGCCTTAAAATTGTGTGTGCCTGGTATCCTAGGGCCAAAACTGAACCTTTGAACTATTTGAGTAATTTATCATCTAAGGAAGAAAAGACTTATTTTGCCTGTCACTGAAATAAAACAGTTGAGAGGGTATTGTTTAATATATATATATATCTTTTATTGAAGTATAGTTGGTTAACAATATTATATTAATTTCAGGTGTACAGCATAGTGATTCAATATTTTTATAGATCATACTCCATTTAAAGTTATTACAAAGTAATGGCTGTATTTCTCTGTGCTGTACAATATATCCTTGTTGCTTGTTTAATATTGTTTTGATGGCTATAGGAGCACTGCAGTTTCTCGTATGGCTAGTTTCCTTATTTCTCTCTGGGACAAATACAGAACTTCTATTTCAGTTGGTAAATGCATTTCTATTTAAAATAGTCTTATCTCGTGTAATACCATCATCTGTACTTATTTCCTGTGATAGGTATAGAAATAAGCTGTTAGGCATTTATTTTAGAATATGAAAGTTCCAGTATCTGTGCCAAGCATTAAACATCTGAATCAATAACTTTAGCTAGCTCCCAAAGTCATAATTTCTTACTGCCTGAAAATCACAGATGGCTGATATACTAAGATACCCTTTGTAAAAAGTGACTGCTCAATAATTAACACTAATAAAACTAATAACTCAAATTTATGTAGTTTATAATTTTAAAAGGACTGTTAGGTTTTGACCTACAAAGGAAAGAATACTATTTTTATTTTTTTATTTTATAAGGGAGGACACTTAGACTGAGATTACTTGACCAAATTTTTTAGACAGTAACTCAGATCTTCTAACTCCAAATTCTGTGTCCTTTTCATTAGCCCTCTATTAAACACATGGATCAAATTTAAAATACATAATTTTTTTCATACACAGAATCTTCTGATTATATTCATTGAAACTTTGTTGGTGGATACTAGATACAGAATAAGGTGAATATAAGCAACTACCCTGGTCATCATCTGCTTAAAATAAAACTGTCGAAATCTGTATAATGAACTAATAATAATAAATTCCTTGGTAGGCAGAAGAAGAGTTCAACATTGAGAAAGGTCGTCTTGTGCAGACCCAAAGGCTGAAGATTATGGAATACTACGAGAAGAAAGAAAAGCAGATTGAACAGCAGAAGAAAATGTGAGCTTTGAAAATCACTGGGACGAGAGGGTAAAGCAGGTGCTTTGGAGTCAGGCAGTTACGGGTTCTGGTCTTAACTGGACCACTCACTGATTAACTAACCTTGGTCAAGTTGCTTAACTTCTCTTTCCTCACTTGGGAAAATGGAAGGCTCACAGGATTATTGAAAGATATAGTTGAAATAACTGATAAGAAAGTCTTGCCACTTCATAAGCATTCAATAAATATTTCCTTATCTTTGAAAATAAGTGGATAAAAACCACTACATGTATTTCAGGGAGTTCTCTTTGGGATCTGTACAAAGAGAAGTGTTTGCACATAGGTAGGAGGTTGTACCTTTCTTTCTCTATGGTGGTGGTTTTTTATGCTGTAATGATACTACTTTTCCGTGCCTTTTGCAGTCAGATGTCTAATTTGATGAATCAAGCGAGGCTCAAAGTCCTCAGAGCGAGAGATGACCTTATCACCGTGAGTAATTAGCCCCTTTAGTTATAGAATTATAAAATGTTTATTCATTTGTCTGTTATAGAGAATTCACTAGTTAATGTTAGATTAAGGAGCTGATGAATGATTTTTAGAGAGAAAACATTTGGTCAGCAAATCATTACACTAGGTATTGTAATAAATACGGAAATGAATAAGATGTGTGTCCAGTCTTCAAGGACCTGCTGCTCTAACAGAGCATGTAGCTCCTGGGTATATAGCACGTGATGGGGGGACCACACAGTATCTGAGGGCGATGGGGACTAATAAGGCTAGAAAGGTAGGATGGAGTTACTATGGGGCCATGAGTGCAAGTGAAGAGCTTTGCTTGCTTTCAGTAGAAAGCTGTTGAAGGTTTCATTTTATTTTATGAGGAATATCATAAATAGGGTTCATGATATGAGTACGTAGACTAAATTTAACAGAGAAGAGGTTAGACAGAAAACCATTTGGGGAGTACTGTCACCCAAAGGAGAGGGCAGAAACATACCACTTAGGTGAGACAGCCTGAAGGAATTTGAATTAATTCAGAAACAGGGGACTTCCCTGGCGGTCCCATGGTTAGGACTCTGCTCTTCCACTGCAGGGGGCACAGGTTCGATCCCTGGTCGGGGAACCGAGATCCTGCAAGCTGCGTGGTGTGGCCAAAAAAAAAAAAAATGTAGAAACCACGCAGAGGCCTCTGTTTCCGCTGTTCCTCATTTTTATTGTGGAGGCCCTCGATTTCTTACAAAATGGAGAGACAAGTTATATAAATATTGGGAAGGAAGAAACAGTTATTTTTTTGAAGATACGATTGTATACTAAAAAAATACAACATCTGAAAAACTAAGAACTAGTAATTAGTTCAAAAAGGTGACTGGCTACAAAGAGAATATACAGAGATTGATAGTTTTACTACATGCCAACAGTAAGCAACTAGGAATAAATGTTGGTGAATAGGACCTATATGGAATAGCTATAAAACTGAAAATATAATACTTGACTAAGCAGAAGACATACCATCTTCTTAGATGACTAGAGAAGCAAACTAATATTGTAAGATACCGGTTCTTGTTAGGTGAGTCTGGCATGGTGGCAGCAAGGACTGAGTGGGGTGTCAGTGGTGACACGTTTTATAGGAGGAAGCCCCGGACGTTGGCTACTGATTGACTCCTCCGCCTCCTCTTCTTTTTTAAAAAAAATTAATTATTTTTGGCAGTGTTGGGTCTTCATTGCTGTGCGTGGGCTTTCTCTAGTTGCGGCGAGCGGGGGCTACTCTTTGTTGCGGTGCGCAGGCTTCTCATTGCAATGGCTTCTCTTGTTGCAGAGCACAGGCTCTAGGCGCGTGGGCTTCCGTAGTTGTGGCTCGTGGGCTCTAGAGCGCAGGCTCAGTAGTTGTGGCGCACGGGCTTAGTTGCTCCACGGCATGTGGGATCTTCCCGGACCAGGGCTCGAACCCGTGTCCCCTGCATCGACAGGTGGATTCTCAACCACTGCGCCACCAGGGAAGCCCCTCACCTCCTCTTCTAAGGCTGACGCCAAACCCTGAGTTTCAGGCCCGGCTGCCTAGGAGGGTGGTGGCTCCATTAACATGGTAGGAAGTCAGGAGGGCGGGCTCTTTTAAGAAGAACCACCAGATCACGTTGGACATTCTTTGAGGGACCAGGAAGCCTCCAGATGGAAGTGTCTGCCAGGATGTCGAGTGTGAGGATACACAGAGGTGACTCACTAACGTAACTCCCATAACACTTAATAGACCAAACTTAATAGACCCCAGAGTAGCCAGAGTTTATCTGCTTCTAAAATTGTCACAACTAAATGTCTTTCTGCTTTCGATACTAACTTGATCTTTTAGTTTTCACTCTTCCATTTTCATTTCATAATTAGCTGGGTTCCTTTGGCAGTCAGCTGTTTGGACTGCAGGGTTTGCCTGTATTGGTCCTGCATTGGGTGCCCAGTCCTGTAGGAGTCTGCTGTCTAACTGGGTCTAGACCAGAGACTGTATCTATACTGGAGCCTCTTGAGTGTGACTGTAAAGAATTAGTCATTACCTCGGAGACGGAAGGGAGAGAGCAGCCTGAACCAAAAACAGAGGCCTGGAATTGACAACACGGGCAGGAAATGGAATTGTCCGGTGGAGTGGGGAGTGTAGGAGCTGAGGCTGGAGAGAGACCCTAGGGTTCAGTTGGAAGAGCCTTGAATGCCTGCTGAAGAGTGTGGGACAAATCCTTTGACCAACTTTCTTAACTCTAATAGGCATAGAGATCACCGGGAGGGCCTTGTTAAGATTCAGACTCCCGGCCCCATTTCCAGAGATTTTCTGTGTTCTCATCAGGAATAAACAGCCCAGAGTAATCTTGTTGCAGGGGGTCTGAGAACCACACTGAGAAATACTGCTTTAGGCTTAGATTTGTGTTGGAGAAAGAGAACTGGTGACGTGGGGAGAGGAAATGAGGTTATGGCTTAACTTTGACCTGAAGGTCAAGACATAGAGAAGCCTAGACCACATGGCAGCAGAGGACATGAAGAGACGGCATCCACAGATGCTGAAAGGTGTGGTCCGTAGGACTTAGTGACTGCAGGTTGTGAGGCGTCAAGAAAGACCTAAGCTTTCTCACCAGGTCGCTAGGCACTTGGATAGGTGGTGAGGGTTAGAAATACAGGGGGAGGAGCAGGTGGGGAATGGTGATGAATCTTGGCGTTTGAATCGCCTTCGGAGTCCAGGCGAACTTAGGGGAGGCTGGGGCTTCCACTCAGACAGCACACAGGTCCCACGTGGAGCTGCGTGGCATGGGTGAGGTCGCCAGCTCGTGGATGGAGAACTACAGGGCCAGGGGAGCAAACCGAGAAGCCTCCAGCTTATGGCAGGAAAATAAGAGACTGCTAAGGAACATGGGGGGAAAGCAGTCGTGTTGGAGGAGAAGAAGGAGAAGCCAAGGGGACAGAAAACTTGAAGAACAAAATGGTAATCGAATACAGTGTCTCATGCTTCAGCGAGTCCAAGGGGGAAGAGCGCAGTGGTCTTTGGAGTTGGGGATCGAGGTTTCACTTCTAACTCGTACCAGAGCAGCGCCCTTGGGTTGGTAGAGACAAAGCCTGGTGGTGAAAGCTGGACAAGCGAGCATGCGGTGAGGGGCTGAAGGCAGCGGGCGTGTGAACTGTCGGGGTTTTCTTGTTTTTCTTTTATTTTTTCTCGTTTTGTTGAACTGTCCATGTTTTGGTAGATGGCAAAGCCAGTTATTCTGTAGCGTGCAACTCGGTTTCAGAGCACAGCCTGAGCTTTTGTTTTGCTAATGTATAATGAGAATTTTGTTAAAATAAACATTTCTGTAATTTCAGTTGTTCTAAAGCGCTTGTTTCCTTAGTCCTTTGCAGCCTAACATCTTGCCGTCAGGTAGTTTGCGGTTTAGTGAACCCCAGTAATGAAGCGGCACGGAGGGTGAGGAAACCGGCTGTGAGATGATGGGGGACAGGGCTACACGTGCATGTTTCTGTGGATTTGGCTCTTTTAAAACGTTTATTTTTCCAGCTTTATCCATAGAATAAGAAACTGTGAAAGGAAGGGCATTTGTCAAGCAGTTGGCTAGAAAAGGATGTTGACAAAAGATGGAAGGAAGGAAAAAATACAGAACCAGGATAAAAATGGAAAGCAAACAGGCAAGCTATTCTGCTACCTAAAGTGCATGGTTGCGTAGTCCTTTAGCTACTTTTCTCTGCTGTTTACCCTTTTCCCTGCCTGCCCTGAGGCTTTCCAGGTGTAAGAGCCCATGCTTTGGAATCCCTGTGAGGTGTGTTTCTATTTCACCACTATCTGCTGTTTGGTGGGCGAATTTTTTTTTTCCTAATATTTCTTCATTTATTTATTTGGCTGCATCGGATCTTTGTTGCAGCACACGGGCTCAGTAGTGCAGCACGTGGGCTCTCTAGTTGCAGCATGTGGGCGCTCTAGTTGTGGCGCATGGGCTCTAGAGTGCCCGGGCTTAGTTGCCCTGCAGCCTGTGGGATCTTAGTTCCCAGACCAGGGATCGAACCCGCGTCCCCTGCATTGGAAGGCTGATTCTTTATCACTGGACCACCAGGGAAGTCCCGGTGGGCGAATTTTTTAACCCTTTTGAACCTTCCTTTTCTTATAAAATGGGGAAAGCATATGCATGAAGCTTCTTTAGAATTAAGTTGGTCCACATAGGAAAAGTGACCGTGCAGTGCCTCACACAGGACAGGCCTGGGGTAAGTAACAGCTCTTTACCGTCACTTCCTAAACCTCACACTGTGTAAGGTGTTGATGTTGTCGTTTAAGGGAGATAAAGAACAGACCGACCTTTAGAGATTGTGATTTGTTGGTCCTGAAGTAGAGATTTCTGGTGCTGCGGTTAAAGAGACAAAACAGAAATGTCTCTGCGGGAGGCCCCCTGACTCTTCACACCAGGCACAAGCAAGGAGACGTGATTTAGATGTTGTCGTCGTAATCGGGTTTTAGTTTCTTGCTTTCCAGGAGCAGAATCTAATATTTTCAGGATCCTAGAGGCAGTTAGGTTCAGGTGGACAGATAATGCCCTTCCAAACTCTCAAAATACTGATCTGTAGGCTGACACGCAAACGGCAGTAACCTACACCCCTCTCCATGGGGCGTCAGACTACAGCCAGAAAGTTGAGTTTAGAAGCGAAGAGTGTCACTGGGGTATTACTTAAGTTACCTTCCTGACCTGTGGGGCATGTCTTTTAAGTGGGCAGGAATGATTCAGGCGAGGGACACTACAGTGTATGTCGATTAGGTTTCAGCTTTCTTAGCTGGAGTAGAGTTTATTCCAAGCTCCTACTCCCTTGATTGGAGTCCTGGGTGGCGGTAAGACTCCTCATTTGTCCATTTCCAGATTTTTCATAGTGGGTTGTTTTTACAAGTGGCTGGCATCACTCTTTACAGCTTGACTTGATGCTCATTCTTTTAGAGTAAACCTGTCCCGTACTCTTCCTGTTCACCCCTACCTGCTTGACCAGTGTGGACAGTCAACTCCAGCACAAAGAGAGCTGTGCTTGAGGGGTCTCCTGGTGAGGAGGGGCTGAGGTTTCTTTCAGCCAGATGTCTTGTATCATAAACGCTTCAAATCTTTGTGCCGTAAGCGTCCTAGATTCTAAGGGCTTCAACTGCTCGGCAGTGGTTCCGGGCTGGGTGCGGCTCCAAGGGTGACTCTCAGAACCAAATACAGGGCCACTTCCTTCTCTCCACCCTCACTCCTCAAATTCTGATTGGCGTCTGGGTGAGCATGTATGTTCTCCCTCTTCTTTAAATCCCCCAAATCATTCCAGAGACCATATTCAGTAACGGAGACATGTATGTGGAAGATTTACTAGGACGAAATGTTCTCAGCGGTTTTGGGTGGCCAGCAGGGGGACTGAGAGGCGCCATCTCTGCCTTTTAAAGGACCTCGGTCCTCTTTTACCAGTAAGCCTGTACGTGCTTACCACGTAACGAGTAGCTGCCAGCGTGCTCTTCTCAACCACGTGAGATTTGTCTCCGGAGTCCCTTTCAATGTCTGTTTTAGTTATAGAAGACAGCGTTTATTATAGACCATTAGAAAATACAAACTAACATAAAGAAAATTGAAATCATTGACAGTCCAGCCTCCCGCAGGTAAACATTGATGACACTTTGTTCTCTGTGCAGAGACTGCTTTTTCTAATAAAAAATGGAACCGTCTTGCCCACCTGCCTTAATAGTTTGCTTTTCACGTCTGTGTGATGTGGCTCTTTCTGTGTCGGTCGGTCACGGCTGATCATCTGGGCTCTTCTGCCCGCGTGTGAGTTCCCTGGGAGCCGTGGCAGCGCTCTTGCTCCCCGTATCAGTGTCCTTCGGGCAGCATCTGCTTTATCGCACACCTCAGAGAACGTGTGTGGAGTGACAACACAGCCGGAAAGTGAGAAGTGATTGGACACAAGCTGGGCCAGCCCCACGTGGGTTCCGAGCTGACTACCCAGGTGTGTAGATAACTTTTTCTTTTTCCACTCTTTGTAGGACCTACTAAATGAAGCCAAACAGAGGCTCAGCAAAGTGGTAAAAGATACGACCAGGTACCAAGTGCTGCTGGATGGACTGGTCCTCCAGGTAAGTTTGTAGGTCAGATGCACCACTGAGAGCCACGTCCCTGCAGAGTCAACAAGATGGGATAGAAGCCAGCTGTTTCTCCTGTGTTCTCATTTTAGCTCTTTTCCTTGTCTGGTCGGGAGATGTGTGGGAGGACGGTGGTGTCTGGCTGGTGGATGAGACTGATGTTGTCTTACTTGTCCTTTGTAATCTCCAGCTGTAAACTTTCCTAATTTGATCTTACCACTAAAATGCTTGCTTTGGATATTGAGGTTCAGACCCCAGGCTGTACAAATTTTAATTGTTTGCTGTTCAGCTGTTAAATACAATATTTGTCCTCAACCGAGTTGATGTAAGACTCCCGTATGAATTTCGTTCCCATCACCAGAGCATTGGGTGTATTTATCTGGTTTGTGATATGAAGATCTTGCCACGTTCTCATACTGTGTAGGCCATCTTTGGGGCAACTTAAACAAGAGGACTGCTTTCCCAAACTAGATGAAAGAGTTATGAAGACATTTTATTTGCTGTTGTTTTATTTTATAGTTTGCAGTTTTTACTAATTGTACCTGATTGTGCTTTAATAGGGTTTGTACCAGTTGTTGGAGCCCCGAATGATCGTTCGTTGCAGGAAACAGGATTTCCCTCTGGTGAAGGTAGAGCTTGAAGAAATCCTTTTTCTTTTTAAAGATCAAAATGTTGGGGGACGAAATGCATGCTGTAATAAATGACAGCTCAACCATGGGGATTAGAAGAGTCTTAACATGTTGTAGATACTAACTTAAGTGTCCCTGAGCCTCTTATTTATTTTCTTAAACAAATCAAGTTGCCATCTGAGTTAGTACCCTCCTCCCTTTCTGGAGACCTTGTAATACCATAATCTTCTGAAAATTCAATAAAAACAGTACCTACTAGATTGGAGCAGAGGATAGGCAATACCATCTAAATAAAAGAGACGGAGGCGGGGGGAGGGGCAGGTGGAGACGGTGTTTGATGGGGACAGAGTTTCAGCTTGAGAAGGTGGAATGTTCTGGAGAGGGATGGTGGGGACAGTTGCACAACGAACGTACTTAAAGCCACGAACTGTACACTTAAAACTCATCACGATGGTAAATTTCATGTGCATTTTACCGCAGTTTTTAAAAGCAGTGAGCTGGGGGAAGTGGAGGTGTAGGACGGATGGAAGAGGGTTTCTCACGCTGCACTGCACTGAGCGTGGCGTGGAAAGTCCCATCTTCGGACAGCACTCGAGGCTCCACGAGACACGCGAGAACGTTTTCTCGAAGGAACTTTCGTCTTTTTCTGGCACGATTACTAGTTGAACAGACTGACACATACAGTGGGGCTCAGACAGTATCTGTGCTTTTGTGACGGGCTTATTTCACTTGGCAGTAACGTCTTCAGGGTTCATTCGTGTTGTAGCGCGTGTCAGGATTTCTGTCTTTAAGGCTGAATTATATCTATAGACCACATTTTATTTATTCATTTATGCGTTAATAGACACCTTGGTCGTTTCTACCTTTTGAGTATTGTGAGCAATGCTGCTGTGAACATGGGTGTACCAGTATCTGTTGGGTCTGTGCTTTTACTTCTCTTGGATAAATACCCAGAGGTAGACTTGCTGGATCCTGTGGTGATTCTGTGTTTAATTTTTGAGGGACTACAATACCATCTGCCACAGCAGCTGTACCGTTTTACATTCCCACCAGCAACACGTCTGTTCTTTTACTTGAAAAATAAGTAGGAGTATCTTTGTTTGTACAGATTGTTGGGTTTTTTGGATACCTGCTCCATAGTTTCTGATAAAACCTCTCTGTTTTTTGTTTTTCCAGGCTGCGGTGCAAAAAGCAATCCCCGTGTACAAAATCGCCACCAAAAGAGACGTTGATGTCCAGATTGATCAGGAGGCCTACCTGCCTGAGGAAATGTAAGGAACGTTTCTGCTTTTAACGCCCGAGCTGCTCTGGCTGCGCAAACGGCCGTCCGCCCGGCCTTGCGCGTGTCCTCTGGGCGCCCCTGGCAGGATGGCGGTGTGGCCACCCGACGCGTGCCTCGTGCTGCCTCGTGTTGGCGCCTGTTGGTCTCCCCCTTGTTAACCAGCTTCTTACGGCTCATCGTGCCGAGAAGCAGCACGGATTCTGTACCCAGAACTTGAAGCTGGGTCCACGTGTGTCCTAGGTGCTGAGAAAGGTGATCGCTCCCTCTGACAAGGAAGTAGCCGTGTCTGGCTGGCAGACCCCTTGGTGTGGAATGCGAGCACCCGTGGTGCTTCTGCTGAGTGCGGGGAGACTCGGCGTGGTTGCGGGGGGGTGGGGGGTGGGGTAGGAGCTCCTGGCCGGGGAGAGCCCAGGGCATTTTCCCCGTGCACCTGCCCGCTGGTCCACCCCATGGGCCAGCATTGCGGAGGCCTTGGGACACATGAATTTAGGATTGCAAGACCTAGTTCTGAGTCCCGATTGGCCTGTTGCTCGCTGCAGGACCTCGAGCCCAAATCCCGTCATCTGTGAAAGGGATCAGTCTTGCTCGCTTCAGAAAGTGAGGATCAGAGATGGGGTGTGTGGGTGACGGTGCTTTCCAGCTGAGGGCCTGTGGGAGCTTAAGCGCTACTGAGCATTACTGTCAGATCGAGGTCTGCTTCTCCACTCTGCCAGGTGTCGGCCAGGTAGGGTTGGACTAGTTACTTAGTCTTCCTCCTCTCTGACTTGGGATAACAGCACCCGCCTCACCGAGCGGCGTGTGGAGACCATGCAGGACTCAGCAGTTCCAGTCAGGAGCACTGTGCCTGGTGCTTTGAGTTTGGGCGCTTAGAGAAGCAATCCCGTACATGCCCTGCGTGTTACAGCATCTCCCCCAGAATTAAACACACGGATGTTTCTGAATGGAAGCAGGAGCGCTCACACCCGAGGGGTAGTTATGCAGGGACACCAGCCGTTTGCTGACAGGTGACTGGAGCCCAGTTCAGGCTCCGGAGCCACTCGAATTAGATGGTTCTGTTTTCAGAGCCTTTGAGATTCAGAATTGCAGGTGAAGGACTGTGCAGATTTAAAGTGGAGTTTTATTCAGTAAATTGGTCCTTTTATCCACCCCTTAAGCCTGTTTCCTGGTTTATAAATGGTGAGGAGACCGAGACTCCAGGTCCCTGGGGAATAGGAGTCACGGGAGGCCCTGGACTTGGCGTTCAGGAGCGCCTGGCGCACAGCAGACACACCCCTTCCCCTGTTGCCCGCGTGGGGACAGGGCCTGTTCAGAGAAACAAAGAGGAAATGGGGGAGGAGGATGGAGTGAGAAAATAATATTCACGTCAGAGCCCTTTGAAATTTTCTAGAGAAAATTTGCAAAATTTTTCCCAGCCTTTGTCTCAGAGCCTGCTTATTTCAAGAAATATTCTGTAAAAATTAGAATTGTAATGCAGCAAAAGAATTTCATACCCTGAGGCTCCTTGTAGTAGGATGTGACCTATCGGCCTTAAACCATTGAGGACTGGGTTTGGCACCTGCTGGGATGGAGCCTTTTATCTGAGACACAGGCACTGGGGAGGATTGCCTGTCAGCACCCCGGTACCTGCAGCGTTGGGCCTTTAAGAAGCATTCAGATGAGGACTGTATGTATTGATTTGCAAACTGGGACGCAGTCTTCCCCCTTTCTGTCCAGTTGGGGAGGGCTGGTTGTTAGAATAGCGTAAAATCAGATTGGCACATAGTCACTTGGTAATGACAGTTATTATCAGCCTCTTTACCTTAAATCTCCAGAAGCTTCTGAATTAGTTTCAAACTTATTGCATATGTTTATTGCCCCTAAGAGTGTTGAGACCATCCACACACCAAGACAGCTATTCTCCAAGAGAAGAAGGTAATTGTACGTGTGTCTGTTTCCCTCAAATCTGTAAACGTGGTTATTTCTGGTGTTCTCTGTAGAGCCGGCGGGGTTGAGATCTACAGCGGGGATCGCAAAATCAAGGTTTCCAATACCCTCGAAAGCCGGCTGGACCTCATAGCCCAGCAGGTGAGTGTGGGGACACTTCTCATCAGTTAGTTGGCCTGTCGTTACAGGAGGAGGAGGTGCTGCGGAGAACGTGTCAATTGGCCGGTATTTGGAATTTGTGATTCTTTCTACATTTTTTGACATTTTCTTAAAAGGAACGGGGATTCAGGCATTTAGTGCCATTTGCTGAGAGGATATCGTTTACATGAGGGTGGCCTTGGGGTCAGAACGAGGGCTTTGTGTGTCTAGGATTTTAATGTATCTGTTTTACTGCATGTGGAGATGCTGACCCAAAGCCCCAGAACCCCAAACCCCAGGAGGAATAATGGAAAGTCAAGCAACTGCTCTTAAAGGAATTGCCACAGGGCGCCAGGCTCTTCAGGTGTTTCCGGGTTTGCAGGAAACCAGCCAGGAAACTTGAGTTGTCCCGAGTGCGGGGCCTCTTCCAGGGGTGTGGTGTGCTGCCCCGACCTTGACCATCGTCTTCTGGTAACTTAAACCTCAGAGCTCTGCTGCCCACCGGCCACATGTGGCTCAATGAACTGAAACTAGGTGAGGTGCACAGTGCGCCGCCTCGGCTGCACGGGCCGCACGCGGCTGCTGGCTGCGTCCTGAGGTTGAGTCCTCGGGCTTTTCCAGTTGCTGCCGCGCGCCTCAGCACAGACCTGCAGTCAGCTTTCCACCCGGCACCCGGCGCGCGCTCAGCAACTGTTGAAAGAACGAGTGTAGGTGCTCCAGGATGTCACCTCTTCTCCCCGTATCAGAGTGGGACGGAAGCCTTAGATGGTCATGGCACCCGTCATTTTGTCTCTTTCCCCTTAAGCAGTGGCCTTAAGCCCACGTTTGCGGTCGCTGAGTCTCTTGGTCGGACTCTGGCGGTGCTTGGCCAAGTACTGGGCTTCATGGCTTCGTGGCGGGGCTGAGGCGCGGGGGGCGGCACCGCCTCACGCAGGAGCTTCTTTCTTCACAGATGATGCCCGAAGTGCGGGGAGCCTTGTTTGGGGCAAATGCCAACAGGAAGTTTTTGGACTAAGCCTGAGGGAGGTGGCGTCCGCCCGCTGCGTGACGTGCACGTTTCTGACGGTTGAAGAGACAAGACGGCCCGCGTAGCTTCCTCTTTGCTGTCCTCCTGTCCTGTCCTGTATCTGTCGGTGGAAGCCCTGCTGTAGCGAACGCCCCGGCTGGTGGGAACCGACGGGCGAGAGTCTCACTTAGTACGATCGAGAAACCTTCCTCTAGCTTGTCTCCAAGTAACACAGCTTCCCGCTGTTCTGCAGCATGGAGGCGAGGGGTCTGGTGGTGGGTGCAAGAGTGTCCCCAGGCCTCCTGCTCTCCTGGGGTCCAGCCTCGGGGGGCGGAGTGGTGGGCTCTGGGGTCAGGTCTCCGCTCTCTGGGCTTCAAGTGCATGTGGGGCCTCGTTTCTTCCAGCAGCAGCAGCTTCAGTATTACCTGTTTGGGCCTAGAAATGTCTGTAAATGTGATTTAAGATCTAAGCCGTGAATATGCTTTATTTATTAAAACATAACACGTATGTGGATGTCACTGATTTATTACACAAGGCGCTCGCTGCAGGTTGTGGTTTGAGAGGGTGAAGTTCTCACTGAGGGATCTGGAAAGAGGAAGCATTTTCCAAACCCCTGGAGCATTTGTGGGTTGACAGCCATCAGCAGTTGAAACCACGAACCCTCCCTCTCTGTGTCCCTCAGGCGCATCTGCTCCTTTCTACCAAAGCCTCACCTAGAGGCGCCCTCCCAGCCCCTTAAGACTGTCCGCGCACAGGTGTTCAGGGTCACCTGTCCCTGGAGGGCCTGGCAGCTGGAATAAGGGAACAGTTCAGTTCTGTTAGCTTTGGCAGCATCAGGAAAGAAGAAACTGCAGTCTTGGGGGAGAGGGGCTGCCGTGTGCTCATTGCATCAAGACTGAAAACCCACCGTGACCTGAAGATAAAGCGTCTGTTCTCCACCCTCATGAGTAACACGGGTCGTCACGAGTGTAGCTCGGTCCTGAGGGGACGTAGCTGGGAGGACGCACTGTCCGCACCACCCGTCTCCTCCTGGCCGAACATGGGCAGGCGGGTGCCGCCTTGGAGGGCTGTCGTGGTCCCCTTGAGCTAAAATAAAATCCTGCCATTCCCCGTATCAGTGCTGGGACAAATTAAGTTATTTAACTCGGAGTTAACGAGACTAAAGCCTCCAACTGATTCAAGGTGCTGCGTGTGAGATAGATAGACGTGAAATGCAGAGATGATCCCATCTGTGCTGTCTGTTCAGGGGGTCGGGGCTCCTGAGGGTCCCCGGGCTGGACCCCCAGAGCAGCGAGGGCTTCGGTCACCAAGGGAGGTGGAGGGGCCCATGAGGTAGAGGACAGGCGGCGAGGAGGGCCGGGGCTGCCGCCACGCCTACTCGAAACCCTTGAGGCACTTGCCGACGCTGAGAAGTAGACGCCGAAGAGCATCTACTGGGTGACCCCGAACAGCAGGGCTATGACCAGGGCCCTCCTGGCTCCACAGTTTCCTGCGGGGAGAGGAGCCCCCAGAGCTGACCCGACGGGCAGGGCTCCAGGCCCCCCTCCCCCCCACCCCAGCCAGCGGGTGGGCGGACACCAGTGCAGAGGGAGCCGCGGTCTCCAAAGGGACACAGCCCTCACCTGGCACAGTCGGTGAGGCCGCTGTAGCTATCCTCACCCCGGCCTTTCTTGAGGGTTTGGATTCAAGTTTTCAAAACGAAATTGAGGACTTCCCTGGTGGCGCAGTGGTTAAGAATCCGCCTGCCAATGCCGGGGACACGGGTTCGAGCCCTGGGCCGGGAGGATCCCACATGCCACGGAGTAACTAAGCCCGTGCGCCACAACTACTGAGCCTGTGTGCCTGGAGCCCGTGCTCCGCAACAAAGAGAAGCCACCGCAATGAGAGCCCCTGCACTGCAATGAAGACCCAATGCAGCTGAAAATAAATAAACATGTATTAAAAAACTAAATTGAGCAAAAGTTACAATGAGTGAACATCTTGCTTTTGGCGTCCTTCCCTCGACACAAAGTGCCGGGTTCCCTGTGCGAGCTGGCAGACTCGGCTGAACCCTGAGGCCCGTTCTGCCCTTGTGGGCTCTGTAACGGGGACCTTCCCGTCGCTGAGCCTCCTTTACAAAATGAAGGGCTCGAGCCCCAGGGGACACACTGCACGAGGGCCCGGCTCGTGGGGCAGGGGCAGGGGCAGCCCTGAGACAGGGAAGCCTCTCCTCCCGCCATTAGCCTCAAATTGTGGAAGGCCAGCAGTCACTGATTGATTGATAGCTGGTGCCCAAACCCTCCTGGGGACAGGAAGCCCCGAGAAGGTGGGGTGTTTGTCAGAGATGAGAGTTTCTGCAGGGGCCGCGGGTCGTGACCCTACATGGTTTTCACGTTGGGGCTGTTTCATCTCTTGCATCCTGAAAGCGCAGAATGTTCGTCCTACAGACGAGTCCACACACGCCTCCTCTGGAGAGCAAGTCAGGCTGCGCCACCTGCAAGGGACTCAGCTTCCCGAGGCGTCACCGGGCCTGCGACACAGCCGGACGTGAAGGAGTGAGCGAAGGAGGCCTTCCCCGCGGGCTCCCTGACCCCCAGGAGGTTCAGTCTGGCGAACAGGGGGAAGTAGATGACGGAGAAGAGGACGTCCCCACGGAGGAGGGGCGGCCGCGCTGAGCTCCCAGCCGCTCAGGCCTCGTAGCGGGGCGGGGAGGAGCCCGGTCACCATCGCCCCCCGGTGACAGTGACAGTGACATGTGGGTGGAGACGGCACAGAGGAAAGGACTTGCTTCCCCACCTGCCTGCCGGCACCCGAGGAGCCAGACACGGACTCAGTGGGACTGGCCTGTGAAGGGGCGGCGGGCTGGGCCGGGCACTGTGATGGGAGAACACTGGCCCCCGGCCTGGGTGCTCCTGACCAGCCAAGGAATTGGGTTCTCCCCGCTTGCTGACTGAGGAACGATCCGCAGGCCTTTGCAGGCAGGCCTTCCCGGGCCTCAGAGCACCTGACAGTCGTGTGGGCCTGGTCTCCGCAAAAGGGCCTAGACTAGTCTCCCAGGCCCGACCCTGCAGCCCTGCCCGGTTCTGCCGTCCTGGGTTTGGATATCCTAGAAGAGCAGAGAGGCCCCTTGGGGAGCCGTCCCTCTGGCCTTGGGTTCCTCTCCCTATTCCCTGGGGCCCTTCTGTGTCCAGCTTGAGGAGAGGCCTCACCTGAGAAGTGCGGCTCCCAGCCCCCGGTAGAGCCCCACCAGGCCCTGGGTGCGGAGCAGCTCCCTGGCGATGAGGGCCGCGGCCTGGCGCCTGCCGGGGGAAAGGGGGCCCCGTGGGGCAGGGCTGGCGGCGGAACCCTGGCTGCGGGCTGCCGGGAGGGAAGGCAGCCCCTCGGGCCCCGCCCTTCCTAGAGCTGAGGGTTGTCCTAACTTGAGGACATCAGTTCTTGGCTCCAGGGAGCTCTCTCTCGGGTCTATGTTATCTAATAGGATGTCCCTGCTGCTTAGGCTGCTTCCCAAGGGCACGGCCACTGCCTGCCCAGCTTTCTTCATAGGAAACTGTGGTAGGACCCCCTCCTCCGCCAATTCCTTATCATCCTGTTAAAACTGTGGTTTTGATCTTTCTTCCATTCCTCAACCATCTCTAAACTTATCTGCATAGTTCAACGCGACTTGTACTTTGGGACACAGGAATCCCCGTATATCTTCTGTGTAATTTGTAAACCAGCAAATTATCTTTGTTCAAAAACTGCCCTTCAGACTTAAGGGGTGCCTCCTTTCTCTAGAATTCCAAGACTAGGGGAACATGTCCCATTTTATGGAATTAGATTCTTTAGATGTCAACCCTTTTTAGTGGAGTAATTCAGAGCACATGATCTGATGAGTTAAGCATCTAATAAACAGAACCGAGTTTTTCCCCCGAAAATTGGTTATTGATGCAAGCATTTTGAATGTGGGTGAGTCTCATTAATGACCACAGCATTTGATGCGCTGAAGTTGTGAGAATATTAATTTTTTAAATTCTCAGTTTTTGAGACACTTGGCCTAGATTTTAAGCCCTAAAAGGAAGCTATTTCTTGCCTCAATTTTGATTGGTATCCAGCAGAGCAACAATACGTACTAAGAAGGTACTTGCTGCCCCTTTTACCATATTTCATAGGGTAGAAATCTAGGCACAGGTCTCAAACGAGTAGCTTTAAGGTGGTCAATCAGTGAACATGATTTTCCCCATTGTCTGCCTTAGATGTACATAATTTACCCATCCATCCATATCCTGAATTTTACTTCTTTTTGAGTGTTGGAGGAATACTAAGACTTCTCGTCCAGGTTGAAAAACGAAACGTGACAGAACCTTACCCTTTGCAGATCAGAACACAGCGGGGGCTTCCAGTGTCCGGACTTCACTCTTTCTGCAGTTCTGTTTGCTTCAGGCTGGTCTGATCCAGCCTGGAAATCTGGCTAAATTCCAGCTCAGCATGTGTGGCCAGCTGGTTGGAGGGGAGACGCACACCCAAGGCCTCACAGGTCCTGTGTCAGTCCCGTGGCACGAGGGCTGGGCCTCGCCCTGGGGAGACACCCTCTGTGCCCCCCGCTGGCCTCCTTCCATGGGACACACCCCTGTCCTTGATAGATGCTTTGATACCTGACCACTGTGTCTTTGAGAGGACCTGGATTTAGGAAAGGGCCAAACTTCTTTTCCAGAGAAAAGCAAAAGAATAGGAATGGTCCTCTTCTCCCTTTCACTGCCTTCCCACGAAAGGCCAGCTTCCATAGCAACACTGAAGTGTGCGTGAGCAGGCCACTGACGTTTCTTAAAATCTTTAGGAAATCGGGCCTAAATGTTAAGGCAGCACGACAGAGGTAATAGGGAAACATTCTCTCTCCCTCCTGAACTGAGTCTCATCCCTGCTGTTTGTCCTACAGCTGGAGGTGTTGAAATCCACAAAATAAAGACTTCTACTGACCTGGAGTGCTGACTGGGTCACAGGCTGGCGGATGAGTGCGAACGTGGGGAAATCTGTTCTGACAGCCCTTTATCGATCCCGCGCGAAGGTGGGAGAGGCCTCACCCAGGCGCCCAGCACGCCGCAGCTGAATCTTGAGCATTCCAGGGGACAGGTGACCGCCGCCTGGCACAGCCCAGCTCCACACCCGGCGAGCATCTCCAGCTTCAGATTCCCCTGCGCCCCGTGGGCCGGAGTCAGGCTCCTTCGGCCACAGGCCAGCCCTGCTGCCCCGCCCCGGCCCGTCTACCCTCCCTAGGTATTTAGTCCCCATGGGCTGGCTGCCACTCACCCAACTGGGTAAGTAGTCAAGCTCAGTCTCCTTAATGACAAGAGACTAAATTTAAAACAGGCTGCCAGGGAGGCTGAGACCAGGACCATGAAACAACCCATTGCAGGACTGCTTCCTTCCTGATCCCCCAAGAACTGTCACTGGGGCAACGGGAAGCACAGAGAGAACTACAAAGTGTCTGCAGTTGATCTGTTTCATCAGCATAAAAACAGACACAGAAAGATGGAACAGAATCCAGAGCCCAGAAATAAACCCCTGCATATATGGTCAACTAATGTCTGACAGGGAAGCCAGGAATACTCGATGGAGAAATGACAGCCTCTTCAAGGAATGGTGCTGGGAAAACTGGATATTCACATGTAAAAGAATGGAACTAGACCTCTATCTTATACCACTCACAAAACTAACTCAAAATGGATTAAGGACTTACATGTAAGACCTGAGATCATAAAACTCCCAACAGCGGGAGAAGTTCCTTGACACTGGTCACCTAAAGCACAAGCAAGAAAAGCAAAAATAAACAAACTAAAAAGCTTCTGCACAGCAACGGAAACCGTCAACAAAATGAAAAGGCAGCCTACCGAATAGGGGGGAAATAATTGCAAACATATACCTGATAAGGGGCTAATATCCAAAACATAAAGAACTCATACAACTCAATAGCAAAAAAACACCCCAAATAATCCAATTTAAAAATGGACAAAGGACCTGAATGGACATTTTCTGAAGAAGATATTCAAATGGCCAACAGATACATGAAAAAATGCTCAGTGTAATTAATCATCAGGGAAATGCAAATCAAAACCTCTAAGCTATATCACCTCACACCTATTAGACTGGCCATCACCAAAGACAACAAATAACAAAAATTGGTGAGGACATGGAGAAAAGGGAGCCCTCGTGCACTGTTGGTGGGAGTTTAAGTTGGGTATTTTCCCAAAGAAAACAAAAACAGTAATTCAAAAAGACTTATGCACCCCTGCGTTCATAGCAGCATTATTTACAGTAGCCAAGACGTGGCAGCAACCAAAGTGTCCATGGATGGACGAATGAATAAAGAAGACGTGGTGTATATCTATTTATTTATTATACACAATGGAATACTACTCAGCCATTTAAAAAACAGAAGGAATTCCTGTCATGTGCGACAACTTGGATGGACCTTGAGGGCATTACACTAAGTGAGATAAGTCACACAGAAAGAGACAAATATTATATGATCTCACTCATGCGTGGAATCTATAAAAATGCAAACTCATAGAAGAAGAGATCGGATTTGAGGTTCCCAGAGGCAGAAGATGGGGACTGAGTGAACTGGGTGAGACGGTGCAGAGCTGCAGTTACAAGGTCAGTGCGTCCTGGGGACGTGATGCACAGTATGGTGACTGTAGTTAACGACACCGCTGTGTATGTGAGGGTTTGCTAAGAGAGTAGATGCCAGGAGTTCTCATCACAAGAAACACATCTTTGTAAAAAACAAAAGGGGACTTCCCTGGTGGTCCAGTGGTTAAGACTCTGCGCTGCCAATGCAGGGGGCCCGGGTTTGATCCCTGCTCAGGGAACTAGAGCCCACATGCAAGCTACAACTAAGTAGCTGGCGTGCCGCAACTAAGACCCGGCGCAAATAAATAAATAAATAAATTTTAAAAATAAAAGAACTCTTAAAAAAAAAACATTTTTGTTAACTCTGTGAGCGGATGGGTGTTAACTAACATCATTTTGCAGTATATGGATGTCAGGCCATCAGGCTGAACACCTTAAAGGTACCCAGCGCTGAACATCAGTTGCCCTCAATAAAACTGAAAAAAGAATTCGTCTGCGAAGCCACCGCAATGAGAAGCCCACGCACCGCGACGAAGAGTAGCCCGCGCACCGCAACAAAGAGCAGCCCCCGCTCGCCGCAACTAGAGAAAGCCCACGTGCAGCAACGAAGACCCAACGCAGCCAAAAATAAATAAATAAATGAATAAATCAATCTATTTTTTTAAAAAAATTCGTCTGCTGGATGATGACGGAGCATATAGATTCTATACGGCCTGTCTTTCCAGATTAGAAATCACTTTCCATCTGCCAAACCACACCAGCGCTCAGCCACCTATGCACATTTACACACTTGCTGACAGGTAAGCCAAGGCGTGGTCGCCACCCGCTCCCGCCACCTTCCAGAAAAGAGCGCGATGCACCCCTCCTCCAGGAGCTGCTGCTGGAAGTCATTGGCCGCCAGCTTGACGGCCTTCTCTGGGGTGACTGCGGTCAGGTTCACCGCAGCTCCTGGAAGGAAACCGCGAGGGTGGGGCGTCTGCAGCCATAGGGACCCCCTCCCCCAGCCAGTGAGCTTCCGGGATGAGTGGGGCCCCTGGGAGTCGGGGGGCTCCTCTGCCTGTTTCACAGAAACGCCCTTTCTTTTCCGCCACCCCGCTGGGACTGCGTATGCCCGACGGCTCCTTCGTGCACTTCCCACAAGTCACCTGTGTCTTGTTCGTGCCACCCGCCCCCCGACAAGTGACCAGTTCCACAAATTCAGCCTGATCGCGAGGTCCTGCGGGGCAGGGCTGGCAGCCGTGTGGGTCCCAGGGCTTCGCCTTTACGTTCGGGGCCGCTGGCGCGTCAGCCCCTCTCAATCCAGCCTCGTGTCCATCTCGCAAGGCTCGACAGTCACAGTGTGCGGCCCTGGCTGGGGACACTGCGGGGGTGGGGCCAGCGGGGGCTGGTGCCGGGGAGGAGCCCCTCCCTCTGCGGCTGTCCCGGCTCTGGGGCGGGGGGAGCAGAGAAGGTGGGGCTCACTGGCCTCCACTGCCACACACAGTGGTGCCAGGACGGGGCCCCCGCGCCTCACCACATGCAAATGTGTTCCCGCTCCCCTCGCAGAAGCAAGGTCAAGCCCCCCAAGTCTGTGCCACCCCGGGCCCTGAGGAGCCCGCCTCGGTTCCGCCCAGGAAGCCCTCCCCCCGAGCTGTCTCCCCTGGCAGTCCGCTGCCGTGGAGGCGGAGGCCAGCAAGGTCAGGGTGAGCAGGCAGCTGCCCTGCCCTGCCCAGGCCTGCTGGGCCCCGCACCCCGACGCACCCCCGGCCCCCCACATACTTTCCTTCGTAACTTCCCTGTCCACGCTGGTCCTGTAGCCGAGCCTCGGCCAAGTCGATGGGGAACACGCGGGTCACCCCCAGGAGCCTGGGCACGCCTCCACTGATGAGCGTCGCTGTGACACTAGGCCCGGGGTCGGGGGTGGGCACAGCGGGGGAGGCTGGCCACACAGCCAGGATGGGATCAGGGGCCGGAGGGCAGGACGGAGCGGGGAACGGGCAGGAGAGGCCGCTCCTCGGCCCCTGCCCCACAGGTGTTCAGAGGCCCCTCTCCTCGGCCTCCCCCAGCCCCACAGGGAGCCAGGAGGCCGGGCGGGGGCTTCTGGGAGGGAGGCCAGCTCCGCACCCGGGGGGTTCAGCTCCTTCAGGGCTGCCTCCGGGCTCTCTGGCTGGTCCCCACCCTGGAACCACGTGTAAAAGCTTTCAAACGCTTTTTCAAGCAGTTTTATTTCCAGCTTAAGGTCAGGACTGAGTGTGAATCCTGGCCGTGCCGTTTGCTTCAAGCAGTCACCTGCCTCTGATCCCTCACCCCCATTCCCCAGGTGAGGCTGGCCTCACTCCAAGGTTTGTGAGGATAAAGAGGTTATGAGTTTGGAAAATGAGAGCCACAATCAACAATAAGAACACACGCTTCTGATAAGGAAGAGAACCAGGGTTAGAACTTGAGATGATCTGACTGTGGCCAAAAGGAAAGAAAGTCACACTACATACATCGTGAGGTCCCTCATCCTGGAGTTTGGGAGACTGAAAACGGAAAACAAGGCTCCTCGGAACCTAGCACAGAGTCCCTCTGTCTCAGGCAGAGGCAGAGCCTTGGAGGTAGATTACCTGAGAGCGGATAACAGGATGTTTTTCTCAGGAGTGGACCTTGATAAACAAGCCAGAAACTGTGGCAACAAACAGACTGTGACTTAAGTTTTGCAGCCTGAGACGATGCAAGGCCAACAATTACCAGTTACATGGCGTCCAGGGCACCGGGGGACAGATGTTCTCCCTTGGGACCGGGAAAGACGCCGTTCACCTCAAATCCTGGTCAGACATCGTCGGGCAGTTCCCAGGGCCGCGGCTCCAGTGCAGGGGGAGGTCGGTCACCTGGGAACCCACCCCAGCTGCCTACGTGCTCAGTCCGCTCTCTTCCTGGACCTCTTGGGCCTTGGGATCAAAAGGTCAGAAGAAAGAGGGCGAGGATGCTGGCGCTGGGAGGGGAGTCCCAGCGTCTGGAGGGCCCGTCCTCGTTCCCGGGCAGCCGACACGGCTCAAGTGTCTCCAGGGATTTTGTTTTGGGGAAGAAAAGAGATCAGCATTTCTCTTGGTGTGTATTGACCCTTTCAGGAAAAATGGACTGAGCGCCAGGCACTGGCTGCCCCAGGTCTGGGCGAGAACGCTGGTTGTCAGGAGTCACACGTGAAGGAGACAGGCGGTAACTGAAGCAAATCCTGGGGGACAGCCAGTGACCTGCCTCTGCCCAGAAAGATGCAGCAGGGAAGGCGGACAGAGACTCCGGGATGGGGAAAAGGCAACCTGAGGCCCCAGAGGGCGTGAGGGCGAGGGCTGCGGGTGTCCGGGAAGAGCATCCAGCGGGGCAGGTGCCGTCCCTGCGAGCAGGGACACCGAGTCACGGAGGTGACGGGGCCGAGGCCTGACCTCCCGAGGCCTCTTGCCTTTGGTTTTTCTTCTGAAAGGAGAGTCCACTGGAGAGTGCTGAGTCTCAAGGTGACGGGACCACCGGCCGCTGAGTGGAGAGCAGATGGCGAAGGTCAGAGGTGAGAGCGGACAGAGAGGATCCAGGCCACAGGGGAAGGTGGGCGGGGGTACGCGGGTCGGAGCCGGGACAGGAAGGCTGCAGGCACCGGGTCTGAGGGCTGGCAACATGGGAAACTGGGTCTGTGGGAGGAACAGGGCCGGAGGAGACTGGCGGGGGGCATGCTCAGATCCCTGCCCTCAGGATCCCGTCAGTACACGAGGTTATTAGCACTGGTTTGTGGTGCTCCCGCCCAAGAGCCTTTATCATCCCCGACATCAGCAAAGGGACTGAGCGTCTGCAGACCGGGCCTGGAGTTGGGGAGAGGAGGTGGCCGGCGCCAGGACTGGAGCCTTAGGAGCCCGAAGGCCAGGAGATTAGTGTCCTGGCTGTTCTTCCAGACACTTGCTAAGCTGTGGAGAGGACCTGTTTAATTCCAACTGCAGGAAACAACGGGCCGCACGGAAAACCCTTTCTGTCGGAATCCAGACAAATAATTGAGAATCTTGCAGCCGTATCCTCTGCTGTTTGTGGAACTAAATCACTCGTTTATAAATTGTGGTTCACTGGCCACTGGAATAGGGGTACCTAGGAGAAGCCGGAGAAACCAGGGGCACCCCGATCCCAGGGCCAGTGGAGCCGCAGGTGCTCCTCCACCAGACGACGGGCCCACGTCCCCAGCCACATGCCAGGCGCTATGGCCTGGCAGCTCCCTCGAGCCGTGAAGGCAAGGTTTGTGGGTGGTGAGTGGATTGTCAACAGTCAGCAGAAAGGAAACTGGCAGCCAGGGCTGTCCTGGAGTCACGTTCCACAGATGCTCAGCCCAGGGCGACGGAGGCCCAAGTGCCTGCCACTCTGCCAGAGCTTGCTGGGTGCCTGCCGTGTGCAGGGGGGGACTCAGCTGAGAACAAAAGCAGGTCCCCCCCTCCCAGGCCCCGGGCAAGGGCGATTCTTCCAGAAAGCAGACCCGAGGCACCGTGCTGCCCGACCCAGGGGCTCAGTGTGCACTACAGGGCCCGGGCCACCGGGGTGTGGGCGCCTCCCTCACGAGAACCTTTCACCCCTTTGACTTGCGAGGCCCCCCAGCCTCCTGGGACCTGTGTCGCTGGATCCCAGTGCCCCAGGACACCCCTCCCTCCGCACACCGCCTGTCTGAGCTGCCCGGCTCCCCCGTCAGCATCCTCCCCGCCTTCTGGCCATTCCCTGCCACTCAACACCCAACCCCCCAGCCCCTGGTAGCCTCTCCCTCCTGTCCCCAAAACCAAGCAGTCTCTGCCTTCACGCTTCCTCCGAAAAATAGGGCCACGCACGTGCTGGGCTGGGACTCGAACAGAAGCTGGGTCAGTGTTGAGAAACCTTTATGGCAACTTGAGTAATTTCATGTTTTAGAATCTATCAATAAAGATGTGCGCTTTTGTTTTTTTAATTCTATTTTTCTAGTAATCCATTTTTGCTGTATTTCACAAAATTACTGGTCCATAGTAGGCTGTGGGGAAACAGACCCTTCTTCATGGGTAGAAATGCTGCCCAGACGCCAGCTCCTGGCCTCCACCTGGCGCCCAACCCGCTGCTCGCAGGACCCCAACCCTGCCCAGGGTCCGCCTTACTGCACCCCCACACCCTGCCGCCCTTGAGCCCCGCACTCACTGTTCCCCTGATGGGACGGAGGTCCTTTGGGCCCCTACTCCCCACATCGGCCCTTTCAGCCGCTCCAACCTTGGCCTCTGTGGGCCCACCTGACGCCCAGGAACAGGCCCAGCCCAGGGCTCCAGCCAGAGTCCGCGGCTGGCATCCCATCCAGATGCTCGGTCTTGGGGAGTGGCCCGAGCCCCATCCTGTGCCCCCCTCCCCTCGCCCTTGGCTCCCCAAGCGTGCGAGGCCCTGGCCAGCTACTGGAGGCCTCCAGGATTGGACCCCTGGCGCTGCAGCCCCCAGGGCACTGCACTTAAGCGCGCGTACGGTACCCGTGCACCAAAGGAAACGAGGCCGTGCCGCAGCCTCCTGTTTGCCAGAAGCGGCTCCTTTCCTCCTCACTCTAAGCTCGACGTGGACAGTCACCCGCCTTCAGCCAGAGCTTCTGCCTCTCTACTCCCTCGATGGAGGCCAGATCCCCGCCCGCTGCGGGACGACTGCTTTGCGAGAGCCCCGCTTGCCCCTTCACCCCGAGCCATCTCCCCTCCTGTTTCTCCGACAGGTGGGCTTGAACGAAGCCCCAGAGGCTACTACTTGGGGTGGGGGCGGGGGGGCAGCCCCACCTCCCCAGGGGTCTGGAGGTCAGGGAGGAGGAC
Source organism: Eubalaena glacialis (assembly GCF_028564815.1). NCBI lineage: Eukaryota > Metazoa > Chordata > Mammalia > Artiodactyla > Balaenidae > Eubalaena > Eubalaena glacialis. The sequence goes on along the minus strand of NC_083726.1, from coordinate 116,671,857 downwards.
AAACAGCACCGGCCTGCAGGCCTGCTTCGGTATCGTGCTGGCCTCTCCGCACGGATACCTTCTGTCCATCTACGGGGAGAGGGCGCTGCAGGCGGGTTTGCAAGGTCCCTGCGCTTCCAAGAACGTTAAAGCTGAGCTGGGACCTCAGTGCTGCCCTAGGGTTCTTCCAGCTCAGGGGCTGGAAAGCTTTAGGGAGGAACGTGATGCTCTTAAAGCCCAGCTTCCCGAGCGGTCAGGCTGCGGGTCCGGATGCAGGGGACTTTGTTGCCCAAGTCAGCAGCCCCCGCTTTAGCCAAGTGATCTCACTCAGTGCGTTTCGTCTCCACGTCACAGCCTTGCTGAGGACCACGCAGGGCAGTGGGGCAGAGTGGGCTTTGCAGTCAGGCTGCTTTTGAGCTGCATGATCTCCTCTTTACCACTCACTAGCTGTGTGACCTTAAGCAAGTTACTTAACTTCTCTGTGCTTGTTTCCTCAACTATGAGACATACTCCGACGTAGAGAACCTGGCACAGCACCTGGCACATACGAGGCGTCCACTTAATGATACTGTCCCTCCCTTTCCTGGTGGCAGTGGATGCTGACACAGGGTGTGAAGTTGGGTCCAGAGGGCACAGGCCAAGGACATTACGATAATCCAGCAAGAGGCAGAAGTAGAACCTGCAGTGGGAGGGAAGGGATGTGAATGATTTCTGTGAAGCAGCAGCATGGCCAGGTGACACGTGTGAACCCCCAGCCAGCAGGAGGAGCGTCAGGAGGACTGCGGCAGTGAGGAGATGGGGGCAGAAAGAAAAGCCTGGCTGTTGACGTGAGTGTAAAGTGTAGCCACGGAACAGACACCATCGCACACCAGCTAGGGTGCTACAGACAGAGCCGGAGCTGCTGGCTGGGCCTGATGCCCTGTGGGTGGGAACGTGAAGTGGTGCCGCATCCGTGGGAAACAGGATGGCAGCCCCACAAGAAGTTAAAACCTGAGTTACCTTATGACCCAGCAATTTCACCCCTGGGTGTGCACCCAGATTTGAAAGCAGAGTCTCGGACATGTACCTGTGCACCCATGTTCACTGCAGCATTGTTCACAGTAGCCAGAAAGGGGAACAACCCAAACACCCATCGACAGGTGGTGTATAAACACAATGTCGTCCATCCACACAGTGGAGTGTCACTTAGACTGAAAAGGACGGAGCTTCTGACACCTGCTATGACACGGATGCACCGGGAGGGCACTGCGCTCAGTGAAATAAGCCAGACACAGAAGGACAGCTACTGCATGATCCCACTTATCCGAGGAAACTGGATCAGTCAAAATCACAGACACAGAGTAGTGAAAGTGGTTACCAAGGGCGGGGGGGTTAGTGTTGAATGGGGACAGAGTTTCAGTTTGGGATAAAAAACTTCTGGGGCTGGATGGTGTAGTGGTTGCATGATGATGTGAGTATGCTCAATGCAGCTGAAGCATACACTTACCAATGGTTAAAATGGTAAGATTTATGTGTATTTTACAATAAGAAGCAAAACAAAGAGGTGAGTAATGAAGGTAGTAAATTACATTTAAACATGAATGGGGGGCACTGGGGAGCGGAGGAAGGTGTCCACATTAATGTGAATTACAGTAAAATGGTTAAGAAAGGGTTTTATAAACAAAATAGACAAGGTGTAGGAAATAAAGTCTGGAAATAAAATTGCAAATTGTTTACTAATTGAAGAATTTAAAACACTGGCAAACGAAAAATTACAAAACAGCAGCAGGACACATGGGTGTCAAAGTCCAACAGGAATTTGGAAAGGGTGTCAGCGTCTCAGAATTGATGGAAGCGCCAGTCGGCTGCAGTGACAACTGAGGTTACAGGTAAAAGTCTGGTCGTCTGGAGGAGGCGTCCAGAGGAGAGAGGGTGGGAGTGGGGTGAGATGGGGCTGTGGGACAGGCCTGGGCCATTCCGGCAGGGGCTGATGCACTGCCAGGGGCCACGGAGGAGCGGAGGGCTGTGAAGCGGGTGTGGCCAAGGCAGCAGCTCAGTCCCCGCCTCCAGGAAGGGAAGGGGGAGCCAGATGCCGGGAGGAAAATGCCAGGTGAAGAGCTGGGATGAGTTGGGATGAAGGTAAAGAGAGGAAACTGGGGCAGCGTTTATGGGGAGGGGACCCAGGGGAGGAGATGGGTGTGGTCAGAGGACTTGTGGGGGGGGGGGGGTAGAGCGAGGACGGTCCTGCCCCACGGACCTCGGGACGCCCCAACCCAGGGTCCAGGGTCTGATCTTAATGAACCCTCATAGGATTCCTGTGCACACCGAAGCTGCAAGTTTTGGAGAGTGGTTTGCAATGCTGACGGTACAAAGGTCACCAGGAGAGCTCTGAAAAACCCCGATGCCAAGGCTGCGCCCCAGACCAGGGAAAAACTCTGTGGGGAGGGCCCAGGCATCTGATTTTTTTAAAAGTCCAGGTTTTTAAACCCCTAATGGGTGGCCTAGATTGGCAACCATTGGTCTAGGGCATTGCAAAGCCGAACATAAGGTCACTAAAATTTGTTGAATCAATCACAACAGCAGCAGCGGGAGATGCAGTAAACGGATGGATGGCAGAAATGACTGGACGGCAGGTCTGCTGGGTTTAGACCCCAAAGCATCCACCAGTCCAAGGGTGGGACTCGAAGCAGAGACAGGCGAACAGGGGCAGGCGTCAGGAGGGCGGGGTCGGGGACGCAGCGGCGGTGAAGGGCTCATCAGCCCTGAAGCCACGCGCACTCTGCACCCTGCCTCAGGCCCACAGGCGCTGGCTGAGGCCCGGCTCACTGTGGTTCCTCAGGTCTGGGACGGGAAGCCGGAATCCACACTTCTAACGAAGCCCCGGGCAGTGCTGCAGCCCAGAGCCACACTGGAGCCCCCTCCCTGGGCCATGGGACACACAGGACTCCTCCCAAGGCCAGCTCCACCCCTGCGCCTTGGGGATCACTTCCGGAGGCTGTTTTCTGCACTGTGTCACCTTCACTGCAGTTCAGCCTGGCGGGGGGGTGAAAGGGGAGAGAGGGACTCAAGCCAGAACAGGGCTCAGAGGAGACCGAACGGAACTGGCCTGAGACCCTGCCCCTCAGGGTCTGGCCCTGCGCCGGCATCTCTCCCGACCCACCATGGCAGCTCAGCACTGCGTTCTGCTCGTATGTTGCTCTCGTCCAGCCTTTCTGCCCAGCTTTTCTCCCTTTACTGTGAAGTCTGCAGACAAAGCCGTATTTTTCCTTCTGTCCTGTTAGTAAGTACGCAAGCGCCAGGCACACAGAAGCGATTTAATAAATACTTACTGAGAAGGTGACTGCGAGTTAGTCTGTTTTCATCTTAGTTCCTGGGGCTGGGCCACGTCCTTGCCTTCCTCCTGCCGACTCAATTCCTCCCCAAAGCAAAAGCTGTGGACATGCTCCAAGGAACCAACTGCAAGGCTCTAAAAAATAACACCCAGCCTTAACTGGCCAGAACAGCTCCGCCATCCTGCCACCTGCTGTCCGGAATGAGGTTCAGACCCAAGCAGCTAGGAGCGGGCAGTGCTTTTCCAAGTCGGAAGACTTCTCAAAGGCACCTGAATTGGTACCCACATCAGGGACGCAGAGGGGGTGGGGCTTCAGAATACAACAGCCAAATCTGGAGACTTTCCAGCTGCCTCCTTGGCTAGTATTTCACCGTCCATCTTTCGCTTAAGATTTTTGCTAGAATTGCCTAAGGAAACTAAAGGAGTGAACCTCGGTAGCAGAAAGGGAACAAAAACAGGTGCACAGATGTTCCCCTTTTAAAAACCCAAAGGAAAACCATGAGGCCAGGAGACAGATCTCCAGGATGCAGCTGGGGGAGGGGACAGGTGGGCTGCGGCAGCCTGGACACTCAGCCCAGAGGCATTTCTCCCACAGGCCTCTCCACAACGATTCAGGGCGAAGGTCATCTCCAAGGGCCTGACGTGGTTAATCTCACCCTGGAGGTGCCACTTGTTTATAAAATTAAGACATCTTTCTTTCCTCCCAATGACAGGAATAGGTTTAGAGACAAAAGCCATTACTGTCTAACAAGACCTCTGGATGTTTCCAAATGTCAAAATGGAAAGTTCTGTCAGAATTTTGAGACTAACCCGCATTGATCACTCATGGCTGGCTTCCTTCCTTTTCCCTAAATCTTCCCCACCAGCTTTCTTTTCACGTTCCAATCTAAAGTAAGCACGGGTATCAGATATGGTACCCGTGGGGCTTAACAAGTGTAAATGTCAAACAATGATTCTGAAAACAGGGACAGATTAACACCATCTGCTGGACCAGGTCTTGAAACAGAGTTGACCAGTGGAAGACACTTTGTTTTGGTCCCAAGGAGATAAATCTGCGAAACACCCGAAAGGCATTCAGCTAAGAGCTAAGTTCCTACTAAAAAGTCAATCTCTGGCTAAAACTGTCAGAACATTCTGGCCTTCGTTTGGTGAGGAATTCATGTCATAGTAGGAGGGGTTCCAGTTGGGAATCCAAAAGTTAGAAATCAAACTTTACACGTATTCATACGAGCACACACAGGTCCACACATCAGGATGCAAAGGGGGCCAGGCCAGGGTCCTGGCCACCTGCCCCCCGCCCTGCCCAGGCTGAGGGGACTGAGAGTCAAGCGAGACAAACACTCCAACTGGCATCACATCAAATTCGGGGTTTACTAACAACTTCCACTTTAAAGTTCATTTTTTTGGGTTTCAAAAAACATATGGAAATGCAACTACTCAACTAGAAAATGTGACTGACATAGTATTTTATAGGAAAAATGCTTTGTATGGGGGTCTGACTGCACTGTGAACACAGTTCTTAAAAAGGACAAGGACTGAAGTCTCAAAAATATATACCAACACATCAATGGGGACAATCTGACAACAAACAACTGGAGGTCACGAAGGTCACAGCCCAGAAAGTGATAAACCTGAGGGGGAACAGATCTGGAAACTGGGACTATTTGTGGTAGCATTTCTAGTGAAAAGTATTACTTACAAGGATAAAACAGGCCAGGAATTTTTGTGACCTAAGACTACAGCTAACTGATAATAGGCGGCTCCTCTTCATCTCTCCTCCCCCTCCCCCAACAACAAACACCCTCCCAGGAACTGGGAAGGAAAACTAAATTGGGAGGGAGGAGAGCACCGCCTAGTCTCCAAGCCCCCAGCCTGGCCCCCGGTGCACACTTCACTTACAGGCCGGTCCGGGTTTGGGTGGGACGGTGTTTGTGCAAGCGCCTGGGCTGGTGAGGGTGGCCCCGGGCTGGGCGCAGAAGGCGGGGCCCACAGGCCTGGCGGGGAAGAGTGTGTGATCCCAGACGCCGCCTGGACCCACCAGCCAGCTTCGTTACTGCTCAGCTTCTCTGCAGAGCCCCCGTCAGCGGCGCAGGGCCCACCCTGTCCCCACCCCGTGCGTGCGTGGCCCGCGGGGACCATGTGGGCTGAGATGGGGCTGCCTTTTTAGGTGACGGCCCTGGGGCCTAATTCAAACCTCTGTCCTGATGGGAGTTTGCCCCAATGATGAAAGTGACACAGGACACACACAACTCACACGTATCACCCTGCTATTTTAAGAATGTACTTTATACAAAATAACCAGTTCATATGGAAATAAATCTACAGACCTCCAAGGATCAAAAAGCTTTTTAAAAAGTTCTTTTAAAAAATTATCCAACACACAGTATAGACCTAACTATTGAGGTAAGTGTGGCTCTCAGTGAAACAGGGAATCAGCAGACCAGACAAAATATACACAATATAAAAATAAATAGCATTCCCCTTTCCAGTACTGGCCAGGAAAGCCCACAGGCTTCTGCAGCAGGGGAGCTGGGCGCGAGCCCCAGCTGCGGAGGGGGTCAGCGTTCAGGAACTCACTCCTGAACCCACCTACCCTTTCCAAATCCACAGGACAGTCAGCTGGTTTGAGGCATTTCAACATCAGCCCCCAGGGCAGAACGAGGGAGAGACCAGTGGGCAGGCAGCCCACTGACGGACTGCTTGGCAAGGGCCTGTGAAGCACGGTGGGGACGAGGAGCAGCCAGCCTCACACGAGAGGACGCAGGGCAGGGAAGGCCCACGTCCCGGGAGAGTCCAGTCATGGGCTCAGCCCCTGGCTGGGGACCCCGCACCCGACAGCCCCAACTCCCACATGACCCGATTTCTGGGGTGGGCACCCCAGTCCTTCAGCTGGACTCTGAACGCCCTGGATGCCGCCGTTCTGTGACGGTCCCCGCCTCGGGGCTACTGGGTTAGGGTTTCACAGGAAATTTCAAACCAGGACTTGAGAGCAGTGTGTAGCTGTAGATTGGAACTTCCTTTAAAAAGTGAGAAAAAAGCTCAGCCCAGGTGATGCTGGCTGTCCTGGACAGCACACAGCCCACTCCCGGACCCGGCAGGAACTAAGACAAGTGATGACCCAGCAGATAACCCGCGCGACAGAGACCTGGACGCCCAGTCACAAGAACACTGCCAGGCTCTGCGGGCTAGGCTGGCTGAGGGCCGAAGGCTTTCAAGTTTTTCAAGGCATGAAAGTTTTCCTGTTCAGAGGCACCCGGGGCCCCAGGTAGGGCGTCCTGCTGACAAGAGGCCAGTATGTCCCCAACCCCTACCCCCTGCAAGGGAGAGGACGCAGCAGCTTTAGTTTCACTTTTAAAAGGTGGGATGAGAGAAGTGTTATGAACAGGATCCTGCGTGTCTGTCCTTACTTAGTCTTCATATGTTTTTACCGTAATAAACTTTAGCCAAGAGCTAATTTTAAATGGACAGACTCTGAGGGGAAAAAACCCCAGGCCAGAAACCTTCCAAAAGGCTCTACTTTTCTCTCTGGATCTTTTATTTCCCTGGGTCCTGGGGAGACAGTTTCTAACCAAGGTCAGCGGTGGACGTGAAGTCCTCCCGGCCCCTGACAGGTGGCAGTGGTCCCAGGGGAAGGTGCCTCTGGGACCTCCTCCCAGGCCACGTTCCAGCTGGGAGGAGCGCAGGGGCCCCACCAGGGACGGCCCTACCGGCCAAGGGACACAGCAGGCTCACCACAGTCACCACAGGGGGCTCCACTCCCTCCGCACCTCCTCAGCGTTCCACTCACCCAGAAGGGAGGCTCCTGTCCTGTCCACAGCTCCTCGGGCAGCGGGGGATGGGGGAGCGGCTGCGGTGGGGGGAGCAGAGCAACCCAAGGCTCCGAGGCCCCCAGGCGGAAGGAGAGGGCAGAATCGCCGTGGTCCCTCCCGGCCCTGCCCCGGGCTGGTTCGGCTCAAGGCAGGGGTGCCCACAGCCTCACACCCGAAGCAGCTTCAAGGCCGGCGGGGAGAAGGCTCTGGGCCCAGACCAGCTGCACAAAGCTGCAGTCTCCCCTCCCGGCTGGCGCACAGACACGCGGGGAAGCAGCATGTCCTGGCCACGGTCCTTCACAGCTTGGGGGCCAACCTGGACCTGCCCGCAACCCTACCCCATCCTTCCCGAGGGGCGACGCTGACCTCCCCACCCTGAACCACATCACGCCAGTGACAGGGTTCTAACAAGAACCAGGATCCAATGAGAACACAGCCCCCAAACTCACTCCATTTAAAAGCACGCCAAATTTTAGTCTGGTAAGGAAAAATTCGTGTTTCTGTGCAGCGTGTCTGGGAGGCATCCGCGTTCCCAGCGCTCAACCTGCCCAAGCCTCGTGCGCCCCGCAGGTCAGCATCCACGTGTTTGGAGCTGGTGCCTGGGTTCCACGTGGACAACAGGGATGTTTCCAACTTGTTTCTTTTCCTACTGAAAGCGCAGGTTTATTCCAGCTTCATCAAGGACGCCAGGACTGGAGGCAAGGTTCTCTTGGCCCCTCACACAGTTGAATTTATAAGAAACAAGTGCAAATCAACCAACCAATGTTTTATGGAAGCTTTTCTACTATCCCAAAGGCATGCTTAAAAATACACTATTCTTTACAGAAACCTGTAACTTGAGGGCATCTTCCTTGTTGTTTTTTTTTTTCTTTTTTCCTTTGTGGGATATTCGAAAGTTTAAAACGTATGAGTCCTAACTTTGGTGGCATCTCAGCTAAAATCAAAGAATGCTAAACAGGGAGAATCCAGTGTCGTTGGCTTCTAAAACTGTAATAAAGTAACTTAATACTGTAAAACTGTTTCCTATCACAGACAGACAAGTGATTTCAAGAACTTGTTCTTGATAGCTATTTTAAATCACCATGACTTATTTTACTATGATTCACATAAAATTAATAAAAACTATATATACTGAAATATTCCTAAATTCAAGCTGTAAATCTATAGAATACATTTTCCTATTAAAAACTGTGCAGCTTCTTTATTGATACTAAACATATACAAACCTGAGTAGTCACTGCCACAAACTGTGATTCGTGCCAGGAAGCTTGTGACGTCTTCTAGACCACAGTCCCGGCAGGTCTGTGATGGGGACGTGTCACCTCACCTTCTAACGAGCAAATGCTCCTGATATTGGTTTACAACTATCTGGCGGGGCAGCTAGCCAACCAGGAGGGGCACTGCTGTCTTGGACCAGGACCTGGGCACCAGGCGAGGGGGCTGCCCCTCAGGCTGACAGGGAAGAGCCCGTTAGCGGAAACACGGCGGCCTTGCCTGCCCTCTCCCCCAGCTCCCAAATGTGAGTGGGTCAGGGCTGTAAACAGAGGAGGGTCAGCAGGGCTGCGGGCCCACCGGCCAGACTCCATCCCCACCACCCGCCCTGCAGGCTTTATGTACAATACATTCACCACCAACGACAGAAATCATCTTAAAGGCAACATGAAAACTCTGTAAACTGGACCCAGCTCCAAACACATCCAACACGAGTAGTCCCTTCCCCAAACGTATACCTGAGTGCAGCTGCCATGACAGCCCACCAGCACCGCGCCCCCCCCCAGGTCAGGATGATCTTCCCTGAACAAGAGTCTCAGGGTCTGGAAAAGCCACCAGAGTCCAGCCCATCTGGTCTCCACTCTCGCCCACGACCTCGCGAGCAGGTGCGTCGGTGAGGAGGGGCGTCCAGGCTCTGGGACACACGAAGTGATGCCAATGATGGGAGAGGTGGGCGGGGCCACGCCCCCCCTCCTCCCCGTTCTCCACCCTTGTCATATGCAGCTTTCTGTTTCCCTGGGGCTTGTTTCCTCCTTGGACTAGCTCTGAGGGAAGCAAAATAAAGACAATTTAAATAAAATTAACATGTGTTAATTGTTGAAAACCATTAAGCCGAGGAACTGCACGCACATGCATTCCTCTCCATCTGGGGAAACAGCCTGATTTGGCTTCGTCAGCCAGTTCTGCCGGAGTGCGGGCTCTGAATCCTGGACTGCCCGACTCACAGCTCAGCCCTGTAGCGGCCGAGGACTCCTGCCTCCAGGGAGGCCGGGTCGGGGCAGGGGAGAGAGAGCCGTCACGGGCAGCTCTGGGCACGGTGCCCAGCACCGTGGACCAACCTCTCCCAGATGAAGTAGGTGGGGAGGGTAAAACAGACAAGGGATCGTATCCAAGAAATGCTGGCAGCCAGTTTGGGAAAAGGGAGTTTAAATAATCCCCAAACAGCTGGTGCCATAAGAACAGGAAAAAGGGACTCGCCAGTACGGGAGGGAAGCTGCTTCCGAGGCCCCGTCAGCTGGAGTGCTTGGGCCGGGCCCTCCCCGGCCGCCCGCAGAACACAAAGCCCTTTCCGGGGACAGTCCCTGCATCGACAGCAACAAACACAAGTCCTTACTTCCTGCCGCCTGGAAGAATAAGAAGAGCTCTGATATTTCATCATTCTGACCTGATCGAGAGGAAGTGTTGGGGGCTTATGTGGTGGCAGCCCCTCCTGCGGAGCTGCTGGTGCCGGTGTCTTTGGGAACGAGGACCGGGACTGGGCCGGGTGCATCTGCAGTCTAGAGACGTAAGTAAGGAACGGTTAAGAATGAGCGAAGACAGACTCAGTGCAAAGGAAAAAACCTTTAATTGTGAAAGTCTCACGCAGACCCTGCCTTGACTACCCAGGGGATCAACACTGGACACTGACACAGGTGCCGCCAGGTGTGGCGGGTGAGAGACGCCTGACACCACCTGTGCAGGACTCCTGACAACAGTGTTCAATGTGACTCTGAACATGAGGAAACAGTGAGAAGAATCCAGGGTCTGGGGCACTCTGACAACAGAACTGGCCTCCGGTCTTTGAAAAACAAAGCAAGCAAAGCCAATGTTGTAAATTAAGAGACTACGCAGGCACAGCAACCAAATGTAGATCCATGAACCTCGTAGATCCATGAACCGCGAATGGATCCTGAATGGGGAAAAAATCAAAAAGAAACAGAGCTACAAGGACACTCTGCGGACAACTGAAGAAATCAAATAAGGCCTCCATCAGACCAGCTGACGTTACTTCCTTTGCTGGGGTAATGGCCTGCGGCTGTGCCCCAGGAGGACGAAGACGAAGACAAGACATGAAACATAACAGGTATTCAGAGAGGTATAAAACAAATGCGGCGAGGTCTTCTGAGGCTGGCCCTGGGAGGGGCACTCGGGTTCTTAAGGTGGATGATGCTGGTTTTATGATGAGGCTCCGAGACTTCTGACTTGAAAACTTCCTGGATGACAGATTACCTGGGTGGGTCTATTAGAATTGTCATGGGGACAGTAATGTGACTTGCCCTAGTTCTGGATAAACCTAGTTTTTTCATTTAGTGTTAGAGGAAGAAATGAGAGGCAAGGAGTAAGCCTGGGACACCACCTGTGACCGCCCACCCCAGCTCTGAGACCCCTTCACCCAGGTGAGAGCCTCTGCCTACAGCTCCCAAACGCTAGCCATCAGGTGTCCAAAATCTAACCGAACGGTCACTTAAATGCCAATTCACTTCCACGAGGGAAAAAACCACCACAGACAAAACTGGACTCCAAAGCTAGCACCTTCCAAGTCCCCAGCACCAACGACCCACACGCTCTTCCCGCGCCCAGACCACGCACACCACCTTCATTCCCAAGGCCGTTTTTCTTTGTAAAACTACCATCTACTCTTTTTTTCCCCAGAAAAAAGCACTCTGTGCAGCCTTACCCGGATGGTCTGTGCATCTCCTGGAAAGGCACCCTCACCCCACTTCCAGGGCCCATCTGCTCCATCATCACAGCCTGGAAGTGGCCCAGGCCCTCTTCTGGGTAGCGGTAGAGGGGGCACTCGGGGGACAGGCCATTGGGCTGGGCCACCACTGGGCGGTGAGGCGGGTGAGCAGCCGTGGGGGAGGAGTAAGCCCTGGGCTGGAAATGCCCGGCCGGCCGCTGCGGCTGGTAAGGAGGCCCCGCGTGCAGCATCACTCCATGCGGGGGGAAAACAGAAGAACCGAAGCCCACCCCCGAGCTCAGCGGTGCAGGGGGTGTTCCGTAGAGATACTCGCTGGCTGACAGTGAACTCTGCCGCTTGGTAGCTGCATTGTGGTTGTCCAGATCTAAAAATTCTTTGGGACTTTCTGGCCTCTCCATAGACTCATCCTGCTTCTCCTCTGGGCCAGGATTCTGCCCATCAGCTGTCTTGGCGACCACGGCGTCCACCCGCGCGGGGGAAGTTAAGGCAGCGCTCAGCGCCTCGCAGCCCTGCAGCCCGGCCCCAGCGCTCTTATCGAGGAAGAGGGGCCTGGCAGGGGCAGGCTGAGCCGGCGGGGGCCCGCTCGGGCTTCCCGGGGCAGGGAGGTGTCTCGGCCAGTCTGAAAAGCCCTGTGGACACGAGTAATAAGGAGTCCTCGGGTAGTGATGGTAGGAAGGCTGAGGTGGCGGCTGGTAGGGGTACCTCATTCCCTGGTGAGGGCGGTACCGGGGGAAGACTCCAGAATGAGGGTCGTGGGACGGAAACGCCCGAGGGGGAAAAGGCTGAGGGTGCGGGGCTGAGGGCTTGCCCCCCATCACGGGGCCCACAGCCTGCAGGCCTGGGCCGACGTGGTACCGTGCGGTGGAGCTGGGGTACTCCAGGCCAGGCGCGTACAGCGGTGAGCACGCGGGCTCGGCGGGCGGCACGGCCTCCGGTGGCGCTCTGCCCTTGCCCTCAGACCCACACGGGGAGGCTTCCACCCTCAGTCCGTTTTCAGGCAGTGCCCCCGGGTCTGCTAGGGCACACCCCTGGGCGGCTGGGCCTGCGAAGCCGCTCCCCGAGAGCCAGGCGCCCCTGCCCGCGTTCACTGGGCAGCTGTCTCCTGTCTCCGAGGACTCGTGCCTGAGCTCTGGGCCATCGGCATCCCTTCCCTGGGGCGAGCTCCGCCTGGCACAGTCGGCCTGCAGCAGGGGCGCTGGGTGAGGTAGCTGCTTGAGGAACGCCCCCTCCAAAGCACCAACACTGGCTGGTTTCTCCTCGAGCCCAGGCAAGGGATCTGCTGCAAGAAAAACGGAGACAAAGTTGCACTTCGGGAGCTGAAACCCCAGCACACGACGGGCGGTCAGACAATGTGGACGTGGGGCCCCAGTGGCGACACCCTGATTCCCCCAACCCAGACCAGGGCTAAGGCTCTGCAGCTCCCGCAAGGTCTGCCAGAAGCCTCGCAATCCCTTCCGCACTAGCAAGGGGGTGCAATCCGTGTGCCCGACTCCAAGGACATGTGTGTGAAACAGGACGGAGGGTGAGCTGGCGCTGGAATTGCAGGCCTGGTTGGGAGGCTGTGCCCTGACAGTGAGAAAGAGGGACCCAGCACAAGGACACCAGGAAGGCCAGAACCTGACCTCTGTCGTCAGGACACCCGCCGCAAGGGAGTAGGGACTAGGTTCTGTTCCCCACCACACACTCAGTCATTCGCACAAAACGGGGCTCAATCAGTATTTGCTGAATGAATGAAAATACACGTCTTGTCTGGACATCTTGAAAACAGGATGCCGACAGTGTAACACTCAAAAGGCATCTTCAGCGTATTACAGAAATTTAATAAACAATCAAACTAAATTACTAGACTCAAATGCTTAATTACAAACTCAGAATTCTTTCCCTTGCTATATTGTGTTTAGTCATAAACACGTCTTATTATTATGATCTCTGAGGTAGGGCAGAGTTGTTGCCCAGAGGTGGTCACAATACGATTCTGGTGAGAGATTAAGGACAAGATCAAGAATTCACGACTTTTAAGATCAACTAGGATCGCAGGCTCCTGATGAACTAACGCTGGCTTTAAAGATCAAAGGTACAAGCTATACAATGATAATGAAAATGTGCACTTTTCATCATTCAGTCAACATAAAACATGGCAACACCTCACACCATACACAAAAATAAACAATAAACAAGTGGGACCTAATGAAACTTACAAACTTTTGTACAGCAAAGGAAACCATAAACAAAACGAAAAGACAACCTATGGATTGGGAGAAAATATTTGCAAATTATGCGACCAACAAGGGCTCAATTTCCAAATATACAAACAGCTCATACAACTCAACATAAAAACAAACGAATCAAAAAATTGGCACAAGACATAAATAGACATTTCTCCAATGAAGACATACAGATGGTCAACGGGCACATGAAAAGATGCTCATCATCACTAATTATTAGAGAAATGCAAATCCAAACTACAATGAGGTGTCACCTCACACTGGTCCGAATGGCCATCATTAAAGAGGTCTACCAATAATAAATGTTGGACAGGATGTGGGGAAAAGAGAACCCTCCTACACTGTTGGTGGGAATGTAAATTGATGCAGCCACTACGGAGAACGGTATGAAGGTTCCTTAAAAAACTAAAAATAGAGTTAACGTATGATCCTGCAATCCCACTCCTGAGCATATATCTGGAGAAAACCATAATTCAAAAAGACACATGCACCCCAATGTTCAATGCAGCACTATTTACAACAGCCAAGACATGGAAGCAACCTAAATGTCCATCGACAGATGAACGGCTAAAGAAGATGTGGTACATATACACAATGGAATACTACTCAGCCATAAAAAAAGAATGAAATAATGCCATTTGCAGCAACATGGATGGACCTAGAGATTGTCACACTAAGTGAAGTCAGAGAAAGACAAATACCATATGATATCACTTATATGTGGAACCTAAAATACGACACAAATAACCTTATCTACGAAACAGAGTCACAGACATAGAGAACAGATGTGGCTGCCAAGCGGGAGGGGAAGTGGGGGAGGGATGGATTGGGAGTTTGGGATTAGCAGATGCAAATTATTATATATAGGACAGATGAACAACAAGGTCCTACTGTATAGCACAGAGAACTATATTCTATATCCTGTGATAAACCATCATGGGAAAGAATGTATTTATATGTATAACTGAATCACTGCTGTACAGCAGAAATTAATACAACACTGCAAATCAACTATACTCCATTAAGGTAATAAAATGCAAACAAAACAAACAAAAATCCATGGCAACTAACAGACAGACTGCTCCAAGGTTTGGTCCTGGGACTTCTCCTCCAAAGCTCTGAATTCCAGACACCTCTGAAATCATTACTGGAAAATTTTGCTAAAGCTGGTATTCACGGAACGGGCCTTTCCTCCAAAGAAACACTAAATGGAAGTTTGAGTTCTAGGTCCACCCCCAACTTTACATGGAATCGTCATCATATTTTGCAGAAGTCCAGGTGTCCCCCACTCTCTCACATGCAACACAGGCTAGATGTCTATCCCAGAAACAAGCATTAATCACACAAAGGAGTCCTGTCACCTTTCTCCTGCAGTTTTAGGTTTACTCTCTTAAACGGCATTTTTGAGAAACCCCTTCAAGATTTGCTGGTCTCACTAACTACTCTTCATTCTCAGCAGACACAGATATGCACCCGAGGAGAGAAGAATGGAGAGAACTGGACCTTAAGTAAAACACTGGAAATGTATTTCCCATGGGTAACTTTCAGGACAGCAATTTTTAAGTTGGGCTGGGTAATGCAGGGGTTGAGGACACGAACGCTGGACCCGGTGCGTCTGGTTCAAGTCCCAGGGCCCACCCAAACACCCCTGTCCCCAGAACTAGATGAAGGCAAATACCCATCTTTGTGCCTTGGAATTTCTATCTATAAAAACGAGGATGATAATAAAAGCTCCCTCAAAGGCTTGCTCTGAGAATTCAGAGGGTCAGTACGGGTAAAAGTCTCAAAAAGAGTGCCTGGTACAGTAAGCACTGCACCTGTGCGGCGATGATCATCACAGAAATCCTTCTGGACCATGACAGGCTCAACCCAGCGTAATTTAAGAAAAAGAGGCTGGAGGCCAGTCTACATTTTGTACAACAGTCTGTGTTAAAAGGTGAGTCATCTTGAGTTGAGTGTCCTGTGAGGAGCTTCAGCGCACGTCCTGAGCTGAAATGTCGGCTCAGCCATTTCACGAGGAACTCTGGTCTGAAGGGCCGGTGGCAAGGCCGCTGCATGGGGCCCGCTATGAGCAAGTGAAAGAGACTAATAAGCACAAAGGGAAAAAAGGTGGATGGGCTAGGCGTGAAGTGAGATTGCCAGATTTATGTCCTTTCCAGATGAAATGTGGATCCTCTCTAGCAACAGGAGGTGTAAAGAGAGAGGACCTTCAAGATGGCAGAGGAGTAAGACATGGAGCTCACCTTCCTCTCCACAAATATATCAAAAAATACATGTACATGTGGAACAACTTGGGCAGAGTAACTACTGAATGCTGGCAGAAGACGTAAGACTTCCCAAAAGCCGTGTGGCTGACAGGGTCTTGGTGCTCCAGCCAGCTGTCAGGCCTGAGCCTCTGAGGTGGGAGAGTCAGGTTCAGGACACTGGACCACCAGACCTCCCGGCCCCAAGTAGTAGTATCCACCGGCGAGAGCTCTCCCAGAGATCTCCATCTCAACGCTAAGACCCAGCTCCACTCAACGACCAGCAAGCTCCAGTGCTGGACACCTTACGCCAAACAACTAGCAAGACAGGAACACAACCCCACCCATTAGCAGAGAGGCTGCCTAAAATCATAATAAGGTCACAGACACCCAAAAACACACCACCGGACGCGGTCCTGCCCACCAGAAAACAAGATCCACCCTCAACCACCAGAACACAGGCACCAGTCCCCTCCACCAGGAAGCCTACACAACCCACTGAACCAACCTTACCCACTGGGAGAAGACACCAAAAACAACGGGAACTACGAACCTTCAGCCTGCAAAAAGGAGACCCCAAACACAAGTTAAGTTAAGCAAAATGAGAAGACAGAGAAACACACAGCAGATGAAGGAGCAAGGTAAAAACCCACTAGACCAAACAAATGAAGAGGAAATAGGCAGTCTACCTGAAAAAGAATTCAGAGTAATGATAGTAAAGATGATCCCAAATCTTGGAACTAGAATGGAGAAAATACAAGAAACGTTTAACAAGGACCTAGAAGAACTAAAGAGCAAAACAAACAATCATGAACAACACAATAAATGAAATTGAAAATTCTCTAGAAGGAATCAATAGCAGAATAACTGAGGCAGAAGAATGGATAAGTGACCTGGAAGATAAAATAGTGGAAATAACTACTGCAGAGCAGAATAAAGAAAAAAGAATGAAAAGAATTGAGGACAATCTGAGACACCTCTGGGACAACATTAAACGCACCAACATTCGAATTATAGGGGTCCCAGAAGAAGAGAAAAAGAAAGGGACGGAGAAAATATTTGAAGAGATTATAGTTGAAAACTTCCCTAATATGGGAAAGGAAATAGTCAGTCAAGTCCAGGAAGCACAGAGAGTCCCATACAGGATAAATCCATGGAGAAACACACCAAGACACATATTAATCAAACTACCAAAATTAAATACAAAGAAAAAAATACTGAAAGCAGTAAGGGAAAAGCAACAAATAACATACAAGGGAATCCCCATAAGGTTAACAGCTGATCTTTCAGCAGAAACTCTGCAAGCCAGAAGGGAGTGGAAGGACACATTTAAAGGGATGAAAGGGAAAAACCTACAACCAAGATTACTATACCCAGCAAGGATCTCATTCAGATTCGATGGAGAAATTAAAACCTTTACAGACAAGTAAAAGCTAAGAGAATTCAGCACCACCAAACCAGCTTTACAACAAATGCTAAAGGAACTTCTCTAGGCAAGAAACACAAGAGAAGGAAAAGACCTACAACAACAAACCCAAAACAATTAAGAAAATGGTAATAGGAACATACATATTAATAATTACCTTAAATGTAAATGGATTAAATGCTCCAACCAAAAGACACAGACTGGCTGAATGGATACAAAAACAAGACCCGTGTATAAGCTGTCTACAAGAGACCCACTTCAGACCTAAGGACACATACAGACTGAAAGTGAGGGGATGGAAAAAGATATTCCATGCAAATGGAAATCAAAAGAAAGCTGGAGTAGCAATTCTCATATCAGACAAAATACTCTTTAAAATAAAGACTATTAAAAGGGACAAAGAAGGACACTACATAATGATCAAGGGATCAATCCAAGAAGATATAAGAATTGTAAATTTTATGCACCCAACATAGGAGCACCTCAATACATAAGGCAAATGCTAACAGCCATAAAAGGGGAAACTGACAGTAACACAATCATAGTAGGGGACTTTAACACCCCACTATCACCAAATAAGGAAACACAAGCTTTAAATGACACATTAAACAAGATGGACTTAATTGCTATTTATAGGACACTCCATCCAAAAACAACAGAATACACTTTCTTCTCAAGTGCTCATGGAACATTCTCCAGGATAGATCGTATCTTGGGTCACAAATCAAGCCTCAGTAAGTTTAAGAAAACTGAAATCATATCAAGCATCTTTTCCGACCACAACGCTATGAGACTAGATATCAATCATAGGAAAAAAACTGTAAAATAATACAAACACAAACACACGGAGGCTAAACAATATGCTACTAAATAACCAAGAAATCAATGAAGAAATCAAAGAAGAAATCAAAAAATACCCAGAAACAAATGACAATGAAAACACGACGACCCAAAACCTATGGGATGCAGCAAAAGCAGTTCTAAGAGGGAAGTTTATAGCTATACAAGCCTACCTCAAGAAACAAGAAAAATCTCAAATAAACAACCTAACCTTAAACCTAAAGCAATTAGAGAAAAAAGAACAAAAAAATCCCCAAAGTTAGCAGAAGGAAAGAAATCATAAAAATAAGATCAGAAATAAATGAAAAAGAAATGAAGGAAACGATAGCAAAGATCAATACAAATAAAGCTGGTTCTTTGAGAAGATAAACAAAATTGATAAACCATTAGCCAGACTCATCAAGAGAAAAAGGGAGAAGATTCAAATCAGCAGAATTAGAAATGAAAAAGGAGAAGTAACAACTGACACTGCAGAAATACAAAGGATCATGAGAGATTACTGCAAGCAACTATATGCCAATAAAATGGACAACCTGGAAGAATGGACAAATTCTTAGAAAAGCACAACCTTCCGAGACTGAACCAGGAAGAAATAGAAAATATAAACAGACGAATCACAAGCACTGAAATTGAAACTGTGATTAAAAATCTTCCATCAAAGAAAAGCCCAGGACCAGATGGCTTCACAGGTGAATTCTATCAAACATTCAGAGAAGAGCTAACACCAATCCTTATCAAACTCTTCCTAAATATAGCAGACAGAGGAACACTCCCAAACTCATTCTACGAGGCCACCATCACCCTGATACCAAAACCAGACAAAGATGTCACAAAAAAAGAAAACTACAGGCCAGAATCTCTGATGAACATAGGTGCAAAAGTCCTCAACAAAATACTAGCAAACAGAATCCAACAGCACATCAAAAGGATCATACACCATGATCAAGTGGGGTTTATCCCAGGAATGCAAGGATTCTTCAATATATGCAAATCAATCAGTGGGATACACCATATTAACAAATTGAAGGATAAAAACGATATGATCAGAAAAAGATGCAGAAAAAGCTTTTGACAAAATTCAACACCCATTTATGATAAAAACTCTCCAGAAAGTAGGCATAGAGGGAACCTACCTCAACATAATAAAGGCCATATATGACAAACCCACAGCCATCATAGTTCTCAAAGGTGAAAAACTGAAACCATTTCCTCTAAGATCAGGAACAAGACAAGGTTGTCCACTCTCACCACTATTATTCAACATAGTTTTGGAAGTTTTAGCCACAACAATCAGAGAAGAAAAAGAAATAAAAGGAACCCAAATTGGAAAAGAGGTAAAACTGCAGATGACACGATACTATACATAGAGAATCCTACAGATGCTACCAGAAAACTACTAGAGCTAACCAGTGAATTTGGTAAAGTAGCAGGATACAAAATTAATGCACAGAAATCTCTTGCATTCCTATACACTAATGATGAAAAATCTGACAGAGAAATTAAGGAAACACTTTCATTTATCACTGCAACAAAAAGAATAAAATACCTAGGAATAAACCTACCTAAGGAGACAAAAGACCTTATGAAAGAAATTATGGATGATACAAACAGATGGAGAGATATACCATGTTCTTGGATTGGAAGAAATCAACATTGTGAAAATGACTATACTACCCAAAGCAATCTACAGATTCAATGCAATCCCTAGCAAACTACCAATGGCATTTTTCACACAACTAGAACAAAAAATTTCACAATTTGTATGGAAGCACAGAAGAGCCCGAACAGCCAAAGCAATCTTGTGAAAGAAAAACGGAGCTGGAGGAATCAGGCTTCCTGACTTCAGACTATACTACAAAGCTACAGTAATCAAGACAGTATGGTACTGGCACAAAAACAGAAATATAGGTCAATGGAAAAGGACAGAAAGCCCAGAGATAAACCCACGCACATATGGTCACCTTATCTTTGATAAAGGAGGCAAGAATATACAATGCAGAAAAGACAGCCTCTTCAATAAGTGGTGCTGGGAAAACTGGACAGCTACATTTGAAAGAATGAAATTAGACCACTCCCTAACACGGCACACAGAAACAAACTCAAAATGGATTAAAGGCCTAAATGTAAGGCCAGACACTATAAAACTCTTGGAGGAAAACATAGGCAGAACACTCTATGACATAAATCACAGTAAGATCCTTTTTGACCCACCTCCTAGAGAAATGGAAATTAAAAACAAAAATAAACAAATGGGACCTAATGAAACTTAAAAGCTTTTGCAAAGCAAAGGAAACCATAAACAAGACGAAAAGACAACCCTCAGAATGGGAGAAAGTATTTGCAAACGAAGCAACTGACAAAGAATTAATCTCCAAAATATACAAGCAGCTCATGCAGCTCACTATCAAAAAAACAAACAACCCAACCCAAAAATGGGCAGAAGACCTAAATAGACATTTCTCCAAAGAAGATATACAGATTGCCAACAAACACATGAAAGGTGCTCAACATCACTAATCACTTGAGAAATACACATCAAAACTACAGTGAGGTATCACCTCACACTGGTCAGAATGGCCAGCATCAAAAAAATCTACAAACAATGAATGCTGGAGAGGGTGTGGAGAAAAGGGAACCCTCCTGCACTGTTGGTGGGAATGTAAAGTGATACAGCCACTATGGAGAAGAGTATGGAGGTTCCTTAAAAAACTAAAAATAGAACTACCATATGACCCAGCAATCCCACTACTGGGCATATACCTTGAGAAAACCGTAATTCAAAAAGAGTCATGTACCACAATGTTCATTGCAGCACTATTTACAATAGCCAGCACATGGAAGTAACCTAAGTGTCCATCGACAGATGAATGGATAAAGAAGATGCGGCACATATATACAGTGGAATGTTACTCAGCCATAAAAAGAAACGAAATTGAGTTATTTGTAGTAAAGTGGATGGACCTAGAGTCTGTCATACACAGTGAAGTCAGTCAGAAAAAGAAAAACAAATACTCTGTGCTAACACACATATATGGAATCTTTAAAAAAAAAAAAAAAAAAAGGTTCTGAAGAACCTAGGGGCAGGACAGGAACAAAGACGCAGACATAGAGAATGGACTTGAGGACACGGGGAGGGGGGAGGGGAAGCTGGGACGAAGTGAGAGAGTGGCATGGACATATATACACTACCAAACGTAAAATAGCTAGCTAGTGGGAAGCAGCCGCATAGCACAGGGAGATCAGCTCGGTGCTTTGTGTCCACCTAGAGGGGTGGGATAGGGAAGGTGGGAGGGAGACGCAAGAGGGAGGGGATATGGGGACATATGTATATGTATAGCTGATTCACTTTGTTATACAGCAGAAACTAACACACCACTGTAAAGCAATTATACTCCAATAAAGATGTTAAAAAAAAAAAAAGGTGAGTCCTTAATTAACAGCTTAGCGAGCCAAAGGGCAGATGAAGGTGAGGCTGGGAATTACCTCGTCCGTTCTCAGGCTCCAGTGTTTCCCTGCTGTCCTGTGTCCGCCCAGGGTCCCCCGAGGCAGGCTTGGGGGCCGCCACGCCCACTGGGGGGAAAGGGCCAGTCACGGGGGGCGGCACAGGCTGGCGGGGGCGGTAAGGCACGCCTGGCGGGCACCCCCGCGAGGAGAGCTGCTGCATGGCGAGCATCTCTGGGCTGTCCAGCATGGAGTCCCCGCCCTGCATTCCCCGCAGGGCCTGGGTCGGTGCTCCAAAGAGAGAACCTTGCGTTGGTGCTGGAGGGGGCTGGAACCGATGTCCGCCAGGTTTACAGGGTGGTCGCATGTACCCCGAAGAAGGAACTCCGTGAGGTAGGAAGCCTGATTGTTCTGGCCACTGGTTTGGGGGGAGGGGTGCTCTCATCACTCGGGAATCTATCATGTGACCCAGAGTGCGAGGCTGGTGAGAGGGTCCTGGCCCCATGGGGGGCTTCTCATCTGGCCCCAAGGGTCCTGGATTTGTAGCACCGTGATTCCCATTCCAGACTGCGGAGTGTACTCGACTCAGGTACTTGTAGGATCGGTACATGTGGCTGGGAGGGATTTCTGAACTCTCGGGAAAGGCTGGGGGTCGGGCCGGAGCCCCACCGTGCCTGGGAGGGATAAAGCCTGGCTGGAAATGAGCTGGGGGATACATAGTCCCCTCCTGGCTGGGGCCGCTCATCTGCCCGAGCAGCGAGGGTCCAGGGCGCGATCCCATGTCAGCAAGGGGCACTAGCCCCCCGCACACCGGCTTCTCGTCGGGGGGGCCTCGGTGGTGGTGAATTCCGGCTGGAGGCTGGCAACAAAAAAAGAGAAGGTGTGCTTAGCACACGGTAATGGGAAATTACGAGTCCAACGTAACCTGGGGAGAGACTGTATTTCCGAGGCGCACCTCGTCACCTATGCATGCTGAGCGGTTTGCTCACCTGCACCGCTAAAGGCTGGGGCTGCTGTCCAGGCCCGCCAGGGTGCGGCTCTGGGGCTCCAGAGGAGACACGGCTGGTGGCAGGATCCGACCCTCGGAGAGGACAAAGCGTTCCCTGTCCTGCCGGCCTCTGGAGGGCACGGAGCAAAGGCAAGAAGAAGAAGAGAAGAGGCACACCCTTCACATCCGGAAGACGAACGTCCTGCTGGAGGACGAGGCCGCCACCTGCTCCAAGCGCACACTCGCCACAGGAGGGCCCAGAGCAGGGGCTTCCCGTCCTTGTCTCTGCCCAGAGCCGCCTCCGCCCGTGTTCTCCCCAGCTGCTCCCCTCGTGAAGGGTTCACTTACACACTGCATGTACCTCTGTGCCTTTGACTTAAAAGGGGTTAATGCCCGTGTTGAGAATGTGTGATTCAAATGATTTCGAAAAAGAAGGATTTAAAATAAAGGAAGGATAGAGGAAGGGCAGATGGGGAGAAGAGAGCATCCATAAGCAGGAACACCATTTTGGAAGAGGATCTGATTGAGAAGGCTTCACGCCCCGCCCCCCAGCCCCCAACCAGGGGAAACCACAACAGGACAAAGCTGCTCCTCACCAGCTGGCTTGAGAGGGGTGCCTGGCCGGGTCCACCGTAATGCAGGGGTCCAGGGAGGCTGCGGCTGTTCGGGGTGCCCACCTCGCCAGGGGGCTGCACGGAGCCGCTGCTCTCACCGGCCCCAGAGGATGCAGCGCGGCGCCCAGGGGGCAGCGACTTCCCTCCGTTCTCCGCGGGCTGCTGCTTCCGGCCGGGCGCCTCCGAGTCCCGGGAGCGGGTGCACACGTGGCTGCGTGCAGCCCGACCACGCCTCTTCTCCCGCTTCTCCTCCTCTCTGACCCAGAATTCTTCGTCCGTGTCCCCATCCTCACCAGGAAAATGCTTCAGCATCGCGCGGTGGAAGCACCTCTCCAGGTTGTCCGACATCTTGGTGTACTCTGCGGGGGACCGAGGCCTGAGCCCCGCTGGGCAGGCCCCCAGACCTCCGCCCACAAAACATGCAACGAGGCAGCCCCGGGCTCAACTGCGCGACTGCCTGGGCTGCAGCGCTTCCTACGTTGTAGGGCTACGGACACGAGACCAGGACAAGAAACCAGGACACGGTTTCTGGCCTCCAGCCCGTGTGGCTGGGACAGTGAGCCCAGCACCCCAAACTAGTAAAAATTGAATTCTTTAATGCCAAACTGCAGAAACATTAAGTACAATCACTGAATCTGTCTAGTAAAAAAAAGAAGGCATTGTGAGCTCAAGTTTCAGCACCTGGAGCGACACGGGCTGTGTCATCAGAGGTCTGCTCTGTGACGCAATGGTGGCGGACGGTGGAGGCCGAGGACAACCAGACCCAGGCGGGCCTGGAGGAAGACGAGGACCTGGGCCATCGGCCACCGCTGCCCCTCTGGTCGTGTGGGACGGGACAGGGCCCGCACGCCCATCCCACAGCGTTAACACACGTTCTCTTTATGGTCCCCAAGAAAGGTGTGAATCTCTAGAAGGTGTGTTTCTAAAAGAGGAGGCGTGTTACTCTTGGTCCTACTGGTGCACCAAGTGTGAATCCACAGCAACCCCCTCTTCTACTTACCACTACTTTCCCCATTATATTTTCGACAATTCCTGAACATAGTCTTCATGTCATTCACAAACTCCTCCTTGGTACAGTATAAACCTCCATTCAGTTTCTTCTCCATGCTTGAAATATCCATGGGGACCTACAACAGGACACGTTAATTATCACATGCTGGAGAACACAGCATCCCGCAGTTCCTGCGAGGCAGAGGAATCACACCATTAGGAGCTGCTCAAAAGCCTGGGATGTACCCAGCAACCCTGACCCTTGAGGGGTAGCAGATGAACTTACACACAACAACACAGATCACTAAAGATGCACACACCACAGTCGCGTACAGCTGGCAAGGCCACCTCTACCTTAATAATCTGGTAATAGTTAGGGGCATACGATTCATCCACTGGTTCCAAAAAGGGCCAGGAATCCTTGTGAGCCTTCACCACGTCCAGAACTGAGGGCCAAAGAGGAGAGCTGGGTTAACACACTGACGTGGGAACACGCTTAACCAGAACGCGGGAGCTGAGCGTGGGAACTGACCTTTGTACATGGCAGTGAAATCATCATCCAGCTCAAAGCTGTAAATCAGAAAATAAGAAATTAACGGTAACTGAGACCACCTTCTCTCCTCAGTGCTCTTGACCCAACCTGACACACAGCTCACTTGCACCCAGATTTGGAATAGTCCCAATAAATCTTTGTTAAGGTAAGTCTGTAACACTGAGAACGCTCCAGAAAATACGATGAGGATGAGGGTCAGCATACTTTAGCCAAAGAGGACTATCATCTTTTTCATCTACAAAATGATGGTTGGAACTCATTTATGATTCTGTAATATTCGTGATTTAATAGCACACTCTTTCCCAGGTTTTACTCTACTCTAGTTAAGTACTTCTGTGATCTAAAGAATAATAGCCCAACAAGTCAGACAGCAGCGGAAGGAGCTCACGAGCACTGGCCACGACCCACCACAGAGGGCTGTTCTAAGGACACGACGAGGCAGGCTTGGGGCCACTCAACACTCACGGGTCTCTCGTCCTCTTCTCTTCCCGCGGCGGGGAGTGAGGGTCCAAGTGGGACAGCTCGGGCGGGAGCGCCTTCCCCTGAGCCAGCAGCCAGGCCCTCTCTTCCCTGAGCTTCCTCCTCTTGGCGCGATCTGCATGAACACAAAGCACAGGTGTGTCAGGGGCTCCGGAGGGGCAGACGTCTGTTCTGAGAGAAGGAAACAGATCACCAAACGTGACTTCTGCTCCCTCTGAGTCCTCTCTTTGCTAATTCACATGGTGCTAGAGATGCAATGCTTTATGGACCCATTTCCTCTTAGTCCTACCAAGTTCAGGTTGGGGGGTGAGGGAGGAAGGCGGGCCCTGGATGGGGACGGGGAAGAGCAAGAGAGACGGAAAGCAGAATTACAGGGACAGGGAAAAGTAGAGCACTGACTGAGGATCACCCTCTCTGACAACCCGAAGCCCTTCCTAACTTTCCCGCAAGAAGACAACATCCCCTTTTTAGGACAGACCTCAATCCAAACACACCCAGGACGGTACAAGCCCATCGCAGCTCTCGCACCAGCTGTCCTTGCTCGGCGGCCACCCCACCCATGGCAGCTGGCGCACCCTCGCCAGTGCAGGAGGAGGTCTCCTGCGAGCGAGGGAAGAAGCCAGCTGGACGGGCCAGGAGCAGGAAGAGGGAGGGCGTTTTCTGGCTCCCAGCTGCGGCCACAAGAAACATACTTGACACTGCACTGCTGGCCTGCCCGACCCCCGTGCCAGCAGGGCGGAAGAGAGGCAAGGAATGCAGAACACCATCAGAAGGCAAGGCCCAACGACGGAGAGAGAGGCCCGGGAAGGTGCCCGGTGGGAGCACGACACAGCCCTAAACCTGCAGACAGTGTGCGCCCACCAAGCTCCCTCTGTTCCTACTTCGTGCTCATTTATAAGTAAACTTTTAAGTGTAAAAGAATCTGTATCTGCTTTAATTAATCAGAGGCACTTTGCTATAAACGACTTTCAAAATTGTTTTTTAACAAAGAGAATGATTTCAAGCTTAAAGAAGAGTAGAACTAAATTAACGAATATCCACATACCAAACTGTCAAACTTTAACATTAGGACTCTGATTCTTTGCATCGTAAGAACCACCCTTTCGAGAGAGGCACTTTCCCGAGCACGGGTGAGCCCTCCAGGGTCCACGGCAGCAGGAACCTGCCAGGTGCACTGTGGAGCCTTTAAAGGCTCACAGGTACTCCTTCACAAGTGATGCGAGCTACCTCACTCTCACATCGAGGGGTAAAGTTTTAGCATTTTTTCTAACCTGATACATATGACGTGGCATTCTGATGTTTCTGTTTGCCTTTTCCTGATTGGAATGACACAACCTATTTTCATGTTTATTATCCTCTTCTGTGAATACCCTGCTTATATACTTTGCCTTTTTTTCCCTGCGGGTTGTTGGATTACTAAATGATTTGGAGAAGTGCTTTTAAATAATGTGGATAAGAAGTCTTTGTTAAAACTATCTTCTTCCATACCTGATTTGTCTTTTCACTTTGTTTAAGGTGTTTTAGTCATTTGTAAATTTTAAACAATTAATGTCATCAAATATATCAATCTCCTTCCCTTGTAGTTTGTGCTTTTGTTACTTAAATTCTTTCTGTCCCAGCATCTTAAAGACCCTCACCTATGTTTTCTTCAAAAAGCTTTTGGCCTTTAGTCCATCAGGCGGCAATGGTGCTGGCAGCGCCTGGTGAGGAACCAGGTCTGTTCCTGGCTGTTCACTGCCAGGTCTCACCACCCATCTCCACGCCAGTAATACTCTCCCACATTCACGGCAGCTTTTATTCTGTTATCTGGTAGAATGAGTGTCCCAAACATATCTTTTTAAAATTATCTTGGCTATACTTGGCCCTCTGCTCTTCTGTACGAATTTCAGGAACATAAAATGATTTATTTAATATTTAACATCAAATACTGAGTCAAGGTCAAACTTACCCACTTGTTCAGTAATTTTAAGTTGGTTTGTTCAAATCAAATCCAAAAAGGTCCAGGCAGTGCATTTGGTTGGTATGTCTCTTAAATTTAGTGGAATGTGTGACAGTGTCCTCTCCAATTCATCTGGTGGAGAAATTGGGTCATTTTGCCTTGGTAGAATTTCCCACGTTCCGGATTTAGCAAGTGGCATTCTCATCACAGTGTTAATGTGCCCTGTGGTAGTTCTATTGAGGGCCTTTGACCAGACAAACGGGTGTGTTTCTTGGCAATGTTATTACATAGGTGATGCTTGTACTTCCTTTTTCATCACCTCAGCAGACACAATATATGGTTACCTTTTCTTCTGTGGTGTTAAATTCCATTAGTGTTTACCTGATCCTTCCATTATAAAGTTCCTATACCTAAAGATCAAACACAGTTCCAAGATAGAAATAAACTGTAGAGAAAATTATTTGTGTGATTGTTTTCTCAATAATTCCAAGGTATATACCTAGTACTACGTGTAAATATACACGAGACAGAAGTTAATTCAACACATGTAATTGGATGCTTTAGGGCCGAGCAAAAACTACAGCACGTAGGGCAGGTCGCAAACTACTTTTGTTAAACACACCACACCACACCCACACCCACACCCACACACACCCACACCCACACCCACACCCACACCCACACACACAGTTTTATGGAAACACAGCCCTGCCTGGCCTCCAGGGCCCTTTATAGGAAGTTAGCTGAGCCCTACTGCAGGGCATTAGGGCTCAGCAGTCTCCTGGAAGCTTGGCTGAGGAAAGCTTTGTCTAGATCCACTGTTTCATTACTTGTTACTCTAATTCTAGTATTTCTGCTACATTTATTGACCGAATTCTTCTTTTCTCATCAATTATTTTCATATTCAAAATCAAACATAAAGAGGAAACAAAATGCTTCATCCTTCGATTTTTACCAGTTACTGTTTAAAACTTTTATTCCATTCATTTAAACTAAACAGACAGACCAACATAACCCAGTTCTCTCACTTCCCCACCAACACTCTGCCTCCTGTGACCAACAATCTGTTCTCTCTAATGAGCTTTTTTCTTTAGAGATTCCACATATAAAAGGGCTCATACTGTGCTTGTCTTTCTCTGACTTATTTCACTTAGCATAATGCCCTCTAGGCCCACTCATGTTGTGGCAGATGGCAGGATTTCATGCTTTTTTTTTAATGGCTAAACATTACTCCATTGTGTGTGCACCAACTCTTCTTTATCCATCTAGTGATGGGCACTTAGGTGGCTTCCCTATCTTGACTATTATACATCTTGCTATGAACATGGGTGTACATGTATCTTTTATTATAATTAGTTTTTGTTTTCTTCAGATAAATACCCAGAAATGGAATTCCTGGATCATATGGTAGTTCTATTTTTCGTTTTTTGCGAAATCTCCATAGTGGCTGCACCAACTTACATTCCCACCAACAGTGCACGAGGTTTTGCTCTAATCCACATCCTCACCAACACTGGTTATCTCTTGTCTTTTTGATATTAGCCATTCTGACAGGTATGATGTGGTATCTCATTGTGGTTTTGATTTGACATTGAGCATCTTTTCTATGTCTTCTCGGGAAAAATGCCTATTCGGGTCCTCCTTTTTTTAAAAGATAAATTTGTTTCTTTGTTTGTTTATTTATTGGCTGCGTTGGGTCTTCGTTGCTGCACACGGGCTTTCTCTAGTTGCAGTGAGCAGGGGCTACTCTTCGTTGCGGTGCACGGGCTTCTCATTGCCATGGTTCCTCTTGTTGCAGAGCACGGGCTCTAGGCACATGGGCTTCAGTAGTTGTGGCTCGTGGGCTCTAGAGCACAGGCTCAATAGTTGTGGCGCACGGGCTTACTTGCTCCGCGGCATGTGGGATCTTCCCGGACCGGGGATCAAACTCGTGTCCCCTGCATTGGCAGGTGGACTCGTAACCACTGCGCCACAAGGGAAGTCCCAAGGTCCTCCATTTTTTAATCAGATTGTTTGGGGTTTGGTGGGGTTTTTTTTGGTTTTTTGGGGTTTTTTTGCTATTGACTTGTATAAGTTCTTTACCTGTTTTGGGTATTAAGACTTTATTAGGTATATGATTTGCAAATATCTTCCCCCATTCAGTAGGTTGTCTTTTCATTTTGTGTACGGTTTCCTTTGCTGTGCAGAAGCTATTTCATTCGCTGTAGGCCCACTTGTTTATTTCTGCTTTTGTGGCTTTTGCCTTTGTAGTAAGATCCCAAAAACCATCACCAAGACAGATGTCAAGGAGCTTACGGCCTATGTTTTCTTCCAGGAGTTCTATGGTTTCAGGTGTTACATGCAAGTCTGTATGTCATTTTGAGTTAATTTTTGTGAAGGGGTGAAGCAGTGGTCCAGTTTTTCATTTTTTTTTTGGTTGCACCAGGTCTTAGTTGCAGCCAGTGGGCTCCTTAGTTGTGGCATATGAACTCTTAGTTGCAGCATGCATGTTGGATCTTGAGTTCCCTGACCAGGGATCGATCCTGTGTTCCCTGTGTTGGAAGGCAGATTCTTAACCACTGCACCACCAGGGAAGCCCCAGTGGTCCAGTTTTTCCAAAACCATTTATTGAAGAGACTGTCATTTCTGCATTGTATATTCCTGGACTGGTCCTAGACTTTTGTTTGTAGGAAGGTTTTCTTGATGACTAATTCAATCTCCTTACTAGTAATTCGTCTGTTATGGTTTTCTATTTCATCATGATTCAGTCTTGGTAAGTTGTAAGTTTCTAGGAATTTATCCATTTCTTCTAGGTTGTCCCGTTTGTTGGCATGTTAACTGTTCTCAGTAGTTTCTTATGATCCTTTGTATCTCTCTGGCACCAGTTGTAATATCTAGTGTTCACTTCTGATTTTATTTATTGGAGTCCTCTTTTTTCTTGTGAGTCTAGCTAAAGGTCAGTTTTGTTCATCTTTTCAAAGAATCACCTCTTGGTTTCATTGATCTTTTCTAATTCTTTTTAGTTTCCGTTTCATTTATTTTTGCTATGATCTTTATTTCCTTCCTTCTAACTGTGGGCTTTTTATGTTCTTCTTTAACTGGTTCCTTGAGGTGTAAAGTTGGTTTGTGTATTTGAGACTTTACTTTTTTCTTGAGGTAGGCATTTATCAAAACTTTCTTCTTAGAACTGCTTTTGCTACATCCCATAATTTTTGGTATCTTACATTTTCATTTTTGTCTCAAGGTATTTTGATTCTCTTTGGGATATTCTTTTACCCATTGGTTGTTCAGGAGCACATTGTTTAATCTTCCCATGTTTGTGAATTTTCCAGTTTTCTTCGTGTTATTAATTTCTAGTTTCATACCAGTGTGAATGGAAAATATTATTTCGATCCTATTAAATTTATTAAGATTTTTTGGTGGCCTAACGTTTCATCTATCTTGGAAAACGTTCCATGTGCACTTGAAAAGAATGTGTATTCTGTTGCTTCAAGATGGAATGTTCTGCAAATATCTGTTAAGTCCATGTCTATCTGGTCTAACATATAATTTAAGGTTTGTGTTTCCTTATTGATTTTCTGTCTAGATAATCTGTCCATTGATGTCAGTGGGGTATTAAAGTCCCCCACTATTATTGTTTTGCTGTCTATCTCTCCCTACAAGTCTGTTAATATTTGCTTTATATATTTACATACTCCTCTGTTGGGTGTATAAATATTGACAAATGTTATATTTTCTTGTAGACTGACCCCTTTTTCATTATGTAAAGCCCCTCTCTATCTCTTACTACAGTCTTCATTTTGAAGTTTATTCTGTCTTATATATGGCCAGCTACTCCAGATTTTCTTGTGGTTTCCATTTGCATGGGTATCTTTTTCTATCCCTTCACTTTAGTCTGTGTGTGTCCTTACATCTAAAGTGAGTTTCTTGTAGGCAGCATATAGATGGGTCTTGTTTTTTCTTTATCCATTCAGCCACTCTGTGTCTTTTGATAGGAGAATTTAGTCCATTTACATTTAAAGTAACTATCGGTAGGTATGTACTTATTGCCATTCTGCTAACTGCTTTCTGGCTGCTTTTGTAGTTTGTTTCTTTCTTCTCTTGCTCCCTTCCTTTGTGGTTTGATAACTTTTTTTAGTGATATGCTTATATTCATTTCTTTTTTTTTTTTTAAATAAATGGAGAGGTATCTTTATTTATTTATTTTTGGCTGTGTTGGGTCTTCGTTTCTGTGCGAGGGCTTTCTCTAGTTGTGGCAAGCGGGGGTCACTCTTCATCGCGGTGTGCGGGCCTCTCACTATTGTGGCCTCTCTTGTTGCGGAGCACAGGCTCCAGACGCGCAGGCTCAGTAGCTGTGGCTCGCGGGCCTAGTTGCTCCGTGGCATGTGGGATCCTCCCAGACCAGGGCTCGAACCCGTGTCCCCTGCATTAGCAGGAAGATTCTCAACCACTGCGCCACCAGGGAAGCCCCTCATCTCTCTTTATCGTGTATTTACTGTAGGTTTTTGCGTTGTGGTTACCATGAGGCTTACATATAATAACTTACATCTACAACAGTCTACTTTAAGTTGTAACAATTTAAATTCAACCCCATTCTAAGCTCATCATTTTTACTCCCCACTCTCATGTTTTATACTTTTGATGTCATGTTTCACATCTTTTTATCTTGTTTATCCTTTAATTATTATAATCATAGTTACTGTTACTACTTTTGTCTTTTAACCTTCATACTAGCTTTATAGTCAATTAACCCACCACCTTTAGTACGTATTTACTTTTCCAGTGAGATTTATCCTTTCATATGTGTCCCTTTTACTAATAAGTGCCCTTTCTTTTTAATTTAACAAAGTTCTTTCAACATTTCATACAAGTGGTGATGAACACCTACACTTTTGCTTAAATGCAAAGCTCTTAATGTCTCTAATCTGAACGATGTCTTTACCAGGGAGAGAATTCTTGGCTATAAGTTTTTCCTTCAGCACTTTGACTATATCATGCCTGCAAAGTTTTGCTGAAAAATCTGCTCACGTTCTTATGGGGAGAGGGTGGGGTTTCCTTTGTGTGTGACAAGTTGTTTTTCTCTCCTTGTCTTTAACTTTGGACAACTGAGCTATATAATGTGCCTTGGTCTGGGTTTTCAACCATCGGGTCTCCGCCTGAACCCCTCATTTTGGTTATTGTATTCTTCAGCGCTGAGACTTCTCTTTGGCACTTTTAAATATTTTCCTTCTCTGTTGAAGTTCTCACTGTGTTCATGCATTCTTTCCCCCAGTTTGGTGAGCATCTTTATGACCATTACTTTAACTCTTTATCAAGTAAATTACTTCTGTCTCATTAAGGCTTTTTTCTGAGGTTTTCATCTGTTCTTTCATTTGGAACATATTCCTCTGTTTCTTCGTTTTGCTGGACTCTGTGTTAATCTCTGTGCAGAAGAGGAAACAACTGCCTCTCCCAGTCTTGAAGGCGGGGCCTCATGTAGGAGATGAACCTTTTTGTCCAGCTCTTCCCAGCTCCTGGTCGTCTCTCAAACCCCTGTGCTTGTCCCGACAGCCTGATGTATTTTAGTGGCTCGCAGTAGTTGAGGGTGTGCCAAGACCTGCCAGTGTCCCAAAGGGGAGGGTCTCAGCACCCAGATTCAGACTGACTGGACACTTTCCTCTAAAGTTCACAAACATACAGGGCTGTGAGCAACTGCAAGCCTGAGTCCCACTGGCCACCAGAGTCAGGGACCTGCAGTGACCCCTGAGTGGCAGTCACAGACAAGTGTATAAACTCTCTTCTGGGGGCCCAACTTGGGGAGAGTGGGAGACGGCAGGCACCCACAGCCTCCAACCTATGAGAGCAGCTCT
Source organism: Eubalaena glacialis (assembly GCF_028564815.1). Taxonomy (NCBI): domain Eukaryota; kingdom Metazoa; phylum Chordata; class Mammalia; order Artiodactyla; family Balaenidae; genus Eubalaena; species Eubalaena glacialis. The sequence goes on along the minus strand of NC_083726.1, from coordinate 116,639,240 downwards.
GCACACCCAACCTAAGCCTGCCCCTCAGGCTGAAGCTCCAGGACAAGCAGGGTGGCCTCCATCACATGACAGCATGGAGTGTGCCAGCCTGTCCCAAACCGGCCCTCCGCTCGCCACAGTCCCGTGGGACCCAGGAATACAAGCCCCTCTGGCCACCAGAGCCAGGCGTTCAAGGGGTGAACCATGGGTGTCAGATGCATGTAAAGCCTCCCTCCAAGAAACTTGGGCTCTGGAGGGTCCGCCCTCTGACGTCTCTGGAAAGGATTCGGGGGCCCCTAGATGCAGGCTTAAGTACAAACCTACCCCTCAGGCTGCAGCCATGGCGATCAGCTAATACGTCTCCACCGGAAAGACCGAGCTCCTGGTCTACAGTCTTTTGCTGTGCCCTGGGGAGGAGCTGGTTAAGAACTCTTTCTCTGCTCGTTCCAGTCCTGGGAGCCCCACGAGCAGGAGCCCCACTGGGCACCAGAGCTAGGCGACCCAGAGGTGCCCCCTGGCAGCAGTCGCAAAACTCGGGGCCCCAGACACTCTGCCCCTCCCCTGGTTTCACTGCCCCAGGACGGGAGTCAGCCTGGGCTCCTTCTGAGCGACAGGGATTCTCGCTGCTCTTGGGACATGCTCTCTTTTTAAAGACTACTCACATTGATATCTGTAATGACAACAAATCCAGCTCCCTGGCTTAATTAGTATTAGTTACAGTAATGTCCTGGATATTTTCTTGGAGTTTCAAATACATCCCCTAAATTGTGTGTGTGTGTGTGTACATTATGGTCCATTGTAGAGAAGAAACCCCCATAAAACAGTACAGTACAGCAGAAGCAATATAGAGGGAATCTTTGTTTTCTTCCTGACTTTAAAAGGGAATCCCGGGCTTCCCTGGTGGCGTAGTGGTTAAGAATCCACCTGCCAATGCAGGGGACACGGGTTCAAGCCCTGGTCCGGGAAGATCCCACATGCCGCGGAGCAACTAAGCCCATGCGACACAACTACTGAGCCTGCGTTCTAGAGCCCGTGAGCCACAACTACTGAGCCCATGCGCCACAACTACTGAGCCTGCGTTCTAGAGCCCGCGAGCCACAACTACTGGGCCCGCATGCCACAACTACTGAAGCCAGCGCGCCTAGAGCCCGTGCTCCGCAACAAGAGAACCCACTGCAATGAGAAGCCCGCACACCCAACGAACAATAGCTCCCCACTCAATGCAACTAAAGAAAGCCCGTGTGCAGCAACGAAGACCCAATGCAACCAAAATAAATTAATAAATTTATTTTAAAAAGGGAATTCCCATAAAAAATGAAATTGGGTTATTTGTAGAGACGTGGATGGACCTAGAGACCTGTCATACAGAGTGAAATAAGTCAGAAAGAGAAAAATATCTTATATTAACGCATTATATGTGGAACCTAGAAAAATGGTACAGATGAACCGGTTTGCAGGGCAGAAATAGAGACACAGATGTAGAGAACAAACATATGGACACCAAGCGGGGAAAGCGGAGCGGGGTGGGGGTGGGATGAATTGGGAGATTGGGATTGACATATATACACTAATATGTATAAAATAGATAACTAATAAGAACCTGCTGTATAAAATAAATAAAATTCAAAAAAAAAAAAAGGGAATCCTTCTGATGTTTCCCTATTAAGTAGAATGTTCGCTTACATTTAAGAAAATAGATATTGGTTAAGGAAGTTCCCTTCTAATTTCTCAGAGGAAACCAGAAAAGAAGGAACACAGGAACCACCAGAAGCTGAAAGAGGCACAGGAGGGTATGACCCCAGAGCCTCACCAACACCCAGATTTCAGACTTCCAGCCTCTAGAGCTGTGAGACACTTACCTTCTGCTGTTTTAAACCACCTAGTTGTGGTAACTTGTTACGGAAGCCCTAGGAAACTAACACAAAATCCAATCCCATTTCCCCCTGAACCCTACTGCTGCTCCTGAGAAGTCTGCTATCTCTGTTACAGAACACCCTCTTTTCCCAACTGGAAATGGGCCATGTGTTCCATGATTCGGTCCCTTGGGTCTGTATTCTATCCAGTTTATATCTCATCTCTCAACCATTCATATCTAATATTTCCTCTGCCCCATCACTTGATCCTTCCATTTTCAACAGTGGACAGACACACCCTGGAGCTCCAGACTGTGACCCGTGAGTCAATTATCAAGCAGTTTCCCCACTCTCTGCCCGCTTTATATTCCGCCACAGGGAGCACTAGAGGGGACGGGAGACGGCGGGGAGTGGGGGGGATGGATTTCTTCCCCCCTGGGCGTTCTTCAACAGCCCGCCAGCTTGTCCCTCCTTGGGAAGACATCCATCACTGGGAAGGCACAGCTGGCAGTCCCAGAACCAGGCTGGCGCCTGCCCTGAGACTAAGTTCCAGCTTGTGAGCCCCTCCTCACCTGCGGGTCTGATGACCCCAACCCTTCTCTTTATTCCCCTGCCTCAGACCCTTTCAGCTTTTGTATTTCTCTAACTTGCATTAAAACAAAGACCCACGTGAAATTCTCCACTGAAGCATCTCTGTGACCGCACACTGAACGATGGACCAGAGGCGACCTCTCCTACCACATCCATCCTCTTTATCTCCGTGATGCGTTCTGCACAAGCCCCATGCAGCTCTTCCAGTGTGATTCCCTCCTCAGGTCTAACTAAGCTTTAGAGCCGAGTTATCAAGTTATTATTCCCATTACCATATTTACATTTCTAGAAGTTCTTTCAATATTTGTTTCCTTTGAATCTGCCTGTGCTTTCCTCAAGGTTATTTCTTCCTGATGTTTCCAATTTCCTCTTTTTTATACCTGATAATGCTAAATACGTTTCTGTTTTGTCTGCTGCACCTACCAACCACTCACAGCGGTACTTCTTCATGTCTGTTCCTCTTCAGCACGGGTTTATCCATGCTCATCCTTCCCGGGGCAGAGATTCCCTAGACGGACCACTCCACACCCACAATTCGATCTGACAGTCTGTTTCACTAACTTACTGCTGTTTTTAATCCCCCTAAAAGCAGCTTCTGATAATTTTCCTTACTTGGTTAAGATTTCGAAAATGTTCTTAAAAAGGGTATTTACACAATATCAGACAAAGTATTATATCGAATAACAAACAGAATCTCCACGTAATTGAGGCAAGACGAATTTTTAGGTTTCGCATCAACCGCACTGAGAACAAGGAAGTCTCAATGTCCACTTCCACATGGGCTCGTTTCACTTAGCATGAGTATTTGTCAGAATCCAGTCTTGTAACATCCTTTTTATACAAAGACAATCCTAATAAATAGCAGTATATTTATTTGGCCTTTTCCTTTTCTTTTTGCTTTTTAAAAATTTTAGTGAGAAATATAAAAATGTACCTTTTTAACCATTTTAAGTGTGTGATTCAGTAGCATTAGATACATTCACAGTGTTGTACAACCATTACCGTTATCTACCTCCAAAACAAAACAAAACGAAACCAAACTTGCAGATACAGAGAACACAAAGAAGGGGGGCCGGGGTGGGCGAAATGGGAGACGGTGTCAAGAGGTGCAAACTACCAGTGACAAAACAAGTCAGTCCCGGGGATGTGATGTACACTGTGGTGACCACAGGCCATAATACTGTACTGTGTATGTGAAAGCTACTCTCATTACAAGAAATCAAATTCTTAACTTATTGTGGTGATCATTTTGCAATGTACATAAATGTCGAATTGTGTTTACTCCTGAAAATAAGGGAATGGTGTATGCCAATCATACTTCAACTTAGAAAAAAGTCAAATGACAATGGTACCTAATAAGAACTCCATTGAAAATTACAGAACTCTATTGAAAAATATAAAGAAATAAAAGCATAGTTACTATTTTGAGGAATTTAAATCTAGCACTGGATATAAATTATGCAAAATCTCAACGTATGATATACCACCAAATGTGGCACAGGCTACATTAGCAGATTAAACGCACTAAGCGTTCTAGAATGAAGAAACGATCAAGGTCAGAATAGGGTTAGCCTATTAAGAATCAGAAGGCAGGACTTCCCTGGTGGCGCAGTGGTTAAGAATCCTCCTGCTAATGCAGGGGACACAGGTTCGAGCCCTGGTCCAGGAAGATCCCACATGCCTTGGAGCAACTAAGCCCGTGCGCCACAACTTCTGAGCCCACGTGCCACAACTACTGAAGCCCACGCACCCAGAGCCCGTGCTCCGCAACAAGAGAAGCCACCGCAATGAGAAGCCCGCGCACCGCAACGAAGAGTAGGCCCTGCTCGCCACAACTAGAGAAAGCCCGCGCGCAGCAACGAAGACCCAATGTAGCCATAAATAAATAAATAAATAAATAAATTATAAAAATAAATAAAAAATAAAAAGTTCAATACATTTACTTAAAATACTGGCCTGTATTTAACAAAGCCAAAATGCTCTGCTATCCGGTGATTTATCAAGTTCAGCTTATAAACACCACTGCATCTAACATATCTGATTTAAGTACAAAGGTTAGAAACCCCGCACGCCCGCGCACGCCGGGGCAGACCGAGGCTTTTCTTAAGCACATCTCCTCTGTGTGTAAGATTATTTCTGTGAGAGTCACCTTTTTTCAATTCCACACGGGACCGTGGCGGAGCCGAGAGTGAAGGCAGGGATGGAAGGACCCCAGCACGGCAAGGGCGAGGGCACTGCGGGGCTGGCCCAGGGCCAACCCGACGGCAGGGCTCCCAGGACACCCCCACCCCCACCAGACAGCCCTCCTGCCAGAGCCCCGGGCAGAGCCCCTCCTACCTTCCACGGCCTTGACCCTTTCCTCCAGCTCCCGTTTCCTCTCCTCCTTCAGCAGCTGCTCCTGCTCCTTCTTCTGCACCGCCAGGAGGATCTGGCGCTCCTCCTCCTCCTCCCTGCGTTTCTGTTTTTCTATCCTGCTGAGCACAGGGGTCTCCTGCGAGGGGCCAAGAAGTTCAGTCAACACACAATAAAGCAAGACCACGTCTCTGAGTAAAGATTCCACGTTTTCTATTCAACACATAGTGTTAGACAGCTGGGTGACTTACACCCTAACTACAAGTTCATCTTCTCATCTGTGCGATCAATGAACGCATGTAGACACACACTCACATTAAGACACAGTGGGGATGAGAACAGGTAAAGGCTTGGGCCCGATGACTGACCTAATTTGTAGTCTTTGGGAGATGATCTGGAGAGCAGACCGGAGCAGAGAGGAGACACCACTCTTAGCTTTAATCGTGGATAAAAGTGGTATCTTAAAAAGCACCTTCACCTAAATAGCTAAGAGAAGGATGAGCTAGCACAATTTCAGTAACGTGCACGCCTTCGAAACGCCTCACTTCCGTACTTTTCTTTACTCATCAAACAGTAATAAAATGGAGGCTTCGGTGGGAAGGGCCACCGTTTTGCCTTAAGATACAGAAAAGAGACGAAGGTGACGGCACAGAAATGCACTGCGTCCCTCAGACTGGTGAGCTTTCCCCTTGTTTTTCAACCCAAACAGCATTAATATATCATGATTTCAGGTGGTTAGTGCGAATGCGATTGCCTAAGAAATTTAAGGAAAGAAAAGGAAAACAGGACCATTACCATCATAATTTCTGAAAGTTTTACTCTGGATATTTCCAATATAGCTAGTTCTGAGCCATTCTGTAGTCCAGAACACTCAAACTAGGACTGAAATCGTTATTTTCAATTTCTTCCCTTGACTTCTGTGCTGATGTGTAAGGTAGAACTTTTTCTTTTTTAAAATTGTTATTGAAGAGGTAATAATTGTTGCCTGCAACAGAGAACACCTGTAAGTTGCACAGACACAGAAAAATGAATCAGGTGTCTACAAAGGGAAAATGCCAGTTACCCTTACAGAAAAGATAATGCTGATTATCCCACGTTAGGTAAAACTAAATCAGGAATACGACTTTTTCTTAACAGATCTTTTCAGTAGGAAGAAGACCTAATAAGAATCTTCTATGCCAGATAGCTGTACTCTGTGGAAATTACACAAGTGGTCTTAATGTGCGGGAAAAAAAAGATGACAGCCGACTGCCATCTATACAAAGTCATAATTAAACACTGAAACCACTCTCGTTGAAATTTTCTACTATTTTTTTTATGGTCCTTAAAACTTGTTTCGATTGTCATTTGACTCATAATTAGGAAAGCGGTCTTGCCTAGATAGCAGACCTTCTGAAAGTCAAAGGTTTTACTGTTCAAATTCTGAGCCTGACTTTAAAAAAGGTGGCTACTTGACAAGGTAAAAATATGAACTGAGTAAGAGAAGAGAGATGAAAATGAAAAAAATGTTAACCATTATTACTGCACACATGACACTGTAGTCAGCCGCCCAAATAGAATTAAACAAAGTTCTCTAAAATCTTTCTCCTATAACCAGAGTAGGCAGTGTACACGAGCTAGATGTCCTTTGTGACACTGGGCTGCCGCTGGCACGGCACACGGACGAGCCTCCTAAGGCTGGGGAAGCACCTTCCCTCGCACTGCCCCCAGCTCCACAGGTCCCTAATTATTCCAACTTTTGGGCAACATCTTTACCTAGTTGAGAAGTTATAGTGGAGCTACTGTTAACAAAGCAAAGCAAACCAGAACAACGCGCCTTTACTCTTTTCAGCTGTACAGTGACTCCAAGCAGACGCCCCTAAGATGTCAACTGATAGGGTGGCAGAAAGGCAGTGGATAGAAGAACACAAGCCTCGCCAAACGAATTATTTCATTCAAAGAAAAGTGCACTGCTTTCTACACATCAGACCCAATGAAAAAGCAGAGAAAAACTAGCACATAGAGTAACCACCAGTTATTTACTGCACACAATGATGACCGCAGTGTGTGTGTCCTGCCCCTGCCTAACAAAGGACGACAAGAGAAATGCTCTCCCTTCAGCCAGAACAAAGACATACTAGAGAGGATCAGCATCCTAGGGAGGACTGAGGACACGCAGCCCAAGGACTGGTCACCCAAGAGTCACCTGGTCAACAAACAAGAGTGGCACTGCACGCGTGAAGACAACGGAAGGAGGGGAAAAGGGAAAAATAGGTAATTACGTACATTCTAAGAATACCTACACAATTTTTTCAACAAATACAACGACGTACTATTCTTAATATGGGAAGATGTCTTACAAAAAGCAGTTAACAGTAGCCCCCACCAAAAAAATGAAACATGAATACAAAATTCACAGAAGTAGATAAAACACATCCATGATCATAAGGAAAAACAAAACAGCCTTTTCACTTACAAAACTGTAAAAGATGAAAAAAGTGACACGTCTGCAAAGACATGGTAACATGGACGCCCTCAATGAGCTGGGGACACAGATCTTCTGGAGGACAAGATGGACACACGCATCAGGAACCCTGAACAGAGTAATTGCACTGCTGTGACTTTATCTTAAAAGTGAGACAGCGAGGCAAAATATTTCTGAGTACGTTAAAGTCAACATTATTTAAAACAGTGAAAAACTGTAAATATCTTAAATGTTTAAAAATAGGTAAAATTACATAATCGCTACGCAATCATTAAAAATTGTTTTTTCTGAGGAATATTTAATGAAATATGAAAAGGCTCATGATGTTAAATGAAAAACACAGGTCACAAGACAACAGTCAGTGTGCTCCCAGGTTTGTAATAAACACACAGAGAAAGGGCCTGAAGCAAACACATGAAACTGTAAGCAGGGGAACTGTTACCATGTCTCCTGCACTTTTTACATGAGTTTTCTGTAAGAGCATGTAAATTCTTTCGGACACAGAACAGCCCCTTCCCAAATAAGCTGGGGAAATCACCTAGTATTACATGCTCTAAAACAACCCAATTTTTATTAACTTCTTACCCCCACTACCATGTGATCCCTATTAAAAGTCTAAAATTCAAAGGTTAAAGTACCAAAAGGTTACTACCACTTACAGATTTTATGGTGAGGTATTAAAATTGATTTTAAATAGCTTAAGATATTTCGATAACAATGCAGCAGGAATTTTTTTAAATTAATTTTTTTATTGGCGTATAGTTGGTTTACAATGTTGTATTAGTTTCTACTGTACAGCAAAGTGAATCAGCCATACACATGTCCACTCTCTTCTAGACTCCATTCCCACATAGATCATTACAGAGCACCAAATAGAGTTCCCTGTGCTATACAGTAGGTTCTTATTAGTTATCTTTTATGTATTGAAGCAGGAATTTTAAAACTTAGAAAATTATAAATGTCAAGGACGGCTGCTAAATCAGGGATTCTGCATCATTCAGAAATACACGTAAAGATACTGAAGTGAAATTCACAGGAAATGAACAACTTTAAGGGGCACTCAGTATGTTCACAACGTGTGCGACCGCCATCTGCGCTAAGTCACAGAACATTTCACCGCCTGAAAGAAAGCTCCGCACCCAACAAGCAGTCACTCTGCATCCCCCACTCCCCAGGCCCTGGAGACCACCAAGCTATTCTTTCTATGGATTTACTTATTTTGGACATTTCACATAAATGGGATCATACAATTTGTTGTCTAGTTAGTTCTTTTTTAAATACATTAATATTTATACTAAGCACATAAGATGTAATAATTGAATAACTTGAATTTACAGCATCTTAAAAAAGCAAACTGTTATAACAATAGCAAACAAACAATCCCGTTAAAAAATGGGCAGAGGATCTGAACAGACATTTTTCCAAGGAGGACATACAGATGGCCAACAGACACATGAAAAGATGCTCAACATCATTAATCATCAGAGAAATGCAACACCTGGTAGAATGGCCTGATGGCCATCATCAAAATGACAAGAGATGCTAAGTGTTGGTGAGGGTGTGGAGAAAAGGGAACCCTTGTGCACAGCTGGTGGGAATGTAAAGTGGTGCAGCCACTATGGAAAAGAGTATGGAGGTTCCTCAAGAAATAAAAAATGGAATTATCATATGACCCAGTAATTCCACTCCTGCGTATCTTTCCAAAGAAAGTAAAAGCACTAATTTGAAAATGTATATGGACTTCTTTGTTCATTGCAGCATTATTCACAATAGCCAAGACAGGGACACAACCTAAGTGTCCATGGATGAAGAAGAGGTGGTGTATATACGATGGAATATTACTCAGTCACAAAAAGAAGGAAATGCTGCCATTTGTGACAACATGGATGACTTGAGGGCATAATGTTAAGTGAAATAAGTCAGAGACAGACAAATACTGTATGACCTCACCTGTATGTGGAATCTAAAAAAACTGAACTCACACCAAATGGATTAAAGACCCAAATTTAAGACCAGACACTATAAAACTCTTAGGGGAAAACATAGGAAAAACATTCTTTGACATAAACCACAGCAAGATCTTTTTTGACCCACCTCCTAGAGTAATGGAAATAAAAACAAAAATAAACAAATGGGACCTAATGAAACTTCAAAGCTTTTGCACAGCAAAGGAAACCAAAAACAAGACAAAAAGACAACCCTCAGAATGGGAGAAAATATTTGCAAATGAAACAACTGACAAAGGATTAATCTCCAAAATATACAAACAGCTCATGGAGCTCAATATCAAAAAAACAAACAATCCAATTAAAAAATAGGCAGAAGACCTAAATAGACATTTCTCCAAGGATGACAGATGGCCAAAAGGCACATGATAAGATGCACAACATCACTAATTATTAGAGAAATATAAATCAAAACTACAGTGAGGTATCTCCTCACGCCGGGTCAGAATGGCCATTATCAAAAAATCTAGAAACAGTAAATGCTGGAAAGGGCGTGGTGAAAAGGGAACCCTCCTGCACTGTTGGTGGAAATGTAAGTTGATAACAACCACTATGGAGAACAGTATGGAGGTTCCTTAAAAAACTAAAAATAGAACTACCATATGACCCAGCAATCCCACTACTGGACATATACCCTAAGAAAACCATAATTCAAAAAGAGTCACGTACCACAATGTTCATTACAGCTCTATTTACAATAGCCAGGACATGGAAGCAACCTAAGTGTCCATCGACAGACGAATGGACAAAGAAGATACGGCACATATATACAATGGAATATAACTCAGCCATAAAAAGAAACGAAATCGAGTTATTTGTAGTGAGGTGAATGGACCTAGAGTCTGTCATACAGAGTGAAGTAAGTCAGAAAGAGAAAAACAAATACCGTATGCTAACACATATATATGGAATCTAAAAAAAAAAAAAAAAAAGGTACTGATAAACCTAGTTGCAGGGCAGGAACAAAGAGGTAGACATAGAGAATGGACGTGAGGACATGGGGTGGGAGGGGGAAGCTGGGGCAAAGTGGGAGTAGCATCGACATATATGCACTACCAAATGTAAAACAGCTAGCTAGTAGGAAGCAGCAGCATAACACAGGGAGATCAGCTCGGTGCTTTGCAATGACCTACAGGGGTGGGATAAGGAGGATGGGAGGGAGGCTCAAGAGGGAGGGGATATGGGGACATATGTATGCATATGGCTGATTCGCTTTGGTGTACAACAGAAACTAACACAGTATTGTGAAGCAATTATACTCCAATAAAGATCTATTTGAAAAAAAAAAAGGTGGTCAAAAGGTACAAACTTCCAGTTATAAAATAAATAGGTGACCATAGTTAATAATACTGTATTGTGTATGCGAAAGCTAATAAGAGAGTAGATTTTAAAGGTTCTCATCATAAGAACAAATCTGTAACTGTGTGAGGTGATAGATGTTAACTAGACCTATTGGTGATCATTTTGCAGTGTGTACAAATATCAGATCATTATGCTGTACACCTAAAACTAATGTTATAAGTCAATTACATCTTAAAAAAAAAAAAAAAAAAAAAGTCTGTCATTTGGAGAACTCGACAACAACAAAACTCAAAGCCCCCGGAGCGCCCAGGGGCAAGAAGGAAGGTCCAGAATCTGTGCTGCGATGTCCTGACCGCCCCTGCCCACAGTGGCCCTTCTCCGGGGTTTCAATCCCTGCCTGGTTCCCAACTGCTTTCTCCAGACTGCCCCCACCCTGGGTTGCCTGCTGGCATAAAAACACTTCTGCTTAAGTGAGATACCTCTTTGCCTCACAATTTCTCATGCCCCTTTCTCCTTCATCGTAACGTGTTATAATTTCAGCAGTTCCCATCTGATGTGAATTCTGAACAATTATCATTTTATATGAATTGTATCACACACATTTGGGAAAAAATATGTACGTGGTGCACCAAGAGTCTGTTTTAAATTTCCGTGCTACTTGTCAGCAGTGGACAGGACTTATGACCTGAAGACACCTGTTCAATAGTTTAAACTTCAGTAGTTTGAAGAACAAGTACATACAGTCGAGTCAACAAAAACCAAAACAAAAAACTAGCAGTTAAAAAAAAATCTTACACTGCTTTGCATTGCAACTTTTTTTCTTTAGAAGGGGTCAGCTGCAGACGGGGCAGGGCTGTGTTTAATGCTGTGCAGAGAAGAGGCCTGTGGGACCGGGACAGGGTTTCAATGAGAAGCTAATTAGAAACAGCACTTTGAAATCCTTTCAACAATTACAAACAGAATCTGGCTGAAGCTGAGCCCAGGACTCCCCGTCCATGCCCCCCACCCATCCCCAGCACACATGGGACCCGAGCTCCCTGGCAATGGCATGTCCAGAGTCTCCTGACAAAAACAGTCCAGGAGGTCAGGGAGACACTGTCCCTTCGCTGGTATTTCCCCAGGAGTCATAATTAAAAGACTTTCTGAGGCACTAAGATTGGACTCCTGGGTGACCAGAAACCCTGCCTGTAAGCCATTAAAGACCTGAAGATTTTCTGCTGTTTAAACAAAAGCACAAAACTCATGCCACACTGAAGGCTTTCTCCAGGATGTTCAGCACTGTAACCGACATCAAGAGTCTCTTCAGTACCATGGTTACTTGTATCTAAGACCAAAGAGCAGAATAAACAAACAAACAACGCTGCAAATAACCTAAAACTTTAGTGTTTGAAGCTAGGCTTTTGCTGGCAGCAGTGAAGAACCTGCCTATCTGTATTCAGATTACTCTGCAACCAGATGTAAACTAGGGCATTTAGGACTCAGCCCAGGGCAGTGAGCAGAAAATGGGAAGGCTTTCAAGGAGGTGGTAACTGTCCAGATACAAAGGCAGCGAGAGCCCGTCAAGGGGAATGAGGCAGAAAACCAGTTGAGAACTATGGCTGGACAGCCTGACTGAGGCCACCTCCAACCAGGGCCTCGAGGGAAGAAGGGACTGGGGAGACCTGCAAATCAGGCAGAACAGGACCGCCTCAGTTTACCTCCTGGTACAGACATACTTACGAGCTGAAGAAAAAAGACACAGAGGATAAGTCCAAATATACTGGAAATATAGAAATTTATAAATGAGCTTTTCCCCTTTCGGGGATCAAGGTAGGATGTACTCGGTTAATGGCCAGGTCCCTGAACATACAATCCTGCAGTCACATCAACGATTGCGAGGCTGCGAGGCCGCAGAGGGTCCACACTGTCACAAGCCAGCCAGACACGGCCTCCAGGGGAAACGTGCTCTGACCACTAACTGCTTGAACAGCCAATGGGATGGATGCTAAAAGGAGACAAGGCATTAGAAAGTGGAGCGAGTCTGGGAACTGGGCAGCAGGGGAGGCGGGGGGTGCCCCCTCACTCCTGCCCGCGCCCCCCTCCCCCCTCCAACCCCTGTCATCAAACATCCCCCCCTGCAGTCCAGGTCCCTCGGGCCTCATTCCGCCCCCATCTGCCCACTTTTACATTTCAGTAAATACAAACAGCAGTTTCGTCCCTTCCTACAACTGTGATGCTGAACCATGTCACAGAACAGAAGTTCCCAAACAGAGGTGGCTCCCGGGGGCTGCTCGCCCCAAAGCATGTCTTCACCAAACACTGTCTCAACTCCTACCCTGCCCCTCCCAGTTCACGTCTCCCCCCGGGAAACGCGAGCGCCCCTACCACACAAGGAGCACCGAGAGCCCGTGGACGGCCTGCTCCAACTAAGGAAACGGGACCTGAAATACCGTGAGCTCTCCTCAATGCTGCTTCCTCTGCACTTTGTCACTATTCCTTTGTTTTCTTTCATGGCCAGACTTCTCCAGGGGAGAAATACCACTCTGACCAATAACTCCTCTTTTACTCACTTGCAACTCGACCTTCATTCCTATCATCCTCTAGTGAAACGCTCCCCCCAAAGGCCATCCTCCCCACTAGGCCCACGCTCCCAGAGCAGGGACCCTACAGCTACTTGCTCACCTTGCAGTTCTTCCTGATGGGGTCTGACCAAAGATGTACCTTCCTGAAACAACGATCAAACGACATAGCCTCCGACCACTGCCTCCCATGGACAAACAAGCAGGGGACGGCCAGGGGACTCCAAAGTCTGACTGTTCCAGCCCAACCGCCACTGAGTCACAACACATCTTACACACCAGCCACGACCCAGCACACACGCTCTCCGACTGCACTGCACACGACCCTGCCTCTGTACTTCTGCTTGCCTTGCCCCTCTGCCCGCACTGCCACCGTCACCACCTCAGCCTCCCTGCGGGGCTCAGCGACACGGGTCTGCTGCTCCAACTCTCAGCCCCAGTTCCCGCCATCTTTGCCTCCTGCGTTCCTACTACACGTGTGTCTGTTACGGAACGCATCCTTCTCCTCGGAATGACAGTAAATAACGATGTGAGTATCATCCCCAGAGATTAGGGGAGCCAAACAGTCAACTTAGGTCTTATTTTTACAATTCCTTCTCTTTCTAGAAATGCATCTTACGTAAAAGCATACTGAATAAAGGCTTGAGGTTTTAAAAATGAAATCAAGGTAAATAAAGAGCTTGGGATAGCAGGAGTGCACGAAATAAACGGGACAATCTTCCCTTCTCTCTGCTCGCGCTCACACACTCACCTACTGCTCAGTGGCCTTGACGGACAGGGGGTCAGACCGCCGCCCAGGCTGCAGTCCTGCCCGTGTCCTCTGTGGACGCCTTCCCTGCAGTTACAAGTGAGGAGGAGCGAGGACAAGGTGGGTGAGGGTGTCCTCAGCTGCTGCTGGTGCTGCCGCTGCCACCAGTCGAGAGAGGTCTGGAAGGGCCAGCTGAGGCTCCACCTAAACGAGGGCCCGTGGCACCCCAGGCCAGTCAGCAAAAATGACACTCAGCTCTACAAGGCCCCACGCAGCTTATTCACTTAAAAACGCTCAAAAAAGCTCAGAGATTACATGTGTCAAACTCCCTGAACGGTTTAAACATTTTTAACAAGTTTTGTTTCAGATTACCAAGGGAAAGCCATGTTTTATCACCTTTGGTTGCCGGGAATGGCTCTAAAAGGCGGATCCTGAGCTGCCGGAGGGCAGCTCTCCTTTCAAGGCAGTTCTATGGCCAGTGAGGCTGGAATAGGTAGGAGGACGAGAGACGACAGACTCAGCCACGAGGGATCAAAGAGCTTCCTGGGGGTGTTACAGCCCCAGATGATGTCAGAGGCTCGGCAGTGGCCATTACAGGGAACTTCAAAGAAGGCCAACGTCAGTTTTGGAATTTCTGTGGACTGAGCCCCAGAGCCTCACCATCATAGCCTCGTATTAAGAAATGGGAAGCAAGGGCTGTGCAGGTGAGGTGAGTACGCTCTGCAGCGTCACATCAGCATCATGTACGTGTGTGTGGCACCACTTAACTGAAAAGCTTGAGACTTGTGGCATCAACAGGGTAAAGCAACAAAGGAGGGAAAAAGCTCAGTGCCGCTAATGCCACTAAGTGGTGGTTTATGCAACCCAAATGAACCACAGAATGGCAGGAGATCTGCTGAGATGGGGGAATCTAGAAAGCTTTTCCATTATGAGAATGACCAGCCTCAGTACAGATGAAACCCCAACTGTCAAAGAGGGCACGACCCCCTTTACCCCAAAAGCTACTGCAGCAACTCCTCAAATGTGCCTATGAGCGACTCCTTTGGAAGTTCAGGCCCAGGGGAAGAGCCCTTGGGCCACGGGCTCTCTCAGGGGACCAACAGCAAAGGGGCCAGGGGGCCACTTCCACCTCTGCCGAGTGAGGCAGGCGCTGGGGCCAGACAGCGCGGCGGTCTCCCTGTCCTCACAACCATCTTCTATGTGACTTATCAATTTATCTGTTAAAGACCTGATGTGTATAACACACCTGACTATCACTGTCTGTAACCTTAGCTAAAATGCTTTCCCTAGTCTACACCCCCTTGACTTTAATCTTGCCATAAAAGTTTAACTTTCATGTGGTCAAAGCGGCCTTACCTTCTGGTTCTTTCATTATTTCAAAGTTTACAGGACTATCATACCTCCATGAGTTATCCCATCAGCTTTGCCTCTCTGTAGACTTGCAATTATTTTGGTAAGAAACGTGGATTTAGTTTTCTATCAAAATTCCTCACCAGTTACAAGCCACCGGAAACAATGGAGGGACCAAGTGTCAATCCATCGCTAAGTACTAGGCCAGGTACTGGACAATGGTCCTTCCCACAGAAACTGGGAAGTTACAGCACTTCATTTTACTAATAAGAAAATTGAAATTCAGAGCTATCAGGAAGCTCATCCAAACAGGCAGCTAGAAGAGGGTGGCGCCACACCTCCGGGGGGTCCTAGAGGAAAGCTCACGAGGCGCAGCCCCCCAGACCCTATGGCTCTGCGCCTGTCATGTTGCACTGTAATCTGTAACAGTGTCTATTCTGTTTTACTGGCATGTGATTTCCATTTCACATTCAAATCATCGGTGTGTTTATTACTAGAACAGACCCCTTTCGGCCAGTATACCTTGGATGGGTACTGGTAGGTTCACACAGTCACTGTCAAAGGAAGAATCTACACAGTGTGTGTGTTTTAACTTAATGTATAAAAATGTACTGCCATTCACCGATCATATGATGCAGGCCCACTGAGGGGGTTCCCGGAGATTCCCTCCTAATAATCACCCCCTTAAACCTTTATCTGCCCTTCCAGTTTTGTTTTTTATAATCGCAAGTGAGATGTTAACGATACTTGCAATCCAAACACCGAAACCATAAGATTGTAATGAATTTTTTTCCTTTCATCTTTTACTATTTTATCCAAATTTGACAGTCAACCTTTCAGAAGCAACTCATCTTTAATGTTTTTGTTTGATAAAAACTTTTTATAGAAAATTTTATGCCCTTATTTTGTTTCATAGTATTTAATTGTGTAAATTCAGTAACGAGTACAATGGACACATACAGGTCTGTAAAAACATCAGCAGGATGCCCAGCTCACAGGTTGTCATTTCCCGTGGGTGGCCTCTCGAATGAAGACCCCCCCCCCGAGGGTGCTCCTGATGTCGCCAGGACAAGGCAGTGCAGTCACCCCACTGCCCCCACCCGCAATATCTACGTTCACCGGGTATTCTGGAGGAGAGCTCTGTTATGCTGGGACTTGGCTAAGGCGACAACAAACCTCAATTTATCTTGGTGACTACTGACATCTAAACTTTTCCTTCAAGAAACAGAGAGGTCTGGCATCCTTACTCGAGATGTGAAGAGATACATGTACTCACAGTTTTGTACCTTCTCCTTTCTCATCAATTCTGCACAGGCATAGTCAGATTCACAGCAGCACCTGTTTTGCTGCTATGGCCAGTAACTGTTAACCTTTAGCAGGCATAGGAATGAATCACAGAGCAACAGAACCACCTCCAGCCATCCTGCCAGGCTGGGACGAGAGCAGGGCGGGATCCGGCGTCTAGCGTCTAGCGCGGCCCAGGTGACGCCCACGCAGGACGTCGGGAGCCAGCACGGCAGTGAGCGCTAAGCAACAGACTTTGTTAAGTGCAATTCTATTCCCCCAGACGAAATGCTCTAAAATTCTGCCTCTTACTCTTTTCTTACATCACACACACAAGACTTCCAAGACAGTATTCCCGTACCACACATGCCACTTAACCCCGATGGGCTATGAGTTATTATTCTTTCGATGAGGAAACGGTCTTTATTTGTTAGTGCACTTTTAAAGGCTTGACATTTATATTACTGAATGAAGAGCATATTTAAATTCATCAGGAATGGGGCACTAAGATAACTATATCTCACTGGACACAGTAGCCAAGCCACTTCTTTTTTCATTTTTGAGCTGTTTGGAAATTATCTTTTCGTAAAGGTTTAGAAAATTTTACCTGTGAATAAATCTAAATGATTCTGGAGCTTTTGATGGGATGCTTTTTTGTGAAAACTCTTCTTCCCTAATTACTGGTCTGCTAAGGTTTCTGGTTGCATAATTTAGATTCTGGGTTTTTTTTTGGGAAATCAACACCCCATTTCACTAAGGCTTGCAAATTTACAGCACTGTATAGCTTTCAAAATATCAAATCTATTATTTCTTTTTTCAGCTTCTAATTTCATGGTTCTTGAAATTTGTATTTAAGGTTTACCTTAATTTAATTTTTTCTTCTCTTGCAAAGAATCAACTCCTGAAATTTTCTGTATCAAAACCATCCATTTTATGCTTGTAAGTTTTTTCCCTTAGTTACACTATTCAAAAGTCTGAGGTTGAATATTGCAGTTAAAAAGACAGAAATTATAAAAGAAAGTTTTAGCAGATTAGGTACATGCCTTACAGATGATTTAAGGTGCTGTCATTAATCATATCAATAAAGTCATATACAAGGTTATGTAAAGTTATAAAACCATCTCTATTTAATAGCTACTTTAAGAAAACTAGATTACGTATTTCAAGTCCTGGAAAAATGGTCACAGTGTGCTGTGGAGGACAAGATCCAAGTGTAATTATAGTCAACGGGATTAAGGACGTCGATGGGGAGATGCTCACCCATGAAAATGCAATTCCGTGACTTTCTAAAGTTCACCCCAAAGCACCAACCTGCTCAATGGTTACAAATATCACTGGAGTCACGACAAATCAAGTAATGTATCTGTCACTGTGTCCCTCCCTGGGGGTGCTGCAGCAAGAGTTTATAAACACTTTCTCCTCAGATGTCAGGGGCAGTGCTCGCATTTTTCTGTCTTCTATTAACAAGTATTAAGAATCAGGAGCATCAGATTTATGGAAACTGGATGGTTGTCAGGCATCCACCACAGAACGGGCGTTCCAGGAGGTCACCTGTGGGGTTACAATGATGGGGAAGACATGGCCCCTGATCCGGAGTTGCTTAGACAACTCCCAACGAAATGAAGTCGGGAAGTGCACTGGTGGGGGACACCCTCGCTTGGGAGAGGCAGGGGAGAGCTCACAGACACAAGGCCCTCAAGTGGGGCTTTTGAGAGCCTTGGAACAGGCGGGGGCAGGCGGGGGCAGGCGGGGTGCAGGACGAAGCCAGGATTCGGTGCCCTGCAGTCAGAGGGGGCAGCCGGGGGGAATCGGCACTAGAGCCACAAAGAAAAGCACCTTCAGAGCCTGCTGTTAGACGGAGACAGACCAGAAGATGATCTTTTTTAAAAACGAAAGGAAAAAAAAAAAAGGCAGCAGTCTATGTACAGGGAGAGGTACACACAGGGTGCTCTGCAGAGACACACCTGGGGCTCAGGGGGTGGTTCCCAGGGGATGCTGGGAAGACGGAGAGCTGGCTCCCAAGGGTGAAGAGCAGTGAGGACGGGGTAGAGGCATGAGGATTAAATCACACGGCCCACAGTGAAGGAGAGTGGGGGCACGAGGTCCCATTTTAATGCCCCAGATGAAGAAAGATGAAGGCTGGACCAGCTGCAGGAGAGCGTGGAGTGGAGGGTGCTCAAACCTCTAATGAAGGAACCCTTTACCAGAGCAGCTTGACGCCACACACGGAGGACAGGGACCCTGTCTGCACACCTTCTGGGCAATCATGCTGCAGATCTCGGGCAGGAAGTCCTCGCTGAGGAGCTTGTAGAGCTGCCGCTCTCGCAGGGAGGTCCTCTCCCGGAAACTCTCGGTGACCTGTCTCCACTCCTCTTCTGTCTGGCACAGGAGCCACCAGGAGCCTTGGCCTGGCCCCTGGGACCCTAGAAGAGAAAGGGGTGGCTCAGTGAACAGATCCCATGAGACCTGTTTCTTTCTATCTTCAGTTTCAGTTGGACCCTGGGTTATGATCAAAGCCAGGTAATCAGAAAAATGGGGGGCCCATTACCTTTTAAGGTTGATGCTGTGTACTTCTGATTTTCCTATTACTATCACTGTTTACAACTAAGAGATAAGAATGCGTAAAGGCAATACAAATATAACTACTGTAACCTTCATGATAGATTCTAATATACTAGAAATGCTTTAATGTATTTACTTTTCTACAAAAATGGTTTTGATTGAGCTTTTGCAGTCTTGCTTGTTGCACTGAGATACTCTAAATTGCTATTTCTCCCCAAATTTATACAATTTGGATTACAGAACCGAAGTCTAGGTAGGAACCCAGTACACTTCCTTATGTAGTAAAGCATTTTACTGGGTTGGCCAAAAAGTTCGTTCAGTTTTAAGTAAAAATAAGACACATTTTTCATTTTCACCAAGAACTTTATTGAACATATTCACTAACCGAACAAACTTTTTGGCCAACCCAATACATTAAAAGAAAGCTCTCGGAGAAGCTGCTCATTCACTCCAACGTTGGGTGTCTATTCTGCTGGGCCTGGGTAAGGGGGCCCAACTGAAAAGACCTGGTCCTGATCTCAAGCTATCCGTCAGGGGGAGAGATGGGCACAAGGGAGACGATGTGTGAAGGGTGAGGAGACTAGTCAGAGGCTACTGTAATAGTCTTAACGCTCTGCACTCGACTCTGGAGAAGGACACAAGTCAATCACATTCATGCAATCCCTTCTGACCCCAACAAAGGCCATTACCATTTCTTGTCTGCGGCTCAGATGCTAAGGAGTTTTCTTCCTGCTTTTCACTGAAACACAGGAAAAAGAGGCACCAATTAAAACAAAGACATGTCCAAAATTGTTGTGCTCCCCTGTAAGGTAGACACAACTGACTTACTACTAGGAGTGTGTGTGTGTGTGTGTGTGTGTGTGCGCGCGCGCGCGCGTAGGGAGGGAGGCTGGCTATGGAATAAATGAACACGGATGGGGAGGCCGGTGTGCTGGCGCAGAGGGGAAGGACGGATACACGGGAACACAGGAAAGGAGAAGTTCAGTGTCCACAGGTAAATGCCAAGAAAAGGGCTTCCTCCCGGACTGCACTGAGGGTGGCACTGCAGGCGAGGCGTATTGAATTGGCCCTCACAGCAGGCTGGAGTGAAGAACACAGGTTCTGAGGCCAGGCCACCTCTATTCAAGGCTTGCCACCACCTACCATGTGACCTCAGAAAAGTCACTGAACTTCCCTGTAAAATGGGGCTATTAATAATGCCTACCTCACAGGGATGCTGGAATTAAATTATAAAATACAAATGTGCTCATCAGCCTGACAGTGTTAAGTCTCCCTGAATCATGAAGGACATTCTCTGGATTTTCTGGTCTGTTTTCAACCACCTAACCCAGCACCGCCCCGAACAGCCTCCCGGGAGAAGGAAAACGTCCTGTACTGTCGCTGTCCAACGAGGCAGCCACGGGCCACGAGTGCCCGCTCAGCTGAAGTATGTCAGGTGTGACTGAGGAACCACACTTTAAATTTTATTTATTATTTTTTAAAAATAATTTGTCAGGGCTTCCCTGGTGGCGCAGTGGTTGAGAATCTGCCTGCTAATGCAGGGGACACGGGTTCGAGCCCTGGTCTGGGAGGATCCCACATGCCGCGGAGCGACTAAGCCCGTGAGCCACAACTACTGAGCCTGTGCTACGCAACAAGAGAGGCCACGGCGGTGAGAGGCCCGCGCACCGCAATGAAGAGTGGCCCCCGCTCGCCGCAACTGGAGAAAGCCCTCGCACAGAAACGAAGACCCAACACAGCCAAAAATAAATGTAAATAAATAAATTAAAAAAAAAAAAAAAGATTTGTTTTAGGGGCTGCTCTTTCTCTTTTTTTCCCCCTTCTACACATATCTTATTGTCTACATTTGTTTTTCATCATTCTTTAAAAAACGGAGGTATAGTTTTAGATGTACAACACAATGATTCACAATTTTTAAAGATTATACTCCACTTATAGTTATTATAAAATATTGGCTATATTCCCTGTGTTGTAGAGTATACCCCTATAGTTTATTTATTTTACGTAGTAGTTTGTACCTCTTAATCCCCTATCTTGCCCCTCCCCCATCCCTCTCCCCGCTGGTCACCACTAGTTTGTTCTCTGTTTCTATGAGTCTGTTTCTGTTTTATTATATTCACTAGTTTTACTTTTTAGATTTCACAAAATTTTACTTAATTTAAAAATACTTAAATACCGTATTGGATACAGAACTCTAAAGAATAAAATCACCAGCAGAGGGTAGCACAAGCACACATATGCTTCTTAAAATGACTACAGCCCCACCACTAAGGCACTTTAATTGTTGGGACTCACAGGGAAACTGAGATAGTACAGAACAGATTTCTGAATGTATCAGGAGGTGTAGATCGCTAACAAAATCCAGAAACAGATGCCTTGTGTATAAAACATGATTATAAGAACATTTCTCACAAATACTGGTGGGAGGAAAGCTGCAATCTGTAGTCAAAATTTCTGGAAAGTTAAGTGGAACACTGACTGTTGTAACAAAAAAAATCAAATTCTGATTGATTTATTCATAATCTGATTCTTAAAAATATTTCTTAATAGTTAATAAGCAGCACAGTGAAATCTGGTCCACTTCAGGCATTTAGGTTACTTAAGTAGTTCTAAAACGCCGAAGGAAGAAGCAGCTTCTCCTGTGTTATTAGAATTTTTAAGACTATGACCTAACTTCCATAAGTGAGTAATGATAGATCTGATCCTCAAGTAAAAGGAAAAAGTATTTCTACACAGAACAGGTCAGATTCTGAAAACTCTTATATTGAGATTCACATGGTGGGAATTCCTAAAAGGCAATGACATATTAAAATAAAATATGTCCCGGGACTGCCCTGGTGGTCCACTGGTTAAGACTCCACACTTCCACTGCACGGGATGCGAGTTCGATCCCTGGTTGGGGAACTAAGATCCCACATGCCGCGCAGTGCGGCCAAAAAATAGTAATAATACAATTTCCCAACCATAAGAGAATCTTTTTCTTTGCTAAAATTAAATATAAAATAAACACTATAAAAATGTTTAAAGTCTTACCTTTTCTTTATTGTAGGAAATTGTATTCTACATAGAACAAAGCATGTTTACTACTAAAATCTCCTTACCAGGGAAGAATTAACTCCTAAACTCCTAGACAGTATCAACTCTCTCCACACTCCTGTGAAGAACGTGTGGTGTAGGGATGGGATTTTCAGGGCACTTCCTGCAGGCGGGCTCGGTTCTCGGTGTCATCCACTGTCAGAGTCCCCACTGTCCAGTGAAAGCGAGGGGCCAGGCAGGAGACCCCCGAGGACTGTGACGCAGGGCCCATGTGCCCCCCGAGGCACAGAAAGCAGGATGGAGGCGAGTCCCTCCAGCGAAAGGGTTCGGGTTAGGGACCTACACAGACTAACAAGATTTACTCACCTCACTAGAGTTTCCTCCTGCAGTTTTTTCCGTTTTGGGGGTCTTCCTCTTCTTTTTCCTGTTTTCCCAGGAACACTTGAGACATTTTTTTGTCCTTCACTTTCCCTAAGAAATAGTACGTTAAATAGAAATGTTCTGTCATAGGACTGATGCGTTACATATGATTTATAAGCTAGTGATTACTGTTTCTGGCCATGAGGTTACTAAAAAGGAACGAAGGCAGCAGTTACAGGGAAAGAGCAGGGTGACCTCCCATTTTCCATTGTTAAAACGTGGAACGAAGGAAAACAACATCTCCCACATGAACATCTGAGTGAGGCCTCAGGCTTCGCTAACAGCAAAGGGCCCAGCAACCGGGACGTCTGGGGAAGATGCAGCATCGCTCTGGGATGCTGGGGACGAGGCCTCTTCCACACTGAGGGCATCAGCTCTAGTAGGAGAAGGGATTCTCCAGAACCCACTCTGCTGGAGGGAAAGGCCCCGGGGGAGCACTTGTGCTGCTGAGAACCTGGCGGGCAGAACGGCCTCTGGGGTGGGGCCACTGAGAGCTGGGCTAGAGATTAATTCCTTTTCACTTCTGTGTGAAATAACTCTTTGCCATCTCTTTGTAGACATGCTGCTACAGCTAATTCCTTCATGAGAAAAAATAACTTGTGCTGCGGAATTCCGATGTATTTGATTTTAATGACGCTCTTGTAACAGTGGCTATGGCAGCCCTGACCTTTAGGAAGGTACCTGCTCAGAGAGAGCTCTCCATTGGATTTTCCTTGTACCGGGTCCTCCTTGTACATTCGCGTCCCATAGAAATACCAGTAGAGGGCCCCGGCGTTGTCCTCACCCAGCGGTTCCACACGGAGACTGTCTGCATCCAGGCCCTGGGCAGGACAAGGCAAGAGGTTTGGGCTCACAACGAACAGAACTGAAGAGACAACTGAAATGAGGATTCTGAATTTACCCTCACATATCCCTCATATTAAAATGCTCAAGCATCTTAGGTAATTCTCGGTCAGAGTACCCGACACACGGGACAGGGCGAAGGTGCCTGCTCTAAGAGCAGGATACGGAAGTACTTCACACGAATCCCATTGCCACCATCGCCCCTACCTCGCCAAAAAAAGAGCAACCCAAAGGAATTTTGATGAACATGTGACATACTTGGTTTAAACATGTATTCTGTGTGTACCAACAAGAGGAAAGACAATTCCAACAGGAGAGTCTGGTGCTGTGGCAGCCTCGTCCCCCATGATGCTCTGTCACCGCCGGCCAGTCCGGCCCAGGGCTCCCCACTCCCCCAGCCTGACCTGCGCTGCCACCCCGGGGGGGGGTGGAGGCCGAGACCTCAGCAAAGACTGTGCTGGGCTGCACTGTGGTTTTCACCATGTTGCCCACCTGAGCCCACGAGCACCGTCGACCGTCGACGCAGTTCATCATTTCTGACCGACCTCCCGGTGAGGGCAAAGCAGAAGCCCGCCCGCGCCCTCCCTCTGAGACAGGATAAGAGGGAGGGGGGAGGCGTCCACAGCCCCACCCAGCACACATCTACAATGTGCACACGGTGTGCGGTGAGGATGCGTTAAAGTCCTTGGGAGGTTTCATAAATATTTCAGTTATTCTAAGTCAAATTTCAGACCTCAGGAAATAAAACTCAGTGACTAATGTAACTGCAATTCTGGCTGATGACAGAGCAAACAGGAACCTAGGATTGTTCCCATGTCAGGCGGGGACTCGGTACACGGAAAGAAGAACAAACCAAAGTAGAAGTTAAACCAAAATAAAATAACCTGCAGTCATCTGAGTGTGTGGCTTGGATTCTCCTGGCAACAGTGGTAACGGCTGCATCTACAATGCAGCAATGTGCTGCATTCCCAAGACCAGCACAGCATCCAAACGCTGGCTTCTCTAAACTTCTGCTCCAGGGACGGGGTGCCTGTCAGCTACGCACCTTGAGGAGATCAAAGACATCGTCTGCGTCCAGCCGGTAGTCACAGAGGCGGTGGAGGATTTCCACACGGGTGCGAAGGGGCAGGTCCTGGAAGCTAGCTTCCCTCAGGGGGTTAGGCTTCCCTTCTTCCAGCTCCCAGCGGTAGCTGATGATGTCCTCCAGGTAGCTGTGGAAGGTCTGAGGCCTAACCAGGCGGCCCCAGACACAAAGACACATGAATACCACAGAGAGAGGGTGGTGTGGGGGGAGGCGGGGTGGCTGGAGGTGGGGGGTGGCTGGACAGCTGACAAATCATCAACAGCAGCGGGAACAGAAAGCGCCAGGAAGGGCCCGGGGATCCCTTGAGGAAGCACTATGTTATTACACCATCTCCTGGTTTTTCGAGGGAACTCCCTGTTATCCTACTCAGTTTACAGCATCTCCTGACACCGTCAAGTCCCAAAGATCATCAATATTTAAGAAGGTTGCGGGACCTTCCCTGGTGACACAGTGGTTAAGAATCGCCTGCCAATGCAGGGGCCACGGGTTCGAGCCCTGGTCCCGGAAGATCCCACATGCCGCAGAGCAACTAAGCCTGTGCACCACAACTACTGAGCCCACGCGCCTAGAGCCCGTGCTCCGCAACAAGAGAAGCCACCGCAATGAGAAGCCCGTGCACTGCAACGAAGAGTAGCCCCTGGGAGGGTGGGAGGGTGGGAGGGAGGGAGACGCAAGAGGGAAGAGATATGGGAACATATGTATATGTATAACTGATTCACTTTGTTATAAAGCAGAAACTAACACACCATTGTAAAGCAATTATACTCCAATAAAGATGCTAAAAAAAAAAAAAAAAAAAGAGTAGCCCCCTGCTCGCCGCAACTAGAGAAAGCCCGTGCGCAGCAACAAAGACCCAACGCAGCCAAAAATAAATAAATAAATTAATTAAAAAAAAAGATTAGGTCCACAACTTAGATGGCAAACAGCAAAGAACGCCAATGTCTGCCTGACCTAATCCATTTATATTTCAGGTTAAGATGCAAAGGTGAAAAAACCTGCTCCAGAACATAGGAGGCTACTCCAGGGAATTCCCTGGCAGTCCAGTGGTTAGGACTCCATGCTTTCACTGCCAAGGGCCCAGGATCAATCCTTGGTCGGGGAACTAAGATCCCACAAGCCGCGCTGTGTGGCCAGATAGATTGATTAATTAATTAATTAATTATTTTAAAAAGAGGCTACTCCGACGTGTAACTACACTTTCATGTGCTGTTACACGTAAACTTGTGGGTGTGTTACGAAACACTATATTCTAAATTTGAGGGTTTTTTCTGTAGAAAACATTTACGACAACTTAAATTTTTGATTAGTACCTAAATGTGCCTTGTATATAACAAGTGCTGTTTAATTGTTAGTTATTCCATATCTCAACTATTAAAGAATCTGGATATAATTTCACCTAATGTTTGATTTAAAAATATTTTTCTCACTAAACAAAGAGCTCTAAAGGAATTACGTGTCAATATAATTTTTACAAGAGGCATGTATCATGTTAACTTATAATCTATGTAGTTATATTTGTAGAAAAAGTCAGAAGAAATACTCATAGAGAAAAAACAAAGGGCCTTAGGCAAATAAGAAATTAAACATCTTGCTTTTTCAAAGAGAGAAGAAACTTTATTTCCTTCCTGTTGATACCTTAAATGCAGACAGTGTGAATGTGGCTACCTATCAAAATGCAGCATTACACCTGGAAACACAGGGCTCTCAGCACCATGACCTGAGCCCTGCTTGCAGGCACCTGCGGGAGCCTTGGGACCAGCCTGGCCTCCTGCCCGCAAAGCCGGTGCTGCCCCTTCAGGTGGAGGCGCTGAGCAAAGAGCAGCTCAAGCTGGCGGTGAAAAGCAGAGAGTGTGGCAAAGGAGAATTTGAAAATAAAACGGGGTGCTTTTTCATTTCAAAGAGTATGAAGAAGACAACCTGCCTTCGGTAATAAACCCCTTTATCTGCCACATGCCTTCTAGGATTTCTACTGCACACCAAGTACCCTAAACAACAAGGTGTGCTCTTCCTGCAGTAAAATGAAACGCGGACTCCGTGACATGAGATCATTCCACGAGGACGCGGCAGGAGGCGAGGAAGCACAAACAGCCGCCATCTGCCTGAAAGCCCCTACTTGTCCCAAGAGCTGCATGTCTGAGATTCCTTTCCAACAGCCCTATTATCCTACTCAGTTCCAATTACATCACTTCTGCTAAAAGTTTCTTAAGTCATCTCCATACCACCTTACCAAGAGATACTAACGGACTTACAATTCAAGATCACTCCTTTGCCTTGTATATAGATAAGCCTCATAAAAATCTGTATCTCTTTCTTTTAAAATCAGATATTCGAGGGAAAAATTTTTTGAAGGCAGCGTGGTCAAGGGTATTTGAAACAAAAAGGCTCAGTAAGCCAACAATTAGGGTTAATACTTTGTACTTAGCGGTTCTTCATCTTCTCTAGGACACAAAACTCTTTCAGAATCTGGTAAGACCGTGCACTCCCGCCCTCAGAAAAATAAGCGCCGTGATTCTGTGTGCTGCTCAGAGGAAGAGTGCGTGGCAACAGCTGCTACAAACTGATCCTACGTTTTAAATCTCTCAGCTCAGCTCAGGGCACTTCTTCCTGAGAGTTGTCACTAATCCTTTCAACAGGACGTGGGAACAAAAAGATCGAACCAACCAGAGGTTCTGAGCACAAGCAGGTCAGAGCTCCTTCTTGTCTGAAAAAAGTTCCAAATGCTAATTATCCCTTTATTTCTTAAAATAGTTTGCACAAGACAGAGAAAAAAAGACAGAACTATCTTTCCATAGTCGCAGCGTGAGCATCGCTTAGGACCCCAGCAGAGAACTGCTTATTTTCCTTCAGACAGAACAAGCTTCCACCGTGAGACCCACATTCCCAGGGACAGCGTGGCCCGAGAGGAGCGGGCTGACACGACCTCGGCCGGAGCTGGAGCTGGCAGGACCCTGCACCACACAGGAAACAACCTGCCTGAGAAGATCACAAGGAGAAGGAAGGCTCTTGTGTCAGTTCTGAGACATGAAAGTGTATCTGCAGTCCACATGCAGGGAGCAATGAAGACCTGGCACCGCGGGTGCCATGTGGAGACTAAATAGACAAATTTTATCTTCCCATTTGCTATAGCTACTGGTGCAGCTAATGAAATACCCACGTGCACAGTTAAGCCACGTTTAACACAAGTACTGGGGGACTTCCCTGGCGGTCCAGTGGTTAAGACTCCGCACTTCCAGTGCAGGGGGTGAGGGTTCAATCCCTGGTCGGGGCACTAAGATCCTGCATGCCACACAGTGAGGGCAAAAAGTTTAAAAAAAAAAACAAAAAACAAAAAACAAAAAAAACCCCAAACACACGAGTACTAGATTGAGATAAAGATTTTGGTTCCAAGTGAAGCAACAAATAAAAGGCTCCATAAGAAAATTTGATGAAGTGCTTATTCTTAAAGATCATAAAAAGATTCAGCCCAAAACAACTAAAATAATGTCTCTTCTATAGGACTATATAGTGCCTGCCATATCCTGAAATATATCCTGAAATCAACGTGATAGCCAGGATAAGTAAAAAATCATGACAATTTCAAATTAAAGGAAAATATGACTAAGATACAAAACATATCTTTTAACTGGGAAATATGTATATAATATAGATTTTATTTGTGTATATGAATGTTTATGTTAGGTAACAAAGAAAAGTATTAAAAGTCATCTGGGGGACTTCCCTGGTGGCGCAGTGGTTAAGAATCTGCCTGCCAATTCAGGGGACACAGGTTCAATCCCTAGTCTGGGAAGAAGATCCCACATTCCGCAGAGCAACTAAGCCCATGCACCACAACTACTGAGCCTGCATGCTCTAGGGCCTGCATGCCACAACTGCTGAGCCCGCATGCTGCAACTACTGAAGCCCACGTGCCTAGAGCCTGTGCTCCGCAACAAGAGAAGCCACTGCAATGAGAAGCCCACTCGCCGCAACTAGAGAAAGCCTGCGTGCAGCAACGAAGGCCCAACACAGCCAAAAATAAATAAATTTATTAAAAAAAAAAAAAAAAAGTCATCTGGAAATCAACATGTATTAATCTTTAAATAACCCAAAAGAAAGCACTGAAGGACAAAGAGAGGAAAAAAGAAGGAAACACATGAAAAGACGCTCATTAGTCATTTGGGAAATGCAAATCAAACCCCAACAGGGTACCAGGTCACACCCACCAGGATGGCTAAAATTAAAAAGACAGATAAGAACAAGTGCTGACCACTTGTTAACAAGTTCGTAGAGAAATGGGAACCATCCTATACTGCTAGTTGGAATGTAAAATGGTGCAGCAACTTTGCAGAAGCTTGGCAAGCTGCTCAAAACTTAAACACAGAATTACCGTATGACCCAACCATTCCACTCTTAGGTATATACCCAAGAGAAATGAAAACATACACCCAAACAAAAACAAGTAGACAAACGTTCATACACAGCAGCATAATTCATAACAGCCAAAAAGCTGAAACAGCACCAATGTCCATGAACTAACAGATAAATAAAACATATATCTATACAACAGAGTATTTTTGGGCCATAAAATGAATGAGTACGTGATTCACGCTACAACATGGATGAATTCTGAAAACATGCTAAGTGAAAGTAGCTGGATACCTATATGTATGCATTCCACCTATAAGAGGTACCTAGAATAGTAAAAACATAGACAGGAAACACATTAGTTAGTGGGACTGGTGACTGGACGAAGCAAGGAGCAACAGCTGATGGGTGTGAGGGGTCTTTGGGGGTGATAAAATGTTCTGGAATTCAACACTGGTGATGACTACACAACCTTGTGAATATACTAAACACCAATGAATTGGACACTTAAAAACCCCCAGAGAACAGTGGAAAACCAACCATACCAGTAACTGCACTAAATGTAAAAGGACTAAACAGCCCAGTTGAGCACTGCCTAGAAGGAAATTTACAGCTTCAAAACGCCTGTATTGACAAGAAAAAAGGCTCATAACAAGTATTATAACTTGAGAAGAAAGAAAAAGAAGAGTAGGCTAAAGCCAAAGCAAACAGAAGAAAATAATAAAAATAAGAAATCAAAAACAGAAAAAATTTTTTTTAAAGAAAACAGGCAAACAGTAGGTAAAGTTAAAGCTGGTTCCTTAGTAAACATTTGAAAAGTTGATAAACCTGTAGAAAGAATAGAGGGAGAGAGAGAGAACAAATTCCAACATCAGAAATGAAAGTGGAAAAACCATTGTAGATCCTACAGATAGTAAGAGAATAAGAGAATATTATGAACAGCACTATGGAAATAAATTTAAAAACTTAAATAAAATAGACAAACTCCTTGAAAAATGCCTAAATTACTTACCAAAAATGACTTAAGAAATAGAACACTCAGGAGAAAAGGGAACCTTCCTACACTGTTGGTGGGAATGTAAATTGGTGCAGCCACTATGGAGAACACTTTGGAGGTTCCTCAAAAAACTAAAAACAGAGCTACCATATGATCCAGCAATCCCACTCCTGGGTATATATCCAGACAAAACTGTAATTTGAAAAGATAAATGCACCCCTATGTTTATAGCAGCACTATTGACAACAGCCAAGACATAGAAGCAACCTTCACCCGTTGACGGATGAATGGATAAAAAAGACGTGGTACATATATGCAATGGAATATTACTCAACCATAAAAAGAGGGTGAAATAATGCCATCTGCAGCAACATGGATGGACCAAGAGATTATCATATTAAGCAAAGTCAGAAAGAGAGACAAATACCATATGATATCACTTATATGTGGAATCTAAAATATGACACAAATGAACCTATCTACAAAGCAGAAACAGAATCACAGATATAGAGGTCAGAATAGTGGTTGCTATGGGCAGGGGGAGAGGGATGGACTGGGCATTTGGGGTTGATAGATGGAAACTATTACATTTAGAATGGATAAACAACAAGTTCCTACTGTAGAGCACAGGGAACTATATTCAACATCCTGTGATAAACTATCATGGAAAGGAATATGAGAAAGAATATATATACGTAAAACTGAATCACTTTGCTGTACAGCAGAAATTAACACATTATACTTCAATAAAATATTTTAAAAAGAAATAGAACACCCAAATAGCCTTAATCTATTAAAGAAATCAAATCAATAATACTCAATCAAAAACTTGCACACAAAGAGAACTACAAACCCAAAGGCTTTCAGTGGTGAACTGTTTGAAAGAAGTTACACAAACTCGGACTTCCCTGGTGGCGCAGTGGTTAAGAATCCACCTGCCAATGCAGGGGACATGGGTTCAATCCCTGGTCGGGGAAGATCCCACATGCCGCGGAGCAACTAAGCCCGTGTGCCACAACAACTGAGCCTGTGCTCTAGAGCCCGTGCGCCACAACTACTGAGCCCACGCGCCACAACTACTGAAGCCCGCGCACCTAGAGCCCATGCTCCGCAACAAGAGAAGCCACCGCAACGAGAAGCCCGCGTACTACAACGAAGAGCAGCCCCCGCTCGCCGCAACTAGAGAGAAAGCCCGCACACAGCAACGAAGACCCAACGTAGCCAAAAATAAATATAAATAAAATAAATAGATTTTAAAAAAAAGAAATTACACAAACTCTTTCAGAAACCAGAGAAGGGAACACTTCTCAACCCTTGTGCCAAAACCTGACAAAGATTCATAAGAAAATAAAATTACAGACCAATAGTCTTCATAAACATACATGGAGAAATCCTCAACAAAACAGCAGCAAACTGAATTCAGCAACAGACAAAAGGGACAGCACTTCATCACACTTGATGGTGAAAGGCTGAATACTTTCCCCCAAGATCAGGAACAACACAGGAGTGGTGGCCGGCACAGTAATAAGACAAGAGAAGGAAGCTCTTGGGACAGAGAGCCGGGATAGAGGCTGGAACGGAAACAGACTACAGAAACTCCTCAGTCAGCGACAAGACCAATAAACTAAGAAGTGAATTCAGGAAGACTATAGTAACACGGTCAATACAAAAAACTCAATAGTATTTTACATATAATGGCAACAAATAGCTGGAAAATATAAAATACTTAGGCACAAATGGAAAGATGTACAGTATCTTTACAATGAAACTATACAATATTCCTGAAATTAAAGAAGATTAACAGGGACTTCCCTGGTGGTCCAGTGGTTAAGACTCCAGACTCCCAATGCAGGGGCCAGGGTTTAATCCCTGGTCAGGGAACTAGATCCCGCACGCCAAAACTAAGACCCAGTGCAGCCAAATCAATAAATAAAAAAAATTTTTTTTAATAAAAGAAGATAAACAAGTGGAGAGATATGTATCATGGTCAAGGACTGGGAAACTCAACATTGCTCAAAATGTCCATTTTCTGTAGCAGGCCTTTTTTGTGGGGTGGGGGAGTTGACAAGCTGATTTTTAAATTTGTATGCAAAGAACCCAGAATAGTCAAAACATTTAAAAAGCAAAACTAAAATATAAAAAGGTGGAGAACTCACCAATTTCAAGACAATCTGGTACTTGTATAAATACAAGACATATAGATCAATGGAATAAGGCAGAGTCCAGAAACAGACTGAACATATATGAAATTCATAAGGAAAAAATGGACATTGATTGACCTTCTACTTCATACCATACACGAATACTAACTCAAAATGCATCATAATGCCAACTGCAAAAAGCGCTAAAACTGTAAAACTAAGAGAAAACCTCAAAGAAAATCTCTTGACATTAAGGTATGTCCCGATTTCTTAGGAAAAAACATACTAGAAAAAACTGATAAATTAGGCTTCAACAAAATTAAAATTTGCGATTCTTTAAAATACAGTGTCAAACAAATGGAAAGGCAAGCTACACATCAGGAGAAAACAGTCACAGCCCATTATATATCTAGTCATCAGGGAAATGCACATTAAAACCACAATGAGTTACCACATTACACACAACAGAATCAGTAAAATGAAAAACTGGGTAAAATTAAAATTAACAGATGTCAGCAAAGATATGGAGCAACTGGACTGTTCGCATGTGTTGCTGGTAGGAGGATAAAGGTCACCGCTGCTTAGAAAACAAGTCAACGTCAATCGTGCTCTCACGCACAACCCAGCAATTCCCGAGAGAAACGAAAAGACATCCACGAAAACAGCCATGCAAGTGTTCTCAGCTGCTCTATTCTCAACAGCCCCAAACTGGAGGCAACATACAAGTCTACCAACTAGTAGACAAAAAAACTGTGATATATTTTTGCACTGGAATCCAATGCAGACCCCCTCCCCTAAAAGGAACAAAGAACTGATACAAACAGCAGCGTCAGTGAGTATCACACAGACCCTGTGCTTCCTCAAAGAAGCTGGACACACAGAGCCCACACTGCACGATCCCAGCCACACACACACGAAATTCTAGAATAAGGCAAAACAATCTGCATCAATAAAAATCAGGTCACTGCGTGGGATGCAGTGGGGTTTTGGGGCTGTGGGGAGGTTAGATTTAGTGCAAAGGGCACTTTCTGAGGACATGGAAATGTATTATCTTGAGCAGCATGGTGACCGAGTTTGTGGAATTAGAAATAGGAACCTATTTAATTTTCTAAAAACGGGGGCCAACTATGGCCCATGGGCCAAAGCTCGCCTGAATGTCTATCTTTAGCCTGTAAGCTAAGAATGTGAAAATCATTCTTTTTTAACGGTTGGAAGAGAAAAGAAATCAAAAGAATATTATTTTATGACACAAGAAAATGATATAAAATTCAAATTCCAGATTATGAACATCTAATAAAACACAGCCACAATCAGTCACGAAGCACTACTCTGGCCACTTTTGCACTGGATGGCAGAGGGGAGTAGTTTAGACCATGTCACCCACACAAAGCCTAAAATGGTTATTCTCTGGCCCTTCGTAGAAAAAGTTTGCTGACCCCAGTTCTGAGACGTGCAAACCGCAACATTTAAGACATGGGAAGTAGCCTGGGTCAATATCCACTTCCTACTCCACACACGTAGATGTTTCTGGTATTTACTAAAAGCTCAAGACTGTTCTAAGGCTGTCATAAGTGAATTCATTTAATCTCACAATAAATTTAATAATGGGTATGGTTATCATTCCCATTTTACAGATAAGGCAAGTAATGCACAAAGAGATTAAGGAACTTTCTTAGCTCCACATAACAGGTAAGCCTTAGAACCAAGAATGGCAAACATTCATCTGTCCAAAATCCTCTTTCTTTAGGGTGGGATGAAAATAAAACTTCAGAGAATACCGAGCACAAATTCACTCTAAATGTACGTGGATACCACTGGAGGGACAGAATAACGATCACTTTAGGCAATTCCTTTCAATGGAAAAAGTAAAATTCATTGTGATGTCTTCTTGTCTGAGTGATCACTGCGTAGGTATATTCAGTTTGTACAAATTCACTGAGCTGTATGATTAGGCAATGTGCCCTTTTCTGTGTGTATTATAATATA
This sequence comes from Eubalaena glacialis, assembly GCF_028564815.1. Classification (NCBI taxonomy): domain Eukaryota; kingdom Metazoa; phylum Chordata; class Mammalia; order Artiodactyla; family Balaenidae; genus Eubalaena; species Eubalaena glacialis. The sequence goes on along the minus strand of NC_083726.1, from coordinate 116,605,340 downwards.
TCGACAAAAACAAGTTTTTAAAGGGCTGAAGCCTGAGCCTCACTTCAGACCAATTAGTTCAACTTGGATCAACCAGACCCCAAACTTACTTGTCCATTCAGAAATTTTTTTATTTCATGTATACTTAGCTGTTTTTAACACAAATAAAATTACAGATTATGTTTTCGGCAATGCTCTGACACCTCACAGGTATGATATGAAAAAGGGTGGAACCATCACTTGCCTCCCTGGCCCAGCACAGAACAGCAGGACCAACACTGCCACCCGCTGTCCCCAGGAAAGGGGGACGAGCACGGAGGGAACCAGGATCCCCCCTCCACAGGGGGTTGAGGGGCCCCCCACTAATTCTGCTTCTGTCCATCCGAGACTCACAGTTTCCTTCAACAGCAAAAAAGTCACAGAAGCAGCTGCCTGTAAAAGGAAGGGGAAAAAACTTCTCTCCTCCCGGTTACAACACCGTCTGAAATTTTATGACATTCATTTAACTAGGGTCACTTTTTCTGTTTCTTTAAAATAAATTAACCTCTCATTTCAAAAGAAATCATTCAGGAGTAACTGACACAGTGTTGTCATAAGGAAGAAACTAGTGTTAAGAGGCCTGCCATCAGCACTGGGGAGGGCGGGCAGCTCTGCACCGTACCCAGAAGCAGAAGGGCTGGGGAGGACACAGAAGACAGGGTGACACGGCGTCTGCGGGTGTCTGACGAGCCAGCACAGCTTGATGAGACAGACACATTCTGAAATATTAAATGCTATTTGCACCTCTAGGTACACACGTGTGAAAAAGCAAACTGTCCAGAACAGCCCACCCGGCACCCCATCTTCAGGAGGGGTGGGGTTTCTGCTCTATACTACTTTAGGCGATGCTTTAAAACTTTTTTTAAAAATTTATTTATTTATTTTCGGTTGCGTCGGGTCTTCATTGCTGCGCGCCGGCTTTCTCTAGTTGCGGCGAGCGGGGGCTACTCTTTGTTGCGGTGGCTTCTCTTGTTGCAGAGCACGGGTTCTAGGCGCGCGGGCTTCAGTGGTTGTGGCACGTGGGCTCAGTAGTTGTGGCTCGCGGGCTCTAGAGCGCAGGCTCAGTAATTGTGGCACGCGGGCTTAGGTGCTCCGCGGCATGTGGGATCTTGCCCGACCAGCGATTGAACCCATGTCCCCTGCATTGGCAGGCGGATTCTTAACCACTGCACCACCAGGGAAGCCCAGAATTTATTTTTTTATACTGCTAAAATCATTAAAATTTTATGTAAAGATGACAGAAAACAAAGAGTCAGAGTTAGAGACTCATACTTCAGATTCTAATGAGGGATGAAGATCTGGGCTCCTTATCTCTCAATTCTTTGTAGGGATTATTCATCTTCTAACTGGCTACCTAAGTCTCTGGATGTTTCCTTCCCTGTAAAACAGGACCCGGTTAGCCTTTGAGGGGATCTCCCTCTACCTCTTCTTCATAGCCTCACAAGAAGACTGAGGAAATGAAACGTACCAAAGTGAAAGCAGATGAGTGATGGGAGAAGCCTGCATCTAAGCTAAGAATATCCTGTAGAACACCCATTATTTTCAAACTAATTGTTTTTTTATAGGGGATATTATCAATGTAAGTACATTTATAGTGGAGGCTAATGGTAAATATGGGAGAAAATTAAACTAGGAACAAGTTAGTTATAGCCATTTACTGAAACAAAAGGGAAAATCAAAACCTCTCGTTGATAATTCATTTATATAGGACCACATGTGACTATCCAAAAATCAACTGGTTCTTGTCCAAAAGCCTACCAAAACAGAGAACTTATGATATGTTGTTAATAACTAAGTACACGTGATTAGATGCAAGCATAAGCCTCACCATCAACATGCAGTTTTCCTCTGGAGAATACAGTCACTATTAACAAACAAAAGCATGTGCAACAGGCCCCCCTGGTGTTCACAGCCTTGCATGGTGGGCTCTCCTGAGTGGGGCGCAGCTCATCTGGGGCTCGCTCCTGGTCACAAAACTGGGCAGGCGAGGGCACTCCCGCGAGTGCGCCAGGTCACGAGGGGAGACACAGCCGGGCCGAGAGGGCCGCACGGAAACAAAGACCTGGGTCCTACAGCTGCCAGGGCGACTCTGCCGGCAGCCTGAAGGACCCTGTGTCCCTCCCCAGCTAGGCCTCCAGACACCCCGAGCGGGGCCCCCGACAAGCCACGTGCAGACCCACAAAACCGACCGATACCAAATGCAGTTTCAGCTCTTCGGCCTGTGAACTGCGCTAAGCGGAAACATACAGCCCTCCCGAGGGCGGCCACGGTCCCAGCAGCACGGCCGGCACAGCAGATTCCTGACCCACAGAAACTGATGTTTAAAGCTGCTAAGTTTTCGGGTGATTTGTTACACAGCAGTGGATGACGAATACAGCATGAAACAGGCAGAAGCACAAACACGAAAAGGAAGGGGGATGATAACCTAGAACATCAAGAGAATCAGCCTTAAAAAATCAAGGTCAATAAACTGGGCAGATTCAAGATACAAACACAGGAATAGGTTAGGAATATATCATATTCTACACTTGGAAGTACTTGTACGGTGCTTGAGTATCACTCAACTCTTAGCAGCAACACAAGTTAAAGTAACCCAGAAACGGATCTGACCTACATGAACAAAGCTACAACTTTTTACTGAGCAACATCAGGACTTTTTTTTTTTTAAATAAATTTATTTATTTATTTTTGGCTTCATTGGGTCTTCATTGCAGTGTGTGGGCTTCTCACTGCAGTGGCTTCTCTTGTTGTGGAGCACGGGCTCTAGGCCTGCGGGCTTCAGTAGTTGTGGCACACGGGTTCAGTAGTTGTGGCTCATGGGCTCTAGAGCACGGGCTCAGTAGCTGTGGCGCACGGGCTTAGCTGCTCCGCGGCATGTGGGATCTTCCCGGACTAGGGCTCGAACCCGTGTCCCCTGCATTGGCAGGCGGATTCTTAACCACTGTGCCACCAGGGGAGTCCCACAACATAAGGACTTTAATCAAAATACGGAGATTCCTTATGGAATATGACAAGATTATATCATTTTCTGGAAGAACTAACAAGCAGGATTGGTTAAGAGCAATGGTATCAGAGCCAAAAGAGACTGGCAGGTACAGCCAGGAACAGCCGAGTGGATTCTCACGTGTCAAAAACCTGGTAAAATGTCAAACAGACACCACATGCCAACAGGGAAGGGAAGCTCTACTCCATAGATGGTATGAGCCGACTCTAGCTATTCAGACCTTCAACCGCAGCCTGGTCCCCGTCCCCACCGTCACAGAGAAGGCAGGCGTGCGACGGGCAGTAACCAGAGCTGCCGAGGGTGGGGGACACCTGCCCCGCAAATTTTAAATGGGCGTTTCTCGTGCTTGATCATCAACCAACACACCCATGGAAGACACGGCCTAAGTATGTAACAGGAAATTCAAGTCCACAAACCACGACTGTGCGCAGTAAGGTTGGAGAGACAGCCTGTCAGGCAGGAGGCACCAGGTCATCACCTTCACCCACTAACAGGCCTTCATGATGGGCTCGCCTCTGCCCTCAGGCCTGATCTACTCACTCGCCCCTTCCTGGTCCCCCGCCCTCCCTGCCCGCAGGATCACACCCCCGAACTCGTCGCCCAGCCTACAAGGCCTACTAGGCTCCTACTCCTGTTGTGCTGTGGCCACAGGATTCCTCGAATGTCTGTGCATGCCGGAGACGAGCAGGGAAAGAAGGTGAGCAGGTGGGCCAAGCAAGCCCAACAGATGCAGAGTGACAACCAGCCTCTGTGTCGAGAGCCACCAGGCAGGCTGGGGCCCTGTTTTCCCTCCAGCTGATCAGTGTCTTAGATGCTTTCTAAAAGCTACAAACTGGGTTTAAACATGAAGTCTCATTTTAGATGTTGGCGACGAACCAAAATTTAACACTCAGGGGCTAATAATAAGACTTTGGACTTTGCAGCTCAAATAAATCACATCTCTGAACCACATGGGACCTTCAGCTCTGCAACCCCTAGCCTCTGCTCCAGGGCGTCAAACCCCAGACACCCACCTTCCTACCTGCAACTTCGGGGGGGGGGGGTCCGTCCTTCCTTCACTCACCCTCTTACTGGGCTCTGTAATGTAAGGGCACTAGCTCAGGAAGCACCCCACGACGGCTCGGTCCACGGCCCCTTCTCACACAGGCCACGTGCTCTGTGGGTGTCACAGTGCTTGCCATGGCAACTGCACACACTCTGCAGTGGGGCCCAGGACCGAGGGTCCCGAGGGCATCTGCCCTCCAGCACCCTGGCCGGAGCGAGGTGAGGCAAACAGACCCCCTCGGACACTGATGGTCATGGGTGAAATGGAGCAACCTCTGGGGTGAGCGGCCTGGAAATTTATTTTTTGAATCTTAAGTGGGCATTTCTTTTGATGGAGTGACTACACTTGCAGAAATTTAAGAGTATGATTCACTACGGTGTGCAAACTTTTATGTCCAAGGCTATGTAATATAGCATGTTTATAACAGTTAAAAGCTGGGCACAAATGTTCATCTACTAAATCGGAGTATTTGACAATCTCATTTAAAGAAAAGGTGGTTATAAGAAAAATTGTCATTGTGATAAAAAAATGAAAGATATGAAAAACAAATTATATACACAGTATGACTACAACTGCTTAAAAACCACACAAACTCCCAAGTTACATCTCAAAAAGAAAATGGGAGAAAATATACTAAACCCTTTGTCATGGCGTTTAAGTGGCAAGATGATAGATTTCTTTCTACTCTTTGTTTAGCACGACAGCCTGGACGCCCTGGGGACAGTCAGTACACTCACGGAGAATGCAGGAGATGACGACTACAGCATGAAACAGGCAGAAGTACAAACACGGAAAGGAAGGGGGATGATCACTCCACACACACACACACACACACACACACACACACACACACACACAAACGCCGAGCTCCGCGCTGGATGCAGTAGCAGTTCGTCAGCCCCTCACTCACCCTGTTACCACACGTCTACCCCCAGCCCCAACAGGCACCTAGGAGTGGATCTACTAGAACAGAAATATTTCAGACACCGTCTTTTTTTTTAACTGTCTGAAAACTGTGAACCGTAACACCCCAGACTCCTGCCTGCACGGGGAAGCCCGTCCTGTCTCAGCTTCCCGGGAGTTGGCCACACAGTCCAGCTCTGTGTGGAAACATAGTAGCAAGGGAACGTCTATCAACTCTATCAAAACGAGGGATGAGGCCTTATCAGGAAGATCCTTTATTTGTTGACAGAGATGAAATCTTGCTCCAAATTTCTACACATCTCAATGTACCAGACAGCTGTGTACTTGGCAACTATGGTGTGAGGGGGCCCAGAAGCTCCATGTTAGAAATGATGCCACTGTTTACGTGAATGGAAGATACATACCCCAGGGGCAGAAATACAGTAAACATCTAGTTTTAATTTGTTAGGCATCATTTTACCAATACTGAAAACAGAGATCAGAAAGAAAGCCCTACGTTGAGAGAACACATTCCACACTTGAATATGGTAGCTGGTGGACCCAAGAGTAAGGGATATAGATTTCTGAGAGTGAAATAAAGTCAAGAATTACAATAAAATGTAAACTCAGCTGCAGAAGGAGCCAAACACGGGACCTGGGAACCGTGTGTAAATACACTGTTATGTCTTGGCCGGTGATCTGCTCTGGTTTATTCCAGGAGACACGAAACATCACTAGGACTGGTTAATTCCTTCCCTCCGCCAGAAACAGTAAGATTGGGGTTACTCACGTGATATCCCTTCGCTGATAGCAGCCCTGAAGTAGGCAGGCGATCAGGTCGCTGATAAACTCCACGTCATCTCTGTGTAGAGCTGCTTCTAACTCCTGAGGAGGAAGAGAAAGGAGAGGGGTTGAGAGCTCGGACACAGATGCAGATTTCCTAACAGCCAGCAACTCATCCCTTCCAGGTCGCCACCACACCACCGCTGCTGTCACCGTCACGGGCCAACTGCCCTCCTTGTTGGTTTTCCAAGAGTTTACTCCCCCACTGCTCCTTACCAAGCTCCATCCCTTTCACCTGCACACACAGACACCTCTTTTTACAAGTCAATGCCAGCACAGTCATAAAAGAGCTTAACTTATATAAATATACTGTTTTGCTTTCTATTATTTCACAAGAGTGTAAAGGAGCAAATATGTAATTACTCAGAAAGTGTTCATTTATTTAAGAGTTTCAACAGGTAAACCAACTGCAGCAGCTTTCCGGAAGCACGCTACCTTGGGAAGCAGCACTAGTAGGAAATAAGGCATCTGTGGTCCCCACAGGCCTGAGGGAGGGAGGATGCCAGCGCCGAGGCCGAGCTTCCATCACCTGAAGAGAAGTGAGGCAATGCCGAGCTGAGGGGCTAATCCCAGGGGAGGTGCACGTGCTGTCCTTGGGGTTTAGGCAGAGATGCCAAAGATTTAGCTTGACTTCGCACATACTCTAAACAAAGGTTCGTTGAGGAGCTACAGGGACAAAAGGTGACAGCGTGGAATTTTGGGAGATTCTATTCCCTTCTCAAGCTCCCACAGTGAACCAGTGTTTCCTGAGATGATGGAACACGCCCCAGTCACCAGCTCCCGGGACGCAGAGAGGTCCCACGTCTGGTCCACCAGGATGCCGTCCACCCACCGTGCAAGCGATTTCCCAAGGGTCCGCTACGCTTGTGGTGTGGCCGGCTCATAACCAAAATTGCAAGGGTCTTATGAGTGGTTTGGAAAGCATGAGGTGTGCCAAAGATGCAGTTTCTGCCCACACCAAGTACCGGGCAGTGTACACAAGAGGGGGTCCATTTCTGCTGTAAAAATGGTAAAGGTCTTGGGCTTCCCTGGTGGCGCAGTGGTTGGGAATCTGCCTGCCAATGCAGGGGACGCGGGTTCGGGCCCTGGTCTGGGAGGATCCCACATGCCGCGGAGCGACTAGGTCCGTGAGCCACAGCTACTGAGCCTGCGCGTCTGGAGCCTGTGCTCCGCAACAAGGGAGGCCACGACAGTGAGAGGCCCGCACACCGCGATGAAGAGTGGCCCCCGCTCGCCGCAACTAGAGAAAGCCCTCGCACAGAAACGAAGACCCAACACAGCCATAAATAAATAAATAAATAAATAATTTTTTAAAAAATGGTAAAGGTCTTTTTAAAGCTATTTTAATCGTTCTGTTTGTTATTCTATGTTTAAAAGTTTCTAAGTTTGTAAACACCCACTCTGAAAACTTCACATGACAAAAAATTGCTAAGCACACCAACTGATAAAAGCAAACAAAATACAAACTACCTTGAGAAGGAAGGGGCATAGACGCCTTGAAAGCCCAGGTGAGCGAAACTCAGAATTCAAAGACAAGGCCCAAGCGTGAAAACCTCGTGCCTGCCCTACATACAAATTTGGTAACGATGGGCATGCTTATTACAATGGCTCTTATCCTTCTATTAGCTTACTAATTCCTTCGGGCAGAGCTCTTTTCTACATTCTACCGACCAAACATAACAAGGATTTGAACTATATTTGGTCAGAATTCATTTATTCAACAAACATTTCCGGGGCACCCAGCACTTCCTGAGCCCTGGGGAGCTGGGGTCAGCGGGGGGAGGAGACGGGACACAGCACCTCTGGGCACAGAACCGGTGCTGTGGGAGGGAAGGGCGCTGCTCCCGGGGCCCAACACCCGAGGTGGGGCTGCACACGGGGCGGGTGGGCCCGGCCCTCCGTGGAGAGGGTGGGACCCGCCCAGCTGCTGCGGCAGAGGGTGGAGATGAGGCCACTGCAGCTCGAGCAACAGCCCAGCGGAGACTCCGAGGGACTCAGCTGAACGAGACAGACAGCAGGAGGGGAGACACGCACATCCAGAGCCCAACAGGAGCACAAGAGGGACAGAGCAAGGGAAGATTTGGGCTCCTACTGAAGCCCAGTCACACTGGGCAAGACCCCGAAGGAAACCGCAGTGAGAGAAGAGGCTGGACCCTTGAAGCACAAAGTCCCAGGCCACCTCGTTCAATAGATTAGCCAGAATTAGTGACACTAGAACCGGAAGGAAAACATCCACAAACCAATGATGGGAATGTGTCATGAACCAAGAATTATGATTAATACAATCTGTGAATCTGAGGTTTAAAAAAGGAAAGAAAAAGCTGTTGCACTGTATTTTCTGCTGGCCTCAGAACCCAGGCTTCATCGGTGATTCAACCATTGTTTTCTTAACATTATCAGCAGAAAGTGAAGACTAACACCCCTATCTACATTTGAAAAAATTATTAAATGATCTGTTCTATCCAACTCTGGCGGAGAGTCTAAATGGCACTGGTGAAAACCTGTCCCCAGTGAACCTGGCCTTGCCTTTCTGGCACAACCATAATCTAGGTAGCCACTGGGAAGGCGGTTACATACGAGGCTGTGCACCAGGGATGCTGAATCAGCTCTTCCAAGGGGAACCGGACAGGCTTGAAATGTCTCTCAAATGAGTACTGAGAGGAGCTCTGATATTATGAATGCAATCCCACCCCCTGCCTCCCATTTCACCCATGGGATACGGTGACTCACAAACAGTAACTCACAAAACATACAATTGCTTTTCACACGTATTTCTATGATATTATGCTTCATAAATCAGAAGCTACCTAGAAAACAAACCAAAATAGATGCAGGCCCCTGGTAACTTGTGAAGTGCACTTTTCCCTCTAGCTCAGCAGGGCTTCACCCACACAATTGGTGGACAGTCCGAGGAAGAAGGCACTGCCTCTGGACAGCCAGCTGTCCTTCCCCGCAGCTGCCACATGGTGACCAGGGCACCGGGCGCAGCCTCGGCACTCACGGCCCTGGGCCTAATGTTACAGAGAGACAGCAGAGGAGAAACAGGAGAGCAATTTCAATCCTGCTGAACAAAAAAAAGTGCCGGCTTATCGGTTAAAATGTTTTCACTTCAATGGATAGAGTTTCAGATTTGCAAGGTGAAAATGTTGTGGAGCCGATTCAGAACGATGTGAATATACTTAACACTCCTGAATTGTGCACTTAAAACGATGGTAAATTTTGTGTCTTTTACCACAATTTATTATAGGAAAAAAAAACTTTATCACATTAAGAGTTTCCCTGTGCAGGGGTTGTTGTGATGATTTAAATGAGGCAATGCTTATAAAAGCCAGACCAGCCTGGCACACAGCAAACACTCCATAGCATGTGAGCACAGCAATTATCTCATCTTCCTTAAGTGGTGGTGTGTAGAAAAAAGCAGACTGAAGAGATAGAAAGCGGTCTTTTCAAAATTCAGGTTTCTGAACAACAGAAATTCAAACTCTTAATACATGGCCTGTGTGCATGTGCCAATAAAACTATCTCCAAATCCAGTTATTCAAAGCTTTACCACATACGCCTTCAGCCGGGAGCCTGAGGCTTAGGCTAAGGCAACAAGAAATAAACACCCTTCAAGCGCCCCACCCCCACTTTCCTCCTCCCCTTTTGTATTTCCTTTTCACTGTGGGCACTGAGCTGTGAGCACAGAAATCTGAACTTTGCCAAGATGCTCTGGGGCGAGGGCCGGGGTGGGGGGGGGGGGTGGTGATCAGCAAATCAGCCGAGAATGGACACGAGAAGGGCTCCTGGGCTCCCGCTCTTCAGAGGGGCCGGAGGGAGAACAGGGCTCGCCCTCTGTGCAGCTGGCGGCGCAGCTCATTAGGGACGGGCCTGTTCAGCACCGGCACACGGCCCTGCCCTCAGGACCTGGCGGTGGCTGCTGGGAATAGAACCCCAGGGTAAGCCAGGGAGGGAAGGGGGGCCCTTAGCCTATGTCCTGGAAACTCTTCGCCACAAACAGGGAGAACGTCCAGAAGAGACAGGCAAGTGCAGCACAGGGAACACAACTAACTCCTTCCACGCACAGCCACCACTTACACCTGTTCTCAAATGTCACTGCAGGGACTTTCTACTGTTTGATCTGCTCCTGAGCCCCGTACACGTCTTCTTTAATCTTTTGCAAAAGAAGGTGGTAAAGAGAGAACAACTTTCTTTCCTTCAACTTCCAAGGAAGGATGAAGATCACAGAGCTGCACCCTCCAGGCACAAAGATCCCGCTGAGTGTACCTAAGGAGGGAAAAAGGCCTAAGGAAAACAACCATATGTGCTGCATTTGATTTCAGAAGGTTACAAATCTTTCTCACCTGCACAGGAACCAACCGCAATGCAGTGGGGGTCACAGTCAAAGACGGGGGCTTCTGTGTGGGCCCCAGAACTGCGCTCACACAAAGGAGATGCGCAGCAGGCCCTCCGAGGACCATCCCAGCTGCTCTCCATGAGAGACCGCCTGGAGAGCGGGCTCAGCCTCCAGAAGGCCTCCCTGACTCTGGCAGCTGATGCTTTCTAACTTGATATAAATTAATTTAATCCCCAAGGCTGCCCGGGCCAATTCTAACCGTGAGGTATACATCAGCCCAAGCGGGTTACCGCTGAGGATCCCCGAAGTGCTACCCCAACGCCCTGCCCGTGGCCGGCAGCTCTGCACCGCGGCTTTGCGGCAGACACACCTTCCTCTCGGCAGCCCACGACATGGCTGTCACTGACTGTGATGCTGGGAAACAACAGAAAGGAAACCACATAGCTCCCCTCAGATAGGACTGCTACCCTAGAATATTAGATTAACTGGAAAATACTAATCAAAGCAATAAATGTGTAAACCTACAAGAACATGATTTTCTAAAAAGGTATAAACTACAAAAACTGGCTCCAGAAATTTTTAAAAAGGCTCAGAACTTTCATGGATCTTCTCCCACAAGAAAGCCCCCATGATACACAAATCATTCCTGAGCACTGAAGAGATGGAAGCTTCTCAACACGTCCACAAAGCTAGTGCTGGATGAGCAGGGCCCTGCGGCCCCTACAAGCCTCAGACCCAGGTCGGCGTCTGGACTTCATCGCAGAGACTGTGCCCCTCGGGCCCCACGGCGCATGGACGCGGCGCAGCTTCCTAGAGAGTCGGGTTTACTCTGATTGTTTTGTTTGTTTTCATCGTTGTTGCCTGTTGTTGTTTCGAAAGATTTTTTTAACTGAAACAGGAGACTTCATCAGACAATTTATGCCGAAGCAACTTCAGATGGTAGAGCTCTAGACACCTGAGGTTAAGCAACCCTACTCCCTGCTCACCGCTGGACTGGCTGGAAATTATTTTAGGTGGAGCCAGTGAAATGTGGGGAGAGAAGCAACAATCAAGGCTGGAGGATTAATTTGGGCACGGTTTGCAGGACACAAGATAAGAGAGACCCAGGGTGAGAAGGTCCCAAGCCCAGCCCAGGGAAGACGCCAAGGGGCCAAAACCAGGAGGACGTCAGTGAAATGGAAAGGATGGGGTGAAACGGGAGCATTTCAGGAGCAGAGTCAATGAGATTTTGCAACTAACTGTAGGTAGAGGGCAAAGAACAGGAAATTTTAGGTAACGAGTTTTAATCCTGCGTCTCCTGACCCCAACAAAAGATTATGGGATCTCAGTGATAAACAAAAAAGCTGAATGGAGGCCAGGTGGGAGGGACAGAGACGACAAAGTTTAAACTAGGGAACATCCTGGTTGTTGGTATGTGACCGCGGCCTGGTCTCCTGAGAGCAGCACAGAAAACTGCACACGTGACTTGGGTGTGTGGGGCCCTCCTGACCGGTCCAATCAGCTCACCCTCCGTGGTCACGTGACAGTGGGTGTCACAGGTGAATGGTGCCCCTGCATCTGAAGACACACTCCACGCCAGGCTCTGTGTCTAGTGCTGAGGGTGCCAAGAGGTCTAGAGACGCCCCCTCCGGGAGCCTCACATCTGGGAGGGGCAGGCAAAAGGAGCAGCAGTCCCCATTCCCAGCTGCGGCTGCAGGACAGCAGTGACTCTAAGAATGAGCACCTAACGAGCACCTGTGCCGAAAGCCCTCGGGCCTCCGCAGAGGAAGGGCCGGAACGAGCAGAGAGAAAACCAAAGACAGGAGCCCCTGGGAGCAACCAGGCTGAAGGATGAACGTGTGACTAAAGGTTTGCAGAAATGCCTGCCATCGAACAACGGGGAGAAATCTGGGAAGACAGGACAAACTAGGAATGACCAGGATGTGCTTGTAACTGAGAAAATAGTTTCGAATTCTCACTGGGAAAAGATAAAGAATGCTCTAACCAATCTGCATGCTTCTAAAGATGTCCCCAGGTAAAGAACTGGGCTGTGTTGACCCAGCCCCGTCCCTGGTGGGGCAGGACCTTTCATCAGGCTGGGGAAAAACCACCCCCTCTTCTGATTCTCAGCTCCCTGACCAGTACGTGGGCCTGGGTGTTAGGAAGGTGGTGTGTTTTGAATGGCAGGTACCAATCCAATTTTAAATAAACACACAACAAGGTCCTACTGTATAGCACAGGGAACTAAATTCAATATCCTATGATAAACCATAATGGAAAAGAATATGAAAAAGAATGTGTATATATATGTATAAGTGAGTCACTTTGCTATACAGCAGTAATTAACACAACTACAGAGCCTGCGCTCTAGAGCCCGCGAGCCACAACTACTGAGCCCGCGTGCCACAACTGCTGAAGCCTGTGCGCCTAGAGCCTGTGCTCCTCAACAAGAGAAGCCACCACAGTGAGAAACCCGCGCACTGCAACAAAGAGTAGTCCCCGCTCGCCACGACTACAGAAAAGCCCACACATAGCAACGAAGACCCAACACAGCCAAAAATAAATAAATAAATAAATTTATTTATTTTTAAAAAAGAATTAGGTAGGAGACTTTGGGTTTGATTAAAGATTTTAATGCAAACAACTTGGAGGATGGAGAAGTAATACAGGTATACAAGGTAAAAGAAGACTACGGGCAAGAAAAGGACAAAACCAAGACACACTAATCCATGTGCTTGGTGACTACTGCTGCTCTCTGGTGACACGTGTGTGTGCGAGTGCCTGGGAGCACCAGGGCAGGCCAGGACACCAAACACAATAGAAAGCAAACAGACAAATGTTGGACAGCACTGGTTCATACATCCAATGAGACTTTTATTCCTCAAAAGCGTAATGAGCATAAGACAAACGCTGACAGCTGACAAAATTAACTGACATGGGGCCGTGACGAAGAGGCACCCAGAGCAGGCTCTCCTCTTCAGGAACACAGAGCAGACCTGCTGGCCAGGTCGCTTCTCCCACAGCGTACCAATCGGGAGTAAAAAGAAAGGACGTGGACACCATTAAAACTCTCTTACTTGTCAAATTTCATCAGCTGTCCTTAAGCAACAAGATGAATTACTGATAGAGGAGGAACCAAGATGGCGGAGTAGAAGGACGTGCTCTCACTCCCTCTTGCAAGAACACCAGAATCACAACTAGCTGTTGGACAATCATCGACAGGAAGACACTGGAACTCACCAAAAAAGATACCCCACATCCAAAGACAAAGGACAAGCCACAATGAGACGGTAGAAGGGGCGCAATCACAGTAAAATCAATCCCATAACTGCTGGGTGGGTGACTCACAGACTGACGAGCACTTATACCACAGAAGTCCACCCACTGGAGTGAAGGTTCTGAGCCCCACGTCAGGCTTCCCAACCTGGGGGTCCAGCAATGGGAGGAGGAATTCCTAGAGAATCAGACTTTGAAGTCTAGTGGGAATTGATTGCAGGACTTCGACAGGACTGGGGGAAACAGAGACTCCACTCTTGGAGGGCACAAAGTAGGGTGCGCATCGGGACCCAGGGGAAGGAGCAGTGACCCCAGGAGAGACTGAACCAGACCTACCTGCTAGTGTTGGAGGGTCTCCTGCAGAGGCGGGGGGTGGCTGTGGCTCACCGTGGGGACAAGGACACTGGCAGCAGAAGTTCTGGGAAGTACTCCTTGGCATGAGCCCTCCCAGAGTCTGTCATGAGCCCCTCCAAAGAGCCCAGGTAGGCTCCAGTGTTGGGTTGCCTCAGGCCAAACAACCAACAAGGAGGGAACCCAGCCCCACCCATCAACAGTCAAGTGGATTAAAGTTTTACTGAGCTCTGCCCACCAGAGCAACAGTCAGCTCTACCCACCACCAGTCCCTCCCATCAAGCCTCTTAGACAGCCTCATCCACCAGAGGGCAGACAGCAGAAGCAAGAAGAACTACAATCCTGCAGCCTGTGGAACAAAAACCACATTCACAGAAAGATAGACAAGATGAAAAGGCAGAGGACTATGTACCAGATGAAGGAACAAGATAAAACCCCAGAAAAACAACTAAATGAAGTGGAGACAGGCAACCTTCCAGAAAAAGAATTCAGAATAATGATAGTGAAGATGATCCAGGACCTCAGAAAAAGAACAGAGGCAAAGATCGAGAAGATGCAAGAAATGTTTAACAAAGACCTAGAAGAATTAAAGAACAAACAAACAGAGATGAACAATATAATAACTGAAATGAAAACTACACTAGAAGGAATCCATAGTAGAATAACTGAGGCAGAAGAACGGATAAGTGACCTGGAAGACAGAATGGTGGAATTCACTGCTGTGGAACAGACTAAAGAAAAAAGAATGAAAAGAAATGAAGACAGCCTAAGAGACCTCTGGGACAACATTAAACGCAACAACATTCGCATTACAGGGGACCCAGAAGGAGAAGAGAGAGAGAAAGGACCAGAGAAAATATTTCCAGAGATTATAGTCGAAAACATCCCTAACATGGGAAAGGAAATAGCCACCCCAAGTCCAGGAAGCGAAGCGAGTCCCATATAGGATAAACCCAAGAAGAAACACGCCGAGACACATAGTAATCAAATTGGCAAAAATTAAAGACAAAGAAAAATTATTGAAAGCAACAAGGGAAAAACGACAAATAACATACAAAGGAACTCCCATAAGGTTAACAGCTGATTTCTCAGCAGAAACTCTACAAGCCAGAAGGGAGTGGCATGATATACTTAAAGTGATGAAAGGGAAGAACCTACAACCAAGATTACTCTACCCGGCAAGGATCTCATTCAGATTCGATGGAGAAATCAAAAGCTTTACAGACAAGCAAAAGCTAAGAGAATTCAGCACCACCAAACCAGCTCTACAACAAATGCTAAAGGAACTTCTCTAAGTGGGAAACACAAGAGAAGAAAAGGACCTACAAAAACAAACCCAAAACAATTAAGAAAATGGTCATAGGAACATACATATCGATAATTACTTTAAACGTGAATGGATTAAATGCTCCAACCAAAAGACACAGGCTTGCTGAATGGATACAAAAAAAAGACCCATATATATGCTGTCTACAAGAGACCCACTTCAGACCTAGGGATACATACAGACTGAAAGTGAGGGGATGGAAAAAGATATTCCATGCAAATGGAAATCAAAAGAAAGCTGGAGTAGCTATACTCATATCAGATAAAATAGACTTTAAAATAAAGAATGTTACAAGAGACAAGGAAGGACACTACATAATGATCAAGGGATCAATCCAAGAAGATATAACAATTATAAATACATATGCACCCAACATAGGAGCACCTCAATACATAAGGCAACTGCTAACAGCTATAAAAGAGGAAATTGACAGTAACACAGTAATAGTGGGGGACTTTAACACCTCACTTACACCAATGGACAGATCCAAAATGAAAATAAATAAGGAAACACAAGCTTTAAAAGACACAATAGACCAGGTAGATTTAATTGATATTTATAGGACATTCCATCCAAAAACAGCAGATTACATTTTTTTCTCAAGTGCGCACAGAACATTCTCCAGGATAGATCACATCTTGGGTCACAAATCAAGCCCCAGTAAATTTAAGAAAATTGAAATCATATCAAGCATCTTTTCTGACCACAACGCTATGAGATTAGAAATGAATTACAGGAAAAAAACCGTAAAAAACACAAACACATGGAGGCTAAACAATACGTTACTAAATAACCAAGAGATCACTGAAGAAATCAAAGAGGAAATCAAAAAATACCTAGAGACAAATGACAATGAAACCACGACCATCCAAAACCTATGGGATGCAGCAAAAGCAGTTCTAAGAGGGAAGTTTATAGCTATACAAGCCTACCTCAAGAAACAAGAAAAATCTCAAGTAAACAATCTAACCTTACACCTAAAGGAACTAGAGAAAGAAGAACAAACAAAACCCAGAGTTAGCAGAAGGAAAGAAATCATAAAGATCAGAGCAGAAATAAATGAAATAGAAACAAAGAAAACAACAGCAAAGATCAATAAAACTAAAAGCTGGTTCTTTGAGAAGATAAACAAAACTGATAAACCATTAGCCAGACTCATCAAGAAAAAGAGGGAGAGGACTCAAATCAATAAAATTAGACATGAAAAAGGAGAAGTTACAACAGACACCGCAGAAATACAAAGCATCCTAACAGACTACTACAAGCAACTCTATGCCAATAAAATGGACCACCTGGAAGAAATGGACAAATTCTTAGAAAGGTATAACCTTCCAAGACTGAACCAGGAAGAAACAGAAAATGTGAACAGACCAATTACAAGTAATGAAATTGAAACTGTGATTAAAAATCTTCCAACAAACAAAAGTCCAGGACCAGATGGCTTCACAGGTGAATTCTATCAAACATTTAGAGAAGAGCTAACACCCATGCTTCTCAAACTCTTCCAAAAAATTGCAGAGGAAGGAACACTCCCAAACTCATTTTATGAGGCCACCATCACCCTGATACCAAAACCAGACAAAGATACTACAAAAAAAGAAAATTACAGACCAATATCACTGATGAATATAGATGCAAAAATACTAGCAAACAGAATCCAACAACACATTAAAAGGATCATACACAATGATCAAGTGGGATTTATCCCAGGAATGCAAGGATTCTTCAATATATGCAAATCAAACAATGTGATACACCATATTAAAAAACTGAATAAAAACCATATGATCATCTCAATAGATGCAGAAAAAGCTTTTGACAAAATTCAACACCCATTTATGATAAAAACTCTCCAGAAAGTGGGCATAGAGGGAACCTACCTCAACATAATAAAGGCCATATATGACAAACCCACAGCAAACATCATTCTCAATGGTGAAAAACTGAAAGCTTTTCCTCTAAGATCAGGAACGAGACAAGGATGTCCACTCTCACCACTATTATTCAACATAGTTTTGGAAGTCCTAGCCATGGCAATCAGAGAAGAAAAAGAAATAAAAGGAA
This sequence comes from Eubalaena glacialis, assembly GCF_028564815.1. Lineage (NCBI taxonomy): Eukaryota > Metazoa > Chordata > Mammalia > Artiodactyla > Balaenidae > Eubalaena > Eubalaena glacialis. The sequence continues at coordinate 116,588,194 of NC_083726.1, read as the reverse complement.
TACAAATTGGAAAAGAAGAAGTAAAACTGTCACTGTTTGCAGGTGACACGATACTATACATAGAGAATCCTAAAGATGCCACCAGAAAACTACTAGAGCTAATCAATGAATTTGGTAAAGTTGCAGGATACAAAATTAACGCACAGAAATCTCTTGCATTCCTATACACTTAATGATGAAAAATCTGAAACAGAAATTATGGAAACACTCCCATTTACCATTGCAACAAAAAGAATAAAATACCTAGGAATAAACCTACCTAGGGAGACAAAAGACCTGTATGCAGAAAACTATAAGACACTGATGAAAGAAATTAAAGATGATACCATCAGATAGAGAGATATACCATGTTCTTTTGGATTGGAAGAATCAATATTGTGAAAATGACTATACTACCCAAAGCAATCTGCAGATTCAATACAATCCCTATCAAATTACCAATGGCATTTTTTACTGAACTAGAACAAATCATCTTAAAATTTGTATGGAGACACAAAAGACCCCGAATAGCTAAAGCAGTCTTGAGGGAAAAAAACGGAGCTGGAGGAATCAGACTCCCTGACTTCAGACTATACTACAAAGCTACAGTAATCAAGACAAGACGGTTCTGGCACAAAAACAGAAACATAGATCAATGGAACAGGATAGAAAGCCCAGAGATAAACCCACACACCTATGGTCAACTAATCTATGACAAAGGATGCAAATACATACAATGGAGAAAAGACAGTCTCTTCAATAAGTGGTGCTGGGAAAACTGGACAGCTACATGTAAAAGAATGAAATTAGAACACTCCCTAACACCATAAACAAAAATAAACTCAAAATGGATTCGAGACCTAAATGTAAGACCGGACACTATAAAACTCTTAGAGGAAAAGATAGGAAGAACACTCTTTGACATAAATCACAGCAAGATCTTTTTTGATCCACCTCCTAGAGTAATGCAAATAAAAACTAAAATAAACAAATGGGACCTAATGAAACCTCAAAGCTTTTGCACAGCAAAGGAAACCATAAACAAGACGAAAAGACAACCCTCACAATGGGAGAAAATATTTGCTAACGAATCAACGGACAAAGGATTAATCTCCAAAATATATAAACAGCTCATGCAGCTCAATATTAAAAAAACAAACAACCCAATCCAAAAATGGGCAGAAGACCTAAATAGACATTTCTCCAAAGAAGACATACAGATGGCCAAGGAGCACATGAAAAGCTGCTCAACATCACTAATTACTAGAGAAATGCAAATCAAAACTACAATGAGGTATCACCTCACACCAGTTAGAATGGGCGTCATCAGAAAATCTACAAACAACAAATGCTGGAGAGGGTGTGGAGAAAAGGGAACCCTCTTGCTCTGTTGGTGGGAATGTAAATTGATACAGCCACTATGGAGAACAGTATGGAGGTTCCTTAAAAAAATAAAAATAGAATTACCATATGACCCAGCAATCCCACTACTGGGCATATACCCAGAGAAATCCATAATTCAAAAAGACACATGCACCCCAATGTTCATTGCAGCACTATTTACAATAGCCAGGTCATGGAAGCAACCTAAATGCCCATCGACAGACAAATGGATAAAGAAGTTGTGGTACATATATACAATGGAATATTACTCAGCCGTAAAAAGGAACAAAACTGAGTCATTTGTTGAGACGTGGATGGATCTAGAGACTGTCATACAGAGTGAAGTAAGTCAGAAAGAGAAAAACAAATATCGTATATTAACACATGTATGGGGAACCTAGAAAAATGGTACAGATGAACCAGTTTGCAGGGCAGAAGTTGAGATACAGATGTAGAGAAGAAACGTATGGACACCAAGTGGGGAAAACCGCGGTGGGGTGGGGATGGTGGTGTGCTGAATTGGGCGATTGGGATTGACATGTATACACTGATGTGTATAAAATTGATGACTAATAAGAACCTGCAGTATAAAAAAACAAACAAAAAACAACTAATACTAAAAAAAAAAAAAAAAGATTAATTACCTGCCTCGAACTGAAATGAATCAGCTCATGTACAGTGAAACTGCACTAAAATGACTGAACCTCAGGGGTGGTTAAAAACAATCTGGCCAATATCAGTGATGCAAATGCACTCTCATTCTGACCAGCATCCGAGTCACATCTAAGGCCTGGGCTGAAAAGAGCATGTAAATTAGTCCGTTCTTTCCTCCACCCAGACACCCTTCCTCCTCCAGGCCAATTCCCTTCCTTTCCCATCTCTGCCAGCTTCCCCTCCACCTCCACCCTTCCCTGTCCTCTGCAGGCCACATCCACCATCCTGCTGAGCCCCTCCAGCCATTCATACTCTGTTCCCTTCCTCAGAATCCCAGCAGACAGAGCAAACCCAGCACAAGGAGCCTGAACTCCCGGTCCCACGGCCTCGGACCTGCTTCCCCTCTGGCCGCCCGTCTCCAAATGGCAGCTTTGTCCCACTGCTCCAGCAGAAAGCTTTTCAGTCACCCTTGACCCTTCGCTCATTTCACAACTAACCCAGCAACCTGCCCTGCTGACTCTCCCTTCTAAGTGGATTCAGAAACCGCCCTGTGTCCTCAATGCCTTCTCCTCCAGCCACTGTCTCAGCATCGACTCCCTCAGGGCCTCCCAACTGGACCCCTGTCCGTGCACATCAACGGGCTCAAGTCCTACTGACCCTCAGCCCTCTGACCCCAGCCTGCATCAGCCAGCCTCCTGCCCACTTCTCGGGGACCCGCAGCGCTCCTGCCAGGGACCCCCTTCCTGCATCTGCATGGCTTCCCCATCATTCCCCAATCCACCTACTGTGCTTTATTTTTCTAATTAACTGATCACCTATTTATTATATGTTTGTTTATTTTCTTTCTTCCACTGTTACTATGCAAATCCCTTGAGAAGCTTCCTAGTTTTTGCTTGTGGCTGTTTCCCTGAAATGCCCAGTGAGTATTTAGTAAATGTTTTTTGAAAGTTAGCCAGCATCCATAAGCCAAGATCCTAAACTTAACACTGTATCACAGTAAGACTGTATCACACACAGTAAGCCCTAAATTCTAGGTATTATAAGGGATAATAATTTAAAATATGAATATTGAGAAGCATATTATGAATATAAAGCATCTGAAACGTTTTATGACCACTCGGAAGTTTGGTCTTAAGTCATTTAACAATTACCTACATCTGTGAAAACTTTTCCCTCCAAAAATTTAATCTGGAAGGATTCACTAATACAGCAGGCACAGGGGTTGGTCTGAGGTTAAATTAAGCTCACAGGCTCTACAGGAGCCCTTCTGGGGTCAGCGCAGTGTTGGTGTCCTGGTGTCCTGGGCAGGGGGCACCCTCCCAGCCCCCACGGCTGCGGCACTTCTGCCCGCGCTTCCGATCCCATCTCCCACTTCCAACACAGACCATCTCCTCCGCTGCCCTGTGAGAGGTGCTCAAACTCAATTATTGTCACATTGCTTGTTCAGAAGCCTCCCAAACTCCCGCAACTCACCAAACTGAGACACACTCCAACCCCTGAGTTTGCCATCCAAAGACCTCAACTGACCCTTTCAATATTCTCTCCATTAAACAGACATCTTGTGGAGAACTAACCAGCTGTATTTTTCAAAAATAACAGGTACTTCCCAATCTTCACTCCTGTTTGTTTCTTCTGTTAGAATAAAGGTCCTGCCTTCACGCCCACCCATCCCATCACAGGGGCCCGAGGCCTCAGGAGGAAGGTGGATTTCCTGTGGTGCTCAGAGGTGGCCTGCGAGCTCCGCCCGAAGGAAGGACTTCTGCTAACTGCTTTCACCTGGACGATGACAGTCACGAGAGCCCTAAGCCCACAGTGCAAGTGTGGAGGGGGTGGAGGACAGGGGCTGTGCTATGTTTCTTTTTCTGCCTGTGGCGCCGTCAACTATGAATGTTTGAAAAGGAAAAGGGGCTTGAAAAGTAACATCTCAACTGACAGATTATTTAAAAGAGAATCAAGGAAATACTTGTTTTGCTGGACAACTTACTGACGTCGGTGGGAGTCAAAACTAATGTCAGTGAGTTGTCCAACAAAACAAGTTGCCCTGAAGGAAAAGAATACACTCTGAGCCGCCGGAGAAGGAGAGGCGCGTCCCTCCTGTAGGGTTATAACTAAGACTTCTGCACAAGTGCAACCTTCAGCTTCTGCTGACAAACACCAAGGGCCGCCAGCACGGCAGCCAGGTTGCATGCCAGCGCGGAAGACCTTGTTTCCTTGATGTTGGGAATGAGGGGAGCACCCACAACCAGGAGGAGGGCAGCTTTCCCCAAACAGGCCTCCAGGACACGACAAAGGGCCAAGGAAAATTAAACCAAACCTGTCAACCACTGCCTGCTGGTTTGAGTGGAGATGGAAGACTGCTAACACCAGAAGAGATGCAGAGGGGTGATGTCCTAGGCAGGAAAAGACGGTATTTGGTGCAAACGTGAGAGAATTTTCTCCCCCAAAAAGAAACATGTGATATGAAATACAGGATGTAGCTCAACTATCAGGACACAAACTGAGACCCTCAGAGCAGCCGACAAATGACAGAGACAGAGACACTCCGTAACATCCAAGACCGTCTCTCTCCAGACATGTCAACTGCAAGCGTCACACTTCAATGAGAGGGGCAAGAAAACTGAGCCCCTAAATCAGGACCCCTCTCAAGGCCCAAAATGAGACTCCAAGTTACAAGTGTAAACAGACAGATGTCATAGGTGATGGGATACCGAGGACACCACATCGCCTTCTTGGCTGGAGGAAGAGGGTCAGTCCCTGTAGTAAACAAGTGCTGACCTAAGTAACTTTGGAAATGAGTAGAATCTGTGAGATTACAAGAAGCACTGCCCAGAAGCCCTGTACTCTAGTTGGTAAAGCTGTTTCCCATGGGGATATGTGTCATAACAAGTCTGACACTGCTGGACCCGGCACTGGAACTGGACAGTCACCTGGTGGATGGCAGATGTGGGAGCCAGCTTCTCTCTCTGCTGCAGCTGCACGGGGAGCTCACAGAGAAGCGAGGATGGACCACGAAGCAAGTGGCCTGGGAGACCTCAGTATGAACTCATGATTAGTCTTACATAGCAACGGTTAATACAGAAATATTTATACACCTTAGTACACACACATACGTCTCCTTGCCCTATCAGCTGAGAGGGCCCAGAAGCAAAAAAAAACCCAATAGCAAAGTGCACACCTAGCACCCAAATCTCAGTTTTCAATACCGTTCTCCAAGAAAAGGCACCTGAGCTCCTTGGAGAAATGGCAGATTCTAGGATAGGGGTTGGAAATGTAGAAAATGGAGGACCTTTTAGTGTCTGAAAGTAAGGAAGCACTCAAAAACAAAACAAAACAAAGCCACCCCATAGGGCTTCCCTGGTGGCGCAGTGGTTAAGAATCCACCTGCCAATGCAGGGGACATGGGTTCGAGCCCTGGCCCGGGAAGATCCCACATGCCGCGGAGCAACTAAGCCCACGTGCCACACTACTGAGCCTGCGCTCTAGAGCCCACGAGCCACAACTACTGAGCCCACGCACCCAGAGCCTGTGCTCCACAACGAGATGCCACCGCAATGAGAAGCCCGCGCACCGCAACAAAGAGTAGCCCCCGCTCACTGCAACTAGAGAAAGTCCGTGTACAGCAACGAAGACCCAACACAGCCAAAAATAAATAAATAATTAAAGTTTTTTGAAAAGCCACCCCATAGCCAAATGATACAGTTCCCAATGGCCAAAGCTGGAACAACTTGAGTAACAAAATAAACTATTGGATTATAAAAGCATAAAAATGCATAAAAGAATAAAACAATAAATATTTATAAATATAAATAAATAAAAAGAATAAATGAGTCCAATAAAAAACTGTGAGGGCATCATCTGTGGCTCAGCGGAGGATCACTCTTCAGTGCAGAGAGGTCTGGACTGAACAGAGCTCAGCAGAGAGGAGGGGTGGGGCCGCAGCCCCCGGAGGCACTGCTAAGGAGCAGCCCGCAAGGTGCGGGGTCGGGCGGCACTCAGACCACAGGCCTTCAATGCGCCTGTGCTACATGGAGGCCATAAAGGGGTCCTAGTGGTGGAGGCTTTTTTGTTTGGGGGAAATTTGTCTCCCGTTTGTTTAGGTTACTTGTGCCTGAGAAACAACTGCAGGGCACACACTTAGTGGCCCTTCGTACAGACACCTTGAGAAAGCACGGGCTCTGCTCAAGGAGCTGAGAGGCTGGGCCGCTCCTTGCCAAGCAGGTGCCTAAGGCTGCATATTTGGAAAACCCACATAAAAGCCAGGTCTCCTGCGCTGAACTTCCAAAAACGGTGGAGGGTGCACAATGGTGTCAGTCATGAAGTAGTTTAAGAATTTGAAGAGCTGCAACCAAGAGGCAGCGCCACTGTGTATCTGCCATCACATCCGGTTCTGTGCAGGCCCTGCAGCTAAGGAGAAGGAAGAGCTGGATTTAACCAGGATGGGCTGGAAGTGTCAGAGGAAGGACAGCAGTGGTGGTGGCCAGCCCTGGCATTCCTCCCAGAGAACCCCTGCCTCCTCGTCCTCCAGCCCCACGCCATCTCCCCTCCTCCAAGGCGAGCATCTGTGGCTTGTTTCTGACCCCACAAGACAGCAAGAGTCACGGGATGACGCCAAGGGGATGCACAGTGTCGGTGCATCCCGAGCTGGCTCAGAGGAAGCAAGCGGCCGCGTGGAGGGCTCCCGTGGCAAGGAATTGAGGGGTGGCTTCCCATCCACACGGCAGGCGATCGTGGCAGCAGGTCCCCCCACTTCTGCAGCTGAGCCTTCCGAGGCCACCGGAGTCCCCGCCAGGCCTGGCCGCGGCTGAGCGGTGCGCAGCTCCTGCCCAGGGGAATTGAGGTAAGGAGCACGTGCGGCTTTAAGACGCAAAGTTCACACCCGTTGCACGCTGTTACACATCAGTCTTATGCAAGAGAGGAACTATAACTGACCATGAAAATGAAAGCGGGTCAGGAAGATGTGCATGTAGGGACAGAGAAAGCTGAAGAATCCGTGTGTGCACATCCGGTGAAGGAAGGTTGCCGGAGCTCAGGTGCCGGGAGTAAAAGCTGGCGATGCTCAGAGTGCTGGGCTTCACGTTAAAGTCGTGCAGGTTTTGCAGCTGTTGGTAAACGACAGGTCTAGGCTTTTTCCCACTGTGTCGCACTTAGAAGATACTAACACAAACTTGTACAGCCTTCTCAGGAACTAACAGACCTGTCTTTTCCTACTCAGCTGCGGGATCAATGTCTCAGTTCAACTGTTCGTCATGACACCCCACACGCTAAGCCCTGGCCTGCAGTGTGGACATGTGGCTAAGCGGCTTATCACAAATCATTCTGGACCAGTCATCTTGCTGCTGCAAACCACATCACCACAAAACTTAAAATAACAACAAACGTGTTCTCTCTCACGACTCTGAATCAGGAACTTGGGAGCTGTCCGGCCTCGGGGCTTTCGTGAGCTGTCACCAGATGCTGGCTAGGGGTTCCATCATCTAAGGACAGGGGCTCATGTACACAGTGAGCACACAGATGCTGGTGTCAGCCAGTCGGTCCCTCCTACAGGGGTCTCTACAGGGCTGCCGGAGCGTCCTTGCACTGCGTGACACATGACCCAAGAGACCAAGGCTGAGGCTGTTCTGTCCCAGGCTCACACACCATCCCTCCCGCTGGGTTCCACAGGCCACGAGGGTCAGCCTGATTCGGAGTGGGAGGGGACAAGGACCACTGAGACATCTGGGAGGCTGGCTATTTCATACTCTTCTCAGTTGAAGTTACTGACGGCCACTAGTACTAAGCAGCAACAACATCCAAATTTCTAGCTCCCTGGTCAAATAACAGCTTCGCTCTATTCAGATGGCTTTCTTTTAAAAAAAAAAAAGGAGTGGGGGGAGGGGGGTGATTTTTAAATGTCACTTATAATTGACAGTTTCAACAGTCCTCTCCCAGTAATTGATAGAGGTAGCCTCCTCCCAGCAAATAACTAAAAAAAACTACACAGGATTGCTTGCTGACCAGATGGGTCAGCATTCTTATTCCTCAAACTAAAAAGAAGCTATGAATATTGCTGAAATTCTTACTTACCTAACAGTAAGAAGATAGAACAAAAGCTGACCTTTCCTTACAGTATAAATTTAAGTATAAAACTTTCTATTTTTTTCAATTAAGAAGCACTTCACCACACACAACCAAAGATCCCGCATGCTGCAACGAAGAGCCTGTGTACCACAACTACGACCCGACACAGCCAAATAAATAAACAAACAAACACGAAGCCCTTCACATATTGGTGCAAAATATTAAAAGAAAAGTATAGTTTGTCACAACTGACGGCAACATTAGCTAAGTCACACTGAGCTCTCACTACGTGGCAGGCACCGCGCTGCACTCTCTACATCCATTATCTCAGCTGACCCATTTGACAAATAAGGTGAAAGAAAAAGGAAGAGCCCTCCTGAGGCAACTTAACAGGCTGACATCCGGCACAAACACCAGACGGGAATTAGCCTGAGTTAGAGAACTCCGGGTAGGACCCTTGGAGGAGGAGCTCAGCTTGTACAATTCTGAGGTGCAGAATATTTCATCACAGACCAAAAATGTTATCGAAATTTAGATTCATATCAAGAAAATGTCTCTAAAATCAAACTATCATTCTTATGTCAGTCATCTCCATATCCTTTACACAGAAAGAAGAATGTAGGGTTGATGCATCCATTTTGCACGCAATAATAAACTACTCTAAATGACAATGTTGGTAAGATAGCATTGGCCAAATTTTAAGGAACAAACAGTCTCATAAATTGTACAAACTCTTTTAAGGTAAGTTGGTAAAATTTATTAAATTTTCAAATGCACACCACTTCTATAAATATGCCCACACATATTTTTATGACTGGCATGGAAAGACCTAAATATGAACCAGTTGGGGCAAAATTATGGTATATCCATACAATGTACTACAATGTATTGTATGGAGGTGGAGGGAAGAAAATTTCTACATTTATTCAGTCAATAAACATTTGTGTGTCTACTCTATTTCATAAACAGGGAATTGACATGATGTATGGAAAGACTTCTCTGCTTTCATAACCCTTACTGCTAGTGGGGAACACAGATAATCACAATTAAGTTTTTAAAAAATTTACAAGACATGATGAGTCATCTCTTTTCTTCTATCTCACTCCTCCCCACCCTCACCCCCAAGTGACCTCTCATCCTTTCTCGTGGCTTTCAGAAGTCCCTATACTCTGAAGGCTCCTAAAATTATCTTTCCAGCCTAGAACTCCACACTCTATATTCAACTTCCTATACAGTAACCAATGTATAATAAACATCTCAAACTTAGCATTTCCAAAACCTGAATACAGACAGCACCCACCCCACAAGTGTTCCTCCCCATCTCAGTAAAGGTTACTTTACCTCCATTCCTTCAGATGCTCAGGACAAAATCTTTACTCTCACCCTCAACCCTTCTCTCACACCCCACATCCAATCCAACCACGAAACCTGCCATGTCTACCATTAACACCTAACCAATTCTTGCTACCTACCGTCACCACCCAGTTTTCTTTCCCCTCTCCCTCTTAGGCCTGAGATCTTTAAAAAAGACCCCCTATGCCAAGACTGCCATCACAATCAATAAAATTCAAACTCAGGTCATGGCTTAGAAGGCCTAGATGACCTGCCTTCCCACAATCTCAGGCCTCCCCTCCTACTCTTCCCCCTTGACTCCCCCCAGCCCGCTGGGCTCACACTAGTCCCCTACACGCCAAGGCTGCACTTGGCCTCAGAGCCCCGGTGCTCGTGTCCTCAAACCAAAATCCTCCATCATTTCCAGACATTTGCACCACCAACTCTCCTTCTTCCAGAGCTACTCAAAGACAGGCTCCGAGCGCCACGATGTCACACTCTTGAAGGGAAGGCACTTCCCTCACTGCTGTATCCCTAATACAGTGTTTACTGGAAATAATCTGGGTAGCAGGAGGATAACTGGAACAGAAGTCTAGCTGAGACAACGTTTAATCTGAGACCTAAAGGGTGTGAAACAGCCAGCCATACAGAAGGCACGAGCTAGAGGTTTCCAGGCAAATAAAACCACAGCTGAAAAGCTCTGAGGAGCTGAAGGGGGTTCTGCAAGGCAGGAGCGGAGCAGCGCCTGAAGTGCAATATGGGACGAAGTGTGCCTTGTAAACTGAGACAAGAAGAATCTATCTTCTTTGACAATGAACAGGAAGCTCTTAAGCAGGAAAATGACAGGGTCTGAATGTGTTTATTACTCTAGCTGCTGGTGGTATGTGCATTAGAGATGGGTTAGAAAGGAACTCCAGACATGAGATGATGGTGGTTGGACTAGAGCAGTAGCAGGACAAGGGACGAACAAAACGGGAGAGTTTCGAGATCCATGCTCAGAGTCAAACCAACAGAACTGCTGGTAGGTAGAATGTGTGGAGGGCAAAGGAGAAGCAGGAGGCTAAGACGACTCTGAGGATTTTGGTGTAGGCAAAACTTCAGTAGAAAATGACCTATTTCATACTGGATAAAATTCAATTAGAGGTTGGGGAAATCAAACTAACGCAGTAGCTTACTAGGGAGAGGGAAATGTATACACACAGGGGATAGTTAGATATGCACAAACTGTTTCTGGAAAGATACATATGACCAGAAGCTAATGAGGAGATCTTTTCATTGCACAGGCTTTTCTACTCTTTTTTTTTTTTTTTTTTTTTAATTTCTTTCTTTTCCTTTTCTTTTCTTTTCTCTTCCTCCCTCCCTTCCTCCCTCCCTCCCTCCCTCCGGCTGTGTTGGGTCTCTGTTGCTGCGCGTCGGCTTTCTCTGGTTGCGGCGACCAGGGGCTACACTTCATTGCGGTGCACGGGCTTCTCATCGCCGTGGCTTCTCTTGTTGTGGAGCACGGGCTGTAGGCGCACGGGCTTCAGTAGTTGTTGCTCGCGGGCTCTAGAGCGCGGGCTCAGTAGTTGTGGCACACGGGCTTAGTTGCTCCGCGGCATGTGGGATCTTCCCGGACCCGGGCTTGAACCTGTGTCTCCTGCATTGGCAGGCGGATTCTTAACCACTGTGCCACCAGGGAAGTCCTGTACTGTTTCAATGTTAAGAAATTAAGCTAATGTATCACTTTTTTCCATTAAAAACTAATATTTTCAGCTTTAGAGGTATAACTGACCAAAAATGTAAGATATTTAAAGTGTGCAATGTGATCATTAGATACACAGACATTGTGAAAGAATTCCTGCCATTGACTCATTAACACACCTGTCACCCCACATATTTACGTACCCTCTTATGGGGGGAGAACATTTAAGTTCTACTCTCTAGAAAATCTCAATTATACAATACAGTGATATCATCCCCAGATCTTACTCATCTTACAATTGAAAGTTTAAACCTTTTACCAACCTCTCCCCATTTCCCCTACCTTCAGCAACCACTTTTCCACTCTCTGTTTCTAGGAATTCTACTTTATCATTATTATTTTTTTAAGATTCCACATATAAGTGAGATCATACAACATTTGTCCTTCTGTGTCTGGCTTATTTCACTCAGCATAATGCCCTCTGTGTTCATCCACGTTGCTGCAAACGGCAAGACTTCCTTCTTTTTAAAGGCTGAATAATATTCAACTGAATGTATATACGGACCACATCTTCTTGATCCATTCATCCAATGACTGACACTTAGGTTGTTTCCATACCTTAGCTATTATGAATAATGCTGCAATAAACATAGGAGGACAAATGTCTCTTCAAGATAATGATTTCGTTTCCTCTGGATCATATGGTAGAGTTCTATTTTTAACTTCTTGAGGAACCTCCAAACTCTTTTCCATAGTGTCTGTACCAGTTTACATTCCCACCAACAGTGCACAAGGTTCTCTCTTCTCCACATCCTCACCAACACTTATCATTTGCCTTTTTGGTAACAGCCATTCTGACAGGTGTGAGATGACACCTAATTGTGGTTTTGATTTGCATTTCCCTGATGACTAGTGATGTTGAGTACCTTCATGTACCACGAAAATGGTCATTTGTATGTCTTTGGAAAACTATCTATTCAGATCCTTTGCCCATTTTTTAATTGGGTTGTTTCAGGTTTTGTTATTGAGTTGTACGAGTTCCTTATATATTTTGGTTATCAACCCCATATTGGATATGTGGTGTGCAAATATTTTCTCACATTCCATAGGTTGCCTTCTCATTTTGTTGATGTGTTTCCTTTGCTGAGCAGAGGATTTTTAGTTTGATGTAGTCCCACTTGTTTATTTTTGCTTTTGTTGCCTCTGCTCTTGGTGTCAAATCCAAAAGAGCATTTGCAAGACTGATGTCAAGGAGCACACCCCTTGTTTTCTTCTAGGAGTTTTACAGTTTCAAGAAACATATCCATTGTTTTCTTCTAAGAGTTTTACAGTCTATGGTCAAGTCTTTAATCCATTTTGATTTGATTTTTGTGTATGGTGTAAAACAGTGGTCCAGTTTCATTCTTTTGTATGTGGCTGTACTGGTATGCCAACACCATTTACTGAAGAGACTGTTCTTTTACCATTGTATATTCTTGGCTCCTTTGTCATAAATTAAGTGAGCATATATGTGTGGGTTTATTTCTGGGCTCTCTATTCTGTTCCACTGTTCTGTGTGTGTGTTTTTATGTCAATACCATACTGTTTTAATTCCTGTAGCTTTGTAAGATAGTTTGAAATCAGGAAGTGTGATGCCTCCAGCTTTCTTCTTCTTTCTCAAGACCGCTTTGGCAATCTTTCATAGATCTTTTGTGGTTCCATAAAATTTTTAGAATTGTTTATTCTATTTCTGTGAAAAATACCATTGGAATTCTGATAGGGATTGCATTGAACCTATACAGTACTTTGGATAGTATGAACATTTTACCAATATTTAGTCTTCAATTCATGAGCACAGAGTATCTTTTCATTTATTTGTTTCTTCAATTTCTTTAATCAATGTCTTATAGTTTTCAGTGCATAGATCTTTCACCTCCTTGGTTAAATCTATGGCTAATACTGTATTCTTTTTGTTGCTACTGTAAATGAAACTGTTTTCTTAATTTTTTCTTTCTAATCAGTTTGTTGTCAGTGTGTAGAAATACAAGTGATTTTTTTTTCTTTTTAGATTTTTTAAAAATTTATTTAGTTTATTTTATTTTTGGCTGCGTTGGGTTTCCATTGCTGCGTGCAGGCTTTCTCTCGTTGTGGTGAGTGGGGGCTACTCTTCGTTGCGGCGCGCAAGCTTCTCATTGCAGTGTCTTCTCTTGTTGCAGAGCACGGGCTCTAGGTGCGCAGGCTTCAGTAGTTGTGGTGCACAGGCTCAGTAGTTGTGGTGCACGGGCTTAGGTGCTCCACAGCATGTGGGATCTTCCCAGACCAGGGCTCACACCTGAGTCCCCTGCGTTGGCAGGCAGACTCTTAACCTCTGTGCCACCAGGGAAGCCCAAAATACAACTGATTTTTGTATACTGATTTTGTATCCTGGAACTTTACTGAATTTGTTCATTAGTTCTCCAACAGTTTTTTGGTGGAGTCTTTAGGGTTTTCTATATATAATATCATGTTATCTGCGTATAGAGACAATTTTACTTCTTCTTTTCCAATTTGGACACCTTTATTTCTCTTTCTTGTCTAAGTGCTCTGGCTAGGACTTTCAGTATTATGTTGAATAAAATAAAATAATTTAAAATTGATTTTTTTTATTGTTTCCAAGAGTCTGTCTTTTATTGATATTTTATGTTGATTCAATTAGGCATGTAGCCTGTAATTTTGAAGCAATTCTGCATTTTATGTGGCTGAGTTTTACAAAAACCATTAATACAATGTAGGAAAAGACAATACTCAATGAATCTCCTATGTATTAACTTGATTACTAGAATTAAGTTGGATAGTTTCATTCTTTTTTTAACATCTTTATTGGAATATAATTGCTTTACAAAAAATGGTGTGTTAGTTTCTGCTTTATAACAAAGTGAATCAGCTATACGTATACATATATCCCCATATCTCCTCCCTCTTGTGTCTCCCTCCCACCCTCCCTATCCCACCCCTCTAGGTGGTCACAAAGCACCGAGCTGATCTCCCTGTGCTATGTGGCTGCTTCCCACTAGCTATCTATTTTACATTTGGTAGTGTATACATGTCCATGCCATTCTCTCACTTCGTCCCAGCTTACCCTTCCCCCTCCCCGTGTACTCAAGTCCATTCTCTACGTCTGCGTCTTTATTACTGTCCTGCCCCTAGGTTCTTCAGAACCTTTTTTTTTTTTTTTTTAAGATTCCATATATATGTGTTAGCACACAGTATTTGTTTTTCTCTTTCTGACTTACTTCACTCCGTATGACAGACTCTAGGTCCATCCACCTCACTATAAAATTGATTTTTAAATAAAAAATTTACAACATTCTTTTCCTACAAAGAATCTAAATTGCTTGCATATACATTTAAAACTTAAGACTACTCAAATTGATGTAAGAAAACAACAAGAGGACATTCAGACCACTAAGAGAGCGAGTTCAAAGAATCCTGTTTCCTACTGGTCTTATTCCTTAAATGCAGAATGATGTTTCTCACACAAGTCCAGGCATGTGAGGGTACCATCAGTTTATTCATGTTCATTTACCTTGTTTGATGTTTAAGATGCAGTGTTGGCTGAGACACGATCCTTGTTTTCAAAGAACGTTGTCTATTGGAATGCAGCTATGTATGTAAGTAACTGAAATGTGGTACCACTGACAGCAGTGTGGGTCTAGATTGGGGTAATAGCCACTGCAGGCAGGGAACTTATCAGACCACTGTAATCGTCCAGGCAAGAGACGCTTAAGTACTGAACAAGGAACAGATCAAAAACTGTTAAGAAGAACTGATTACTGGTTAAATGTATGGAACTATGACAAATGGGAGAACTAGGGAAAACTACGAAAATTCTTTCTTAACTAGCGGTGGTGGTGCCAGTTACCAAAACAGAGGAGACAGGTGGAACAGTAGGTTAGGGGTTAGGGAAAATGGGTTCACTGTTAAACATGTTCAGTCTGCCATGCCTGAGGAACAAACAGGTGAGGGCATCTTTAAGGAGCATAGGGCGCAGGAGCTGGAGTTTATACGGTATTCAGGCCATGGTCTTTTGCTACTATTTAGAGATTTTACCACTCTGGGCAGAAAAGAGAATTCTAACATTTAAATGGTGGGTGAAAGAAGAAGAACCTGAAGCTGAGGACTGAGAGTGGTGTTAGGAGAGGGGCATCTGGGAAGCCAGGATGGAAGGAAGCAAAGTGCCAGAGTTCAAAATGAACAGCAACTGATTGAGCATTAGGGGTCAACAGCCCTAGAAAAGACAGCTGACTCATGCAGGAGAAAGGAAGACAGCAGTGGACGGGGCAGAGAATCAAGAGTAGACCTATTTAGTCCCCAAAGTATAAACACACACACTGTTAACAATGTGAGCTGTCTCTTACCAAAAACCTACTGTGTACAAGGCAGTGTTTTAGAGCTTTATATACTCTATTTCATTTAATCCTCAGCAATACTATGAGGCAGTCATCTAATTAACCATGTTACAGATGCAAAAATGGAGACTCATCAGGGAAAAACCAAAGGTCACACATTTAGTAAAGGGAGGAACCAACTATCATACAACAACAAAGGCACCGGCCCTTATACTACTTCCTTCAATGCATCATACACAGGAAATTACATTAACTACACTTACAAAAATCTAACTTAACGATGTAAGAATTGTAAAGGGACAAAGCTGGACATTACACTGACTTGCTATATAAATAATCTAACTTGATTTTTCATACTAGAACACATAGAAGTTTAATTACAGCAGTCTCCCCTTATCTGCAGTTCTGTTTTCCACGGTTTTACTTACCTGCGGTCAATTAACATCTGAAAACATTAAATGGAAAATTCCAGAAATAAGTAATTCTTAAGTTTTAAACTGTGCACCGTTCTGAGCAGCATGATGAAATCTCACTCCGCCCCGCTCTGTCCCGATCAGGACGTGAATCATCCCTTTGTCCAGTGTATCCCTGCCCATTAGTCACTCAGTCGCCTCCCGTATCAGATGGACTGTGGTTACCACAATGCTTGTGTTCAAGCGACCTTTATTTCACTTAATACTGTCCTCAAAGTGCAAAGGGAGTGATGCCAGCAATTTGGATCTGCTAAAGAGAAGCCATAAAGTGCTTCTTTTAATTGAAAAGGTGAAAGTTCTCACTAAGGAAAGAAAAAAAATCGTATGCCAAGGTTGCAAAGATCTAGAGTAAGAAGAAATCTTCTATCAGTGAAACTGGGATGAAGGAAAAAGAAATTCATGCTGATTTTGCTGTCGCGCCTCAAACTGCAAGTTACAGCCACAGTGAACGATAACTGCGCAGTTACGATGGAAAAGGCACTGAAGTTGTACAATAAGACATTTTGAGGGACAGAGGCTCAGTCACATAACTTTTATTACAGTATATTGTTATAACTGTTCTGTTTTATGATACAAACGAACTTATTTACGAAACAGAAACAGACTTACAGACTTAGAGAATGAATTTACGGTTACCAGGGAGGAAGGATGGGGGGAGGGATAGATTGGGATTGACATGTACACACTGCAATATTTACAACAGATAACCAACAAGGACCTACTGCACAGCACAGGGAACTCTGCTCTATACTCTGTAATAACCTAAATGGGAAAAGAATTTGAAAAAGAACGGATACATGTATATGTGTAACTGAATCACTCTGCTGTACACCTGAAACTAACATGACATTGTTAATCAACTATACCCCAATATAAAATAAAAAACTTTATCATAGGTATGTATGTCTAGGAAAAAACAGTGTGTGAGTGTGTGTATATATATATATATATATATATATATATATATATATATAGGGTTCGGGACTACCTGCAATTTCAGGCATCCACTGGGGGTCTTGGAACGTGTTCCCCCAGACTGGGGAGAGGGGAGCGTTACTGTATTTGCCAACAGTAGTCATTCTAACACGCTTTTTAGAATCACAGAAATATACTACATATCTCTCTTGTCTTTTGACCTGATTACATAAGGCAAATGCATAAATCATTATGGCTGATTTGATGTGAAAAGCAAGTTTCAATCAAAATACAGATGTTTTGCACAGCCTACTCATCTCCTAGTCTTTGAACGTATATTTGTATTTTCCCTGGGGAAAATAAGGATAGTATAAATTCATTCCCTAAAATTAAAACACTAAAAGTTTAAAGTTACCCAGAAAGTTCTCAAAGTATTCAGACAGAGCTTTCTCTGACGATGGATCTGTGCCTGTTCTCTAGTTGCACTGCCCAATACAGCAGCCACTAGCCACATATAGTTACTAAACACTTGAAATGTGTCTACTATGACTCTGGCACTAATGTAAAATTTTTACATATGACAAATATTTAAGACATAACTTACTATTAGGTATACAAATAGTCTAACAGACCCAAGTTTTTTTTAATTGAAGCATAGTTGATTTACAATGTTGAGTTAATTTCTGCTGTACAGCAAAGTGATTCAGTTATACATATATACATTTGTTTTTTAATATTCTTTGCTTTATGCTTTTAATCACAGGATATTGATTATAGTTCCCTGTGCAAATCCAAATTGTTAATATGGAGAATTCAAAAGCATTTAAGAACATTAAACTAGGAAGAGAAAAATAAAATTTAACCTATTTGAGAAATTAAAGATCAAATCACTTTTTCAATAAGAAATCATGATATATTCTTTTTCATCTTAAGTAAGAATGCTTGGCGGTTTTTTTGTTGAATATTCTTTTTAAGGAGCTATTGGTACTGTCTGCATCATCTTCCTAGGAAAGTACTGCTTCTATCTGACATAATTAATACAGTAAATTCAAGTGCTCTCTTACTGGAAGTTTTTACCAACCCTTTGATTTTATGTAAAAGGAAAACATCTCTTTTTGGTTAAACTCTTTCAGTTCTAGGCAGGGTTTAGAGGACACTTTTACTATTTCTCATTTTATATAACTTCTGCTATGGGAAACCTTATGATAGTGAGAGTGGTAGTTCAGAGCTATTTTGAGGTACTTCTCACCAGCCTGACAGCCCGAAAGAGTTGCTTATTCATGTATCACCTGGCACTTAAGATGCCAGCTGAGGATACTACCTGTACACGCCAGCGACAACTTCACTGTCTGCAAGCAACTATGGAAGCAGACTGAAAAGAGACCACCGCCAGGGCCTGGAGGAGAGAGTGACGAGAAAAGAGAGACTCGGTTCCATGGGGTGCCCCGTGGGTCCTGTACGAGTCCCCGCAAAGCGTGGGTATGTGTACTTACATGTGCAAGTACCTAGGAGAGCACCCTGAAGCCTAGAGGGTTTAACCAACCTCTGAGGAGATCTAAGGAAAAGCAGATGAACTATCCAAATAACTTGCTTTCAGTCAGTGCATTCTACTTTTTTAAGGTATGGCTGCATCATTTTTGTTCTCCTTTGCCCCACATTTCAAAATGTTTTCCTAGCCTGAATCTTTGTGCCTCTATCAACTTTCATACCTTAGCTCCTGAACTCAGCCTGTCGGCCCAGGCAGGGCCTGCTACTTAAGGATTACACACCCCAATGCCTCCAGGGTTAGCAGAACGCAGGCTAAACCAGAAAGGAGACTGGGAGGAGAGGGGAGCCGTCAGAGTCTCTAAGGAGAACAGAACTGCCGGGGAGGCTCTGCTGCCAGCAGGCCTTCACGGCTCCCTTCTGAGACTTTACGCTGTTTAGCGCAGAAATGGAGCTGCTGAAGAGTCTCTTCCCTATGACAGTTTCTCTCTTCTTCTGAGTCAAAATTAGAAATGAGTTAACACCTGGGATTGAACATGACCTTCTCCCTCCCTGCTGGGGCCTTTCCACCATCCGCCTGGGCTCTCAGGGAGTCTCTATAGAATTCTTATTGCTTAAAGGGACTCTGACTTTTCTTCCTTTCTGAATCTTCCAAGATTAATTTCAAAGATAATAAAGCCATTTCAAATACGATTACAATTACTAACAAGTTACAGCCAAGCAGAATTTTAATAGGGAAATCACCCCGTGGAACACTACCAAGTGGCAAAATTAAACATGTAAAACTAACCTAAAAGCACGCCAGTCTAACTTAATCATACAACTTTCTACCCGCTTTGTTGTTCTAATGTATTGCAAATATAAGGATCTGTAGAATGCTTGGGTCAGAGATTTGGTTTCAGAAAACAGGCTCAAGAAGAGAAGCTGAGAGATGTAGACAAAGGAATATGTACCACTAAGCAAGACTGGACAACAATTAAATGAAGTCCAATTAAAGAATGGAAAAAAAGGTTCTTTAAAGTGAGAAAAGGGTTTGCCCAAGTTTAAGAAAAAAAAAAAAAAAGGACTTTGCTGGTTGCACAGTGGTTAAGAATCCGCCTGCCAATGCAGGGGACACGGGTTTGATCCCTGGTCCGGGAAGACCCTACATGCCGTGGAGCAACTAAGTCCATGCGCCACAACTACTGAGCTCATGAGCCACACTACTGAGTCTGTGCGCCTAGAGCCCGTGCTCTGCAACAAGACAGGCCACCACAATGAGAAGCCCAAGCACTGCAACGAGGAGTAGCCCCCGCTCGCCGCAGCTAGAGAAAGCCCGCGTGCAGCAACGAAGACCCAACGCAGCCAACAAAAAAATAAATAAATAAGTTATTTTTAAAAAGAAAGAAAGTTGGGTTTTAGCACCAGCACTGCAGTGATCAACAAGTTCTATGACTTTGTCAAGTCACTTTTGCCTCTCTGGGTTACAGTCTGAGACCACATCATCAAACTCATCACTCTTTTTAGACTGCTCTTAAGAAAACATAAAGACGTTAATTTAAGCAATGTTTTAGAGAAATATATCTCCACGTATGGTCTACGGACCTGAACCATCTCACATGGGCGCTTATTAAAAATGCAAACTGACACGGCTCCTACTGGATCAGAGTATCTCAGGCGGGGCCCAGGGATCTGCTCTTTAACAAACTCCCCTCATCGTGGTTCACCATGAACATCAAAGTAAGGAGTGGTAGAGGGGGACCAAATGCTGAAATCTTACACAGAACTCTTCTCCAAGTATAATGTGTTCTATTTTGGAGTTCTCTTCTTATTGCCCTTCTTGCCTTATATCTTCTTCTGGATTCAATTAGGTTCCCTAATTTGTATAATTCTAAAGAGAGAACAGTTTGATTCTATGTAGGTGTTCACTCAAATTGACGTCAATATGCCCACCACGCCCCTTCTCCAAATAAACAGGTTTAGACCTAAATTTTTCTTTTCCTTTTGAGAGACAAACTAACATGCTTGGTCACAACAGATGGCCGGGTGTGATCTCCTTTTAGAACTTTTATTTTATACTTGAATATATTCCATAAGATTCTTACCTTAAGATGATTTATACATAATATGTCAAGCACACCTCTGTAAAGTTTCTTTCATAAAGCTCTTTAACCAAACAATTATTTACCATCTATTCCAATCTTGTTTCCATATAAACTTCTTCAACTTAGAAACAAGTATTTGTTAAGACTAATCCATTCATAGGTCCAGGACTGCGGCATCTATCTAAGTCATCCTCTGGCAAGATCCTCAAAAAGAAGAACATACACTCTTTCCAAAAGGGGGGGCAGTGGGGGGATGGTGTCATGGAGTAAGACACACGGAAACTATTAAACCCTTGGTGAAGCACCCCAGGCAACTCTTTTTTAAATGATGCATTATTCTATACGAATAGGGGTAACTGGTTTTTAAAAAACCATACTGCAGCACAAAAGTCATTTCATAAACTAGAATAAAACTAGGTGTCTCATGTATTAAGATGATCATCTAAGCACACCCCAGCCTTCCACCATGTTCCCGGTTCTTCTGCCAGCAAGAAAGGTCTAACTCATCCAACAGCACCCCAGACCCCAACAACAGCCGGTACTGCTGCCTCAACACACACCATCTCCCTGTGTTATTAGACCTGACAATCCTCTGAATAACTACAGAATTAGAAACATAATCATCCAGAGATACACGGCACTAACTTCTTGGACATTAGTTTACTAAATAAATGTGCCAGACAACACAGGCTGAGCCTCCGATGACTGTACACACGTAACGTTGAGCACCTCTGTTTTTTCCACAGCTTATCCAAGATGCAAACACAGCAGACAGGGGCCAAGGAAGACGAGCTAGAAGTGCATAAAAACGTACCTGGCTAAATCTAGCCCTGGGAATTAAGGTTTAAGGAATAATAGAAGCTATAGCCAGTCTTGGCTTCTCAGTCCCAGACTTGGCAGGGGCGGTGGGGGGGATGAGGGGGTGGGAGGAATTCATTCCTAATAAATCTTTTGAGGGACAACTGCAATAAAAATTTTTTCTTACAACTCTTTGCTATGTACCATTCCCTTCCATTTGTCCCCAAGGAAGGCCACATTCTGTAGCGGATCAGGTACCGGATCAATAATCAACAGAGGCCTGAGGAGTCAACAAGCAGATGGAGTGGTGAACAGTGGGAAACCCAGGACGGACCTGGATTCAACTCCAATGTCGGTTCCATCAGGTACTAGATGTGTGACCTACAGAGTCTTTACTTCTCTAAGGCATTTTCAGTCTTTTCCTTGAAGTTTTGTGTCATAAAAACGGGGAGAAAAAAAGAGTTCAATTTCTCAGTCAACAGGGCAAATAGGACAAGTAATCAGAGATGTACATAAAGGCAAGTGTATCTGAGGACGTCAAGTTCAGGTGCTAGGAAGCCCTTTGACAAATCACTAGAGTTTCAAAGCCGGAGTGATGGTGTTTGTTTTTCCTTTTTAAGAAACGTTGTAAATGACTATACGTACACATATATACATACACAAACACACAGTCTATGTAAATTCAAAAAGCAATCATACTATTCATTCTGGGTGTTTCGTAAATGCAATCTTTTTTCCTCCCTTCTTTATCCTCTACAACAGTAACATTTCATGTTCACAATTAAATATATATCCTTTCTTGTTTCTCTCAATGCACATAAAATCACATACATGATTCATGCAAATATACACAAAAACATATGAGGGTCAGCTTTTTCTTAATTGACTATTATTACCCATACTTCTCTGCACACTGCTTTTCTCATTATCTTGTACAAAACCCTCCAAGTCCAGGGGTATAGCTCCAATTCATTCTTTTAAAGTCTACCTAGTATTCCATGATATAAGGTAATATATTGTATTCATCCACTCTACTACTGATGGACTTTCACTTTGTTTTCCATTTTTTGCTGCTTAGAACCATGTCACAATGAACTTTCTTGTTTATATGGCCTTGCAGTTGTTTTCCACTACGGGCTAAAATCCCAGCAGTGCTAAAAGACTGAAAGGGTTTGCTCTAAGATCAGGAACAAGGCAAGGATGCCCACTTTAACCATTTCTATTCAACACATACTGGACATTCTAACTAGAGCAATTAGACAAGAAAAAGAAACAAACAGCATCCAAATTGGAAAGAAGTAGCAAAATTATCTCTGTTTACAGATATGATCTCATATGTAGAAAACCCTAAAGATAACATTAAAAAATGGTTAGAACAAATGAATTCAGAAAAGTAACATGATACAAACTCAACACACAAAACTCAGCTGCATTTCTATATACGTGAATAAATTTTTTTAATTACAAAAATAATTCCATTTACATGAGCATCAAAAAGTAAAATACTTAAGAGTTAACCAAGAAGGTGAGAGATGTGTACAATAAAAACTATGAAACATTGTGAAAGAAATTAAAGACGACATAAATAAATGGAAACACATCCCATGTTCACTAATTAAGACTTAATATTGTTAAGAT
Source organism: Eubalaena glacialis (assembly GCF_028564815.1). Taxonomy (NCBI): domain Eukaryota; kingdom Metazoa; phylum Chordata; class Mammalia; order Artiodactyla; family Balaenidae; genus Eubalaena; species Eubalaena glacialis. The sequence continues at coordinate 116,565,348 of NC_083726.1, read as the reverse complement.
GTCAATACTACCATAGATTCAATGTAATCCCTATCAAAACCCCGAAGACGTCTTTTGTAGAAATAGAAAAATCCATCATAAAATTCATATGGATTCTCAAGGGGCGACAAACAGCCAAGACGATCATGAAGAGGAACAAAACTGGAGGACCCAGGCTTCCACATTACAAAACTTACTACACAGCTACAGTAATCAAAACAGTGTGGTACTGGCAAAAAGAAAGACATACAGGCCAACGGAATAGAGAGCCCAGAAATAAATGTTTGCATATACGGTCAAATGATTTCTGACAAGGATGCCAAGGCCATTCAATGGGGAAAGGACAGTCTTTTCAACTGGTGGTGGGGAAACCGGATATCCACGTTGAAAAAAAATGAACCTAACACCTAACACCATATACAAAAATTAACTCAAAACGGATCAAAAACCTAAATGTAAGACCTCAATCTATAAAACTCTTGGAAGAGAACACAGAGCAAAATCTTCATGACACTGGATTTGGCAGTGATTTTTTCTTGGGTATTACAGGCAGCAAAAGAAAGACTTCTTGAAAATTTTAAAATTTTGCACATCAAAAGATATCAACAGAGTAAAAATGCAACTCATAAAATAGGAGAAAATATTTGTAAGTCATATATCCGCTAAAGGATTAATATCCAGACTATATGGAGAATTCCTAAAACTCAACAACTAAAAACCAACAATTAAAAGATGGGCAAAGAACTTGAACAGACATTTCTCCGAAGAAGATACACAAATGGCCAATAAGCACATGACACTAATCAGGGAAGTGCAAATCAAAACTACAATGGGATATCACCTCACATCCATTAGGATGGCTACTACTGGAAGAAAAAAAAAAGAAAGTAAGTGCTGGCAAGGATGTAGACAAATTGGAACCCTTTGTACACTACTGATGAGAATATAAAATGGAATGGCCACCATAGAAAACAGTGTGGTGGGTCCTCAAAAAATTAAAAATAGAATTACCATACGATCCAGCACTTCCACATCTGGGTCTATACCCCAAAGAATTGAAAGCAGGGTCTCAAAGAGATATTTGAACACCCCAATTAACAACAGCCTCGTTCACCATAGCCAAAATGTGGAAGCAAATCACGCCTCCATTGATGGATGGACTGATAAAAAAAATGTGGGGACTTTGCTGGTGGCACAGTGGTTAAGAATCCGCCTGCCAATGCAGGGGACACGGGTTCGAGCCCTGGTCCAGGAAGATCCCACATGCCACGGAGCAACTAAGCCCACACGCCACAACTACTGAGCCCATGCACCCCAACTACTGAGCCCACATGCCACAACTACTGAAGCCTGCGCGCTCTAGGGCCCTCATGTGGCAACTACTGAGCCCGCGTGCCACAACTACTGAAGCCCAAGCACCTAGAGCCCGTGCTCCGCAACAACAGAAGCCACCGCGATGAGAGAAGCCCGCGCACCGCAACAAAGAGTAGCCCCTGCTCGCCACAACTAGAGAAAGCCCGCGCGCAGCAACGAAGACCCAACGCAGCACCCCCACCAAAAAAAAAAAAAAAAATGTGGTTTAGGGACGTCCCTGGCAGTCCAGGGGTTAAGACTCTGCGCTTCCACTGCAGAGGGCACGGGTTCCAGCCCTGGTGGGGGAACTAAGATCCTACATGCCGTAAAGCATGGGCAAAAAAAAAGTGGTCTATACATACAGTGGAATATTATTCAGCCTTAAAGGAGGAGGAAATTATGACACAGTCTACAACATGGATGAACCTTGAGGACATTATGCTCAGTGAAATAAGCCAGTCACAAAAGGATTCCACTTATGTGAGGTACTTAGAGCAGTAAAAATCAGAGAGACAGAAAGTAGAATGGTGGTTGCCAGGGGCCTGGGGAGGGGGAATGGGGACTTACTGTTTAACAGGTATAGAGTTTCAATTTTATAAGATGAAAAGAGTTCTAGAGACGGATGGTGGTGACGGTTGCACATTATGAATGTATTTAATACCAATGAGCTGTACGCTTTTAAAATGGTTAGAATGGTACATTTTTATGTTATGTGTGTTTTACCACCATTTTAAAAACTGGAAAAAAATAAAATAAAATAAAACCACAATGAATTATCACTACTTCTCCAACCCCCAAATCCAAGGAGTAACATCTCTGGGACAAAGAGTGAGTGAGTGTGTGTGTGTTTGTGTGTGTGTGTGTATGGTTTTAATTTTAGTAAGATGTCAGATTATTTCTCAAAAAGGCAGAATCCCATTTTCCAACAGCAATATTTAAGAGTACCCTTTTCTCTTCCAATAACAGATATTGCTGACCTTCTAATTTCTGCCAGTCAGAAGGGCATCTTTTCAGGTATTTGTTGGCCATTTAAATCTGCTCTTCTGTGACTTACTTCTTCTTATTCTTTGCCCATTGTTCCAATGGGATATTGACTCTTTGTCATCTCTTTTGCCAATATTTTACTTTTAAATTTCTTGTTTGTCCATTGACTTAATGGTATCTTTTGTTATACAAATTTTTTAAAACTTTTATGGTCTAACGTTTGTATTTTACACCTTAGAACAGGTGTCAGCAAACTACGGTCTGCCACTTGTTACTATAAATAAAGTTTTATTGAAACATAGCCTCACCCAAATATTACATAGCTAGGTCACGTAATTGCAACAGACAGTGTCTGGACCTTTACAGAAAAAAAGTCACCAATGCTTGCTGTGGAATGTCAAGAAAATGGGGTGCCTGGTACGTCTCCTTCCCTGTCCGCCTCCAGAAGAATTTAAGCTCCAAGAGAATTTTTATTTGTCTTATTCACTGACATACTGTGTAAAACAGTATCTGGCAAACAGTACATATTAAACTTTCAGAATTAATGCAAGGTCCCCTTGCTCTCACATTCTTAATTAGAAATGTAGCCAAGTATTAGTGATATTTGAATAGTACTGTTATAAAAGAAAAATCCTTTTTATTAGCAATGTATGATTTTATTAAGTTTTACTGTGAAAATCAATGAGAACCAACCCACTACAGTTTACAGCTGAAAAGTAGCCCAATAATAAGGACATCCCATATGGGAAAAACATCTGGGGGTCACTTTGATGTTAAAAATCAATAAATTGTTTTAAAGACTCTTTATATACAGGCACCAACTCATAGCACTCAAGACAATTTATTGCTTATAAATTATTTTTCAGTTAACAAGTCTGATCAAGGTGTCTAAGCATTTTCAACCTAAAGGATCTGCTGAGAAGGGGGAACACTTTCCCCACTAAACTTGATGATCAGCAACACATACAGCTTTAGGTTCTGGGCTCGGCTTGCCTACAATAAATGCAAGACAGCAGGCTCACGTTAGAATTCAAACCGTATGTGACACGTGTCACCTGGGGTACTTTTTTCCCCGCGTTATCTTGTTTCCAAGCATAACTTTACAATGCACTGTGAGACTACTATGTGCTTCATTCAACTTGGTTAAAAAAAAAAAAAAAACTGTTTTTAAGCCCCAAATATAATGTACAATCCTTTCAACCTTTGCGTTCATGTGAAAGTTTTCTTAGTAAATTATTGTGGGGGAAATGTTCCAGGATCACAGAAAAAAATTCCCATAACCCTCGTAACATTACAGTCTCATTTCCCTTACTCCACAAAATAAACATTGTCCTTTTAAACTATGAAATTACAGTAAACAACATCTATCTTTCAGTGTCATGGTCAATGAAGACAGGTTAACATGCACACTACATCCTTGAGTCTAAGCACAGTTTTCCTTCTACTTCTTTAGAAACTTTGGAAAACATGCAAAACCCCTAGTAACATGCAATACTACTCTCCTTGTACTTTAAAGTTTGACAAACTTTAAAATCTTTTTTATCCTTATACTATCTGGATAAAAAGCTGATAGTGAACAGTGTGACAGCAGGAAAAAGGGCACCTGGAATACTTAAAACATATCTAAAAACACTGTATCTGGTAAACGCAGGAACTCCCTTACTAAATCTATCCATAATAACATACCACTCAGAAAAAGGTGAGATCGTAAAAGAAGGAAGAACAGAAAATGGACAAGAAATAACAAAGAGAAAGAAAGCAGAAAAATCTATTTCCAGGTTCTCAATGACTGGGGTGGGGGGAAAGAACATAATGAAAGAAACCTCTCATGATGACATATGTATCCAGAAAATGTATGTGTGTGTGTACAGGGTGATTACAGTTCCAAGAAGCTGGAATTTAAAATAAAAGGTTGAAGCAGCAGCACACAGATGAAAGGCGGCCCCTTTAACATTTGCTCCTGGAGGCCAGCAACGCTCAGCAGTTGGCTGGAGACTAAGCTGGCCGATCCTGTGGAGCTCCAACAAAGGGACGAAACAAACTCGAGTCCCCAGGGCCCCCCTCCCGACAACGCGTGAAACAACTTGATAAATGATGGCTCTGTCAGGGGACCGGGAGATGGAGACGTCTGGGAGCAGAGGGGGACGTACCTCATTTAGAAGGCCAAGGGGGGAAGGGGGAAGGGGAGCCAGAAGGGAGGCAGAGAGAAGCAAGACCACCTTATCACACCAGAGAACCCGAAGCAGTTTGGGATGGCCAGGAACTGAAGTCCTCGGAGTACAGCAAGAGACCCCTCAAGGGGCAAAGTTTTCATCTTCCGTGGCCCATTTTCCAGCCTCAAGGCCAAGCTTAAAAACAGCACTGCTCTCAGGTTACTTCATTCATTTGGGGACGACCTAAAATACAGACTCCACCCCCACCCAGCCCGTGCCTAAAGGCTGCCGATCTGAATGGAAAACCAGAACACAGAGTCCAAAGCTCAGCTCAATCCAAGGAAACATTAATTACCCTAAAACAAAACCGGGAGGAGCTCACATCTGGGGTCCAACACTAAAATCCTCCTCCTTCCCCTCCTCTAGAGTGTGGCACAACCATTTATACAATCTCCTCCTGCCCGAGGACTGGTGTCGGTCCCATAGGACTGCCCTGTGTGGGGAAAACTCAGTCGACACTGAGAAGCAGGCATACAAGCGATCTCCATCTGAGAAAAGAGCTGTCGGAATTAGCAGTGGAACAAATATAGGTTTTTCAAAATCAGCTACCCAAAGAGTAATTAACTAATTCAAAAGGGACATTAATTATTCAAAAGGGACATAGCCTAAGCATCTGATGAAAGACCATCAAGCAAGTTGACTAAAATACAACTCAAAGGTAGGAACAAACAGGCAGCACGTAAAGAATTCTTAATTGACTCGAGTCTTTTCAAGTCGCTCCAATATGCTGTGATGAACTAGAAACAGGCAATGTGAAATTCTGCATATTGTTAGTGAATATAAACTTTATCTAAAGTTTATCGAATTCAGCTTTGACTGTAATTAAGCATAATTAAAAGTAACAGCAAATTGTATTCCAAGAAAGTGAAATTAGGGGATTTATCTTTGCTAACGCCCAGCATCCTTAAGGGATTACTGATAATCCATATTCAATGGCCCCAAATCTAATTTATTACCATGTATTTCAGAACATCTGATATACTAATTCATGGTTAGAGAGACACTGTATAGTCTAAGGGGACAAGACAGCCATGAGAAAATAACCATTTAAGTGGGTTAAGTTGGAGGGTCCTGCTGCTAGTAGTTTCAACTTCAGTGAGTGGACCTAGCCTGCACGCGGACAAGGCCCACCCAGTTCGTGTTCTTTTCCAAGGTTAACATCAGGCCCGGATGATGCTTGTCTCTCTCCTCTTCAGGTCGCCCCACACGGAAAAGAACCAATTTTCACCCCCTTTTGGGAAAACATCATCTCCTTTAGAATGCACTCAACAGTGTGTGAATATTAACAACAACGATGAAATGATGGGGAGAATGTCAGTCTAATGCTTAACACTTAATTTTAACTTCTCTGACCAAATCAAGACATGATTTGTGTTGATATGTGTTACTAAGTTTTAAATACCTTCATCAGTTCTCCACATCAACTTTCCCCAAACCCTGGGCATTATACTAACAGCATTCCTATAAAATCCATCAACTGTTATTGAAACAAACACATAAAAGTATTTCTAGAGACTTTAGCAATAGCAATACTAGGCGTTCACATACATATTGACTTTAACCAGCGATAACAATCTATCAGTTCAAAGAATTAACCTTCCAGGGACTTCCCTGGTGGCACAGTGGTTAAGAATCCGCCTGCCAATGCAGGCGACACTGGTTCGAGCCCTGGCTCAGGAAGATCCCACATGCCACGGAGCAACTAAGCCCGTGCACCACAACTATTGAGCCTGTGCTCTAGAGCCCATGAGCCACAACTACTGAAGCCTGCACGCCTAGAACCTGTGCTCCGCAACAAGAGAAGCCACCACAATGAGAAGCCTGCGCATGGCAACCAAGAGTAGTCCCCGCTCGCCGCAACTAGAGAAAGCCCGCGCGCAGCAACGAAGACCCAACACAGCCAAAAATAAAAAACAAATAAATAAATTCATTAAAAAAAAAAAAAAAAAAGAATTAACCCTCCAGTTTTCCAATGATATATTACGCTTTCCACCCCAAAGTCAGAGTAGCACAGAAGTACCAGGGAAAACACCATGCAGAATGCACCACACTTACAGACCGCGCTAAAGCATCTCACGGTCATCCAAGCCGCTATGTAAAAAGTTTATGAAAGCTATAATCAAAAAGACAGATAAAAGCAAGTGCTGGTGAGGGTATGGAGAGAATGGAACCCTCATACACTGCTGGTGGGAATGGAAAATGGTGCAGCCATTTTGGAAAAGTCTGGCAGTTCTTCAAGAGAAATGAACACCTATATCCACACAAAAACTTATATTATGAATGTTCACAGCAGCATTATTCATAACAGTCCAAAGTGAAAACAACTCAAATGTCCATCAACTGATGAATGGATGAACAAAATGTGGTGTACCCACAAAAGAGAACACTCCCTAGCAATAAAGGGATGAAGTACTAATCCCTGTGCAAAATGGATGAACCTTAAAAACATCATGATAAGTAAAAGCAGCCACTCACAAAAGGCCATATTTTGTATTATTCCATTTATCAGAAATGTCCAGAACTGGCAAATCCAGAGACAGAAAGTAGATTACAAGTTTCCAGATGATGGAGTGGGAGAGAGGAGTAGAGGGTAACTGCCGAAAAGTTTGAAATTTCTTTTAGAGGTAATGAAAAATGTTCTAAAATTGATTGTGGTAATGGTTGCACAGCTCTGTGGACATACTAAAACCGTTGAATTGCATACTTTAAATGGGTGAACTGTGTGGTTTGTGAATATCTCAATGAACTGTTACCGGAAAGAAAAAAAGTCTTTGAAAAAACACCAGGAAGTGTAGTCTGGGTTTTTTGGTTGTGGTTGTGGTTATGGCTGTTCTTCATTTTAAGGTAATGCTCCAATGATACCATTCAAAATGGAAATATGGTTATTTTAATGCTCATATTTTAATTTATTGAATTCAGGTTGAACAGTAGTGTATAAACGCAAAGTACTGATGGCAGTTATTCAGAATCTATATACAAGTCACTTTATGCCGTGGCTCAAGATGGAATAGACTACCTTTAGAAATGAACAAATTCGAGCAAAGGCTAGGAGGTTTTGGAAGATGCTCTAGACCATTAATTCACTGAGAACAGGAAACATGTCTACATAATAATCTCACGGTCAGGCACTATGCTTGATGCTTAACATATACACTAAGTGTAATCCTTCCAACAACCCTACAAGGTGGGTATCACTGTCTTCATCTGAAATAGCCAAAACCAAATATCGTCAAGACCAGAAGACAACAGTTCAACTCAGTAATCAAAGCTTCAGTTTCCTGATCCACGAAAGAAATAACAGTGCTCCCTAAATCAGAGTAGTTGTAAGAGCTCTATGAAATAAAGTGTATTAAGAGCCTGGCATTATTTGCAGCAACATGGATGGACCTAGAGATTATCATACTAAGTGAATAAGTCAGAAAGAGAAAGACAAATACCATGTGATATCACTTGTATGTGGAATCTAAAATATGGCACAAATGAACTTATCTACAAAACAGAAGCAGACTCACAGATATAGAGAACAGACTTGTGGTTACCAAGTGGGAGGGGAGGGGTGGAGGAGGGATGGATTAGGAGTTTGGGATTAGCAGATACAAACTATTATACAAAGAATGGATAAACAACAAGGTCCTACTGTAGAGCACAGGGAACCATATTCAATGTCTTGTAATAATCCATAATGGAAAAGAAGAGGAAAAAGAATATATATATATGTATGTATGTATATGTATAATTGACACATTAAACAGTCACTCACATTTCTGTTTCTTTTACCCCAGCTTCAGCAAAAACAGATAACAACCTTCAGAAAGCTAGTATATAAATGATGAGGGTTATGATCAATATTCAAAGATCATCAATACTGTCATGTTCACCAGGGTTCTCTAAGTAACAAACTAGGAAACATAGCATTCACAAACAGAGGTTACTGTGTTGGCTGAACAAACTAACAGTTAATCTGGCATACATTTAATGATGCATGTTACCATAATTCTGCTAAATAATAAATATAAACGGTGGCAGTGATCGTCTATAACTATTATGACTTACACAGGCAGAGTAATTGTCTTCAGGGTCGTCTTTTAAAAACCAGCAGAGACACTGCAGCCACGACCCACAGGGACAATAAAGCTTTGCTCTCGTCCTCCTCGCTGCACACAGTGCAACTGGAGCTGAAGGCGAACTCCTCTTTCCCCAGCATTAAAATCTGCTGGGCGGCCCAGCCTAGAGAGGGAGCTGGCAGGAGAGGAAAGGAAATCAATCACAGCCTGAGAGACAGGAGCACTGGGTGTGTGCTGGGGGCCGAGAGGGGAGAGGGTTAGAAATAACTGAGTGTGATGAACTGATGGAGGATAGACGGGCTCACAGAACCTCTTGGAGAACTGGGGGCAAAAGAAGAGTGACAGATGGAATGATGGCCAAAGGACCCATGGGGAGAGGGTCATGGACAGGGTGCAGAAAGGTAGGACCGCACCAGAAGAATCCGTGTTCAGAAATCCATGTTCACGTTCACCATTTTGCTAAACAAATGTTAGCACAGATCATGTGCATTTATCATACAGCACCCTCCTGGGAAGTCTGACCAGTTTAACAGGCCTGACCTATGAAAGATATAGTGCAGATAAAATGGCAAAAAATGTAGCAGTGGCCCAGTAGCTAGTGGTCTGACACGAAGTGAAGAGCCAGAAACAATCCTTTAAAAAGCTAGTTCCTTTAAAAAGCTAGTACAAGAGCCCCACCCCCGAACCTAAGTGTGGAACTACTAAAGTTAGGGCAGAGGCATACACTGCTCAGGAGAGACGAAATTAATCACCGTGCTGCAGTGCAGGGCAGGTGTAAGGATGCACAATTACTGGGACCAAGTAAAAGTATGTCCCATACATTGTATTAGGCTGGCGAGGATATGAAAGAATACACGTGATTCTATTTACTTTCCAAGACAGGCAAATCTCATCTGTAGTGATAGAGCTCACCCCAGCGACTGCATGGGACCGGGTGCATGTGTGTTTCTGGCGGGGAGACATCACTTGAAGGGGGATGAGGAACTTTTAGCGGAATGAAATCATCGGTATTTTGTTTGGGGTGGTGGTTACACGGGTGTATATAGTTGCTGAAACTCAACTGTACACTTAAAAATAAAGTTGGTGAATTTTTTTTAAAGATTGGGAAGTTAAATACATTCTATCTAGATTTCTTCTCAAATAAATTTAGGCCACAAATTCGTAAATAGTGGTAAACTCTGCAATATATAGTAATCTTGGCTACCCAGAAGCTCTGCTTCCAAGGAAATTCCAGGAAGCCACAATTTTACCTTTCACCCTAAGCACAGATTGTAGCAAAACACTTTGATTCCTTAACACTTTTTTCCTCACTTTTTGCAAAACTTGACCAGCGAATTCATCAATGATACTTTCACTAACTACAACTTATTAAGCTGCTATAAAAAATTTTCCTTCCATAGAACTAAAAGTAATTATTGCTTCTCGAAGAAGCAAGTACAGTACAGAAAATTTCCCATTTTATAAAGTGAAACTGAATTACCAAGAGGTGACCCTCAAAGAAAACATAATGGTAGCCAAAGGCTGCTGCTGGCCAATATTTAAATTTATCCTCTACTAAAATTCACACAACAGAAACTTGTTGAATTTATGTAAGAAAGTCCATCAGAAATTAAGTCTCGGGGCTACCCTGGTGGCACAGTGGTTAAGAATCCGCCTGCCAATGCAAGGGACACGGGTTCGAGCCCTGGTCCGGGAAGATCCCACGTGTCGCGGAGCAACTAAGCCTGTGCGCCACAACTACTGAACCCACGTGCCACAACTACTGAAGCCCACACACCTAGAGCCTGTGCTCCACAACGAGAAGCCACCGCAATGAGAAGCCCGCGCACCCCAACGAAGAGTAGCCTTCACTCACCGCAACTAGAGAAAGCCTGAGCACAGCAACTAAGACCCAACACAGCCAGCCAGCCAGCCAGCCAGCCAGCCATCAATAAATAAATAAATAAATTTATTTTTAAAAAAAAAAGAAAGAAATTAAGTCTCTTCCTGAAGAATCAGCATGGGCAAAACACTCACCAAACCGCTAGCTGTGTGATAAAGCAATTTTAAATTCTTAAAAGAAGTTCCTCTGTTGTGAAAGAACACATCTGAACACTTCAATGAGACATTATATGGAGAGACGTTAAAAAAGACTAGCCCTCTCAGGAATTTATCATATGGAAATAATCATAAATGTGCACATTTGATATCCATTGGTACTTTATTACTTTTTTTAAAAAAGGCAAAGCACTGTAACAATCTAATGGTCCAAACTGGAAAAGTAATTAGATAAATAGTCTCGGTCCATTCAGAGCATGACTGAGATCTGAATCCAGACAGTTTAGAGCCCAAGCCCTTTACTAACATCCTCTTTTGCCTCACCCACTCTACCATTCAGAGCATTAATGAGGGGAAGGAATTGATCAATATTTGACAGCCAAGGAAACCAACACAAAAATCAGTAAGGAACAATAAAGGTCTAGAAAAAGAAAACAATTAAAAGGGTATATTTTCCATCTTCTTCACTCACAAAATTAAGGAATTCTAAATTCAGTATTAGTAATCATTTTGAAGCACTTTAATAAAGATAAAAATCACTACTCCTTTCTTTGTGTCTCTAACTTACTTTGGACTCTACACATACCTTACTTGCCTAAGTCCAAACATTTTACATGAAATTCATCACTATTAAGGGGACCGAGTTCAAAGGTATTTCAGTAAACAGGGCACTCGACTCCCTCAGCACTAACTGCTGGCTTCATAATTTCACCATCTCAACCTCCCCAACGCAGAATGCGAAAGACCTGGAAATATTAAAAGAATCCTAAAAAGTTTCTTCCCAGAAATCATCAGTATACTGGGCCTCAGGAAGCAGTGATGAAGCCTCAAATCTCCAGTGAATGAAATTTAAATGGAAGAAGAAAGTTTGTTCTCAGTTGGATGCTACAGATAGATGGATGGATGGATGGATGGATGGATGATTGATGGATAGATTAAAAGCTTCAAATTATTTGCAGTATACAGATAAAATGAAATTGCTAAAGTCCACATTTTTAAACTCCAAATTCTGACTCACTTGTAAACACAACCATCATCTCGGGAAGATGTGCTACCAGGCGTCTTTCCCCTCCACCAATAAGGCAAGCCAAAAGCAAAAGGCAGAATAACTGCTAATCCACTGTGGCCTGGACTCCGATTTTCTGACGGCGGGAGGCTAGTCGACACCTTCTTGTCTTCTGCTCTGGGTGGTGGGCATTCCAATGGCAGGAGGTACGGTAACTTAAATGAACTGTCATACGACATATGCAGGTACAATTTTATTGAAAACGTAGCTGATTAAATAATCTTACACTAAGAAATACCCACAAAGATAAATAGAATTCTTCAGTACTGCAGAAACGGCTGGCTTGTAAAAGAGGATTTGTTGAGTGGATTAGTGTAGAAACTGTGCTACGTATTAAAGGGCTGTGGACCCTGAAGGGAGAACAATCTAACAAATCAGAATAAAGTGCAAGTTTCTTTTCCTATTTAAAGTAAATAAACGTTACTCTTATGTAAAAAAATTAATACCATACACAGCAAGGTCCTATGTATAGCACAGAGAACTATATTAAATATCCTATGATAAATCACAATGGAAAAGAATATTTAAAAAGGAATGTATACATATGCATAACTGAATCACTCTACTGTACAGGAGAAACACAACACTGTAAATCAACTATACTTCAATAAAAAAAATTTATACCAGTCGATGTAGATAACCTATATTGAAATCCTGAATGGTCACATTTCTGTTTTTACCTTATTCAATTCACTTTATTAGTGCTGTTTTCTGGTGGTATATCACTAAGGTTACCCCACCCCACTATCACTACACATCTGCTACTGGCTTGAAGCCATCATAAACTATATATGAAATAAAAAGTCAAAAGACTTTGAGACAATCACAACTGAATATAGCATTTGACTTCCAAACTGCATTACATAAAATGGCAACTATATCAAGAATGGTAAAATATACTCTCCCATTCACCTAGGATGTATCACAATTTGTTAATGTCACTAGCAAGCCAAACAGTTCTAATAAATGCACTCTACCTATCCACAACAAAACATATTACAATAAAAATCTCTTTGTATGCCTAGTGGTTAGTACACAGATGCTATACCATCAGGATTTTCTGGAATACATGCTAGATTTTCAGATTTTTACTATACTTTGATGTATTATATTATAGGTCACATTGTTTCCAAGAGTTCAGATGTATTTGGCCACTAAATTATCTCCTTTCAACTGCAGCCCCAGAGAGCTCACACATGGTACTAAGAGGTAATGCTATATTGTACACTAGCACATGTGAGAAGATGAGATGACCTTTCTCTTCTATTATAATGTACAAACATTTCACTTTCCCTTCTTTCTAGTTTATAGCAAAGGGGGTGATTTCAGACACTGTACAGTACCTTAGTTTTGTACCTTGTATCCTTTTATAGGGAATTATTTCTATAGTTAAATTAAAATTTTATCTTGAGTGCCTTGAGTTTTACAACACCATGAAATAACTGGAGAACCTAGGATTTAGTGGAATTGGACACTGTAAAGTACTAACCTGGAATCACCCAGAAAATGTTGTCCATCTATGGGTATCTCTCTAGAGGAACAATATAAAATATGAAGGAAACTATGGGCCATGTCATACTGCCTGTGCTCCAATGAATTATACCCAAAGTGCCAGTCATGTCCCAATTTACATCTGAATTACTCTATTAGTTATAAAATTATTTATTTGAAATCTATAGCAGGAAATCAGTTCACCTAATAAGCAGCAGCATAATGAATGAAAACACTGGGCCAAAAAGGCAGGGCAGAATGCTGAACCTTCTAAGAAGGCAAGAAAAGTGATACTGAAGTCAGTGACCTGGACTAAAAGCCAAGTGCCTGTCAACAGGTACAGTTCAATAGCAAGAAGAAAATCATTTCATCTACTGATTCATTTATTCAAACACTTAGGTGCCCACTGCTAGGCCTGAAAGGTACCAATACAAATAGCTTCTAAGTGAACCGAGTCACCAGCTTACACTTTTCCACCATCTAAATAAGAGACAATTTAATAAAAAGTATTTTAACATCGTGTATAGGCAACTCTCACTTTTAAAACCCCACTTCCGGAATTAATCACTGGTTACAAACAGACTCCTTAAACACGTACGCATGCTCCAACAGGACAGATCACCAAGAAGGGCTAAGGTGAATGACGGACAGACTCCGGCCCCTACTAGCTGTGATCCACTCAACTCCTCACCCCAACAAGTCTTCCCCCATCCTAGAGAGTGAGCGAAAAGTTTACATCTGTTCAAATTAATCGTTTATGCGTATCCTTTGCCAACTAAGGTAATTCATAATCAACAACAAAGTACTTGCAATACAATTCAAAACTTGGTCATCATCGAGAACCTCTGTCTTCTAGAGACCTAGAGTGATTTTAGACTCCGTCCTCCAAATGCATGTGAAACTTGGACTAGTTTTAAACTGCACATCTAGCTTACAGAGCATCTGGAGAGGAGGGCAGGTCCAAAATGCCAAATGGAAAACTGGACCTAAGGTCCTGCAACGGAGATGGTCCTCTGAGACCAACCATTCCACTTTCCTGCTGCTCAGACACGCGGATCCGGACAGTCCTGGGGGAGGAGCGAGCCAAACCACGGTCGGACTAGTGAGTGTGACCACATGGGGCAACCACCGCCAAGACAGACCAGTGCATTAAGGATCCGCTTACGAACAGTTAAAAGCAAAGTCTAAGCACAAACAGACACTATGGCCTCCAAGTGTGACTCTAGATCTTGAAGGGTAAGTGTCTGGAAAAGAGAAACCTTGCAAAGGAAGAAGTCAGACCCTGCGAGTACACAACTCATTCCTGTGTTTCTCCACACTCCTGCTTCCAAGGTCAGAACTATAGGCTTCCCTTCATTGTTCTCCCCACAAGAATAATTTTCTGATTCTGACCCCTTTATACGAGGGTCCACAATCATCACAGATGCCCCTCATCCAAAACTAGCCTCACAGCTACCTACAGGCTCTGCAGAAGGTGCCCCCAACAAGGTCAAGGGAAGGTCTGTGTACCCCGCGCAAGGCAGTGGGGCTGAGGTCAGACCCTCGCCACCTCGGAGCAGCTTTACAGTGGGGTGTCGGGCGTTTCCTGAAGAAAACTGTAGCAACGGGCAATCAAAGGTCTGACTGCAGCCTATCAGCCAAAAGAGAACACCCCCCTCGAGGGACAGAGTGCAGATGCACAAACAAACAGACCACGAGAAAGGAGGCGGCTCTGGATGGCTCCGGCCCCACCCATCCCCACAGAGACACAATACCCCACTAATGGAGACTTAGGTCACTTGTAAGCTTCTCCAATTACTTCAAAGAGCTTTGAGGGATACAGAGGGACCTCCAGACACAATCTTCCAAACCTCAGAAGTCCTCATTTGCCTTCAGCAGAGCCTCTGGAAAAAAAGGTTCTCCAACTTTTAGCTGACCCCACGGCAGCATCTTCCATCAGTTACCTCTGCTGAAGACCACAGGGATTTGAAACAGTCCTCATATCCCTCCCCCAATGTGAAAATTAGCAAGTGATACACAATTCTGTACTGGGAGCCAAAGGCTTCTTCAGCCCTAAGAATGGGAGCTAAGCCAAAACACAGGCCTGCTTTAGGCACACTCAGAAGTAGCTGCAGGGTACAGGGGCAGGGCAGGGAATTAAAATGGAAAGAAAAGCCAGAAACAGAAAATGAAGTGTAGCGCTAAGAAAATAACAGCATGACTTTATTAACTGGCTTTGGTCGCACCATTAAGACTCAATGGTGACAATTCCTATTGCCTTACTTTGGGGAACCAGACTGAATACACAGAAATTACCCTTCCCCAATTGTTTCTAGTTATAATAAATAAGAACACCAAAACTGCAGCCACAGCTATGGATCATCACTCATTCGACATGCAGGAGAAATGAGGCAAGCTTCTAGAATGTCAGCCATGACAATCAAAAACACTTAAAAAAAATCGGTACATAACCATGAGTAGAGAAATTCCACTATCCTAAGGAAAGAGTCATGTACACACATATACAAAGATGCCATCTTAGCACTGCCACTGCATGTAAGATTGGGGAAAACCCAGATGTCCAACAACAGAGGAAGTGGGTAAATAAATGATAGCATAGTCACGTCTGATTGTAACAATACAGATCTGCATATTAACATGGAAACTGTTCATTATATATTACTTTTAAAAAGAAATAAAACTATATCATATAATGTTATGACACCACATATTTTATTTTTTTATTTTGAATTTTTAAATAAGTTTATTTATTGTTTATTTATTTTTGGCTGCGTTGGGTCTCCATTGCTGCGCGCGGGCTTTCTCTGGTTGCGGCGAGCGGGGGCTACTCTTCGTTGCGGTGCACGGCCTTCTCATTGTGGTGGCTTCTCTTGTTGCGGAGCACGGGCTCTAGGCGCATGGGCTCAGTAGTTGTGGCGCGCGGGCTCTAGAGCGCAGGCTCAGTCGTTGTGGCGCACGGGGCTTAGTTGCTCCGCGGCATGTGGGATCCTACCGGACCAGGGATTGAACCTGTGACCCCCGCATTGGCAGGCAGATTCTTAACCACTGCACCACCAGGGAAGTCCCAGACATATACTTTTAAAATATGCGGTGGTGTCAGGGGTTGGGGGGGACTTCCCTGGTGGTGCAGTGGTTAAGAATCTGCCTGCCAATGCGGGGGTCACAGGTTCAATCCCTGGTCCGGTAGGATCCCACATGCCGCGGAGCAACTAAGCCCCGTGCGCCACAACGACTGAGCCTGCGCTCTAGAGCCCGCGCGCCACAACTACTGAGCCCATGCGCCACAACTACTGAAGCCCACGCACCTAGAGCCCGTGCTCAGCAACAAGAGAAGCCACCACAATGAGAAGCGTGTTACGCAAAGAAGAGTAGCCCCTGCTCGCGACAACTAGAGAAAGCCTGCGCATAGCAATGAAGACCCAACGCAGCCATAAATAAATAAATAAAATTTATTAAAAAATTTTTTAAAAGTGTATGTCTGCATGTATATAAATAGACCTACAAAGGCTCAAAATAACTAATTATAAATAATCATTTTTTTTTTTTGCCTATCTCAATCTTCTAAAGTTTTTACAATCAACTTTGTGAGAAAAGGTACTGTTAATTCTGACGTTTACTTAAGTTTTCTTTTGACAAAAAATTAAAATTGGAACCCAGGTAACCAATGTTCTGGATTTTACTGGATAAGTGGAAAGAGATGTCATAGATTAGGAACTACCTAGTCCAAGTCTTCAGTTCTATGTATCCCGTCTCTGTACTGAACATTTCCAAATCTACCTGACAATTACTTTCAGCAAAACGCAGCTTTTACATCCCACGTCCATTACATCACATTCTTGTACTCAGGGGAGGCCCAGATGGTCTTCCACACTGGACTGGAAGCAGGAAGCAATGGACTCACGCCAACAGCGAAGCCTCCGTCTGCAGCCTTCTGTTAACCCTCCCGGTCTCATCTGCCCCATTCCCAATTCTTGTACGTACCCATTGCACAAGTAAGCAAGATCTGCCCTCTGGTGTCTCTTCCCATAAGGCAGGGAGAAATGTAATACTAAATTAAATTAATTCTCAAATAAAGCAATGCCCTTACATTATTCTCCTAGTCCAAAAACGTTACTCTGTGCTTGGTGTTAAAAACTATGTTGGCTGGGGGGGTGGGGGGTTGCGAGGCTCAAGAGGGAGGAGATATATGTATACGTATAGCTGATTCACTTTGTTGTACAGCAGAAACTAACACAACGTTGTAAAGCAAATACACTCCAATAAAAATAAAGTTATGGAAGGTACTCAAGAGTACAATACATGGCCCCTGATTACAAAGAAATTAAGAGTCCAACTAATAAAACAGAACTCATAAATACGAAACAATAAGAAAATGATTCAGTATTGTTAACTGCTAGCCTTGGGTCTCGTTTCCAATCCCAAACGAACCCACTACCTTACCATATGACTCTGGGCAAAGTCCTCATCTGTAAAACTGGGAGTTAAACCTTGATGATCTTACCTTCCACAGTTCTAGAAACAACCAATCAGGAAAAGGCAAGATAAATGTGGGCTTCTAGAATGTGTTACAAATTACCTATGAGCAGACAACAACTGAGATTAAAAACCAAGTGAATCTGGCAAGAGGAAAAAATCTCCAGTTTTATTATACAAACAGAGTGATCTGAAAGCAAATGGAAGCAAAGTATACTCTCCTTCTTTCCATTAAAGAAGTCCTGCAAAAAATAAAATAAAATAAAAAATAAATAAAAAATAAAAAAATAAAAAGAAGTCCTGCAAGAGGGTCACTAGAGTGGTGACTGCGTGTGCAGCAGCTCTATATCAGGCACAGTTAAGAAGACAAATATGCATTAAACACAGTCCCTGATGTGCGGAAGTTTATTTCATTTCATTCATTCATTCAGTAAATATTTACTGAGCACCTACTATGTACACAGACACAGGGACATGTTCCAGGCACTAGGGGCTCAAGAGTCAATAGGATAGACGAAGGTGCCTGCTCGAAGAAACTTCTGGGGGGTAAACAGAAAAAGAAAAAGAAAACTGAAAATAGTATGACAGAGAATGACAGGAAGAGAGGCAGGGCTACTTTAAACTGGGTGACCATGAGCAACGGTACACGTAATGGGAATTCACTGTATTATTCTCTCTACAATACTCACTTTAAATTTTTAAAACAAGCCGTAGATAGAATAATCAGCGAAGGTTTCACCAAGATGACATTTGAGCTGAGATTTGAAAACTAGTACAAGGCATGTTCCCCTATGCCTTCCAGATAGAGGCAACAGCTGGTGCAGAGGCCTTAAGGAGCTGGGAGCCTTTATGAGAAAAAAAGGCTCTTGTGGCCACAACAAGAGCTAGGGAGAGGATGGCACAGGCCAGGCCGTGAGAGCAGAAAGACTGTGGGGACCCTACTATACAATGGTAAGGAATTCAGGATTTATTCTAAATGCAAGAAGTAGCCATTGGAGAGTTTTAAGCAGGAATGAGAATATAGGAATATACTTTGTTTGGATTTGTAGTTTTTTTTTTAGTTACAAAGCAATACAAGTTAGGTGCTAAATTAGGTGACCCCAAATACATTTATGTTTAGTAATGGGATGAATTTACTTCCCTAAGCACTTCAGTCTCTAATTCTGAGCACATCAATGCAAGGATATTTAGTTCACCTGGGAAGGTGGCTCAGAAGCATCCTGGGTAAGAAAGAAATCAGTGTAGAATTTAAATTCCGTTACAGACATCCAACAAAAATTCTGAGCAAAAAGATTGTGGGCTAGAATTTCAGATTTTAAAAATCTCGTGTAAAGCAGAAAAATATTCTGGCTACTGGGCCGGCAGCAACATAAATAAAGGGGAAACAGGGGCTTAAGTCGGGTGAACAATTTGCCCCCATCACTAACAGTAAGAAAAGAACGGGGACCCCAGATGTCACGTCCACTCTCCTGACTTCTCGTCCAGTGTTCTTTCCAAAGCACCACATAAAGAGAATTTAGGATCCACAGAGCCGTAAAAATTAAATTAAAAAAAATAAAATCTACAGAGACAAAAGACGACTAGTGGTTGCCAGAGTTGGGGCAGGGGATGGAGTGTCCTCTAAAGGGTGTGGGGTCTCCTCCTGGGGTGATGGAAATGTCCTGGAACTACACAGAGATGGCAGTTGCACAACATACTGAATTTACTAAATGTCATTGAATTGTACACTTTAAAACGGTTAATGGTTAACTTTATGTTAATGTGAATTTTAGCTCGATTTTTAAAAATGAAGTTGAAAAGAATGAAACATAATAGCAACTAATGATGAGACTATGTAAGTCACTGGAAGCAGTTTTGGAGATCCAGGTTCTAATCAAAACTCAAGATCAACTGAATGCAGAACTTTCTTAAGCTCTGCAGTATTGCCATTTTGAGCCAGAGGACTGTTCTGTTCTGGGGATTGTAGGATATTTGGCAATTTCCCTGGCTTCTACCCACTGGATACTAGTAGCCCCCATGTCCCAACTTGTGGCAATCAAAAATGTCTCAAGACACTGCCAAAGTCCTCAGAGGGGCACGTCACCCCCTGTTGAGAATGGCTATTAGACAACCACTGACTTTTCTGCATCTTAATGTCCTCAACCACCAGATGTCCATCACCTTATCCGAGAACTCTTCCAATTCTGAGATTCTAGTCCATATTTTGTTTACCCCCTGTGATTTATAATCCAGTGCAGCCTTCTCTTTCACTAACCTGACTCTGTGTCTCACAGGCTGATGCAAGGATATGATGAAATAACCAAGGAAATGCTTTTACAGTGAAATCTCCTCGAAGAGTAAAACTGGCTACATAAAAGAAGTGTTGGTATAGAAGCTTCTCCATTAAGACTCCAAAATCAGTTAATAAAGGAATATTCAAGTTGTCAGAGAACTATAGTTTCCGAATCTGTATTATTTTTCGTTTTATCTTTATTTTTATTTAATATGCCTCTTAAATAAGGTCTGCTCTTGAAATTGACTGAAACATCTTTACCTCAGAGTTTTCAAGGATTTTAGGCTCTTCTATATTCATTAAAGAATACCCCAGGCATACTGGGCAATAAAGGGTTAATTTAATTAGTTCTGTGTATGCTCAAAGAATTACAAGCAATTTCATTTAATTATTCAGTAGCCAATCGGGTAATCTCTGTGGCTGCTCAGTGCACTAATGAAATAATGTCCTCCAGTTCAGAGCTGTCATTCCAGTCAGGAGACTGCTCCTCAGCTAGTAGAAAGAGATGGCAGGATTTCCAAGGATTCTCACTATGAATTTGGGGAAAGAGAAATGAATGCATTTCTTATCTCACCCTTTTTGTGTTAAAAGATACAAAATTCCTGAATTGCCATTCACAGAACACTCCAGACAACAATAACAGACTACATATTCTTTTCAAGTACACACAGAAATAGTTAGCAAGAGAGACCACATTCTGGGCCACAAAACAAGTCTCAATAAATTTTAAAGGATGCAAGTCATACAAAGTAACTCGTCCGACCAAAATGGAATTAAGTTAAAAATCAATAATAGATTTGGAAGTTTTAGCCACAGCAATCAGAGAAGAAAAATAAAAGGAATCCAAATCAGAAAAGAAAAAGTAAAACTGTCACTGTTTGCAGATGACATGATACTATACGTAGAGAACCCTAAAGATGCCAGCAAAAAACTACTAGAGCTAATCAATGAATCTGGTACAGTAGCAGGACACAAAAATAATGCACAGAAATCTCTTGCATTCCTATACACTAATGATGAAAAACCTGAAAGAGTAATTAAGGAAACACTCACATTTACCACTGCAACAAAAAGAATAAAATACCTAGGAATAAACCTACCTAAGGAGCCAAAAAACCTGTATGCAGAAAACTATAAGACACTGATGAAAGCAATTAAAGACGATACAAACAGTTGGAGAGATATACCATGTTCTTGGATTGGAAGAATCAACATTGTGAAAATGACTATACTACACAAAGCAGTCTACATATTCAATGCAATCCCTATCAAACTACCAATGCCATTTTTCACAGAATGAGAACAAAAAATTACACAATTTGTATGGAAACACAAAAGCCCCTGAATAGCCAAAGCAATCTTGAGAAAGAAAAACAGAGCTGGAGGAATCAGGCTCCCAGACTTGAGTATAGTACAAAGCTACAGTAATCAAGACAGTATGGTACTGGCACAAAAACAGAAATATAGATCAATGGAACAGGACAGAAAGCCCAGAGATAAACCCACGCACATATGGTCACCTTATCTTTGATAAAGGAGGCAAGAGTATACAATGGAGAAAAGACAGCCTCTTCAATAAGTGGTGCTGGGAAAACTGGACAACTACATGTAAAAGAATGAAATTAGAACACTTCCTAACACCATACACAAAAATAAACTCAAAATGGATTAAAGGCCTAAATGTAAGGCCAGACACTATAAAACTCTTACAGGAAAACACAGGCAGAACACTCTATGACATAAATCAGAGCAAGATCCTTTTTGACCCTCCTGCTAGAGAAATAGAAATAAAAACAAAAATAAATAAATGGGACCTAATGAAACATAAAAGCTTTTGCACACCAAAGGAAACCATAAGCAAGACGAAAAGACAACCCTCAGAATAGGAGAAAATATTTGCAAATGAAGCAACAAAGGATTAATCTCCAAAATATACAAGCAGCTCATGCAACTCGATATCAAAAAACCAAACAATCCAATCTAAAAATGGGCAGAAGACCTAAATATACATTTCTCCAAAGATATACAGATTGCCAACAAACACATGAAAGGATGCTCAACATCACTGATCACTCAAGAAATGCAAATCAAAACTACAATGAGGTATCACCTCACACCAGTCAGAATGGCCATCATCAAAAAATCTACAAACAATAAATGCTGGAGAGGGTGTGGAGAAAAGGGAACCCTCTTGCACTGTTGGTGGGAATGTAAATTAATACAGCCACTAGGGAGAAGAGTATTGAGGTTCCCTAAAAAACTAAAAACAGAACTATCATATGACCCAGCAATCCTACTACTGGGCATACACCTGGAGAAAACTGCAATTCAAAAAGAGTCACGTACCACAATGTTCACTGCAGCACTATTTACAATAGCCAGGACACGGAAGCAACCTAAGTGTCCATCGACAGATGAATGGATAAAGAAGACGTGGCACATATATACAATGGAATATTACTCAGACATAAAAAGAAACGAAATTGAGTTATTTGTAGTGAGGTGGATGGACTTAGAGTCTGTCATACAGAGTGAAGTAAGTCAGAAAGAAAAAAACAAATACCATAAGCTAACGTATCTATACGGAATCTAAAAAAAAAAAAATGGTTCTCATGAACCTAGGGGCAGGACAGGAATAAAGATGCAGATGTAGAGAATGGACTTGAGGACACAGGGAGGGGGAAGGGTAAGCTGGGACAAAGTGAGAGAGTGGCACTGACATATATATACTACCAAATGTAAAACAGATAGCTAGTGGGAAGCAGCTGCACAGCACAGGGAGATCAGCTCGGTGCTTTGTGACCACCTAGAGGGGTGGGATAGGGAGGGTGGGAGGGAGACGCAAGAAGGAGGGGATATGGGGATATATGTATGCATATAGCTGATTCACTTCGTTATACAGCAGACACTAACCAATATTGTAAACCAATTATACTCCAATAAAGATGTTAAAAAAAAATCAATAATAGAAAGCTCTCTGAAAAATTCCCAAGTATCTGAAACTAAATTAACATACTTCTAAATAACGCATAGGTTCAGGAAAAAATCAAAAGGAAAAGGGTGAAAGTCTGAATGCTTTCCCTCAGATGAAGAACAAGATAAGGATGTCTGCTCTGGCTGCTTCTACCTGATGTTTTATGGGAAGTTCCAGACAGAGCAATACGGCAAGAAAAATAAGAGGTACCCAGATGGGAAAGAAGCAAAACTGTCTTATTTGCTGATAACATTATCATCTATGTTGAAAATCCAATGGAATCTACAAAAAAACTGCTAAAACAAGTGAGGTTAGGACAATTAGATATAAGCTCAATATAAAAAACTCAAGGGCATTTCTGTAAACTAGCGAAGAACAACTGGAATTTTTAAAAATATACAACAGAATAAAAAAAGTATAAAATGCTTCAGGAAAAATCTAACAAAAGGTAGGACCTCAACTGAAAAATATAAAATTTTCCTCTGAGAAACTAAAACAATCTGAACAGAGAGAGAATACTAAATACTATTAAAAGGTCAATTTTCCACAAAATGATCTATATATTCAACACAATCCCAATCAAAATCTCAGTAATTCTAAAATTCATATGGAGGGACTTCCCTGGTGGTCCAGTGGTTAAGAATCCACCTTCCAATACAGGGGACGCGGGTTTGATCCCTGGTCAATCCCACATGCCACAAGACAACTAAGCCCATGCACCGCAGCTACTGAGGCCATGCGCTCTGGAGCCTGAGAGCCACAACTAGAGAGAAGCCCGAGTGCCACAACAAAAGACACGACACAGCCAAATAAATAAATGAAAAAAAAAATTTTAATTCATATGGAAATGCAAAGGACATAAAATAGCCAAAACAACAGAAAATGAACAACAGAGTGAACATTACTAACATTTTTTAATCTTAAGACTTATTACAAAACTACAGTAATCAAGACACTGTGGTATCAGCCTAAAAACAGACAAATTCAATAATGAAATAGAATAAACAGTCCAGAAGTGAGCCCACACATATACAGGCAACTGATTCTTGACAAAAGGACAAAGGCAATTCAGTGAATAAAGGACAGCCTTTTCAACAAATGGTGCTAGAACATACTCAAAACAAAACAACAACAAATTTGATTAATGCCTCAAACCATACGCAAAAACCAATTCAAAATGGATCACAGGCCTAAATATAACATCTAAAACAATAAAACTTCTTAAAGAAATCGTAAGAGGGGCTTCCCTGGTGGTCCAGTGGTTAAGACTCCATGCTTCCACGGCAGGGGGCGCAGGTTCACTCCCTGGTCAGGGAGGTTCCGAACGCCGTGAGGTACGGCCAAAAAAAGAAGAAAACATAAGAGAAAAGCTTTGTGACCCTGGGCAAGGAAAAAATGTCTTAGATATGATGATAATAAAAGCACAGCCATAAAAGAATAAATTGATAAATTAGAATTCATCAAAATTCTAAACTTCAGAAAAGACAACCCACAGACTGAGAGAAAATATATGTAAAATAATATTTTCTGATAAAGGACTTGTATCCAGAATACATACACTTAATAGACTAACTGGGGGCTTCCCTGGTGGCGCAGTGGTTGAGAATCTGCCTGCCAATGCAGGGGACACGGGTTCGAGCCCTGGTCTGGGAAGATCCCACATGCCGCGGAGCAACTAGGCCCGTGAGCCACAATTACTGAGCCTGTGCGACTGGAGCCTGTGCTCCGCAACAAGAGAGGCCGCGATAGTGAGAGGCCCGCGCACCGCGATGAAGAGTGGCCCCCGCTTGCCGCAACTAGAGAAAGCCCTCGCGCAGAAACGAAGACCCAACACAGCCATAAATAAATAAATAAATAAATAAATAAATAATTTTTTAAAAAAATAGACAAACTGGGACTTCCCTGGTGGAGCAGTGGTAAAGAATCCGCCTGCCAATGCAGGGGACACGGGTTCAATCCCTGGTCCGGGAAGATCCCACATGCCGCAGAGCAACAAAGCCCGTGCACCACAACTACTGAGCCTGCGCTCTAGAGCCCACAAGCCATAGCTACTGAGCCCACGTGCCACAACTACTGAAGCCCGCACATCTAGAGCCCATGCTCAGCAACAAGAGAAGCCACCGCAATGAGAAGTCTGCGCACCACAACGAAGAGTAGCCCCTGCTCGCCACAACTAGAGAAAGCCCACACACAGCAACAAAGACCGAACACAGCCAAAAATAAATAAATAAATAAATTTATTTTTTAAAAAAAGAAAATAGACAAACTAATTTTTAAAATAAGCAAAAGATCCTAATGGAAATTTCATCAAAGATATGTGAATCACTAATAAACACATGAAAAGGTACTGATCATCATTAGCATTAGGGAGATACAAATCAAAACCACAAAGAAGTACCACTCCACACCCACTAGAATGTCGTAATGTACAGACAATAATGAGTACTAACAATGATGGGAGAAACTGGAACTGGTGCAGCCACTTTGGTAAGTAAATTTGGCAGTTTATTAAAAAGTTAAACACAACTCCAATCCCACTCCTGGATATCCACCCAAAAGAAAAGAAAATACATTTCCACACAAACACCCATGAGCAAATACACAAAGCTATTATTCATACCAGCCAAACAGTGGAAACAATCCAAATGTCTACCATCTCATGAAAGGATCAACAAAAAGGAGGAGTACATCCATGCAATGGAATACTATTCGGTCAGAAAGTATTCAAGGGACTTCCCTGGTGGTCCAGTGGTTAAGACTCGGCGCTTCCACTGCAGGGAGCTCAGGTTCAATCCCTGGTCAGGGAACTAAGATCACGCATGCCGTGCGGCCAAAAATAAAAGTATTCAAAACAGAAAAAATGAGGACATATCTAAAAGACACAGGCTAACCTGAAAGAACTCCCAAAGGCCAAGGCTCGAACAATTTGAGCAACAAAACTCACAGAAGAAGATGAATATCCAGAGTCTCCAGCTGACAGTAACAGACTGAGGAGACAGGATAACTAAGTGTAATGTGGCATGCAGGATTGAAACCTGAAACAGACACACGGGGGAAACTGCAGAAACCGAATAACGTCTGAGTTTAGTTAGCAGTACTGTACCAAAGTTAATATCTTAGTTTTGACAAGTGTACCACAGTTGTGTAAGAGTAAATATTAGGAAAGCTGGGTAAAGGGTATTCAGCAGGAGTCAGCAAACTAACGCCCACGGGCCAAATCCAACCTGCCATCTGCTTTTATAAAGTTTTACTGGGGGAGTTCCCCGGTGGTCCAGTGGTTAGGACTCAGCACTTTCCCTGCCAGGGCCCGAGTTCAATCCCTGGTGGTGGACCTAAGATCCCGCAAGCTGCATGGCACGCCCCCCAGAAAAAGGTTTCATTAGAACACAGCCATGCCCATTCCTTTACTCATAATGCGTCTATAGCCACTTCTGCCTTACACCGGCAGAACTGAGCAGTTCCAAGAAAGACCACCTGTCCACAAAGCTTAAAATATTTACTACCCGGCCCTTTACAGGAAAAGTTTGCTGACCCTGATACACATGAACTCTCTGTACTGTCACAATAACTTCTGTGTAAATCTAAAATGATTCTAGGGACTTCCCGGGTGGTGCAGTGGGTAAGAATCTGCCTGCCAATGCAGGGTACACAGGTTCGATCCCCGGCGCGGGATGATCCCACATGCCTCGGAACTAAGCCCGCATGCCTAGAGCCCGTGCTCCGCAACAAGAGAAGCCACCACAATGAGAAGCCCGTGCACCGCAACGAAGAGTAGCCCCTGCTCACCGCAACTAGAAAGCCCGCGTGCAGCAACAAGGACCCAACGCAGCCAAAAATAAAATAAATAAATTCTTAAAAAATAAATAAATAAAATGTTTGTTTTTTTTTTTCCAGTTAAGTGTTCACCTACCATATTATCCAGCCATTCTACTTCTAGGTATTCACCCAAGAGAAATGAAAATTTATGTCTAAGGAATGGTACACAAATGTTCGTTAACAGGTGAACTAGATAAACAAATCACGGTAAACCCATAAAGGGGGAAAGTATTCGGTAATAAAAAGACATGAACTGGGGCTTCCCTGGTGGCGCAGTGGTTGAGAATCTGTCTGCCAATGCAGGGAACACGGGTTCGAGCCCTGGTCTGGGAAGATCCCACATGCCGCGGAGCAACTGGGCCCGTGAGCCACAATTACTGAGCCTGCGCGACTGGAGCCTGTGCTCCGCAACAAGAGAGGCCGCGATAGTGAGAGGCCCATGCACCGCGATGAAGAGTGGCCCCCACTTGCCGCAACTAGAGAAAGCCCTCGCACAGAAACGAAGACCCAACACAGACATAAATAAATAAATAAATAAAATTAAAAAAAAAAAAAAAGGACATGAACTACTTCACATGCCACAACGTGGATGAATCTCAAGCTAATTATGCTGAGTTGACTAAGCACATCGCCCCCTCTCCCAAAGAGTACATACTGTGTGATGGCATTTCTACCAAATTCTGGGAAAATGCAAACTAATGTAGGTGACAGAAAGCAGATCTGGTGCTACCTGGGAAAGGAGGGTGGAGAAGGACGGGAGGAGGTAAGGATCACAAAGGGGCACAGGAAACTCCTGGGGGCCATGGACACCTGGTGATGACATACAAGTGTATACATACATCCAAACTTATCAAGCTCTACACATATGCAGTTTATTGTGCGTCAATTACACATCAAAAGAGCTGTTTTTCAAAATTAATTAAATTGATAAAATATTCTTCTGGTCCTCCAATATCAAGCAGTGCTATGGAGAAACAGACTAATCCACCATCAAAACCTCTTCAGCTGCCAATTTCCGCCATCTACCCCTCCCTTCCCCCAGAATATTTTTTCTTTGGAGTAGAGGAGGGTTCTGAATCATAGTCACACTTGTTCTGTAAGTCTATCCTGCAAGGACAAGGCTCTCTTGGGGTCCTGCCAACCACCTCTACAAAGACAGATGAGATTACAATTACCCAGATATGCAGCCAGCTACTTAGAGAACAACCAACCTCCATCCCCCTTCAGAACAACCTCTCCCCTCTCTCTAGCCTTCCCCAGCTTGCTGGCTTGCCTTACGCTCCTAAACCTGGGAGAAAAGCAGATGGCAGCCAGCACAGGAGTCAGAACGCAGCCCCTCTTTAAAACAAGGATTTCAAAATGAAGTGACCTGCAAGAAGTAGGACATTCCAAAGGGCCTCCTAGGGGATGGGAAAGAAGAAGCGTTGGGAGGTGGTGGTCTCTGGCTACCTTAACCTCATTCAGCACCATTCAGTTACCTTCCACCTCCCCATCCACCGAAAACACCCGCTTCCACCTACTCCAGCACATCTCTGTGGCTGCCTGTCACTGAGCCCTCCACTTCCCACATACCTTTCTCTGCTTTCTATAATACAAACCCCTTTTCCTCGGTCACTCAACCTGAGTTTGGCATAAAAATTGAGGGCAATCCTAAAGATTACACTGCAACTACATTCAAGGGGAAAAGATCTAGATTTTTCAACTTCAAAGAAGTTAATACATTTTTAGGAAAAATGTGTAAATCAAACACAAATAAAACATCATCTGGCACTTCCCCGGTGGCACAGTGGTGAAGAATCCACCTGCCAATGCAGGGGACACAGGTTCGAGCCCTGGTCCGGGAACACCCCACATGCCGCAGAGCAGCTAAGCCCGTGCGCCACAACTACTGAGCCTGCACTCTAGAGCCTGCACACCGCAACTACTGAGCCCACACTCCGCAACTACTGAAACCCGCACGCTCTAGGGCCCGCGTGCTGCAACTACTGAGCCCAGGTGCTGCAACTACTGAAGCTCATATGCCTAGAACCCGTGCTCCGCAACAAAAAGTAGCCCCCGCTCACTGCAACTAGAGAAAGTCCGCACACAGCAACAAAGACCCAACACAGCCAAAAATAAATAAAATTTAAAAAAAAAAGTGGCTCGCCTACATTTAGAAATAAATAAAATGTTATCTAATACCTAAGCACACTAAAATGTGTTTATTCTAGACATCATCCCTGTAGGTACAAAGAAGTAGTAGACACTGTCAGTGCCCTCAGGAAGCTTAAAGGAAAATGAGAAAGCTCAGACAAATGTGGAAGCCAAATCTGACTTCTAGATTTTTTTTAAAGAAAATACTGTTTTAGAACTTAATATAAAATATATCCAAATATAATATGTTAACTTGAGAATTACAATAAGCTGAATAACGAAAAAGTAATTACCACATGAGCATCAGCATGCCAGCATTAAATTTAAAGACATGCTTAAAGAACGTATCTCTTGAATCTTAAGATTTCTGGACAAAATTCAGAAAGGATGAAATTATACTAAAATATATTTACTTTAGTAAAATCCACCATTTCCATTCATGGTACACTCATTCGTCAGTGTACTTCTGCTGACCCCCCACCCAGATCACCACTCACCTCTCGCACCATCCAAACCCTAAGCATTCTGCAGAAGTATCTTCCCAGTAGAAGACCCAGAACATAGAACCATAAAATGTTAGAGCTGAAAGACAACTTGCCTCACCTAAAGATGAAAAAACTGAGGTCCAGAGAATGAAAGAGACCTGCCAAAGTCCCAAAGCTAAAACTTGGAGCGAGGGACAGGGCCCAACCTGGTGGTCCACCGCCTGAGCCTTCTACTACACCACCTAACAAGGCTTCCTCATTTTCTACCCCTGCTGGGTTAGACCAGCTCACATCTCTGAGCCCAAAGCTTCTCATGCTTTAAGGGGCACAGGAACCACCTGGCAACTTTATCTAAATTCAGAGTCTGACACAGTAAACAGAGAGTGAGGCCTCAGATGCTGCACGTCTGACAAGCTTCCGAGCAATGCTGCTGCTGCCGGTCTGAGTATCACAGATGGAAGAGAAAGGCCTCACAGCACTTGATTCGATCCTATCCAATTCAGGCTTATTACTTACTGTACAATTTATGACTCCCAAATCTACAGTAAATCTCCCTAAGCCTCAGTCTCCTCATAAAAATACTGTTTTGTAAGGACCAGATGACATAATTCATATGTTAATTTATAATTCTTGGCACTTACTGAATTTTTGGTGAATAATAATAGCTAATTTGAGTACAGCTTTTAAGTTGGCACTATTCAGGTATTTGACTTGTTTTAAGGCACTTAATTCCCACATGAATTCAATGAGTAGGTACTATTATTCCCGTTTTTGAAGATGAGAAAACTGGGTGTGAGAGCAGTCAATGTCAATGTGCAATGTCACACAGGTACGGAGCATGGCAACAGGAAACAAACCCAAGCTGGTTCCACAACCTGTTTCTTAACCACCTCACTCTCCATAAACGTTAACTGTTATTTTCCTCCTGATCTCCAAATCCCCATTCACAATCTCTACCACACATCTCTACTTCAAGGTCGCATGTAAGCCCAACCTCTGCGTGCCCCACGCTTACTACCTTCACCCCAGACCCAATCCTCATCTCAATTAAGAGTAACGACATGCAGGCAGTCCCCAAGCCAGAATCCTAGAACTCACAGAAGACAGGAGATGCTTCCCCTGTCAGACCCTGCACTCCCCTCCTCATAGCACAGTTCTGACATGCCCCACATTATCCTGATGTAAAACTCATAGATAATAAAGCCTTCCTACATCCATCATTTTTAGGAATGTGACTGTTCTGAACCAAGAGAAGGTTATACTGTTTTGTTTGGAACATTGCTGAGAGTTTTTCACCGTTTCAGAACATCCTATATTGTATCTTACTCATCACTGGTCATATATAACATAATTGATATATTACCTCAACTGTAGTCAAGAGGAGACACAAAATGAAATATGTCATAAAATACATTTCAAAATGTAAATGCTTAAGCATGGACTCACTACAAGACACAATAGTCAGTCACTTGTTAAAACAGAACCCAAAGGTTAAGAACGCAGACCGACACACGGCTGTAGTGTAAGCAATTCAACTATGACCGATGATGAGTAAAATATGATATAGGATGTCCCAAAATGGTGAAAAACTCTCAGCAATGTTCCAAACAAAACACTGTAAGCTTCTCTTGGTTCAGAACAGCCGCATTCCAGGACTTCCCTGGTGGTCCAGTGGGTAAGACTCCGTGCTCCCAATGCAGGGGGCCCGGGTTCATCCCTGGTCAGGGAACAAGATCCTGCATGCCGTAGCTAAGAGTCCATATGCCGCAACTAAAAAAAAGGATACCGCATGACGCAACGAAGATCCAGCGCAGCCAAAATCAATAAATAAATACTTAAAAAAAAAAAAAAAAAAAGAACGGTCGCATTCCTAAAAATTTTGATATATGTTAAAACACTGCAAAAATTATCTTGTGTTTACATATAAAACGGAAGTTTGGATTTAGATTCCAATTTTTTTCTTCACCTACGTGAAAGCTCTTAAGCTGGGGGTGAAGTCCTCACTGTGGGGATGTCCTGAGCCCTGTATGACATCTAGCACGCCGCCCCCATCCACGAAATGCCAGTACTGCCTTCAGATCTCTGGGACCAAAAATGCCTCCACAAATTCCCGGAACACTCCCTGGGGATGACGTGGCACCATGGGTGGGACTGGGACCACTGTGCTAGATACTCAGCCACTGTCCAACCGTCTCCAACCCTCATATGCAGCCTCATTCGATCTGGAGTTCAGGTCCCGTCAGCTCTCACCCAGGCCACTGCCACAGCCTGGTAATTTGTCTTTCTGGTTCCGATCTGCTCATTCTATACTGAGAGAGAACTGAACTTTTTACTCTCCATTCAACCAACAAATATTTACTGCACACAGATTATATATGCCAGACCTGCTCTAAACACTAAATCACATCATTCTCCCCTGCTCAAACTATAATAGTTCATCACCTATGGCAATTTTCAAACAGTGCTCCATTTTTATCTGTTTTATATATTGAGTTCCTGCATAAGATTTCCTTTTAACAAAGTGATTCACGGCTTTAAAAGTCTGAAAACCCCAACCTTCAGGATAAAACCAAATAATCTTCCTATCTAACCATCGCCTCAGCACTAACCTAGCCTCACCTCCTGCACCCCCATCCACCTTGCAAAGATGGTCCTACAATACCCATATTCCCTTCCCTCTCTGGCACACTGTCTCTCTTCCGTGCTCCCACACAGGCTGTCACCCCTGCCAAATGACCCTCTCTCTCTACCTACCCCCCTGCTGACTCTGCAGCCAGCCTTCCAGGCTCTGGGGAAGCTGTGAAACCTTCCCAATTCCCCTCGACAGGCTCAGCTATTAGTTTGGTTTTTTTTTTAAGCTACTAGCTTCTGCTATATTGCGCACACTTCCATTTTAACAAACATCTTATTGTACTACAACAGTCTGTTTGAACATCTATCTCTATAGTATCTCCAACTAGCTCTTAAATTTTGTGGGCAGTGACTACATCTTTTGCCTCACTTTCTGGTACCTGTCAGGGTACAGAGCTATCCTCTCAAGGGTAACTTGATTGAGTGATGTTAGTAGGTTTCTCTTCTTATCAATCAAAAAGATAAATTTCCTTACCCAAGTGATCAAAATAAGTATCACTACCAGTAAACAACTTGAAACTATGCAGCTTCTGATGTGAAACAGTATGTACCCCACAACACATATGAAGTAGTCTCAACAAAAATGTTTAACTTGAATCTAATCTTGAGTTAACAGAAAAATCCAAAACACAGAATATTCTATAAGACAACTGACCGAGACTCTTCAATGGGTACAAAAAGCAAAACGTCAAGGGACTACTCTAGATGAAAAGAAATTAAATCATATCCAGGTGCAAAGCATGAAACCTTGACCAAAACCAAACCAACGATGAGGATATTTTTGTGATGGGGGCAGGGTAAGGGTCTGAATATTAGATTAGATAATGTTATGAAATATTACTAAGTAATATTATGAAACAGTTTTTAATTTTCCTTAGAACTATTAATAGTATTGTGGTTGTATAGGAGAACATTCTTATCTTTATACTATTCTTAGGCAACGTATGCTTAAGTATTTAAGACTGAAATGTCATGACGTATGCATGACAAAAAAGTGAATATTTGTGTTTATATACAGTGTGTATATACACATACAGAGAGAGAGAGGGAAAGAGAAAAGAGAAACAAATGTGGAAAATGATAACTGTTGAATCTAAATGAACACTATTAGGGTGTTAATTGTACCATTCTTTCAAATTTTCTGTAGGTCTGAAATCTTTCAAAATTAAAAATTAAAAAATAAATTCACATAATCAAGTGATTTCTCTACGCAACATCAAAATAATGGACTTACTGATTCCTCTTCTCCACTGAACAGACTTTTTGATGTAATTCAAGAACATTCTAATCTAAACAGCTTCAGATGAAGTGTTTAATCTACACACTGAAAACACCACAGCCAGGGACTTCCCTGGTGGTCCAGTGGCTAAGACTCCTTGCTCCCAATGCAGGGAGCCTGGGTTCGATCCCTGGTCAGGGAACTAGATCCTGCACGCCACAACAAAGACCCAGCACAGCCAAATAAATAATATTAAAAAAACAAACAAAAAAACACCACAGCCACACAATGAAGTACAGGCTCCAAACCTCGAACTCTCCGAGGCTGCAAGACCTCTGCTTCTAGTTCCTGCTTCTCTTTCAAGTCCTGGTTCTGTGTAACTGCTCACATGGACAGTCATTCAGAAGAACTAGTGCTGCCATTAACTAGCCAGTGCTGCCATTAACTAGCCAAGTAACCTTGGGCGAGCTACTTAGTCCACATTTTCGGGTGTGCATCACTCACTTGAGGGATCACCACCAAAGTACCTTCTGGCTCTGAGACCTTGAACCCAGTCTTACTTTCTTAACTGACATTTTCATAATTAACAGATTCATATGCAGTTCTAAGAAATAATACAGAGAAACTTGTGCACTTTGCTCGCTTTCCTCCAGCACTAACACTCTCCACAACTATAGCATTACCACCAGGGTAGGGTAGTGACATCAATACCATCCACTGATCTTTTTCCGATTTCTCCAGTTTTACTTGTACTAATCTGCATATGAGTGCGCATTCACAACTTTTTATCCCATTAATCATTAAGTACTTGAGGAATCGACTGTAAAATAAGCAAACTGATTGTTTCTGCTTTGTAAATTATCTTGTACCAACTATTTCAATAATCTCTTTATTGTCATCATCAAATTCCTTCCTTCAGAGGAAAAGCTAACACACACAGTGCCAATGCTTCTGCAGCACCTCTGCAGCCAACTTTTGAGGAAAATCTCCTTTCAACAACTTAGAAGGAAGATTTGTCTTTTCCAACACAGAATGATTCTCTATGCTCCAGAATTAAGCTGGAAAAAGAAATCAGAACTTTACTTCTAAGGATTAGTCCTCTAGACTGTCCCAGACAAAACAGTTCCATGCAAATAGATGAAATACCACTTACTTCTTAGAAATTAAATGAAGAGCAATAAAAATACTTCTCATACACTACCAACAAAACATGTAAAAATCAACTATAAAAGCTCTAGAAGAAAACACAGAAGAAATTCTTGGTGATCTTAGGTTAGGCTACGATTTCTTAAATATGATGCCAAAAGCATGACCCAAAAAAGAAAAACTGGATAAGTTGGACTTCTCAAATTTAAAATGTTCTGCCATTCAAGAGACACTGTTGAGGGATTCCCTGGTGGCCTAGTGGTTAGGATTCCGGGCCTTCACAGCTGTGGCCCAGGTTTAATCCCTGGTCAGGGAACTGAGATCCCACAAGCCACAAGGTGCGGCCAAAAAAAAAAAGAGAGTGAGACACACTGTTAAAAAAAGACAATTCCTAGAATAGGAGAAAATATTTTCCCAGTGTGTATCT
Source organism: Eubalaena glacialis (assembly GCF_028564815.1). Classification (NCBI taxonomy): domain Eukaryota; kingdom Metazoa; phylum Chordata; class Mammalia; order Artiodactyla; family Balaenidae; genus Eubalaena; species Eubalaena glacialis. Next base: position 116,530,585 of record NC_083726.1, on the reverse strand, counting down.
TATAAAGAACTTCTATTGCAAATAAATGAAAAACTCTCAAAACTCCATATTAAGAAAACAACCCAATTTTTCAAATGGGCAAAAGATTTTAAAAGATACTTCTCCAAAGTATATGGATGGCAAATAAGCACATGGAAAAACACTCAGTACAATTAGTCATGAGATAAATGTAAATTCAAAATACAATGAGATAGCAGTACACACCTATTAGAACAGCTTTCAAAACAACAACACTGACGGTAACCAACACTGGATGCAGAGGAACTGAGAGGCTCACACAGTGCTGGGGGGAACACCAGAAACTGCCAAACTGTTCTCCAAAGTGAACCGCCCATTTACCAGGACTCAACAATCCTACTCCTCGGTATTCAGGCTAACAGCTGTGTGTGAATGCTTAGGCAACTTTATGTGTGATCGCCTGAACTAGAAACAGCTCAAACGTTCTTCTACTGGTGAATGGATAAACAAACTGGTTTGCCCCAACACTGGAATATTATTTGGCAATAAAAGGAACGAAGCGCTGACACATGCCACAACAGGGACTAGCCTCAAATGCACTCTGCCAAGTAAAAGACACCAAGCTCAAAGGGCTACATACTGTACGATTCCACTATACGACAGTGTACGTGACTGCCTAGGGCTAGAGGAAATGGTCAATTACCAAGTGGCATAAGGAAAATTTCTTGCGGGACGAAGCTGTGCTATACCTTGATTGGGGTAGTGGTTATACAACTGTAAAAAGCCACAGAAATGTACACCAAACATGGGGTGTTCATATATATAAGTTATACATCAATTAAAATAGTTTAAAAGGAAATTTGTTTGGAAAACAATGTGGCAGGTTCTTATAAAGTTAAATATACACTTACATACGACCCAGCAATTCACGGCTAGGTATTTACTCAAGAAAATTGAGAACAAATATCCACACAAAGACTTGTGATCTATGTATATGTGAATATACTCGGCACTTATATTCATAGTTGCCAAACCTGGAAACAACCCAAATGTCCATCAACAGGAGAACAACAGGAAATTGGATAAACTGCAGTACAGCCGTACAATGCAATCCTGTTGAGCAGCTAAAAAATTAACCACTGAGACACACAACTATATGGATGCACCCTAAAATCACGCTGACTGAAAGAAGCCAGATACAAAGGGGCACAGACCGTAAGATTATTTATGTGAAATTCTAGAAATGGCCAACTGATCTATAGTCACAGAAAGCAGATCAGTGATTGTCTGAGACCAAAGTGGGAGTCAACTGCCAAGGGACACAAAGAAAATTTGGCGGGGACAGAAATGTTCCATTTTTTTTTTTTTTTTTTTTTTTTTTTGGCCGTGCCGCACAGCTTGCGGGATCTTATTCCCTGACCAGGGATGGAACCTGAACGCACGCCCTCGGCAGTGAAAGCACAGAGTCCTAACCACTGGACCACCAGAGAACTCCCCCAAAATGTTTTTTTTTTTTTTTAATAGATTTATTTATTTTTGGCTGCGTTGGGTCTTCGTTGCTGCATGCGGGCTTTCTCTAGTTGCTGCGAGCGGGGGCTACTCTTTGTTGCGGTGCACGGGCTTCTCATTGCGGTGACTTCTCTTGCTGCGGAGCACGGGCTCCAGGCGTGTAGGCTTCAGTAGTTGTGGCGCACAGGCTTCAGTAGTTGTGGCGCGAGGGCTCTAGAGCGCAGGCTCAGTAGTTGTGACGTACAGGCTTAGTTGCTCCGCGGCATGTGGGATCTTCCCGGACCAGGGCTCGAACCCGTGTCCCCTGCATTGGCAGGAGGATTCTTAACCACTGCGCCACCAGGGAAGCACCCCCCCCAAAATGTTCTATATCTTGATTGGAGTAGTGGTTGTTACTAGGGTGCATGCATTGGTCAAAACTCAACACATTTTAAAAAGGTGCAACTTTACTGTATTTAAATTACAGTTAATAAAATTGATTTAAAAACAAAATGTTAATGAACAATCTGAAAATGAAAACAATTCCACTCACAAATAGCATCAAAAAGAAAATATTTCAGAATACATTTAACAAAAGAAGCACAAAAAGTTGCACTCAGAAAATTATAAAACATTGTTCAAAGAAATTAAAAATGGGAAAACACCCCATGTTCATGGATTAGAAGACTTATTGTTAAAATGGCAATACCCCCTACACTGATCAACAGATTCAACCAAATCCGTATCAGAATCCCAGCTGCTATCTTCGCAGAAATTGACAAACCGATTCTAAAGGGACCTGGTGTAGCCAAAACAATCCTGAAAAAGAACAGAGGAGGACCCACACTCCTGAATTTCAGCACTCACTACAAAGCATCATTAATCAAGACAGTGTTAGTACTCGCACAAGGACAGACATATAGATCAGTGAAACAGAATTCAGAGTCTAGAAATAAACCTATATATATATCCATGGTCAACTGATGTTTGACAAGGGTGCCAAGACACTTTGATGGGGAAAGAACAGTCTTTTCAACAGATGGTGCTGGGGCAGCTGGACAGCCACCTGAGAAAGAATGAAGTTCAACCCTTACCTCACGTCATAAGCAAAAATTAATGCAAAGTGGATCAAAGACCAAAATACTATAAAACTACACTACATATTATAAAACTCTCAGAAGAAAACATGGGGTATGATCTTCATGACCCTGGATTTAGCAAAGGATTCTTAGATATGACACCAAAAGCATGAGCAACAAAAGAAAAAATAGATCAATTTAAAGCTTTTGTTCTTCAGGGAATTCCCTGGCGGTCCAGTGGTTAGGACTCAGCTCTTTCACTGCCATGGCCTGGGTTCAACCCCTGGTTGGGGAACCAAGATCCTGCAAGCCATGTGGCGCGCCAAAAAGAAAAATTGAAAAAATTATGGGGGAAAAAAAAAAAAACTTTGTTCTTCAAAGGACACCATCAAGAAAGTAAAGACGACCCATAGAATGGGAGAAAATATTTGCAAATCATATATCTGATAAGGAACTTATGTGCAGGATATATAAAGAACTCTTATAACTCCATAATATGCAGACAGCCCAATTTTAAGATGGGCAAAGAATGTGAATATATATTTCTCCAAGAAAGATACATAAAGGGCCAATAAGCAAATGAAAAGACTCTCAACATCATTAGTCATCAGGGAAATGCACATCAAGACCACATCGAGATACTACTTCACACTAACCTGATGGCTAGACTCAAGGAGTCAGAAAACAAGAATGTGGAGAAACTGGAACCCTCATATACTGCTGGTAGGAACAGAAAATGGTACAGCCTCTTTGGTAAACAGGCAGTTTCTCAAATGATCAAACACAGTTACCATATGACCCAGCAACTCCACTCCTGGGTATATACCCAAGAGAACTGAAAACGTGTCCACACACAAAAAAGTACACCAATGTTCATAGCAGCACTGTTCATAAAGCCAAAGGTGGAAACAACCTAAATATCCACCAACAGGTAAATACAGTACAATATACCCATACAATGGGATGTTATTATTCAGCTGTGAAAAGGAATGAAGTACTGATCTACAACATGGATGAGCCTTGAAAAAATGACGCTGAGTGAAAAAAGCCAGTCACAGAAGACCACATACTGTATGATCCCATTCATTATGAAAACTCAGAAGAGGGTATCTATAGAAACAAAGTAAATTAGTGGTTGCCCGTGGCTGGGGAGGGAGATGAGAAATAGAGGTGGTAACAGCAAAGAGTATGGGTTCTTTTTGAGGTACTGAAAATGTTCTAAAATTGACTGTGCTAATGGCTGTACCCATCTATGAATACACTAAAACCAAAATTATACTCTTTAAGTGGGTGAATCGTATGGAATATGAATTATGTCTCTATAAAGCTATTAAAAACCTGTACTCAGCAATCACTTTAATCCACGTAAGCATGTGACTGATTTTCTTTCTACAATTTTATTGCCTTTTGACTTCAAAATAAGTAAATGAGTAATCTCACAAACATATCTTTATTATTTAATTCCTTTCTTCCAAATGATTCTGTTAAAACATTATCATAATTCAAAATCTAAAATGAGGACTTCCTAGTGATCCAGTGGTTAAGACTCCACGCTTCCACTGCAGGGGGCACAGTTTCAGCCCTGGTAGGAGAAGATCCCACATGTCTCGCAAAAAAAAAAAAAAAAAAAAAACCTAAAAGGAGAAAAAAAACTTCATAATAGTTACCAGGTGTAGAAATCTGTGTGTGCCAGGCCCTCCTATGCCTCAGCTCATTTGAATCTCAGCATAACCCTATGGAATAAGCCAGAAACTTGCCAACGAAGAAGCTGAGGCGCAGTGAGGTAGCTTGTCCACACCTTAAGCACAGCCTGGACTGGGAGCCAGTATTATTCCAAAGAACTCTCTTTTTTCCTTATTATTTCACCTAATATACTTGCAGCTTGAAATTTAAATCATTTTACCAATTTTTCATTACTAGGATAAATGGGTTGGCTTCAACCTGCTTAAAAACTATCCCTCTGGGACTTCCCTGGTGGTGCAGTGGTTAAGAATCCGCCTGCCAATGCAGAGGACATGGGTTCGAACCCTGGTCCGGGAAGATCCCACATGCCATGGAGCAACTAAGCCCATGCGCCACAACTACTGAGCCTGCGCTCTAGAGCCCACGAGCCACAACTACTGAGGCTGTGTGCCACAACTACTGAAGCCCACGCGCCTAGAGCCCGTGCTCGGCAACAAGAGAAGCCACTGCAATGAGAAGCCCGCGCACCGCAACGAAGAGTAGCCCCCCGCTCGCCCCAACTAGAGAAAAACCGCGCGCAGCAACCAAGACCCAACACAGCCAAAACCGAATGAATGAATGAATAAATAAATAAATAAATAAATAAATAAATAAATAAAAACTATCCCCCTAACAACCAAACAAATGTGTGATCCGGGATAGAGGTGAGGGACAACATCTCTAAAAGTCACTGTGGGGACAAGTGAGGATGTCTGGATATGGATATTATTACAGAATTATTGTTTATCTTCTTAAATGTGAACATGCTGATGTGGTCATGTGGGAGAGGATCCCTATTTTTATGAAGCACATGGCAAAGTATTTTGGGGGGGAGGGAAGTAACATCACATTGCCAACTTACTGTCTAATGGTTCAACAAAAAAGAAGGGACTTCCCTGGTGGCGCAGTGGTTAAGAATCTGCCTGCCAATGCAGGGGACACGGGTTCGAGCTCTGGTCCGGGAAGATCCCACATGCTGTGGAGCAACTAAGCCCGTGCGCCACAACTATTGAGCCAGCGCTCTAGAGCCCATGGGCCACAACTACTGAAGCCCGCGCACCTAGAGCCCGTGCTCCGCAACAAGAGAAGCCACCGCAATGAGAAGCCCGCGCACTGCAACGAAGAGTAGCCCCGGCTCGCCACAACTAGAAAAAGCCCGCGCGCAGCAACAAAGCCCCAACACAGCCAAAAATAAATTAATTAATTAAAAATAAGTAAATAAATCAAAATTAAAAAGAAAAGAAAACATAAAGCTAATGTGGTAAAATGTTACCAACCGGAGAATCTAAAGTAAAGGTATGCAGGGCTCACCTATATTTGTCTTCAAACTTCACTGTACGTTTGAAACTTCTCAAAGAATAAAGAAAAATAAGATCTGAAGCTTTAAAAAATTATTTCACTTTGTGAAAATTACTATATCAAATGCTTATCCACTTAGATGAAATTTCCAAGAAATTTATAAAATTATACTCTTATCAGACACCAGAAACAGTTTTGAATCAAACACTTAAAATCTGTGAATGAAAACTATGAATGCCAACTTATAAATGTAAAAAGAATGATGTAATTTGAAAATAACTATTTGGCAACTATGATGTACTGATTGACTCAGGCAAAGAACCATGCAAGGATTAAAATGGGTGAAATTTTGATGAGAAACAGGATGTTTACATAGCCTCTCCCCACCAGGTATGTATTAATTATAAGGGAAAAACAGTAACTTCACAGAGGAGAGAGCTGGCAGACACCACCTCAAACCAAGCAATGAAAGTTAATAATAACCATCACCATGGGACCAAGTGACATCACGTGACTCCTGATATGATGCCCTAAGGACACACCACTTCTTTAGTACACCTGCCAAAACACAGGACCTGAATCTCATCATGAGAGTGCATACAACAAACCCAAATTGAGGGACAGTCTCAATTCCAAAAGGTCAAGGTTATGAAAGACAAAAACTGAAAAACCACTCTAGGCTAACGGAGCTGAAAGAGACCCAATAGTTAAATGCAACACATGATCCTAGATTGAAAACCCTAGCCAGCAAAATAATTTCTAAAATAATACTGTATTTAAAATCATAAAAATATATAAATTATACATTAATATTTTTGGGTCAGTTGACAATATGATATACTATTATCTAGAAATTTTATTCAGTATTAATTCCCTGATTTTGATAATTGCACTATGGTTATGTAAGAAAATGTCTGTGTTTTTAAGGCATAAAAACACAGAAATGTTTAGGAGTAAGGGGTATCATGTCTGCAACTTACTGTCAGGGAACAGACTGGTGGTTCCCAGAAGCAGGGGTGGGTGTAATGGGTAAAGGGGGTAAACAGGCACAAACCTCCAGTTATAAAATAAGTAAGTCCTGGGGATGTAATGTACAGCATGGTGACTATGGTTAATAACATTGTACTGTACATGCAAAAGTTGCTGAGAGTAGATCTTAAAAAGTTCTCATCACAAGAAAAGAAATTTGTAGCTATGTGCAGTGTGGGATGTTAACTAGACTTGCTGTGGTGATCAGTTCTTAACATATGCAAATATGGAATCATTATACTGTTCACCTGAAAGTAATGTTGTATGTCAATTGTATCTCAATTTTAAAAAAGGATAGGTGGATGCATGAGAAACACCAAGCAGTGCCTGGAGTACCCACAGTGGGCACCAAATTCATGTTAGCTTTTGTTATGAAATACAAGATAAAAATTGACTATGAAGAAAATTCAAAACTTAAGACTTCAAATATAGAGGGTAATAGGAGAAGTCTAATGAACAAAAACACTAATCCTATTTTGGGAAGAAAAAAATCTTTCTGTTCGTGGCTGTTATGACAGTAAACAACTAAAAATAACCTCAATGCTCCACTGAGGATTGGTTAAATAAATCAGAGCATGAGTGCGCCACAGCTATTAAAGTCATAACGTATGCTATGAAAGGGCATTCTGTGTCATGTAATATTGTTAACTGAATAAAACAGGATTCAGAAGTCTATGTAAAAGTATGAGCCTACGTTTATAAAATATTTAATACATGCACATGGAGAAAAGTGAGGGGGCAAGGAGTACAGAGTCCCTCAGATGCTTGGGGGTTCCTGCAGGATGGACACCAGTGAGCTGGGGCTGGAGCCTTCCTATTAATTCCCCTAATGCTGGGTCTCTCTCGAGTTTCTGCTCCTTCACATGCAAGAATTTGGTTTGCATCGTGGCTTCTCACTGTGACCTTTTAACTGCTTTTCCACACTAACTTGATAACCCTCGTATTTCCTAGGTTACAATCCCAAGAATGGGAATTTGATTGATCCAGTTCATCTTTTCTTGCAAGATGTGTCAGATTACCAGCCAGGATATAGACTTACTTCAGCCGGGAGGAGGGAAAAGGGGCAAAGGGCAGGTAGAGCAGCCAGATAACCTCCAAAAATTTTTGTAGAGCTCGGTGGCAGATAAGACAAACAAATAAACAGAAGAACTGCTCCTTTCTGTTGAGCTGTCACCTCCCCAGGCGTGGGGACTGTGATTAGAAAGAACGTATCACATTGATACCTGACTATCTTATTTGTACATAAACTCCCATTACGGAAGAATCAGAGTCCCATTAAGCAGCAGTCTTACAAATCATTAAATACTTAACAGAGAGAAACTGAAAACTGAAGAATTCCAAACAATCAATAGATAAGCAAAAGTAAACCTAAAATTCTAATGATAAAAGGGGTACACTTCTGGGCCCAGATTTTCATTTTCATTTTCCTATATAGGAAGCTAAAACAAGGAGCAACTGGCAATCCTAGGGGTGGGGTCACTACCACCCCACTCCAACAATCAGAAGGGGACAGAAGAGTGGAGAGGACTGCTAGTATAAGACAGGGGGGAGAATGTGGAAACAAGCTGACTCTTCTTTAAAAAGCAGGAGATAGGTTGTCCTACAATTGACCTCTTCAGTACAGCGCTAAAACATTAACCTAGGAGGAACTGGGGTTTCTTTTTATAATATTACATATTACTTGTGAAAAAGTTTTTCTAAAAAGTTCATTCTTGGGCTTCCCTGGTGGCGCAGTGGTTAAGAATCCGCCTGCCAATGCAGGAGACACGGGTTCGAGTCCTGGTCTGGGAAGATCCCACAGGCCACGGACCAACTAAGCCCGTGCGGCACAACTACTGAGCCTGCACTCTTGAGCCCGCGAGCCACAACCACTGTGCCCGTGAGCCACAACTACTGTGCCCGTGAGCCACAACTACCGAAGCCCGCGCGCCTAGAGCCCATGCTCTGCAACAACAGAAGCCACCGCAATGAGAAGCCTGCACACCACAACGAAGAGTAGCCCCCGCTCACCGCAACCAGAGAAAAGCCCGCGTGCGGCAACGAAGACCCAACGCAGGCAAAATAAATAAAATAAATAAAATAAAATAAATTTTTTTAAAAAAGTTCATTCTTTTCCACCATTCTCTTAAGCCTCCTATTGAGCTCTTTTCCTCTCTCATTCCAGGAGAATGTAGTTTTAGCCTTTCCCTCTTCCTCTTCCCAACAGCCTTCTCTGAAGTCATCTCCAGCCTCTTCAAATCGCCAACTCAACGTACAATTGATTTTCAATTGTAATTTTCCTGTACTTCCCTGCATCACTCAGCAATGCAGACCTTGGAGCTATGCAAACCATCCTGTAACCACTCGCAGACCACTGCCTGAGCGCTTAAGGACATTGTCACTGAGCAGCATACCTGCCAGGATCCTCCAGACCACGTGTTATAGGACAGTCCACGGTGTTTTTTAAGTCACTGTGAGTACAGCATTCCATTACTTGCAGCCAAAAACATCCTTACCAGATACCACCCTCTTTATGCACCCAACACTGTCAGTCACCTAGTCCCACTATTCAAAGCCAGTGACGAAGGTCCTTTCCTGTTACCACTACCTGCAGCATTTCACAACCACTCCACTCCTAGAGTTAAGCCCAGTTACCAATACCAGACTTAATCTAAAACATTTAGTACCCAAGACATTCTTAAGTCTAAAACTTTGTCATTCTTGTCTAAAACTTCACTGCCTGAATAAAAAAGATCAACACGAGTGGGCGTGGCATTCCAGGCTTGCTGCAGCGTCCCACCTGTCTCTCAACCTCATTTTTCACTAGCCCTCCAAATGAGAGAACTCTGATCGCACTGCGCTTACTTACTCACTGTGACCCCCCTCCCAGCCCTGCCTTACGCAAGAAGCATGTCACTCATGAGCCCTGTGGCCTCTGAGCTCCTGCAGCCATCGCTGCCACCCAGCCATTCACCCTTTCCTCCCTCACAACATACTCTAATTCCCCAGGGCAGCAGGAGAAGAGCCACCTGGTCCCATACCTCTGCAATTATTCTGGGGCCGTTGATGTTAATAAAGATGACAATAACAGACAGAAATGAGACTGGGATTTTAGATTCTCCTTTTGTTTGTAATTCCACTATCACTTTGAAGACTTCCATAGTACAGAAATCCAAGTAGAGTTATAGATAATGAAGAGGGCTCCATCACCAAAAGTGATGAAACTCTAGTGGTATAAGGACACAGGTATCCTCGACATTGTTTCTCAGAGACACATTTTCCATTATGTTGTTAAAGCAGGCACCCAGCCTCCCTTACTGGATGTTGGGGGTTGGGAGGGGAATGTTCTAACAATGTGTGGGATACTAACCCAAATCAATACCAGCCTAAGAGTGAAAAAAAAAATTAAATCCCTTAATTATGGCACAAGTGAAATTTCTCTAAGTCACCTTTCCCCTATATAAGTGTCCCCTAAGCAAAGAACTCCAGGATACCGATTATAAAAATTGTCTCCCACACCTAAAAGACTCTGCAAACACAACCTTCCAGGGAAACAGAAGAAACACAATGGGAATGGGGGTGAGAAAAGATCTGCTAAATAGGTCTGCTAACTTAACACATTTTCTGTCAAGCAAATCACTGTCCTCAATGCCCTGTTGCTGAAACAATGACGACTCAGGGAGGGGTGTTCATGAAAAGCACCTGGCCTGGAGAAAACACTCCCCACTCCAGCCGACCAATCACAGCACTCTCAGCTGTAAGAACTTACTCCATTCTCGGCAATTATTAACGGGAGTTGATTTGAAGGTTCAACATTAAAAACATGAAGAGTTTAGAGTAACCGTGGCTCCATCACTGCCTCTGTTTTCACTTACTTGGGGGGTCATGGGGGGCACAGAAGGGGGCACAGTCTGTGGTGACACCATTCACACGTTCAGTCCAGGGGCCACACTCATGCAGCCAAGCCACCCGCGGAAAGCCGTAGCGGCTGGGCCGGGGGCCAAAGTTGAAGTGACCGTGACAGTGTGAGACGTACCAGAACACGACCATGTGCCTGGACCAGCCAAACGCCCATCTTCCAGTCCACGCGAGATCAGGGCACGAAACCTTTCGTGTGTTTCTACATAAGCCGCACCCCGTTTCCCACGGGAGCGTGGATAAGCTGCGTCACCGAGTCACTGCCGGGCGAGGTGGCGGAGGGGCCAGACCCCACACCGCCGGCCGCGGGGACTCCTGGGCGCCCGCGAGCCCGCAGCGTGTCCCGCACACGGCTCGGGCCGCCACCACGCAACCTTCGCTCCCGACCAGAACGAAGCCGCGTACGCACTCACGACGCGCGCGCGCGCGCGGTGCCACACGAGCGGAGACCCCACGGGAAGGCGCGCGCCCCGCGGAACAGTTACACACCTCTTACAGCCTGAGGGGCTGCGTCCCGGCAGGCGGGGGCGCGCGCACGCACACACGCTAGCCCCCCTCCCCCTGCCGTCTCCGGTCCCGGGAGGCCCGAGGGAGGTCCCCCCCTTCGTCCCTCAGGAGTCGCAGCGCCCTCTCCGCAGCACCCCCCCCCAACCAATCCTCTTCCCCTAAACGACTCCAAGAAAAGAATTAACAAAGCATCTGTTTCCCAGATTTCTGACGTGCAGTTGCTGATGACGGCACACCAAGCACAACTAACTCCCTTCAACGCTACACACAAAAACATCACAGGCTCACACCCAGGACGGGGACTCCCTGTGGGGAGGGGCCCCCGCCCGCCTCAGGGCCCGGGGTTCTTCGTGTGACCGCGGAGGGCGGACTCTGGGAGGCGCCACGTCCTTGGCTGCACGCGGCCCCGCCACTCATGCGGCTGTAGTCCGGCCCCGAATGTCATAGTGCGAATGTCATAGTGCGAGGTTGGGAGAATCCTGAGCTTGGTACCACCATCCAACTACTCCTGTCTCGATCTAAGAACTACGAGAAAAAACCTTCCCGAGTTTTCCGGTATAAACTAGTATTTGTTAGAGGCTCCTATAGAGAAGACATGATGAAAGGATCCAAGAAAGAGTCCAATGAAACAGGAAAATACGGGGAAGGGGAGAACAGGTATCTGGAAACTTTCACTGTCAAATGAGAGGCGAGCCCCAGGCCAGAACCTTCAACCAGTCTCCATTCAAAGTTCTCAGTGTGAATGCTGTTCAATTTAAGTGAACAAACGGAAGCGAACGGAAAAGAACACAATTCAAGACCTTCATCCTCCAGAGATCCTCATAACCTCAAAATACAAAATCTTAGTTTGAGGACCTCGAAGACAGTGAAAACATCAATTAAGCTACCCTCAAAGTAACGTATACGCAGACAAGATCTCCACAGAAAAACAAATTCACATAATCCACAAACACATCAAGTATGGATTCGCAGCTTTGGTACAAAATTAATTTGTAAGACACGGACCCCAACACAGCTCATAACTTTGGTCCTAACCAGGGAGGTCGGTGGCTTTCTGGATCAGTTACCTGTGCCCTGCATGCTGAGAAACATCCGAAGGGAATCGTAGCATGTTGGACAGAGGAAAAACCTAGGAATCACCTAGTCCACAATTGCCTTTTTATAGATTGGGGCATCTGAAACCAAGTGATCTGCCTAAGATCACAGCTCCAGTTAATGACAGAGGTGGTCCACAGTCCAGGTTTTTGGCTCTCTCTGCTTGATCCCTTTTGAAAGTATTTTCAATCCCATCAACTAGATCTAAGACCATCTAGTCAGAAGCTGTGCCCTCTGTCCCCCTGGGCTCTGTCCACACCCACTTTTTACCGAAACCACCCTGCACACTGGCGGTTTTCCAGCACTCTGCCAGAGCTCCTCATTCTTACCCCCAGCCCAACACACCACGAGAATCCAGCACTCGGCCTCTCCTGATCAAAGGGCAGATAGGCAGTTGTACCAAATGCTGCCATGCTGCCAGGTCGTATTTTAGGCTTCCCCTCTGTGTTCCAGAAAATTAAGCAAGACCAAACTGAACTTCCGTGGTAGAGCAAGCCAGGTGCTAACATGGGCTGTCCTTCAGAGATGAGAGGTTATTACCCTTTCTACAACTGGAGAAGCTCCCAGTTTGAAGCTTTGAAGCTTCACGTGCAGGCAAGTGAAGATGAAGAAGAGGACTCCCTCTTCAAGACACTGGTCTAAGCAGAAAAGGATCCAGTGTTCACTTTGGGTTGAGTGACACTCTCACAGAGCAGTCCCCTTTTGTGGGTTTCAAGATCTGCCCCTCTGGAATTCCCATCCTGTTCTTGGCCTTCCCTCCTCAGAGAAGGAACACACCCTGAGTCTTAGAAGACATTTATCATCTGGTATTTTCCATTCAATAGGTTACTCTGACAAACTACTAATTTTTCTTCTTCTTTTTTGGCAGCGCCAAGCGGCATGCGGGATCTTAGTTCCCCAACCAGGGATCGAACCTGCACCCCTGCAGTGGAAGCGCGGAGTCTTAACCACTGGACCGCCAGGGAAGTCCCACAAACTACTAGTTTTTAAATAATCTTAAATCCCCTATTTCCTTCAGTCCTGCTCAAATGCCATCTTCTCAATGAGGCCACCCACACCTAATCACCCTATTTTAAATTCCAACAACCTACCCCCTCAACTTGGCTCTATGCCAATTTGTTTATTATTATCTGTCTCCTTCCACTAAAGAGGGCAGGTATTTTTTTGTTATGTTCACATCTGTATCTCCAGCACCTAATACACTGCATCTAGCACATAATGGATGCTCAATAATTATATGCTGAAAGAAACAAATGAAATCATGAACTTGTCCCTCTGTATTCAGCAGAAGTTTTGGTTTCTCTTTTAATTATTTTATTTATTTATTTTTGGCTGCGTTGGGTCTTCCTTCCTGTGCGCAGGCTTTCTCTAGTTGCAGAGAGCTGGGGCTACTCTTCATTGCGGTGTGTGGGCTTCTCATTGCGGTGGCTTATCTTGTTGCCGAGCAGGGGCTCTAGGCACGCGGGCTTCAGTAGTTGTGGCTCGGGGACTCTAGAGCACAGGCTCAGTAGCTGTGACACACGGGCTTAGTTGCTCCGCAGCATGTGGGATCTTCCCGGACCAGGGCTCGAACCCACGTCCCCTGCATTGGCAGGCGGATTCTTAACCACTGCGCCAGCAGGGAAGCCCCAGCAGAAGTTTTAAAAAGGATCTTCTGTACCCCACGTTATTAAGAACCAAAGAACTGTACATTTGCACTGTGGAATCTTGGCCATTACTTCTATGTCTAGCCCTTCATTTTATAGATGGTGAAAATTAAAGTAGAAGCAGTGCGATGTAGCAGCAGTAGCAAAGAATTTGGTACCAAAGAACCTGAGATCCAGGCGAGAGTCTGTGCAAGAAACTTAGCCTCTCTAACCTTCCAATTTCCTCATCTGCAAAATTAGGATAATTCCCACCTCCCAGTGATGGTTAAGGATGGCTATGAATAAAATAACATTTGGAAAATGTACAAAGTATTATACAAGTGTCCTTTTTCATTAGGCTATTTGACCTGCCGAAGGTCACAGAGGTAGGTAGGGGCAAAGCTAGTAATAAGAATTCAAGTTTCCTAACTCCTGGTCCAGGGCATCTTGTGTTGTGAAACTAGCTTTCTGGTTCCCCTATTCAAGGCCAACTTAAATCTTCCATCTAGTTTAAGGCCTTTTAGCCTTTGTATGGTTGGGATCTCTTTCAAAGTTTGATGAAAGTGACAAAGTACACATATGTACACCAACACAAAATCTCCTATAACCCATCCTTAGGCCCCAGGCTCAGAGACCACTGACAGGCCTCATGTACTAATAAGTTACTCTCAGCAAGTTTTATCACTTACTTTCATGTTTAATAATTCATGCCTAGAGCTCTTGATTCAAGAGGCTGGATCCAAGGAAACACCAACAGGAATCTGAATTAAAGACACTGCCCCCAGATCATCACGCTGATGAGGTGAGGGACTTAACCCACATACAACCACAACCAGGAAGGCAAAGGATTCTGTACTCAAAGCAGAAAGCTCAAGAAAAAAAAGTAGACAGGACCATCAGATTATTTTCATCATGCCGCTACTATATGAACCAGACAATTCTACATGACCATTTTCAAATAACCACCTGGAGGCCCCATGGTTTCTTCTCTAGAGAAAATATGCCCAAAATGTTTATGATGGGATTTCCCCCTGCAACCCTACACCCACCATGATTAACTCCAGACCAGATTACTGAAAATGGTTTATCGTCCCTTACCTTACTCTGGTTAAGTAAGACACGCTATTCACTGTATAAAGATCACTTGGGTAGCGGGAAAAAAATTAGTACTAAATCTTTTTTTCCCCCCTAATAAATTTACTTATTTATTTATTTTTGGCTGCATTGGGTCTTCGTTGCTGCGCGCGGGCTTTCTCTGGTTGCGGCGAGCGGGGGCTACTCTTCGTTGCGGTGCGCGGGCTTCTCATTGCAGTGGCTTCTCTTGCTGTGGAGCACGGGCTCTAGGCACGTGGCCTTCAGTAGTTGCGGCACGCAGGCTCGGTAGTTGTGGCTCACGGGCTCTAGAGCACAGGCTCAGTAGTGGTGGCGTCCTGGATTAGTTGCTCCGCGGCATGTGGGATCTCCCCGGCCCAGGGCTCGAACCCATGTCCCCTGCATTGGCAGGCGGATTCTTAACCACTACACCACCAGGGAAGTCCCAGTACTAAATCTTTCGGGAGATCAATTCACCATTCTTCATTCTCGAATCAGGACAAAATGTAACCAGCTTAACCCACTAGAATGTTAAGACAATTATAGAACACTTGATATAAATGAAGTGGTTCTGAATTTGATAATCTTCTGAGGCAAAGAAGGTGTGCCATGAGCTTCTTTGGTAATCCATCCAGTTAAGCAGCTAGTTATAGATATTTCATAATACCAACTACTGAATTCAGTATCATTCATCTACTGTTGTCCAGCTACACCTCAATCTCCTCATCTGAAAAATTAAAACACCACTTAATCCAGGGCACAAATACATGTGTGAGCATGTTTGGGAATTTCTAAATACGTTAACAGCTAACAGCTTTTATCCCTGAGTGGTGGGATACAATGTTAACAGTTAACAGCTTTTATCTCTGAGTGGCGGGATTATGGGTGATTTAATTCTCTTACCTATAATGATTCTCAAGTCTTATATAATGATTATGCATTGTTTTTAAAATCAGAAATTTTGAACTTAAAGCATATCTACACGTTCGCAGATTTTTGGTCTGATGATTACAGGACCCGTATTTGGGGGGCAGCAACATACAAGTCCCTAAACATATCCCAAAAAACAAGAATCTGGTATATTGACTCTTCTAAAGAAATCCTGTACATTCAAGGCTAATTACCAGAGTAAAAAGGTTTTCTTACATGCAAAAATAAAAATATCCATGCTTTGGGGACCAGTTCTCTAAGTGGGAGGTCTTGACCTCTTGCAGAATTGCAGCATGAATGCTCCCAGCCCTTCAGCTATCTAAGAGATTGCCTTGCTTTAGATAAATAGAAGCCAAGTCCTTGAAGATTCTGCTTCCTAAATTTTCTATAAATCCATGGGTTTAGCTTGGTGTTCAAGGGTAAGATGAGTTCTTTCCCACAGCTGAAAACTGGTTTCCTAAAAAAGCTGATACCTAACTTCTACCACTTGGTATTATTCATCATTTCTATCTTTTAAAGTTGCAGTAAATTAAGATTTTGTAGGGCCTTTGCAGCTGTCCAACTGAGTAGTATTGTTTCTTGTTTGTTTTTAAAAAGGCTCTTCCAGTGCATCATAAACTCTAACCAAGGGATTGTTTTTCCAACTTTCAGGACAAACTATTAGATTAAAAAAAAAATCACTTAAGCAAAATAAAAATAAATTTATTTACTTATACTTAGAGAATCAAAATTGATCATGTTCTCAGTGAGTTCTGCACTCACGGAGTCAAATTTGCTAGAAGCCTAAAAATTACTTTAAAATTTTTAATTTCTGACAATTACTGAAAACTTTGTTATTAAACTTTGCATTCATCAAAACACATGTGAAAAGGATTACACAAGCACTGCAGAGGTAAAAGTCACTATCCTTAGGTATCCACCTAGGGAACAACATCTCCAAATTATAAACAGATACGGATAATTACCAAAATACGTACACGTTGGATTCCAAATATTCATTCGTGTTTTATATACTTCAAATAGCACACATTTTAACTACAACCACCACCAAAAAAGTGTCACTTCCAAGAAATAACTGGGCTCCGAAGAGAACACAAGCATCTCAAGTGGCCCTGATTATTCACCTGTAACAACGATTTTTCATTTCTGTTATACACACAGATTGGACCTCTCAGATCAAGTTACACTGCCTTTAGGAATTCAAGCTGCTAATACTTAGAAACCACAGGTTCATTACTTAGAACATAAAACGTTATTTACAGATTACTCGACTTCTGTAACAACTTCGGGCAAGATTACTTCCTTCTATTTTTCCGTCAGCAAAATCGGAATACATGGATTTTTGCAAGATGAAATTTTTCCACAGTATTTTTAGACTGGGTACTTAAACTCTAAACCCGTAATTCAGCAGCACCTCAGTCCTATTACGTTTCAGGGAGAAAATGGGGCAGGGGCAAGTTTAGCGGCACCACCACGGCATTGTCACCACAACACCTCCCACCGCAGCCACCATTTTGAGCAGCAGAATTAAAGTGCCGAGGATTTTCACCAACTAAAAGGAAACACGGGGTCCTCGGGACGGTTGGGGCACAAGTCCTGACGCTCGGCATTCCCTAATCTGTCGTTTCTCCTCCTCAGTCGGCGGGAGCCATCGTCCCGCTCACGTTTTTAGAAAAAGCCGTGCTCGTCCGAGTCACGTCCCAACTTTGAAAACGGCGTGCGGCGCCGGGCCCCCCGCACCCGGAGGCCGCCGCATTGTTGCCGCCCGCCCGCGCGCACCCTCCGCCGCCGGGCGCGCCTCCCTCGAGCGGCGGACCCACCGCCCCGCTCGCCCGCCCGGCCGCGCCAGTGCCGCACCTTTGTCCGGGGCCGCGGCACCGGCCGGCCGCGCGCGCTCGACCCCAGGCGGCCGGGGGAGGGGTCGGGGCGCCGGCCAGGGGCGCCCGCCCGCTGCCCGGCCCCACAAAGCCCGCCGTCCGCTCGCCCGGCCGCCCGGCCCCGCGCCGCGCTCGCAGGGACGCCGCCGGGAGTAACGGCCCAACTTTCCCCGCCGCCCGGTCCCCTCAGCCCGGACCCCGACCCCCGCCCTCCCGGGCCGCCCTGGGGCGCTCCCCGCCCTCAGCCCCCCACTCAGCCCCTCAGACTCAGCCCCTCAGAGGTCCCCGCGCGCCCCCGCCCCCCCGAAGCCCACCCGGGTTCCGACCCCCGACCCCGGCCCGCGCACCTCAATCTCGAAGTCCGGCAGGCGGAACGCCGTGCGGAAGAGCGAGCAGAAGTGCGCGATGGCCGGCACTTCCCACCACGAGCGCAGCTCGCCCAGCCCGGCCGCGCCGCCCTCCTCGGGGCGCATCTCCGGCCGCGCCGCCGCCTCCGCGCCCGCCGCCCGCCCGCTCCCGGCGCCGCTCCGGCCGAGCTACCGAGGCGGCTGCCCCGGGCCCATCGCGCCGCGGCCCGGCCGCCCAGCCCGCACAATGTCGCCGCGGCCCGCGGGGAACAGATGGGCCGGGGGCGGGCGGGGGCGGGGCTTCGGCACAACAACAACCCCGCCCCCGCCCCCGCCCGCCGCCCGCGGGCCGCGCACGGGCGGGGGAGGGGCGCCCGAGGGCCGGGAGGAGGGGCCGCGGGCGAGCACCGCCCCCCCCGCCGGGCCCCGCCCCCACGTGGCCGGGGGTCGCGCCCCTCGGAGGCTGGCGGGCTGGAGGCGCCTCGTGGGGCTGCGCGCACGTGGGGCTGGGGCGGCGGTTGAGGGGGAAGGGGGAAAGGGCGAGGGGGAAAGGGGAAGGGGGAGGACAAGGGGGGCGGACCCCGCACCCGGGCAGAGCCCACGGGCCGCCTGCCCCCCGCCCCCGCCCGGCCGGCTGAGACCCCGCCTGAAGAAGCACGTGCGACGCCCGGGGGCGCGCGGGGCGCTGCGGGCGCGTCCTGCCGGCCCGGTGGGCACCGGGCGCCCGCGCTCCCGTCCCGGCCCCGGCTTGGCCGCTTGGGGATCCACGCGGGGACCTTAGGGCGCGGAAGCCGCGCGGTGGCCGCACTCAGCTGGGGCGTTGTGGAGTGCGCCTCCGGATAATTCTCTCCCTCACTTTATGCCCGTCATTTTGGTAACCTGTTCTGTTTTTATAAGGCAGCATTTAAAAAAAAAATCTTAAAATGTGTCTCTAACTGTATCTTTCATGAAAGAAAATACTTCATCCAACACTGGCTCACTTCGCCTCCCCCCCGCCCCCTGCCCCAAGCTTACGCAGTTCTGCTCTTCTATTACCTGGAACTATTGGCTGGTTTAAAATTCACCCTCAGATTCTACCGTGTGTTTTAATCTTTGACCAAAATGAGCCCATATCTAAACGCCCCCAGGAGCAGAGGCTGCATTTTTGTGTGTTGAACGCGCGGCTCCTCGGCAGATGCCCTGTTGACAGCTGAGGTGTGGGAAGGGTGACGCACCTGAATTAGACGTTTTCGGGACTTTCTTCCCCTGTCCGTCTTCATTTCCCCACGGGTCAGCCTGACTTGCACACCTTTCCCTCTCTTTTGTGTAAGCTTCCTGCTTCCCTTCACGTTTGTTTCTAATCCATTACCTCCTGCCTCTGCTTCCCCCCCTTTTCCCGGATCTCCTTCCGGCTCCTCCCTCTGCCCTTCATCCTTGTCCTCCTTCCCTGCCTCTCCGTGGTCCGGCCGCCAGCCTGGTAGTCGCAGCGCCTAGGCCACCACATAGCAGGAAGCAGAAAGGTGACAAGACTGGGTTACTCTCCCCACACCACGGCCCGGTACTGGAATCCAGCCAGACCGTCCTGGAGCCGGAGAGCCCTGGTGGTGGCCGAGGCCCCCTCCTCAGCACCCTCGCCCCCAGGCTGCCTTCTTCATCTGAAGGTTGCCTCAGCGTCCACATGGGCGGGCCTCTTTCTTTCTCTCCTTCTCTAGCTCTGGTCCACTGTGCTCTCACCGGGCCAGAGCCGGTCCTGGCCCTCCAGCCCAGAGGTCTTCTGTATCTCCTCGGGGTTCCCTGCGCCGGGGCTCCAGCTAGAGCCTCGCGTTTGCACCCACCCCTCCCTCCTGCTCTGTTGGAACCGATACCCTGAACCCTTCAACGTTTGCCCCACCTTTCCCCCGCACGGCTTCCGCCTAACCTCCTGGGACATGGATCCCTAACCCTGTGCCTCCCCAGACACCGGTCTCCTCCCTTCTCCCGCGGACTCCGAGGGCTGCCTCCCACGCCTTTTCCAGCCCCGCCCACTCCTCACCCTCCAAACACCAGTTGTATCCTATCCTGTTCCCAGAAGACACAGCTCATACTTTCTTTCCCTTTCTCTCTGTTTGTGAGCCAGCGCTGTTGATCTCAGATGACATTGGAAGAATCTCAGATGACCTTGGAAGTGCCAAAAGAAATTCTCTTCCAGATTCCCCGCCACCTTCAGTTCCATATCATCTTCCAATTAAATGTTTCCCCTTAAAAACACACACAATACTTAGTTTGGCTAACCTGTTTCGCTTATTAATTAATGTGACAAAAAATATTTGTGTTTCTCTTTGCAAAATATGCAGTAATTTCAGCTATTATGGGATTTTTATAGGTTCCTGGAGGGATGATCTAGGAAACTAACCACCGTTTTCTAACACCATTTCTTTGGGAAATACAAATTCTATAAGATCAGCTAAAAACAATTATTTGAACCTTGGAAGGGGTGTGACAAAAGTGTGGTTTCTTCCATAAGCCCCGCTAACCAGGACTAGAATTCAAATCTAACTGTTCATCCAGGCGGATTACACTGCTTCTCTCTCCTACTCAAGTTGCCCTTCCTACCCCTTTGCCTGACCACGCTGACATGGGTGCTCCTCGTTTCAGCCCAGGAACCCAGCTGGAGCTGGAGTGACACAGAACCATTATTCTCTCACTTAAGTTGTCTGCACACCTGAAGTCCAGGCACCTCACAAAGTCTTAGCACACCCTCACACACAGCCTCCTGTCTCAGTAGAGAGCTGCCTTCCATAGCGTACCTATTCCCGCAGAGGGCTGTAAGTCAGGCTAATTTTAACATTTTAGAAATTGTGGAAAGTGAGTTATATTGGTAGCCAGGAAATTTGGCTGTCTCTTAGAAAAGGCTTAATCTCTCACGTATGTATTTCACCTGCGAGGAGGGGCTGAACTAATGGTCCCTGAGCCCTATAGCTTTCACCTTTAAAGTAGAGCCAGATTAACGTTCTAAAATTTAATCATGTCACTCACCTGCTCAAAACTCTATGACTCTCCCTTGAGCGTGAAAGTCCATTCAAGTCTTACTAAAGCCACAGTTTGGCTCCCACCTGCCTCCCCAGCCTCACCTGCGATCCCCACCCCCACCTCATCCAACCAGTGACTCCTTCCCTCCTGCCAAACTGGTTCACTCGCCTGCCAGGATCTTCCTGCTCCTCCCTTTTGATCCCGCCCTTTCAATTGCCTGCAAAGACAACTCAACCTCTCCAATCATGACCCACTCAAAACTCACCTCCTCCGTATGGCTTCCCTGAAACACCCTAGCTTGGGGGTATCTCTCCAGGTACTCTGACTCAAGAAACTACAGTTTGTATGATTCACTTATCAACCACCTCCTTGGGTCATCTTTCTGTTACTTAATTGAAGTGCCACTTAAATCTTTTACTGTAGTTGGGGAAGTCTTCTCAACCAGATTAGACTTGGGGGTGCACGGGTGGAATCCTCCCTAATACACAGCAGTTAAATGATGAATTTGATTATTTAATGATGACTTAAAACCATAAGAAATTCAGAACTCCTTTAAATGCCTGGTGTCGACTTGCTTACCTTCCTTCATTCCTTCCTCTGCCTTTCAGCTTTCTCCCTCCTGGACCTCATTCAGGCAGTCTCAAAGGTCATGCCTTTCTCCATACAGTCGTATTGTCAGGGGATTGACTTCAAGACCCCCTCGGATAACAAAAGTCACCGAAGTCCCTTTTATAAAATGGTGTAGTGGGGTCAGCCCCGTATCCGTGGTTCCGCGTTCGCGGATTCAACCAAGTGCGGACGAATCCATCCTCAGCTTAGCTTTTCTCCTGAGCTCCAGGGTCATTTCCCCCATATGCCAATTGGATGTTTCCCATCACCTTAAACTCAACATGTTAAAAGGAAGGAGGAAAACTAGCTCCGAATTTTTCTCCTCAAGTCACACACCCTTTATTTATTTGGCTGCGCGGGGTCTTAGTTGTGTCATGCGGCATCTAGTTCCTTGCCCAGGGATCAAACGCCGGGCCCCCTACGTTGGGAGCGTGGAACCTTAACCTCTGGATCACCAGGGAAGTCCCCCCACTTCTTTCTGACACCCCCAGTCTCCACCCCAACCTGGGTCCTTTCATCTCCCTATTTGAGAAGCCTCCTAACGGTTCTCTTTCCTCTGGTTTCTCCCCAACCTCCTCTGTCTCGCCAGCATAGCTGGATTTATCTTCTTAGAACTGCGTCAGTTCCGAGAAGGTAAATTTAATGTTTTCTTAAACCCAGTATACCCACAATATTATAATTTCAACACGTGTTATCAGTATTAAAAATATCCATGAGAGGTACTTCCCTGGCGGTCCAGTGGTTAAGACTCTGCCCTGCCAATGCAGCGGGTGCGGGTTCGATCCGTGGTTGGGGAGCTAAGATCCCCGCATGCCTCTCAGCATGGCCAGAAGATTTAAACAAACAAAAAAAAAAGAGTGAAGGAAAAATTGGGACTTCCCTGGTGGTCCCAATGGACCACCCAATGGAGCTTCCCTGGCTCCACTCTCCCAATGCAGGGGGACTGGGTTCAATCCCTGGTCAGAGAACTAGATCCCACATGCCACGACTAAGACCCGGCGCAGCCAAATAAATAAATAAATATTTTTTAAAAAATATCAGTGAGATACTCTACATGCATTTTTCTTCATACCAGATTTTTTGGAATCTGGTGTGTATTTTACATTTAAATGCGCATCTCAGTTAGGACCAGCCATGTCTCGGTGCTCCATTGGGCACTTGTGGCTTGTGGATGCTGTGTTGGGCAGACAGGTCTGCGGTTACCCACGTGCCCAGGACTCCCCTGACCACTCTGAACCTCTGGATCACCAGCCTCGGCGGGTCCACACCCTCCCTCTGCCTGCACCTCCAGGCAGGTGTCCCTGAACACTCTGGCCTACAGCAGCATTTCCCAACCTACGTCTTTCATGTATGCTTGGTTTCACCAAGAAAAATCCCAGCTCTTCCCTAGGGAACAGCCCATGGACTGTCCTCCTTAGAGCAGGCTACAAATAATTGGTCGTAAATAAGTGTTTGTGAAATAAACATATGTGTGTGTTACTAATATGTTCACAGGAAACACTAGTTACTCTCTGAACATATTTTTTTACGATGCAGCATTTTTAAAATTGAGATATAGTTGATGTACAATATTATATAAGTCACAGGTGTATAACGTAATGGTTCACAATTTTTTTTATAATTGTAATGTGTAATCTTTTTTTAATATTTATTTATTATTTGTATATTTATTTGGCCACGCCGGGTCTTAGTTGCGGCATGAGGGATCTAGTTCCCCAACCAGGGATCGAACCCAGGCCCCCTGCATTGGGAGTGTGGAGTCTTACCCACTGGACCACCAGGGAAGTCCCCTGGTTCACAATTTTTAACGGTTATACTCCATTTATAGTTATTATAAAGTATTGGCTATATTCCCTATGCTGTACAATATATCCTTGTAGTTTATTTATAACATATGTTGTTAACCATAAAGAAGGTCGGTAGTGGAAGATTATAATTTTTAAAGTGTCAGCGTGGTTGCTATTACTGTGTTATCTAGTTAACCACCTAATTTTATGATTACTTTCAAGCGTTTCATATAAACTTGACTTTCTATTTCCACTTCATTTCTCTGCTTTATAGTGATTTCTATACAATTTTTTGAGATTCTTTTCCCCAGTCCTGATTTTTCCCTTTCATTGTGTTAGGCTTTTGGTTTCTGGCAACTATCATAATATTATCAAGTTCATTTCACATGACACCAAGCTAAGTACTGTACAAATGAAATCACACAGGTAAATGTTCATCATTTTCAGCTGAAGGCCAGCAACACTGCCCTGGTATAGAGGGCAGCTCGGCAGTGAGTGAACAAAAGGTGAGTTACAAAGAGATTAGATAAAATGTCACTTTCCCTGTCACTGGTGCTTATCTTAGGTCCCCTTCCTCTACCAGCAGCCGTCCAGCTTCTGCCCCGACTCTCCTTCCCAGCTGCCCTGGAGCCTGTGGTTCCCACATTCTGTTCCCTTCACCTTCCGTGGGAAGCTTGTCAGTTTTGAATATTCTGCAAGCAAGTTTCAGAAGTGAGGACCCAAAAGGAGGGGCTGGCCACTGGATGGGGAAGAAGGGGACAGAGGCAACAGGAGAGGGTTGACTGGGAGAGGCAGTGGCAGAAAGTTTAATTTTTAAAAAAAAAAGTTTAAATTAAAAAAAAAATCTCTACAGGGATTCACAGCGTGTAGAGGATGGGTCAGAAATTCTTTGGCTGACCATGCTGTGCTCTGTGTAAATGTCCCTCCATTTCCAGAGGCTCCTCCAGTTAATTACCCTTCCTAAAAGCCAGACTGAAGTGGAAACCATGCTCAAAGCAACGTGGGTCCCCTTTTTACCTGTGCACACCTTTCCCCAAGCTCCTTAGCGTGGGCCCTGTTCCCGGGACTGTGGTGCCTGCACAGCAGCTGCCAGGCTGCCTGAGACCAGGGCCGCGTGAGCCACTCTCTTTATTTTTGACCTTAAGGCTGGTAATCTGTTACCGCCAGGAAACCGCAGCGTCAGGCTGGAAACCCTCCGGCCCGCCGGGAAGGCTCCATGCAGCCCAGCCCTGAGGAGAGGAGAGGCTGCCATCTCGGGAGGATGGCTTCTGTCTGCTCCGGCTGCATCCTAGCAAGCGCCGTTCTAACGCCACATGCAGCCGTTAAGGAGATTATTGCAAATGTTAGCTAACCTGGTTCTCAACAGGGGAGACTGAAAGGGGGGCGGGGGGGAGTCCTTTCTACCATGGGCCCCTCTTTGATTTAGGACTCAGAACCTCGCCCGATTTTACTGCCCGCTGAAACACTTCTTCAGCTGTCTTCTAGGAACAGTGTCCAAGAATCTTGTTGCCTCCGGGCTGCTCAGTCCGTGTTTATGCTGTTCTGTTCTGAAATTCCTTTCCGAATTCCTGGCGTGTCCATCTCTGGCCTATCTTATTGTGGCATCTCCCCTTGTTCTTGACACCAGGTCAAATAACTTTGTAGCATCTCAATTCTCCCAGCCATTCAGAAGCTGGTGAATCTTAATGAGTTCTTCCCTTAATCTCTTTTCAAAGGGACTACAATCCTTAATTTCTTTAAATTTCCTTTTTAATTATTTTAGCTCCTTGTGTCATTCCTTTGGCCTCAAACCTTCCCTACTCAGTTTAAAGGTCACATTATTTTGGTTGACAAAGTGCCCAGGGTTGTGTACATCTGGCCTCAAACTCCTTAGCCGGCCCGGTGTTGTCTCTCCAATTTGATCCATTCGACACAGAAACATGTGTTTAGGTAGAAAACTCAGTCTCTGGCCTCGAGGAGTTTCTAACGCAATTGATAAGATTATCTGTGTGGTATGGCGCCTAAGTGTGCTGTATAATATGAAAGCGATAAAGGGCTCTAAGAAGTCATCCAGTCCATCTTCTCCTTTTGGAGAAGAGTTCAGAGTGGAATGTATCTAGTGTGAGCTGGAGCATTTGGGGAGCTGCATGAGGAAGGTGTATCTTGAAGTGGTGAGAAACACAGCTGGCTGTCTTCATTCACAGCTTAAAATCTATTTCTTTTTTTTTTTTTTAATAAATTTATTTATTTATTTTTGGTTGTGTTGGGTCTTTGTCGCTGCGTGTGGGCTTTCTCTAGTTGTGGAAAGCGGAGGCTACTCTTCGTTGCGGTGCGCGGGCTTCTCATTGCGGTGGCTTCTCTCGTGGAGCACAGGCTCTAGGTGCGCAGGCTTCAGAGTTGCGGCACGTGGGCTCAGTAGTTGTGGCTCACGGGCTCTAGAGCACAGGCTCGGTAGTTGTGGTACACGGGCTTAGTTGCTCCACGGCATGTGGGATCTTCCCGGACCAGGGCTCCAACCCGTGTCCCCTGCATTGGCAGGCGGATTCTTAACCACTGCACCACCAGGGAAGCTCTCATTTCATTATTTTTAAACCTGTTCAACCCAAAAGTGATGCACTTCCTTAAAAACATGAACTTCCCGATGTATCTGGACAGGTCCCAAGTGAGTTATTTTCTCTGTTGATTTATATTTTGTGCCCACATGTGTGAGATGGAGGTGGGGAGGACTGTAAGACAGATAGATAGATAGATAGATATCTGATATATGTGTATTACATTAGAACAAATATCATCTTCTTGAGCCTGGGGAGCTCTGTCTTCCCCTAGTCTCTCATTGGGCACCAGGCATCTACTTAGTGCTTCACTGGTTTGACTGTTGAATATCACTTCAGGCTGCAAAGTTGGGCACAGAAAATTGAACAAGCTGAGGGGTGTCCTATAATAGCAGTGAAATCTCCCTCTAACAGGGTATGCATGAGCCCATTCATTTATTTATTTGGTTGCGCCGGGTCTTAGTTGCGGCCGGCGGGCTCCTTAGTGACGGCTGGCGGGCTCCTTAGTTGAGGCTCACTGGCTCCTTAGTTGCAGCACGTGGGCTCCTTAGTTGTGGAATGCGAACTCTTAGTTGTGGCATGCATGTGGGATCTAGTTCCCTGACCAGGGATCGAACCCGGGCCCCATGCATTGGGAGCGTGGAGTCTTAACCATTGTGCCACCTGGGAAGTCCCTAATTATTTATTTTTATTAATTTTTATTGGAGTATAGTTCCAGGGAAGTCCTGGATTTCTTTTTTTTAAGCTTTATTTTTATTTTTTTTAACATCTTTATTGGAATATAATTGCTTTACAATGGTGTGTTAGTTTCTGCTTTATAACAAAGTGAATCAGCTGTACATATACATATATCCCTATATCTCTTCCCTTTCGCGTCTCCTTCCCTCCCACCCACCCTCTCTATCCCACCCCTCTAGGTGGTCACAAAGCACCGAGCTGATCTCCCTGTGCTATGCGGCTGCTTCCCATTAGCTATCGATTCTATTGGATTCCTTGATCTGAGTGGTTTTTTTTTTTTTGACTGCATTGGGTCTTTGCTGCTGCGTGCAGGCTGTCTCTAGTTGTGGCTAGTGGGGGCCACTCTTCATTGCGGTGCGCGGGCTTCTCATTGTGGTGGCTTCTCTTGTTGCGGAGCACGGGCTCTAGGTGCGTGGCCTTCAGTAGTTGTGGCACATGGGCTTAGTTGCTTTGTGGCATGTGGGATCTTCCCAGACCAAGGATTGAACCTATGTCCCCTGCATTGGCAGGCAGACTCCCAACCACTGCGCAACCAGGGAAGTCCCTGGGTGTATTTTTAAAAGAGGAATATGGAAATTAGCTTCCCTTGCTTATTATCTTTATTTTTTAGGAGTAAAGAGTAAACATGTATACAGTCTAGAGTAACCTTCAACAATTACAGTAAACACTGTTCATTTTATTACAAGGTCAGATTATTACTTGTTTAAGCTAATCTCATTCTTGTACCAAAAAAAAGAAAGAAAAGAAAACCAAATTTCTACTTTTCTTGAATAAAACTATGAGATTAACATGGTTTCCTAATCTGACTTCTCCAGGCCCTCAGTCAATGAAATGTTTATTGAGCAGCTACTATGTTCTAAGCACGGTTGTAAGAGTTGAGAACCTAGAACTGCCTAGAGCTTCAAATCTATTATGTTTATGGTTTCATTACTTTTTAAATTCACAAGCCTCCCCAGTTACCTGCCTCACTAGGAAGCAGAGCTTGTGACGCTGTTGCCTTTGTTTGGCTGAAAGTCTGAAGGGAATGGGAATTCCAGGGGGAGAGGCCCCGTCATAACCACCATGCGGTGTAGATTCGGAGGTGATTGCACTGCTAGGTTTAGTCACGCCAAAGAGCGAGACATACCTGGTAAAACATAGATTTTGCAAAACTGGCTTTATTTCTATCCTATGCCACCAAAACACTAGCTAATACGATGGCCTCAAAAAACATTCTAATCTAAAGGCACATCTCTGCTCGTAAACAACAGGAGTTAGCAAGCTTCCCAGTTAATGCAGAAAAGACAGATCTCCTGGCACAGTTGTTACAGCTGAGGTTAGGAACTCGGAAGGCATCTCTAACCATTCTGGGTCCATGCGACACGCCCATTGGAAACCCAAATTCCAACCAGGCTTTCTAGCTAAAGGCTGGGTGGTCAACTGTGAAAATCAAATCGACATCAGCAATCCCTTTGCAGGGCCACGAATGTCTGTCTGCACCCCAGACCCCGTCACACGGGGCACAGTGCTGCATTTCTCATTGGCAGTTCTGACTGAGGCTAGAATGGGGGCGACACACCATCTGAGGCTACTGGGGGCCGCTGGTGGGATGGGGAGTGGTGGGCAGCGGTCGGGGGGAGCGAAAGAATTGGACACAAATGAGAAACACTGCTGTTACTCGGTTAGGACTGGAGCCCAGTGGCTGGGCAGGTGACAGGTGTGTCCTGCCCCCTCGTGTGGAACGGTGACGGCTTAGTCTCGGTATATGCACGACTCCCGTTCTTTCTTCATGTGCACAAGCTCTTCTGTTCTAACAGGTAGGAAGGAACCTCGTGCACCTGCCGTCTGGGGCATCGGCACAGGTGGGCCTCAGCCTGCAGGTTGCAGTCACTTTGAATGGCAGCTGCTCTGGCTGCTTCCCGTGGGAACCGTGCGAATGACACCAAGGGACACGTCCTCGGCGGCTTTCGATCCCCGTGATTCTGTTTGAGATGGAAGGATGGTTCCCACCTGCTGGCAATGTTGCCGACCCAGGCGGGGTATGGACCCTCCCGCTGCTCTTTCGGGCCCCACTGCACCACCGCCCGAAATGAGGGCTCCGCCTGGATTGTTGGTAGGGAGCCGAGGGGAGCAGAGGTGGACAAGCTGGGGGCTGTGTGCCTTCCTCTCTACACTGTCATCGCCAAGGTGCTCAGACCCTGGTTCATGGAACTTTGTAACTATGAATCTAGAGCCCAGGGCTGTGCCCGGAGCAGAAAAGGCCTTCAGCACGGGACTCTGCTTCTGTTTGGTTTGGTTCAGCTCCCACATTGGCAGCGCTCTAGATGCTGGGACATGTTGTGACAGAAAATAACGTGGAGGGAGAACAGGGTCGTTAAATCATTACAGTCAAGGTGTTAGTGAGACAATGACCGTCGCTGTACGAAGGGGGTCAGCAAGACGGGGCGTGAAAGGAACGAGAGTGAGAAATGCATCCTGGACTCACGGTCCAGAGACGCCCCAAAGGCCTCTGGGTCCCCCTCCCTCCCTGAGCAGTGTCACGCCTTCCCTGGTCACTTTCCGTTTACGGGATGGGGTGTCACTACATCATCAGCCAGACTGCTCCAGGTTTTACCGATTGAAGTTACTCAGGGACTTCCCTGGTGGCTCAGTGGTTAAGAACCTGCCTGCCAATGCAGGGGACATGGGTTCGAGCCCTGGTGCGGGAAGATCCCACATGCTGTGGAGCCACTAAGCCCATATGCCACAACTACTGAGCCTGCACTCTAGAGCCCGCGAGCCACAACTACTGAAACCCGCGCGCCTAGAGCCCATGCTCCACAACAAAAGAAGCCACCACAATGAGAAGCCCGCGCACCACAACAAAGAGTAGCCCCCGCTTGCCGCAACTAGAGAAAGCCCGCGCGCAGCAATGAAGACCCAACCCAGCCAAACATAAAAAAAAAAAAAAAAAAAAAATTCCAGGACTTAAAAAGTTCTGGAAAAAAAAAAAAAAAAGAAATTATTCAAAGAAGTGCTATCTACGTCTCCATGACTGTCTCTCAATGATTCTTAATTTAAGAGCAAGATAAAATTGTATCACTTTCTCTTCTGTCTAACAGTCCCCTGAAGATTCTAGTCATCACCATGCTGAGTTCTCTTTTCTCCGAGTAAATACGCCCAGTTCATTTAGCCAGTATTTATTCACTTATTTATTGTATTTTTTTTTATTTTATTTTTTTGGCCGCACCAAGCAGCTTGCGGGGTCTCAGTTCCCCGACCACAGATTAAACCCGGGCCCTGGAAGTGAAAGCGCGGAGTCCTAACCACGGGACCGCCAGGGAAGTCCCTGTTCATTCGTTTATTTAGAGCAGGACCCAGACGTAGATTCTTCATTTCGTAGTCCCAGGATCTAGAGCGCTGCCCGGTGTGGGAGCTGAACCAAACCAAACAGAAGCAGAGTCCCATGCTGAAGGCTTTTTCTGCTCCAGGCACAGCCCTGGGCTTTAGATTCACAGTTACAAAGTTCCATGAACCAGGGTCTGAGCACCTTGGCGATGACAGTGTAGAGAGAAGGCAAACAGACACATTGAGGGGCTCGGTTTTCAGTGCTGGTGCAACGTGGTGTGGAGCCCAGACAAAGAATGTCCAAATTGGAGTGGACCCAGCGAGGTCTCTCCCGACGAGGAGGTGCTCTCGGAGCCTGAAAGGTGAGAGGAGGCTGGAGCAGCGCCCGGGCTGTGGGGGAAGGAGGCTGGAGGCTGGAGGCCGCCCGGAGCCCGGGCAGCGGGGAGGCTTTGTGCTAAAGCATCTGGAGAAGCCACGGAGAGGTTTTGAGCAAGAGCATGACATAAACTGATTTTAGAAAACCGGCAGACGTGTGGAGGTGGTTTTGAGGAAGCAGAGGGAGCACGCAGCCTGACGTCACCAAGACCAAGTCCAGGCACCCAGCCGGGTGCAGCGCAGGGTGTGGAGTGGGCAGCGGGCAGCGCCGCGGGGCTAGCACCTGTGCGCTCGGAGACAGATGTCCGAGCCGACGGGACGGCCTCCAGTGAGGATGGTCACTTTCGAGGGAAACTTGACACGGGCTGCGTCCACATGGTGACCTCGAGGCCCTGTGGGCGTTCGGGGGTCACCGGGCAGGCAGAGCGCTCTTGGGGCGCCATTGGCTCGAGACTTTGGGATGGCTCCCTGGGCGGGGTGCGTACGAGCGGAAGGGACGGCTCAGGATGGAGCAGTGGTCCTTCCCTCCCTCCTTGCTCACGGGATACGGACGTAAGTCTTCTTAGAGTCGTGTTGAAGCTCTTTGCAGAGGTTCTTCTTGGGACTGTACATAAAAAACACGTGGAAACAGAAGTGGCCTCATCAATGCACAGAACAGTGGTGCCGTGTCCCTGGATCTGATAAGCACGTTTATATTGTGACGACCAGGACAGCTGTGGCTTTTGGGCAGCTCGTCACACTGCTGGCTACGTTGAGCTAATGGACACCAAAACCTCCAAACTTTTACATAAACTGTGAGGCCAAATCCTCCAACGATTTCTCTGGAATCGATTTTTGGAACCTGATTACCCAATTCTCCATTTACCTACTGGAAGATGACTCTCTCAGCCTGCACTACACAGGCCTCTGCTGCTGGCAGACAAAGCTGCCACGTGTATCGTGCAGACACTGAGGAAGTTTCAGAAAAGCGTTTTAAACTAGGACCTAGAGGAAGAGGCTGATGAGATTGCTGTATCGTTGCTGCTAGAGAAAAAATCATGTTAAATGTGCTAATTGGCTCCCCCAAGACAATTATGATTCTTCAGCCTCATCTGCTTAGAATCCTTTCCTGAGACCCTGGTTAGGGTCCTTTCCTACCCCTCCCGTGGCTGTGCTACCTGCCCCCACTCACCCCAGATCCCGGTCCAGACCCGGGCTGGCCCTCCCTCTCTCCATCAGCTGACCCCTCAGCTACTGCTGAGAGCAGAGGCCCAGTGGTCACCTCCCTGACTGCTCTTCCCCTGACCTTGAATTTGGTTTGCAAATTCCTCCTCCCGGCTCTGCCGTGCTGGCCTCCCCCACTGCCCAACCGCCCCCCACCGCCCCCCCGTGCTTCTGAGTTCATCCCTCTCACTGTCTTCAAGGCAGGATCTGATCCTGTCCCTCTCCTCACCTCTCCTCCGCCTGGAATCGCACCCTTATGGCTTTCCTTGCCTCCGGGCCCTTCCTGCCAGGCAACCGTCCCACTGGGTTTCCAAGGATCTGGTCCTGTCATTTCCCTGCTTCAGGACGTTTCCTGCCTCCCCACTACCTGCAGGATAAAGTCCAAATTCTTAAGCGCTGCTCACAAGGTTCTGTATAGGGCTTCCCTGGTGGCGCAGTGGTTGAGAATCTGCCTGCTAATGCAGGGGACACAGGTTCGAGCCCTGGTCTAGGAAGATCCCACATGCCGCAGAGCAACTGGGCCCGTGAGCCACAACTACTGAGCCTACAGAGCCTACGTGTCTGGAGCTCGTGCTCCGCAACAAGAGAGGCCGTGACAGTCAGAGGCCCGCGCACCGCGATGAAGAGTGGCCCCTGCTCGCCGCAACTAGAGAAAGCCCTTGCACAGAAACGAAGACCCAGCACAGTCAAAAATAATAAAATAAATAAATTTTTTTTAAAAAGTCTTTAAAAAACGAAACAAAGCAAAACAAGGTTCTCTATAAGTGGATGCCAACCTACCTGTCTAGACTCTCACCTGCTTCAACAACACAGCCCTGACACCCGCCTGCCGCTGTGTGTCCTGGAATCCTCTTCTGCTTCTACACTCTGTGAAACTGTGTTCCGCCTTCGAGACCCGTCTTATAGCTGACATCTTTGTGCTTCCTCCCGATCGATCCTCTCCCTGCTGTGGACGCCTCCGTTAGGTGTGCGTATGCACTGCCCCGAAGCACTGTCATAATCCACGGCCCTCTGGTGCTTTGATGGCGCCTGATGCCGCATGAACAAAGGGGTGCCTGCATGCATATCTGTCTTTCGCTCAGCTACCCCACCAGCTAGTGTTTCTGAAGCGTCTGTTATGTGCTCATCGCGTGCAGGGCACTGTGGAGTTGTCGAAAGCCTTTCAATTTTTTTTGTTTAATACAACAAAAAAATTTTTTTGAGTGCTGTTATTTGCTGTGAGAATACCAAAGAAGTAAAAGGCATGGCTTCTAATCTTGAGAGACATTCAACCGGACCTCACTGGCGGTCCAGGGGTTAAGACTCCACGCTTCCACTGCAGGGGGCAAGGGTTCCATCCCTGGTTGGGGAACTAAGATCCCACATGCCACGTGGTGTGGCCAATATATATATATGTATATATATATGTATATATATATATATATATATATATATATATATATATATATAAAAGAAGCAGGAAGTAAGCAGGAGACTGCTGTTAAAAAAAAGTTTCAACCTTCATAGGGAGATGCAACTTTGTTCCATGAAACACATGTAAATAATACCAGCAAATTCCTCTTAAAGTAGAAAGTGGGAGAGAAATGGCCACAGACTAAGAGCTGGGGGTCTTGGTTCTTCCTGCTCTACCACTTATGAGCTGTGTAACCTTGGGTGGGTCATGCCATTATCTGGCTGAATCTGTTTCTTCATTTGGTGGAATTAATGCTTTGATTTCTTTGATGGCTAAGGCTCCTTTCAGCTCTTTGACTCTGTGTCTCAGTGCCATGGATACGTGGAAGGCAGCAGTGATTGCAGCTTAGGGCTGTTGAGGAAAGCTCAGGGTGAAGGTGAAATCCTAGCTGAACTTGAACCGTGGGTGAGATCAGGATAGCCAGAGAGAAGGCAGAAAGGCTGTGCAGATAAACACCCGGACAGGCCGGGCAGGTTGGCAGCGTGCTTGGGAGGAGGATGGACCAGGCTCCCTGTGGCAGAAGGACACAGCAGGGGAGGCGGCCTCAGGCCAGGAAGGACTTAGGAGAGAAGCCCTGGAGTCGGTGAGGCTATTTTAGGATACTTGCAAAAGGCAGGACGGAGGTGATAGGGTCCAAGATGAGCTTTGCAGCAGTGGGAAGGCAGAGCCACGGTCAAAGGGAAGCTTCAAAGATAGAATTAGGACGCCGGCTGGGCTCTCCAGTCTGCAGGAAAGGGTGAGTCAAAGACACCATTTAGGTTTTAGAGCAGAGAGAGTGAATAAACCAGCTTCTGACAGGCTCCAACGCCTCTCGGAGAGGCTGGGCCGCCCAGCAGCCTGTGGAGATTAGGGCCAGGGCAGTCCTGGCCCTCCTACACACCACACTCCCGCGGGCTTTCACTGAGAACAGCCTAAACTCAATTTTTCTTTTTTAGTAAGAATGTTTAGTGTGCTTTGAAGTCCTTTTTTTTTCTTTTTAATATTTATTTATTTATTTAGCTGTGCTGGGTCTTAGTTGCCGCACGCGGGATCTTTAGTTGCGGCATATGAGCTCTTAGTTGCAGCATGCATGCAGGATCTAGTTCCCTGACCAGGGGTCGAACCTGAGCCCCCTGCGTTGGGAGTGCGGAGTCTTAACCGCTGGGCCACCGGGGAAGTTCCCCAAGTTTTATCTTTCTTTAATCAAGAAACTCATACATTTTCCTCCCGTCTCCTGAAAAATTAAAAGTATATTAAATCAGCAGTGTCCAAATTTAAAGATCGGGAGGAATATGAATACTGGTTTTATGTATATATAAAACCAGACTGTATTAAAATGACATTCCAAACATTGTTTCCTTCAGGAAGGGGATCTGGGTGGCTCGCAGATAGAGGTAAAAGGAAGAAATGTGATTTATTCCAAATAAACTACCTAAAACAAAAAGTCTTAAACTATTACAGCACACTGAAGGGAGATATTTTGTTGGTTTCTTATAGTTATCAATCAACATGTATTCACTCTTCAACTAACACCTGTACTCCTGTCAAAAACCATGTTATGAAAAGAAAGGTGAAGTTCCCTACCTTCAGGGAGCTTCTGGTCTAGGAGAGGGAAACAGAAGCAAACCAGTTCTTCCGTGACTGTGTGGTCCTGGTCCCAGCAGGGTTAGGAATTCAGGAGAATAAAACAAAGGACTCTTCACAGAGGGTTAGACAAGGTTAAGGGGACGACCAGGGACACGGAGGCACCGAGGACCTGGCAGGAGCAGAGCCTTTCCCCCAGCCAGGGTGGCAAAGGTTCGGGGGGCCGAGAGGGATAGAGCCAGGGAGGAGGCCCCTGTCAGAGGGACGGTCCTAGAAAAACAGCCAGAGCTGCGCTGCCAGGGCAGGGGGTGGTGACAGCGCAGAGAGTCTCCCGGCTCCGCCCCTGCCTCGGGTCCCCCGGTGGTGCAGCCGAGCGGCCGGGCCCAAGCAGCCAACCAGCCGGTGAGGGCCCGAGGGACAAGGTGTGTGGGGTCAGCCTCTGGGGTCGCTTACGGGACGAGGAAGAGCTGTTGGCAGGGGCTCGGCCGTGTCCTATCCTCTCACGGCGGGATCGGGGACTGGGGCGTGGGAGACGCAGGCTCAGGGCCCAGTGGAGAGAGACGGGGCGGCCCAGACCTCGCGCGAACAGGGCGAGAACAGGGGACGGAGCTGGACACAGGACGCCCCAGTGTCTGTCTGTCTTCAGAGGGAAGGGAAGTGCTGGGAGCCCTCATATCCCACGATTCTGGTCAGAAACCCAGCATTTTAGAGACTTTTGGCCTAGATTCAGCAATAGCTTGGCTGACTTAGGTTGAGTCGTGTTTATCAGACACACATACTTTGCGTATTACTATTTTCGTATCTCAGTGAAGGGTGAAACAAGTAATCAAAATGGAAAAACAGGCCATAAGACATCAGTCCTCTTTTCTGAAGGAGCAAAGCAAAATTATGTGGTTTTAGATGATTTTAAGAATAGATTATGGGCACTTCCCTGGTGGCGCAGTGGTTAAGAATCCGCCTGCCAATGCAGGGGACACGGGTTCGAGCCCTGGGCCGGGAAGATCCCACATGCCATGAAACAACTAAGCCCATGCGCCACAACTACTGAGCCTGCGCTCTAGAGCCCACGAGCCACAACTACTGAAGCCCGCGCGCCTAGAGCTTATGCTCCGCAACAAGAGAAGCCACCGCAATGAGAATCCCGCGCACCGCAACGAAGAGTAGCCCCTGCTCACCACAACTAGAGAAAGCCCGCACGCAGCAACGAAGACCCAACGCAGCCAAAAATAAATAAATTAATTAATTAAAAGAAAAAAGAAAGTACAGATCGCTCTACACCAGTAGATTTCTAATATAGACTCACACACACACACACACACTCACCCCCAGTGCTTACAACCCAAGGGTAACACTCGTGTCATGCAAAGCTGGGCCTGCCTCATGTCCCTTATGCTCGAAAGGGTGGGGCTCCCCCCGCACCGCCTGTTACATAAAATAAAGGTGGAAGATGCCAGAAACTGACGGAGAGTCAACGTGAAACTGGGGCAGGCGTGATGTGGGAGGAAAGGAAGGTGGGACCTTGCTGTCAGCACGAGGCTCGGCTGTCACCGAGGACGACCCTCCCCTGACAAGCCAGCTCACGTTTGGGCTGAGCGGCCCTGATGCTGCGTCGACAGCACAGGGAGACAGGCAGCCCCCCTTTGCTCGTGGTTTGCAGGAGGCGCCCCTCTTCCCTCCCACCTCACCCTTTACCTCTTACTGGAGCCAGAGCCAAAAGGGAAGGATAGAGTTTCAGTTCAACTGATTTTCTGTTCCCGTGGGACTCAGAAGCACAGCCTGAAACCCAGCCTCTGGTCCCCAGGGAACCACCACGGTAAGATTTAAGAATTAGAACAGAACTGAAGTTACTGTGAAGAATTTGAAGATGTCTTTCAGTGAGTGCATGGCTCGGACTGAGAGACCAGGAACAACGCGGTCCAGCTTGGTTCAACTCAATTTAATTCTCCTCGAAAGACATAAAAGCACCTACTACGTGTTAGGAACTGTGTGTCTCAGATATGGGCGCTGGCCTCTGACAGCCTGAAAGTCAGGAGAAGACAGACAGGAAATTCAAATGAACTGTGAAGGTTCTCGGCGAGCATGGCGGGGTCTCCAGAGATGAGTCTAGTGAGTTATCCTAGGTGCCGCAGGAGGTGAAGGGGGGAGGAGCCCTCAGCCCTTCTGGCCGGTCTGGGTTTTCTTAGAATCACCCAGGAGATCAGGCCCCACCCCGGTGGCCCTCCCCTCTGTAAGGGCTCAACCCACAAGGTGTGAAGGCAGGACCCCAGGGGCCCTTACCAAACAGGAAATGGCTTGTGAATGAGTTAACCATTGTCAGCTTGAGCCCAGCACTGTCTGTTGAGTCCTTATGTCTGAGTTTCCCTTGTTTATTTTCCTGTTGGCTTCCCTTAATTTTTAGGAAAGTTCCTTTGGCAAATTCCCACTAGGCCCCAACTGTGTCAGGAGGGAAAGGAAGAGGAGTTGGTATTTTTCCACACTTGGGCCAGAGGGAAATGACAGATAACAGGGAGGCCAGGCCCTCGCTGGCAACCAGACTCAGCACCACTGGCCCAGCCCTGCGGGGGCACCAGCCGAGAGAGGGTCACCATCCGGACGGGGACTGGACGCTCCGTGATGGATGAGGTGCAGCCTCTGCAGGGGGGGATGGAGGCCCCCGTGGCTGCCTCGGGGGGTCCAGCCCCTAGTGCAGGGCAGTGAGGCCGAGTCCAGCGTCACTCGGTTATTTGATTAAGGAGGTAGGACTTGGGAAGTAGAACTAACGACACCGGTCCTTTAAATATTCTTTAGTCGGTAATTGATTTCATTTATTCCCTGCGTCTAAAAAAGCGGTATGACAGACTTGTTCCTGAAAGAGTTGTGTGAGAGTCAGTCGTGTTTTAAACATTTGAGAGAAAAACAGATGCTTAAAATGTAAAGAAATGCTGCAATTATTGCTTGGATGAGGATAATCACCACTTAAAACTTTCTTCCTTTACACTTTTCTACTTTCCAAATTATTCACAGTCAGCATACGTGACTTTTACACTATGGAAATATTATTTGTAAACTCATATAAGTAAAAAAATAGCTCTCTCTTTTTTTCAGTGTTCTACTTTTCTAATTTTTTAATATAAGCATGTATTATTTTTAGAGTAAAATGTTTTAAAAATCACCCCTAACTTAAGTGTTTTATAAATTTGAATTTGTAAGGGTGAATTAAGGGTTACACGTGTATTAGATGTCCCTGCACATCACCTGGTTGTGTCTGTATATCCTTAATACTCAAAGTTGATGCTGTCAATAGGTACCATCCAGATGTGTGAGTGGGGCTAGGGAAGCCTGACCATCACTTTGAGGCCAGGAACCAGTCAAGACTGGCTGCCCTTTGGGTCTGGGGTTCAGCCCGCATGCATACCAGGGGCCGTGTGCAGCCCAGCCTCCCCTCTCTGTGCCCCTGCTGCCCTCACTGCTCCTGCACAGACCCTGGCCGATGCCTAAATTGCATGGATGGCTCCCTCCACCTGCCATCCGTTCACCGCACAGCAGCTGCACGTGTGTCCCCTTAGCCACGCTCCCCGAGCTTGCTCAGCAGTGGAATTGCCGAAGTCTCGCTCCTGTGCAGGCGAAGCAGGTGTGTCCTTGCACCTTTCTTGTTGGTGAGGTGAGTCTGACTTAAGGACCAAGTTGCTGAGACCATTGAGGAAATAGAATTGAGGCCCAGGCATGGCAGAGTCAGACAGACATGCAGCCCAGCGAACCCAGGCCTTTAACAGGCTGTGAAGTTACAGGTCAGCTGACGCCTGAGGGCTGCACCGGCCGGCTCCCAAGAGGCAGCGTGGTCCTCCCTCTCTGTTTTCCCGGCTTACAGGGACTCAAGTTGGGCGACTGTTTTTCCCATCTGAGTTGCTTGCTTACTAATGTCCTTGGCTCTGTGGAGGCTTTTCCTGACATATCTCATCATGTCTCCATGTGTTATTGTTTGTCTGGCCTGCCTTTTCAAAATGGACTGCCACTGTCTGATGATCAGACTCTGAAAGCCCAGCGAGGAGGTGGCTAGAACGAAGAGTGGTTTGGGGAAAAAACAACAAAATGGGAACTCAGACGCCAGGATTGTTGGCCCAATGTTCCCCCAGTACTTTATTTTGAAAAATTTCAAACACATAGAAAAGTCGAACGAATTGTACAGTGAACATGTATATACCTGCCACCTGTATATTACTCTACAATTAATGTTTTGTTCTGTTTGCTTTATCACTTATCTACCCATCCATCCAGCCATGTAGACCTATAGCACATGATCTTATTTTCTGATACACTTCAGACATCAGTCCATCTCGCCTCTAAATACTTGGACGTGCATACTGATAACTAGAGTTCAGTAGTCGTTTATGGTTCCTTTTATTTAGGTAACATTTACATACGGTGTAAATAAAATAAACACATTTACATACAGTGTTCTATCCAGTGAGCTTTGACAAAGGCTTACACCTCTGTAACCCAACCTTCTGTCAAGATACTGGCTGCGACCTTCCTCCCACAAAGTTCCCTCCTACCCACTGCAGTCGATCTGAACGCCCACTCTCCCAGAAGTAACTGCTAGTATGATTTTTTCACCATGGATGTTTTACCTGTTCTAGTACCTTATCTAAATGGAATCGGACTGTATGTATTTTTTGGTGGAAGGCTTCTTTCATTCAGCAAGTGTTTTTGAGACTCATCTATGTTGCTACATCTTTGTTCTTTTTTATTACTGACTAGAACCCCACTGTTTGAATACACGACAATGTGTATGTTCATTCTTCTGCTTATGGAGACTCAGGTGGTCCCCAGTCTGGGGTCATCGTGAAGAAAGCTGCTGTGAACCTTGTGGCACAAGTCTTTGGGGACGCGTGCGTTCATTTCTGTTGGGATTATAGGAGAGGTGTTTGTTTAGTTTTAAAAGAAACCGTTACAACTTTTCCCCATGTAATTGCACCATGTCACACTCCCACTAACAGCGTTTGAAAGTTCAAGTTGCTCCGGGTCCTTGCCAACATTTACTGTTGTCAGTCTTTCTAATTTGATGGGCATACAGTGGTATTGCATTGTGGTTTTAATTTGCGTTTCTCTAATGACGAATGATTTCGAGCACGTTTTCCTGTGTCTTTTATATATCTTTCTCTGTGAATTGTTCCTTCATATATTTTGTCCAGGGCTTCCCTGGTGGTGCAGTGGTTGAGAATCTGCCTGCCAATGCAGGGGACACGGGTTCGAGCCCTGGTCTGGGAAGATCCCACATGCCGCGGAGCAGCTAGGCCCGTGAGCCACAACTACTGAGCCTGCGCGTCTGGAGCCTGTGCTCCGCAACAAGAGAGGCCGCGACAGTGAAAGGCCCGCGCACCGCGATGAAGAGTGGCCCCCGCTCGCCGCAACTAGAGAAAGCCCTCCACAGAAACGAAGACCCAGCACAGCCATAAATAAATACATAAATAAATAAATTTATTAAAAAATATATATTTTTTGTCCAGTTTTTAATTGGGTTTTTTGTTTTTTATTGAGTTATAGGCATTTTAAAGATGTTCTGGATACAAATCCTTTGTCATATATATAATGTAAAAATATATACATATCTTTATTATATTTTTAAACATCTTATTTTGAAATAATTTCAGACTTCCAAAATATTGCAAAAATGGCGCTGAGAATTCCTGTATACCCTTCACCTGTTGTCCCCACATGTTCCAAGTTTACGCTAGTTGCTTTATCAGTTATTCTCTCTACATATACATACATATATGTGCATATTCATGTATAAACAGATGGACAGATATATTTTTTTTCTCATATGTTTGTGAGTAAATTGCAGGCATGATGTCTTTTTAACCTTTAAATTCTTCATCGTAGGGACTTCTCTGGTGGTCCAGTGGGTAAGACTCTGTGCTCCCAATGCAGGGGGCCCGGGTTTGATCCCTGGTGGGATAACTAGATCTCACACGCATGCCGCAACTAAACATGCTACAATGAAGATCCCACGTGCCACAACTAAGACCCGGTGCAGCCAAAATAAATAAATAAATAAATATTTTTAAAAAATAAATAAATTCTTCCGTGTATATTTGCTTTTTAAAAAAGTACATTCTGTATGTACCAACGGTATTATTATCAAATTTAGGAATTAATGGTATAATACTATTATCTAAACTTTGACCTCATTCAAATTTCATCAATCATCCCATTACTATCCTTTACTTGATCCAGGATTCTCTCTAGGGTCACATAGTCTCCTGTAATCTGGAACAGTTTCTCAGTATTCATCTTATATAACTGTGAAAGTTTTGAAGAGTATGAGACAGATATTTTATGGAATTTCCCTCATTTTGAGTTTGATGTTTCCTCACGACCAGATTGAGGTTACGCATCTTGCGGGCGCCCCGCACGGCCTGCCACGGCCTCCCACCAGGAGGTGAGTGAGTGGCGTTGGTTGTCTCATTACTGATGATATTAACTTTGCTCATTTAGGTAAGATAGAATCTGCCCGATTTCTCCAGTGCAAAGTTACTATTTTCCCCTCTGTAACTAATAGTCATGTATTAGATATATGTTTGCAGATATTTTCTCAGTCTGTGGCTTGCTTATTCTTTTCTTAGCACTATCTTTTGATAAGTAGAAGTTTTTAATTTTGAGGAAATCTAATTTGTCAGTATTATGGCTATTGTTTTCCGTAACCTCTCTAAGAAATATTTATCTATCCTCAAGTCACAAAGATATTCTCCTTTGGTTTTTTTCTGAAAACTTTACAGTTTTTTACATTTAGTCTTTGTGAATGGTGTGAGGTTGGGGTCAAGGTTTATTTTTCTCACTTGGATATCTAAATGTCCAGCACATTTGTTGCAAACACTTTACTTTCCCAGTTGGTTTGCTTTGGCACCTTTGTCGAAAATCGAATGACGTATAAGGGTGCCTCTATGTTTGAGCTCTCTGTTTTCTTTCACTGATCTATTTGATTATCCCTATGTCTAGGCCCAACTTTTTTCACGCTAATTGTGTAAGTGGTCAATTCAGCATAACATCTCTGGGCCTCCGTTTCCTCATCTCCACAGTGAATTACTGTACCTACCTGATTTGTGAGGTCCCTTGTGTCTGTAAGATCCTGTGGTTCTTGGTGCTGAGTGCTGCACTCTCTTTGTGATCATCATTTCTCTGTTGATTCTATAGCTTGCTAGTTTTGAGAGAAGTTTTATTGATGTGAGGATCTGCCTGAATTCCCTCTCTCTGCATAACTCTGGAGTCTTCTTTCTGTCTCATAATTTCAGAAGAGTGGGCCCCATTATTTAATGTTGACCAGAACTAGTACCAAGCCCTGCAGGTTTCTCTGGTAGGAATGTCTTGTAGACAGAGACACCTGACTTAGGACCAGCCATGACAATGGTGTGTCCTGTAAATAGGGTAACCATATACTTTATCTTCCAAACTATGGCACTGTGGAGATTGAAAGGGGTCATTATTCACAAGGATGCCAGGACCACAGGTGTAAACCAGGACTGCCCTGGGGCACACAGCAGCCCTGTCAACACACCTATCAGGACTGAGCCACACCCACTCCTTCAACAGCCATTGTTCAAAGGCCTATGTGCTGAGGGAGAGTCTAAGACAATAAACCATGATTCCTGCCCTAAGGAGCTTGCAGTGTCACTGGGGAAGCAGACAACAGACAGACAACTTACAGGGAGGGACGTGAGTTCCACAGTGGGTACTTGCACAGGGTTCCTTGCGAAGCAGGTGGGAAACCAAGGATTGTTGAGCTGACTTTTTAAGGCAGCTCAGTTTTTAAGGTCGTGTGCCCTGAGGGTTGGGGGTGGCGGAGGGTATGTTGCAGAAAGCTTTCAGGTGCCAGGTGAGCAACCGGGGTAATGAACATGACAGCGTTAATAACAAGCTGGGTTTGCACAGCCTTTTAGAGAGTCATCGAAAATGGGACTCTTGCGTGGCAGGAAAAGAGGCAGCCGTGTCCCCGCAGCCAGAAGAATCAGGAGCAATTCCTGGGAGGTGAGCATCTGGCTCGTCCTGCGGTTTCCTGGGAGGCCAGTGAGCAGCTGCTCCTGGGGGCCCCTTCTCCGCCCACTTCTCGGCCTACGCTCCCCGTGGATGATCTCATGCTACCAGTGCTGGCGCCTCTGGAGAGGGAATTCCAGCCCTGGGCTCTGCGACTCCTTGACTCTCTCTTCCCCCAGACCTGCTCTCCTCCTTTTCTGCTTCGCAGAATGCTCTCTCTGTTGCTTACAACCGGAAACCTAGGAAGCATCCCACCCACTGGTCTCCTTCCCACCGGTCTCCTTCCCAGCTCCCTGTCCTTCTGACTCCACCGTCCTTTGTGTCCCCTGAACCCCTTCTTCCCCCTGGGTGGTGGCTCTTGTCACTTCCCATCTGGAGGACCACAATGGCCCGTCAACCTGTCCTCCGTCTTGCAGCCAGTGTGAGCTTCTAAAATGCAACCCAC
Organism: Eubalaena glacialis; assembly: GCF_028564815.1. Lineage (NCBI taxonomy): Eukaryota > Metazoa > Chordata > Mammalia > Artiodactyla > Balaenidae > Eubalaena > Eubalaena glacialis. Next base: position 116,487,632 of record NC_083726.1, on the reverse strand, counting down.
GCCCCTCTCTCCCCTGCCCACTGTGCTTACAGGTCACTTCCTTCGCTAAGTAATCGAGGTCCCTGGGATCATGTCCACGGCTCTTCCTCTGGCCTCACTCCACGGGCCTCGTCCACACAGCTCCACGTCTAGCCATTCACAACCACCCAACTTCCTATTGGGCTTCACATAGTTCACGCCCCCCGCCTGTGCCCCGGCCCTCCCTGTCCCCCTCCTCTCGCCCATCCTCCCTCCTTGACCAGCTGTGGAAGCCGGCTCCAGCCTCCACCCCCTTCCTCCGGGCTCCAGGAACACAAGTGCCCACAGCACCTGGGAGCATCCATCCGGACGAGGTACTTCTTCACTGTGTCTTCAGAACAACGAAGTGAAATTGCCCCAGTTGAGAACCACTGCCCCCTGATGGTCAACTCCTTTGGGGCAGAAACATGTCTTATTTGATGTTTATCCCTAGAGCTTCCCCTGGCGCCTAAGAGGCAGTAGATGTTCAATAAACACTTACGCAACGAATGAAAGAAAAAAGGAACCAATGTTCTCTTTGATTTGCCAGCAGGACAGTCAAATGGTACAACCTCTGGGGAAGACAACTCAGCATTATCTATAAAAATTACAATTAATACACCCTCTGATCCAGTCATTTTTCTGTAGGAATTTCTTCTACAGCTATACTCATACACATGTAAAATGATCAACGTTCCAGGTTATGTATTGAAGCTTTGTTTTAATAACAGAAGACAGGACGTCTCCTTGCCCATCTGTGGGACACATTAAATAAGTCATGGCCCTTCATGCTGTGGAATGAATGCAAGGCAGCTGTAACTAGGATGAGAAACCCTCCATATACTGATGTGGAAAGACCTCCAAGACACGTTAAGAAATTTTAAACAGCAGAATGCAGAGTGGACTGTTTGTACTTAATTGTGCACGGATAAAGGAACTCTGGGAGGAGACACAGGTGCTGGTAATAGTACCTGTGTGTGCGTGCGTGTGTGCGTGCGTGTGTGCGCATGTGCGTGGGTGTGCTCGTGCGTGGCTGTGTACGCGTGTGCGTGTGTGCGTGCACGCGCGTGTGGGTGTGCGTGCGTGCGTGGGTGTGTGCATGGTGCATGGGTGTGCGTGCGTGTGCGTGTGTGCATGTGTGCGTGTGCGTGTGTGCGTGTGTGCGTGCGTGTGTGCGTGTGTGTGCATGCGCATGTGCGTGGGTGTGCGCGTGCGTGGCTGTGTACGCATGTGCGTGTGTGCGTGCACGCGCGTGTGGGTGTGCGTGCGTGCGTGGGTGTGTGCATGGTGCATGGGTGTGCGTGCGTGTGCGTGTGTGTGCATGCGTGTGTGCGTGCGTGTGCATGCGCATGTGCGTGGGTGTGCGCGTGCGTGGCTGTGTACGCATGTGCGTGTGTGCGTGCACGCGCGTGTGGGTGTGCGTGCGTGCGTGGGTGTGTGCATGGTGCATGGGTGTGCGTGCGTGTGCGTGTGTGCATGTGTGTGCGTGCGTGTGTGCGTGTGTGTGCGTGTGTGTGCATGCGCATGTGCGTGGGTGTGCGCGTGCGTGGCTGTGTACGCATGTGCGTGTGTGCGTGCACGCGCGTGTGGGTGTGTGTGCGTGCGTGGGTGTGTGCATGGTGCATGGGTGTGCGTGCGTGTGCGTGTGTGCATGTATGTGCGTGCGTGTGTGCATGTGTGCATGCGCATGTGCGTGGGTGTGCACGTGCGTGGCTGTGTACGCGTGTGCGTGTGTGCGTGCACGCGCGTGTGGGTGTGCGTGCGTGCGTGGGTGTGTGCATGGTGCATGGGTGTGCGTGCGTGTGAGTGTGTGCGTGTGTGTGCGTGTGAGTGTGTGCGTGGCTGCGTGCATGCGTGCGTGTGTGTGTGTGGGATGAGGTGGGTCTGGGCGGAGTGAGGGCAAAAGGTGGAGGAAGATTTTTCACTGCATTCTTACTTGTGCTTTCCGATTTTTAAATCTTATAAATGTATTGCCTACTTGAAATAATTATTTTTATAAGGCAGAAAATAATAGTGGAATTTACGTGTAATAAAATGTGCACCATTCTAACTAATAATTGGTTAATTCAATAAAATTTTATCCTAGTTGTTGCTGCAAAGAAGAGTTCTATATTAAAATACAGTAAAACCTTTTTCAAATCCACGCCCATTCATGTCCCATTTAAAAATACTGGGCATTTCTAGTTTTAATAAAGTGTCCTCTAAAGAAAGGTTCTGTGCAACAAATGTTTTCTCTAGTCCAGTGTAACGGTCAGTAGTATTTTTCCCCCAATCATAGCTTCAACTGCACTGCCCCAGTGTTCACCGAGAGGCTACTTGGTACCTGACACAGAAGTCGATGCTCTGAGGGGCGTGAGATGAACAGGACGTGCCCCCCGGTTCCGAGCTGTTTACAACCTAACCAAAGTGCATCCTGTCTGGGTCCCTCATTTTGCTTCAGCCTTCGTCACCTTGCTCTCTGAGCCCCTTTCTCTTTTTTAAAAAATTTTTTTATCAGAGTATAGTTGATTTACAATCTTGGCTTAGTTTTTGCTGTGCAGCAAAGTGAATCAGTTATACGTATACATAGGTCCACTCTTTCTTAGACTCTTTTCCCATAGAGGTCTTTACAGAGTACTGAGTAGAGTTCCCTGTGCTCTACAGTAGGTCCTTACTGGTTTTCTGAGCCCCTTTCTGAAATAGCTCCACCACCTCCTCCCTCTCCAGTCCCTCACACTTGCCGATTTTCCCTCGTGTCGCTTGTCAGCAGCTCACAAATTACATGTTCATTTGATCATCATTCATCTTCTCCAACTAGAACAGTACCTGCCCCATAGCGGACTGTCAATAATTACCTGTTGAAAAAATAAATAGATGAGTTAAGAAAGGAGGGGCTGAGCATTCCATGTTACAAAGGCGGTGTAGACAGTACACAGGGCCAAATAAAGTCGAGAAGAATCAGGGATCCTACCCATGAGTTTGGGACGGGGACGGCTGGAGAGTCATCATAAAGACAGCGGATCCGAGGTCTCTTGTGTGCCTCACTTGGTCAGAAATAATCCCGAAGAAGCTAACGGCCCACAAACTGGAGGCAGACCTAAATTCTACGCAAAAGATCATCAAGTAGAATCAAAAACCCAAGCCAGAGGCCGAATGTAAATTTATCTAAAGACTCAACAGTCCTCACAAGTCCTCGTAGGATCGTGTTCTACATCCTAGTAGCTGGGAGATAGCACCCTCCGTGCTACTTACACCCTGTTTATTTTTTATTTTCTATTTTTTAAAATTTTATTTATTTTCTTTATTTTTTTGGCTGCTTTGAGTCTTAGTTGTGGCATGCAGGATCTTTCGTTGCAGCACGGGTTCTTCATTGCAGTGCGCGGGCTTCTCTCTAGTTGTGGCATGCAGGTTTTCTGTCTCTAGTTGAGGCACGCAATCTCATTAGTTGTGGTGCTTGGGCTTAGTTGCCCCGCAGCATGTGGGATCTTAGTTTCCCGACCAGGGATCGAACCCGCATCCCCTGCATTGGAAGGTGGATTCTTTACCACTGGACCACCAAGGAAGACCCTACACCCTGTTTAAATCCCTTTGATTATGATACCCTTTTCCCTCCTTTCTGGCCTCAGCTAAAGCAGCGAGCTGAAGCTTTCATTACTTATCTGGACCTTCCGTTAAAGGCTCCATCCGCAGACTGTCAGGGTTGGGAGGGCGTTCCCCTCCAGGCACCTGAATGGCAGGTTGAATGGCTGATGGCTCTACAATGATGCCAGAGAAGGCTGGTGATGATGCATTAGCCACCTTGTTTCCAGAACAGTCACAGGAGTGCAAGCCTTCTTGTCATGCTTCATCAGACTTGTTGGAGAGCTGGGCAGGTGTAGCAGAGGGTGTGCTTGTACACACAGGTGTTGTTACAGGCGGTGAGAGCGTGTGCTTATACACACGACACTGAAATCAGAGCCTCTATTTTATCTTTTTAAAATTTATTTTATTGAAGTAGAGTTGATTTACAATGTTGTGTTAATTTCTGCTGTACAGCAAAGTGATTCAGTTATACACTTATATACATTCTTTTATATTCTTTTCCATGGCGGTTTATCCCAGGATATTGGATGTAGTTCCCTGTGCTCTACAGCAGGACCTTGTTGTCTATCCATTCTGTACAGAGTAGTTTAGAGCCTCACTCCCGAGCATCCCTTCACGGTAACAATTCTCATCCTCTGGGCCTGTCATCAGCTCAGCACTGTGACCACCCCACCCTGAGACACCTTCTTCCTCCGTGTCAGTGACCCCGGCCTGTACCCCTGCTTTCGAGGCAAAACAGCTGGGGGTACAGGATGCGGCCTTCGGCTCTGGGCCTTGTTGGGGGTTCCGCAAGCTGCTCCAGGTCTCTGACCCTCAGTTTTTTCAAGTGGTGCTTCCCTCTTTAGGTCATTGTGAGAATTAAATGAATTAATACTCGAAAGACCCTCAGACTAGTGCTTGGAATGTAACAAGCACTTAATCGACCTTAGTTGTGGTCGTTTCATCTTTGGATTCTCCATCTCCTTCTCTGGCTCCTTTTCCGGTTCCCTGAAGATGACTCAACTTTGCCCACTGACCTTCTTTTCTCTCTGTGTGTGTGTGCTTTCTTTATCACGTGATCCTTCTGAGCTCCATCCAGCATCGGCAGCGGGCTCTGCGCTGGCCCTGCTTTTCCTCCGAGCTCCAGCCAAGGTCCCAGCGCCCCCAGACCCGGACTCAGTGGTCCTAGCAGCAACAACATCAACACTCCTGGATCTCAGCTCGTCTCTTCAAGACTTTGATGTCTCCCCGGACTTTGATGTCCAAGTAGCTGGTGAGTCCGTTGCTTGTGTGCACCCTTCCGGCCCCGGTGCCCCCCGACTCAGAGGTCTCACCGCACCCCTGGATGAAGCCAGTCACCCCACTTCCTCCCACCCGCGTCTCACTGCCAATTAACCATAAATTGTACAATAATCTCTACTCAGCAGCCTTTGGGGTCTCCTCTCGTCCAATCTACTAAACTCCAAACCCGCGCGTGAGGCTTTCCGGCCCCCAGCTCCCCGTGAGACCCCTTTCTCCCCGATTCCTCTGCCACCTTGACCTCTTCAAGCTCTGGCTCCTCCTCACATCACTCAGCTCAGATGGCTCTTTACCAGCCTCAGCTACTGAAATCCTAAATCCTACTCACCCTACAAAGCCCAGTGTGCGTGACACCTACTCCAAGAGGCCCTTCCTGACTTCTTGGTCCTCATAGGCTCTTTTAGCCTTTCTACCATTTTTATTGTACTTATCACATAGTGCTTTGTGTTGTAATTGTTCATTTCCACGGCTTGGTCCTCCTGATAGATCACAGATTTTGTGGGCAGGGACCCTATGCTGTGTATGTCTGGGCATCAGACTCGCTCGGTTCAATACTGTTCACATAGTAGATTCTTTTTTTTTTTAATTATTATTTAAATTTATTTATTTTTATTTTTGGCTGTGTTGGGTCCTCGTTTCTGTGCGAGGGCTTTCTCTAGTTGCGGCGAGCGGGGGCCACTCTTCATCGCGGTGCGCGGGCCTCTCACCATCGCGGCCTCTCTTGTTGCGGAGCACAGGCTCCAGACGCGCAGGCTCAGTAGTTGTGGCTCACGGGCCTAGTTGCTCTGCGGCATGTGGGATCTTCCCAGACCAGGGCCCGACCCCGTGTCCCCTGCATTGGCAGGCAGATTCTCAACCACTGTGCCACCAGAGAAGCCCCCACATAGTAGATTCTTAATAAACGTGAATGAATGAGTAAAATCATAGTGTTTTGAGCCCAGTTCTGTGTGTAATTTTTCCACAAGGTTTGGTGGCTGCCACCCAGTCATAATCTAAACCAGAAAGTACACTTTAGAGGATAATTTAATTTCCTTGGCTCATTAAATCTCGTAATTTGGGAAGTGACTTCAGTGATGTGGTCATTTTCCTGCTCAGCCCCAAACCCAGACCATCAGCTCATGAAGAGTCAACATGTGGAAATGTTTATCAGCCTTTAAACGCCAGCGCAGAAGGTCCTGCTGCAGCCAGCAACCAGTCAATCAGAGAACACAGTTCTTCACAGAGCGGGCCCAGACGCTCAGCAGGAAGGACGAGAAACACAAAAACCGCTTAAGGTGTCCTCACTGCCTGGAGGCTTTTCATCTGATTATGATACAAAGTCAGTATCCCCAAAATAATTTAAAAATCAGTAAGGCTAGGGAGTTCCCCGGTGGCCTAGTGGTTAGGATTCAGCACTTTAACTGCTGTGGCCCAGGTTCCATCCCTGGTAGGGGAACTGAGATCCCACAAGCCGTGTGGCCAAAATAAAGATAAATAAATGCATATGGTATTGGTAATAAGTGTCACGGGAATTTAGAGACAAGAAAGATAAAAATAACACCATTTGAGGGACTTCCCTGGTGGCGCAGTGGTTAAGACTCTGTGCTCCCAATACAGGGGGCCCAGTTTCGATGCCTGGTCAGGGAACTAGATCCCGCATGCATGCTGCAACTAAGATTTCCCATGCCATAACTAAGGAGCTGGCGAGCTGCCACTAAGGAGACCGCCTGCCACAACTAAGGAGCATGCCTGCCGCAACCAAGACCCGGGGTAACCAAATAAATAAAATAAATATTTTTTTAAAAAAATACCATTTGAGGACTTCCCTGATGGCACAGTGGTTAAGAATCTGCCTGCCAATGCAGGGGACACGGGTTTGAGCCCTGGTCAGGGAACTAAGATCCCACATGCTGTGGAGCAACTAAGCCCTTTCCCCACAACTACTGAGCCTGTGCTCTACAGCCCACAAGCCACAACTACTGAGCCCACGTGCCACAACTACTGAAGCCTGTGTGCCTAGAGCCCGTGCTCCACAACAAGAGAAGCCACCGCCATGAGAAGCCCGTGCACCGCAACGAAGAGTAGCCCCCGCTCGCCACAACTAGAGAAAGCCCGCGCGCAGCAACAAAGACCCAATGCAGCCAAAAATAAATAAATAAATAAATAAATTTATATATATTAAAAAAAATACCATTTGAGTGCTTAGTATTTGACAATTTATTATCATTATTACATATGATTTCCCCCCAGATCTTATGAGCTAAGCATTAATATTCTCATTTTAGAAATGCAGAAACCAAGTTTAAAGTTTAGGTGATTTTCCCGAAGTCTAGAAATGTAACCAGAAAATATTGTCATTTACCAGCGGGGTTTCAAGTACATGTTCTGCCTGCATCTGGGCGCAGCTTTCTGAAGCCGCCTCTGAAAGTGAATTGCTCTTTTGCTTGAAACATCAGTCGTTCTTTCTTTACTCCCTAAGCAACATGACCCTGACTTCTGTTATGTGGCAGTCGGGGTCTCCACGATGTGTCTCCAGCAACCTACCCTTCCAGCCTGGTGGCCAAGCACTTCCCACCTTGAACTCCGGGCAAAGGAGAACATCTCAGACCCCGCCTCTTTTTATCAATTCCAGTGTTTCGGCCGCTGTGTCTTAGTTAAACGCTTTTGATGCTAAGTAACTGAAAGACACAAGCAAGCAAAAAAAGAGAAAGCTTATTATCAGGATTTGAAGAAATCTTATAAAACCCACAGGTGTAACATCTGGTCCAGCTTCTCAAGGGATTGGGGCCTGGACCTGGGAGGTGCTGGCCCCCCTGCAGCCCAAGCCACACACACACACACACACACACACACACACACACACACACACACCCCATCTTCTCTAGGTGTTGGTTTGGTTCCTCTTTCTCCTGCACACTGGCACAGGTAGAGGATTGTTGTCCCACAGAGGAAGAAACTCACCAGCACCTGCGAACCCTGACTCCAGATTCACAAGTGAGAAAGCTGGCCAGCCGCTTGTGTGGAGGGTCCAGGGAGGACAGGGTCCATCGCACACACATGGCCATCACAGCCTTTCCCTGTGTGAGGGGCACTTGCGGGGGAGGGATCTTGAAAAAATCAACTAAAAATGAATCCAACCAAACTGACCCACTGTAATCTATCAATACCTTGCCCACCTCACCCTAGAAAAATCCCCACCCTCCTTCCAATCCCAGCTCAAGTGCCACGTCTTTGATATATTTTTTTCCCTTAGAAAGACAAAAGCTATATATTCTGTCCAGCTTCATGACCTCCCGTATCGCAGTTCCTCGCAGAGGACAGCTGCTCCAGAAATGTAGGTGGAATCGTGCACACGCAGAGCTGTGGGAAGAGGAGAGAGCAGCACACAGGCTTGGGGCCCAAGGGCCGGCAGGTGACCGAGCGGGGACTCGGGTGTGGGCAGGTGAGGCCAGATTGGAAGGAACTGCAGGCCTGGCATGCCCGCAGCCTCTGCTGTGCATCTCCTTGGTAACTGGTAACAGCGCACCCCTACTTGTAAGCAGGTAGCTGAGGTCACACAGTTTGGGCTGATGGTACAGGAAAGAAGCCAGGAAAACCTCCTCGGGGAACCAGGGGGGGTTTATTCACCAGCAAACAGGAGGGCGCCTGACTTTTCTGAGGCTTCACTGGCTATTCCCAGAGCCGGCTTCTGGAGCACCACACAGAAAGCCCCAGAAAAGCAACTGCTTTTCTCTCCAGCTAGGTGTTCTGATATATTTTCCAGCTCAATGAAAAGAGACAATTTATCTCAAACCTGCTCCCTTGTGCTGGGTGAGTGTGGCGCTTCCTTTGCTGTTAAAGGGAACTCTTAAAGGGGGCAGTGGGCCCGTCACCCAGGAATTGCCTTTGATTAAAAATAAAACAGCTGGACTTCCCTGGTGGCGCAGTGGTTAAGAATCCGCCTGCCAATGCAGGGGACACGGGTTCAAGCCCTGGTCCGGGAAGATCCCACATGCCTCGGAGCAACTAAGCCCGTGCGCCACAACTACTGAGCCTGCGCTCTAGAACCCGCGAGCCACAACTACTGAAACCCGTGAGCACTGAGCCCACGTGCCACAACTACTGAAGCCCTCGTGCCTAGAGCCTGTGCTCCGCAACAAGAGAAGCCACCGCAGTGAGAAGCCTGCATACCGCAACGAAGAGTAGCCCCTGCTCGCTGCAACTAGAGAAAGCCTGCGTGCAGCAACGAAGACCCAACACAGCCAAAAATAAATAATAAATAAATAAATTAAAAAAAAAAACCCAGCTTAAAATACAAACAAAATACCCACTTGGTCAGATACTTCTCTGCCCTTTTATTTATTTTTCGTTTCCTTACACATAAGCATGTTCACAGAGAAAATTGAGGGACTCCTAACCCCTTCTTAATACACAAATCTCTCTGTCTTTTCCAATTAAAACTTTGAGCTTCCTAAGAACAGGCCGCATAGGTTAAAGTGTCCAAAATTATTAATCAGAGGCAGAGGCCAGTAAATTATGAGGTGTCATTCTGTTTCTCTTCCAGACATTTGGCCTTTGAAGATGATACCAGACTGTTACCTGAACAAGCAAAAAAAAAAAGCAATTAACTTGGTTCCAAAGAGGAGATCAAATGCTAGGAACAGGCAAGAGATCAGCCTGACAGGTGGGGGGGGTGTGGGCAGGAAACTTAGATCAGAGTAAAGAGAAGCCTCCCCTCCCCCAATTCTCCTTCCGCTCCTGTTCTCTGCAGGTGGCACATGGCACCTGCAAGGTGGTTTGGGGAGAGCAGGTGAGCCGTGACCTCCAAAGCTGGGGTTCGGGTCAGGCGTTGACAAGGCCTCCGAGTGACCGAGATGTGCTGCTGTCCTAGCAAGAGCTTTCCTGTGAATTGAACTTAACAAACCTGAAAACAATTTAATGAGAACCGTTATTAAGTTGGCTTAAGTGAACTTAGAAAGAGTTTCACTTGAGGACATCACACGCAGCATGGTGACTCTGGTTAAGAACATGCATTGTACACTTGAACTTTGCTAAGAGTCGACCTGGGGCGTCCACACACGGAGGAAACAGTGAGGCAGTGGGTGGATCCCACAGGTGCATCAATCATGGTGGCGTTCCCCTTTAGTACATACCAGTTTCTTTGTCAATTATACTTCAATTATACCTCCAGTCCCCCAGTAAAGCTGGGGGACTTGATTAATTATAGAATCAGAAGATTTTTAGATCTGAAACGGATTTCAAAGGCATCTAGTTCAGTCCCTTCGTTTTACAGAAACAGGAAAATGGGGGTGAAGTGACCGCTGACGGCCGCCCAGCAGGGGGGAAAAGGACGCCAGGTGCCCCATCACAGGTGAGTCCCATGGGCTAAATTCCTCTGTCTTCTGGCTGCGATGGCCTGAGCTCTTCAGCAGACAGGACCTTCCTTTCCTGACCCTCGGCCCCAAAGGCACAGGAGTCTTCTTTTCCAGAGCTGGAATACAGTGGGATTTCCTCTGCCTGGCAGATGGGCGGGTTTGAATTTGCTGGAGTGGAAGCAGGGAGGGGTAAGAGAACTAGTTATGGTGGGCCTGCAGCCGCGAGCCCAGAACAGTACATTTTATACTCTGGCGGCTCAAAGTTTGGGGAAGGGACCCTGTCTTAGTCCGTTTGGGCTGCTTTGACAAAAGCACCGTAGACCAGGTGGCTCACCAACAGCAAAGCCTGTCTCTCACAGTCTGGACGCTGGATGGCCAAGGTGCGGGTGCCACAGATTCTGAGTCTGGCGAGGGTCCCTTCGTGGTTCTGAGACCCCCTTCCTCCCGCTGCGTCCTCGCTGGCGGGAAGGAGGGAGAGCTCTCTGGGCATCTTCATAAGGGCACTCATGCCACGTGTGACTTCATCACCCCTGTGTCCCCATCACCTCTCCAAGGCTCTCCCTTCACACTGGGGGTTAGGATTCAGCACGTGAAATTTGGAGGGACACACGCTTTCAGACCGTCACAGACCCAGTCCCTTAACATCGTTTTATTTCAATGGATGCTGGTTAGGTACTAGTGCAAAGCATTGCTCGGGTGCGGCAGCGGTAACATGGATGAAAACCTCCGTGGCCCCAGTTACAGGGCCGGCCTCGTCAGCAGCTCCTTCCAACAGAAAGAGGAGAGAGTAAGCGCGGGCAGAGAGGAAAGCAACACGCGAGGAAGAGAGGCTCCCCCTCGGCCCTGGGAGAGGCACCGCCTCAGAGAATGCTTAGGATTTGGACAGAATCCGAGGAGCAGAGCTGGAGGAGCCCCGAGAGCCCAGGGTCAGCAGCCACCCGTGAGCACCCTGTGACGTAGGGTGATCGACAGTTGACCGTCAGGGCCAGTCCCAGGTCACAGAGTGTCCCCCGTGCTGGGACTAGGCGCGGCCAGAGAAGCCACCAGGGGGCCACAGGTGGGTCAGGACGTCAGGCACACACCCAGCTTCTAGAGAGGCTCCTCCGTGTCAGAGTAAAGGCGGCTGAGGACGTGGCCCCCCTTCCCACGGGCTTCAGAGCTAGGAAAATGCAGGGAAGTCCATCAACCAGCGCGCCTTGGATTGTGCCCATAGGACCCCTGCAGCTGCGCTCGGGTGAGCCCCCTTCTCTGCCCTTCGTGGGCGGGACTGCGTCTCCCAGGCCGACCGGAGGCAGGAACAGGCCAGAGCTTCTTCTCCTACAAAGGCTGTGTGTCCTGCAGAGGCTGCGCCTCCCGCCTGAGCCCACCTCCAGCTGGACAAGGCTCCCCCCACGGTCTGGCATCCCCCCAGACACTAGCACTTCAGGAGTGGTGATGTCGCCTGGTCCCTGAGTCCTTCTAACCCTCAGGCGGCAGTGGTTCCAGCTACTGCTAAGCCCCAGGGGACTCCCAACCACTGTTTTGGCCCCTCGTGCGTCCAGCTTCCGGTCCTGGGACGTCTGCCTCCCTGGATGGACAGACTGAACCCCAGAGCCAGCCCACTGCTGCTACGGGCAGTGCCTTTGCTTATAAGGCCATCCGTGTCCCAGAATATATCTGTGTGTTTTAATATGAAAATAATGTTTCCCACAAATCTCAGTGTGAATCGAGCTCCTCCCTCTTTCCTGCTCCTTCGTGGATGGACAGGGATCCCCCAAGTGGTCTTTGACCATCTGTATGAGTCCACTTGGGCTGCAGAGCAGAGCACCGTGGATGGGGGGTCCTCTCACCATTCTGGAGACAGGTAGCCCCAGATCAAGGTCCAGCAGGGTCAGTTGCTGGTGAGGCCTCTCGTCCTGGCTTGCAGACGGCCACCTTCTCACTGTGTCCTCACCTGGCCTCCCTCTGTGCCTACACTCCTGGTGTCTCTTCCTCTCCTTGTAAGGACACCAGTCCTACTGGGTCAGAGCCCCACTCTTATGACCGCATTTAACCATAATTACCTCCCTAAAGGCCCCATCTCCAAATACAGTCCCACTGGGGGGCTTCAACATGTGAATTTTGGACAATTCAGTCCCTACCACTGGCCCTGTAATCTTCAGGCAGAACTGCAGAAAATTCATTCCTATTATGAAGATGTTTATTCCAACATTTCCAGGCTTTTAACAATCCCAGGGGGCAGAGACAGTGTCTCCCCAGAGGCCACTACTGAACCTCCCAGGAGTCTAAGAACTACCCGCCCCTCCCCCCCAGGGTTCTCTTATTAGAGTTGACAAACAACCACCCACACCGACCACACCGACACGGCACCAAGAGGGTCCTCCTGGGAAGAGGCTGCCTGGGGGTTGGGGTGGAGCGGGGCGTCGACTAGAGTTGCTTAGGCCACAGGTGCCGGGCGGGGATCTTCTTAGGCTCTTAGGTACTATAGTCGTGGGGCAGTGAAACCTCTTCTCCTTTTTCTGCTCCAATTTTTTTCCCCTTTGTTCCCTGGTTAAGTCCTGGTGTGAGAAGTAGAGCCCTAAACAAGGAGGCACCGCACGGGTGCTGTTCCATGGGCCCGTTCACGGGCGCTCGCTCTGGGCGCAGGTTGTGGCCACACCCCTGGCTGTTCCCCCTCCTGTGACGCTCACAGTCTCATATGGAACTTCGGGTCCCCTCAGCTATTCCAGTAGCTCATTTGAGTCACAATTTGAGAAAGTCAGCAGAGGGTATGTTACCACTATGAAATTGACCATATCCACTTTGGGGGGAAATTAAGCCAAATAGAAAATAGTACAGGGACTTCCTTGGTGGCACAGTGGTTAAGACTCTGTGCTCCCAATGCAGGGGGCCCAGGTTCAATCCCTGGTCAGGGAACTAGATCCCACGTGCGTGCCACAACTAAGAGTTCACATGCCACAACTAAGGAGCCCACCTGCCACAACTAAGACCCGGTGCAACCAAATAAATAAATACATACATACATACATAAATAAAATATCTAAAAAAAAGAAGAAAATAATACAAAGTCAAATAATACAACAAGCCACCTTCTCCACCCTGAACCAGAGCCGACCAGGGCTAGGTTTCTGGCCCTTATGAGCCGCTGCCCCTTCTCCTCTGCTGTTTTGTGCCAACCACACCCCACGGGTCTGGTTGCTTCTCAGTATTGGTATTAATTGCAGAGACATAATTGTTTATGTGTTTTCTGCCCCCATCAGTTATTTTTCTATTTCTTGCTGTCCCCATTCTACTGTAGAAAAGCTAGAGAATTCTCCACGCCAAATGTGTTTGGGGTGGGACTTCCCTGGCTGTCCAGTGGTTGGGACTCTGCACTTCCACTGTGGGGGGCGCAGGTTCCATCCTTTGTCAGGGAACTAAGCTCCCGCAAGCCACACGGTGCAGCCAAAACCAAAGACAAACAAAAAACAGCTTAAAAAATGTGTTTGAGGTGAAGCTGCACAATGCATGGCTTGTACAGGCCCCCCAGCTTTCGGGAGCTCCCCCCATGGTCCATCATCCGAAAGTCCCCCTAATTGCAGCGGCCAAGGGCAAATGCTGTCTTTTTGCAACAAAATGTCTCTTCCGTTTAACCGCGTGTGTGCGTCCTGAGTGTTGGAGTCCGGTCACCGGTCATCTGGGCTCCCCTGGACACGGTGACAATGACTCCCTTCCTGGAGGGGGGTCACCGGGGCCAGGAGCCTCTGGGCGCCAGGTGTGGGTTTTAACCCCACCTCTCCCCGTCCTCGTATTCCACTTTCACTTGTCTTTTATACATTTTTTATACTTTTAAATCAGGTTAGGTAAAGTTAAATATGTGCGCTTCAAGTTCTAACCAAAAAAATAAAAAGGAAAAGGAAATAGCATTTCTTAAGCCCGTGCACCACGCGAGGTGCCTTCACTGTGTTGCCTCTGTTTAATAATTCCAACGGTGCTGGGAGATTTGCCTCACCGCCTGGCAGTGGACACACAGTCCCAGGAAGGTGAGAGGCCCTGGGACCCGGAGCCAGGACGCGCCGGCAGCCAGTCAGACCCCGGCCCGCATTCGCATCTGCTTTTGCTGCAGCAGGATCCCTGCCCCAACCCACGCTTTGCTTCCGTTTTCTGGTTCAGCCCCATCACCAGGGTCACACAGCTGGTAAGCGGCAGCACACGAACTGTAAAAAAAATCAGGCTTTCTTTCTTTTTTTTTTTTTTAATATTTATTTATTTATTTTGGCTGCGCCGGGTCTTAGTTGCGGCATGTGGGATCTAGTTCCCTGACCAGGGATCAAACCTGGGCCCCCTGCATTGGAAGCGCTGAATCTTACCCACTGGACCGCCAGGAAGTCCCAAAATCAGGCCTTCTGACTCCCCATTTGCCATCAAACTTTAGAACGCAGAGGATCTTCCTTTGGATGAACTCGACCTTCTGGTTTTCTGTGTGAAAGTTACTGCGTCTCCCCCATGGGCAGCAGCTGCAATGGCGCATATTTCCGCACTTCAGAAGAGTCCCAGTCTCTCTTTTTTGTGGTTGTTTTTCCGTCATTGTCCAAAGTATCAAGACCAACTTTTCTATAGACACACATGTCCGCAGAGTAATGAGCAGCATCTGAGCGTTGGTGTGCTGCTCCCCGACTTCCCCGTGCTCTTTCCAAGTATCTGACGTGTATTTGGGGAGTGTGTGGAATGAATGTTAATGTGTATAATCCTTCACGTTCTCAATTAGATATAAAGGGAGTATTTACCTTTTCCCCCCTAAGGAAATGCGCCGAAGCAAAACAAATCCATGATTGCCCAGTGATCATGTCACACAACGTTTTGAAGCACCAAGAAAACTCGTGTGTGGTGTCTTTATCCTAAGAGAATGTTATTCACCTCATCAGCCGTTTGTTTTTGCTGGTTTTGTGGGGGAATAGAATATTAAAAATTCAGTCCCTCAGGACTTCCCTGGTGGTGCAGTAGTTAAGAATACGCCTGCCAACGCAGGGGACATGGGTTCGAGCCCTGGTCCGGGAAGATCCCACATGCCATGGAGCAACTAAGCCCCTTGCACCACAACTACTGAGCCTGCGCTCTAGAGCCAGTGAGCCACAACTATTGAGACCGCGTGCCACAACTCCTGAAGCCTGTGTGCCTAGAACCCATGCTCCGCAACAAGAGAAGCCACCGCAATGAGAAGCCAGCGCAGCACAATGAAGAGTAGCCCCCGCTCGCTGCAACTAGAGAAAGCCCGCGTGCAGCAACGAAGACCCAACGCAGCCAAAAATAAAATTAATTGATTAAAAAAAAAATTCAGTCCCACAATGGGAGGGAACAAGCTGACACCAACAGCAGGTTGCTGTGGGAAGCGGCCCCTCCACGGGGGCTGAGACCCCACGGCCACTTGATTCCAGACCCCACTGGCCACTTGGCCGCTAAGCCCGGAGGGGGCAGGTGGTGTGATCACCGGGGCACGAACCGACTTTGGAGCGTGCTGAAGCACAGGAAACTCCCAACTATCCTTGTTTCAAACAAGAAAACCAAACAAACCTAGTGCCAACCTTAAAAAGCCTATAGCAGCATAGTTTAAAAAGGGAAATTATACATACATATGTGTGTATGCATACATACGACGGAAGTCAAATATATATGTATATGTGTGTGTATATATATATATATATATATATATATTCTGAGTCTTTACTTTTTCCCTTTTTGCAAAGCTGAGGTTAAAATTTTGCATCCAATGCTTTGTTTATAAGTAACAGCAGTGGATTCTTGCTAACTGGAGGCGGGGAAGGAAGGGACGAGGGAGGGGTGTTGGAGGACGGCTCACAGAACCAAAGGAAGGATCAAGCCACCCTCTTTGAAAGGAGTCTCGGCACTTAGGGGGCTCCTGGGCGCTGGTTCCAACTTGCCTCAAGCCCCCCTGTTTCTGCTCAGTGTTTACATTCGAGGAGGGAGTTACCGATGGGCTTGGGGGGGTCAAATGCCCGCATGGCGGGGTGCGGAGCCCTGGGATTGGCGCCCCACCTAAATTCGATGAAACAGGGCTAGTACGGTGGGGCAGTCCCCCCAAAGGAAGGATGCTGGTCAAATAAAGGAAAAGCCCAGATGTCCCCTGGAAGTGAGGCTGGGGGTGGCCACTGGGGAGGCCAGAGGAAGCCTGGAAACAATCTCTCAGCCCAAGTCGTCAGGAACTCAGCCTCCAGGGCCTGGACACGCAGCCTCTCCGCATGCTCACTCCCAGGGTCCCGAGAAGAAAGACAGTAACCACCTTTGCTCCTGGCGCCTGGGGAGGAGGCTTGGCTCTGCGGCAGGGATGGGGTGACGGTGCGGGGGGAGGAGCAGCTCAGAAGGGACCCCACACCCACATCATCCAGCCGCCGACAGGCACCAAGGGGGGCATGGGCGGGGGACCCCGAACCCCTTTTCACCTTCACCTAAATACTGAGACGGGGCTGCCCAAGAGCAGCCAGGAGCCACCTGCAGCCTGGTTGGTCGGAATCGAGATGCGCTGTGTGTGCGGAATACACGGGATTGGAGGGCTTGCTATAAAAAAAGGAGAGCAGAAAATGTCTAGTAATAATTTAAAAATATTGATTACATGTTGAAACAATAACATTTGGATATATTGAGTTTAAGAAAACATTAAAATTAATTTCGCCTGATTCTTTTTTTTTAACTTATTAATTTATTTATTTGGGGGCCCTGCACTACGCGGCACGTGGGATCTTAGTGCTCCTACCAGGGATGGAACCGCGCCCCCTGCAGGGAAAGCGCAGAGTCTTAACTGCTGGACCGCCAAGGAAGTCCCCTGATTCTTTGTTTAACGTGGCTACTGGAAAGTTCTAGATTGCACGTGCAGCTCACAGCCCGGTTCTGCTGACCAGCGCTGCACCCTCACGTCCAAGGCTGGTGTTTCATTCCTTTCCACACGCTCCTCAGCCCTCGCCAGTGCCTTACACAGGGCAGGTGCTCGATGCAAATACACAAATGATGGCACTTACCCAAGCAGAGCTGGGGCTGCCCAAGGAGCTCTCCACCAGAGAGAGAAGAGTTAATGCTCCAGAGGGTCTGCCCTTGTCTTCTGGTCGTGCAGTTCTATCCCAGGCCCAGGGTTAGGACCTCGTCCTCTGGATCCCAAGGCCGGTGCGTGTAAACTGCGGGCCTGGCTCACCACGGCCCTTTCTTATTGTCCCCTGGACTCACTCTGCCCCAACAGGCAGTCCCTTCGAGGTTTGAACAGCTTGGCGGGAACATGTGCTGTGTGGCAAAGATGAGTTTTTATGGGAACAAAGATTCTCTGTAATGAGGTTACTGGGTTATCGGGGGTACAGACGGGGTGTTTTCCAAGCATTCTGAGGCCTGGGACACTGGTTCCACGAGCAGCCAAGACAGGGCGGCCAGTCACTGGCAGGGCCAGAGCTGGACCCCCAGACAATCTTCCAAGTTACAGAGAAGAGAGGGTACTGTGTGTGAGGCGTCCTTGCCGGCTTCTGTGACGCCTGTGTCTGCATCCACTCGCCCAGAGGAAGGAGGCTGTCCCCACTGCTCCCCAGCTGACCTTGCCCCCCACCCCTGGGCCTCGCTGGGCTCCCCCATCCTGTCCCTGAGGTTCCTTCTCCGCCCTCGGCCTTCCCATCAATACACCCAGACCTCCTGCCCCAAACCCACCGCCCTTGCCTTGGCCCTGGGACCCCCGCCCATCTCCCTCAAGTCCGCCCGGCCACCCCCCTCATGAGCCCGTCCAGCGGCACCTCCTGACTCTGATTTCCAACCTCCTGTTAGTCGTTTCCACTCAAATGCATCACAGGGACGAAGGGTGTAATGTGTCTGAACAAAACCCATAGGCTGGTCCCCCAGATCTACGAACCCTCATCTGTGCCCCGTGTTGTTCACTCCTGGGCTCTACATTAGACCCTTTAAAAAAAGAAAAGGGCTTCCCTGGCGGCGCAGTGGTTGAGAATCTGCCTGCCAATGCAGGGGACACGGGCTCGAGCCCTGGTCTGGGAGGATCCCGCATGCCGCGGAGCAACTAGGCCCGTGAGCCACAACTGCTGAGCCTGCACGTCTGGAGCCTGTGCTCTGCAACAAGAGAGGCCGCGACAGTGAGAGGCCCGCGCACCGCGATGAAGAGTGGCCCCCGCTTGCCGCAACTAGAGAAAGCCCTCGCAGAGAAACGAAGACCCAACACAGCCAAAAATAAATAAATTAATTAATTAATTTAAAAGAGAAAAAAAAGGGAATTCCCTGGCGGTCCAGAGGTTAGGACTCTGCGCTTTCACTTCCGAGGGCACAGGTTCAATCCCCGGTCAGGGGAACTAAGATCCCACAAGCCGAGCAGCACAGCCCAAGAAAAACCAAAAAACAAACAACAAGAACAACAACAAAAGAACCCTCTTATTTCTCTTTATTCTCGCATTTACCCCATCCCTTCTGCTGGCAGCTGCTCCTTCCTCCTGCCTCTTCCAGACCCTATATTTATCCCGCACTCAGGGGACGGAGACTTGGGCCCTGGGCGGGGCTCAGAGGGCATCGTGGTACAGAGACAGACCTGCGTCCGGCCCTCACGGGCTGCGGGCTGAACCAACGGCAGCTGTGACACCGACACGGAGGGACAATGCGGTGATGGGGACGTGCACAGTGGGCAGGGGACAGGGGGGCCAGCGAGGCCACAGGAGACAGCTGGACCCAAGGACTCACCTGGGCGAAGTGGAGAGGAGAACTTGAGGGTGTCGCCAGGTGTCTGTGAAGGACCAGAGGCAGCAAGGCCCCAGGACTCACCTGGGAACCGTCGGGGGGCGGTGAGGGGGTGTGTGGGAGCTAAGCTGGCAGGTCACGTGGGCCTGTTATGCTAAAGAGTTTGGAAGTCACTCCCAGAACACAGCGAGCGTCCCGAGGGCCAGGACTAGTGTGATGGGAAGGTCAGTCCCTGAAGAGGCCCCGCTGGAGGTGGGCAACCGGCTAGGCGGGTGTGGCCCTAACCCAGGAAGCGGTGGTGGGTCTGGATCCAGGGTGAGTTCATTCCTTTCTCATCTTGACGATGGCAGGCTCAGGCCCTGGAGCGGATGAAGGCTGTTCCTGCACCGAGGAAGCTCAGTGTCTGGAAGGGAGACACATCATTATCCGCAGAGTAAATACGGGGTGTAGTGCAGTGCGCTAGGTGCTACTGGGGTGGGGGGAGGGCAAATGGGAGGGAGAGCTGGGCCCCACGGTCCTGCAGGATGTGGCTCCCCGCCCTCCTTCCAGGGACGGGCTTGGCCTCCCACCCCTGGAGCGGGCGTTCTGGCCTCTCTTGGAGTTCATGGTGCGAAAGTGAGCAGTGGGTGAAAGCAGGCGCTACTCCCCGATTCCTGGGACCCTGGGCTTCGTGAGGCCAGGAGCCCAGGTCACTGCTCGCTGGAAAGGCCACACTTGGGACCACACCATGAGGCCAGTCCCGAGTCCACAACTAGCCCCTCTGACGAGCACGAATTTGTTCCAGAGCTTTGGTCCCAGAGGATGTGTGACTATGTGTTTAACATGAAAATTTTCTCTCTTTTGCCTGCCCGGCTCCCCGCGTTACTCCAAACCAAGTTCAGGGCTTTCCTGGTGGCACAGTGGTTAAGAATCCTCCTGCCAATGCAGGAGACACGGGTTCGAGCCCTGGTCCGGGAAGATCCCACATGCCGCGGTGCAAATAAGCCCACGCGCCACAACTACTGAGCCCACGTGCCACAACTACTGAGCCCACGTGCCACAACTACTGAAGCCTGTGCGCCTAGAGCCAGTGCTCCGCAACAAGAGAAGCCACCGCAATGAGAAGTCCACGCACCGCAACGAAGAGTAGTCCCCGCTCGCGGCAACTAGAGAAAGCCCGCGCGCAGCAACGAAGACCTAACACAGCCAAAAATAAATTAAATTTAAAGAAACAGTTCAAATTCTGCTCCACCTTCTCTGCCCTGCCAGCATAGATGCCTGAGTCTTCCCCACCCCGCCGCCCTCCCATGAGCCTGCAAACCCCACCCCCCGTCTGCTTTCAGGGCCTGGAACACACAGTGGGCCCTGGGTGAGCAATAAGGGAATTGATCAGCCCGTTTCCCTATCATCCCATCCTTGGCGACCCCTGCGACGTCCCACAGGCTGTTTCCTTTCCCAAGGAAGCTCTGAGGTTTCTGATGCCGGTTTGTTCACCCATAGATGTGGTTTTGCTTAATAGCAGCTTCTGCCCCCTTTTTTTCCTTGCATATTTGCATTCATTCATAAATGCAAATCTGACACCATCACCCCTTGCTTAAGATCTGGCACGACTGCCCACCTCCCAGGAGGTAAACTTAAGCCCCATGTGGCACAGACCCTTCAAAACAGGCTCCTCGCAAACTTCTGCCTTATCTCGGGACCTCATGTGCACCACAGACCACGCTGTGGCCCCAAAAGCTCCCCATCACCTTGTTCAACCGAACTCTTACTCACCACTCAGCCTCATCCGAGAGGCCTTCCTCTGCCCCAGTGCTCACGCCCTCTCCTTTGCGAAAACTCTCCCTGTTAGACGTGAGATACCACCCTCTTACTGCTTACATTGCTTTTCTCCATCATAGTCAGCTCTCCGAGGGCAGGGCCTGTATCTCTGAGGTTCCAGGAGTTAGAGACCGTTTACAAGTTCACAAGCAGATAACTCAGGAGGGTCCGTTTGGCTATTAGAGGTAGAGGCGCACACGTCAAACCATGATTCATGGCTCAGTAGCTGGTCGTGAGAGCTGCTTAGTGGGTCTCAACCAGCATTTTTTTTTTTTTTTTTTTTTTACAAAAGGAAATTATATATTTAAAAATACTGTGCTAACAACAACAAAAGCCTTTTGCAAATCCAATACAGCTCATGGCTCATCCATTTGCAACCCCTCGAAGTCCATACGTGGACTCAATCTCCACTTGGTCCCCATTATCCTTCCCCCCAGGACACTGAGTCAAATCTCAGGTACAATTTATCTCTGAAAGTGAGCAGATATTTTCTCTTATAAGAAACGGTTGTACACAACATATATTGTTTTTGCATTTGCTGCCAGGAATGTTTGCCACGAGTTCAGGACCAGGTTGTAGATAGTGATCTGTGACTCTCAAAGCATGACAGTGTCCACTCTTCCTGAGTCCACACCTGGACTCAGTCTCCACTTGGCTTGTTTGGGTTGTCGACCAGCATTTTTTTAGAAAATGAAATAAAATAGAATAGAAAATATCAAAGTGCGTGCTCTAGTAAGAGTGCTATTTTAGGGACTTCCCTGGTGGTCCAGTGGTTAAGACTCCATGCTTCCACTGCAGGGGGTGCAGGTTCGATCCCTGATCGGGGAACTAAGATCCCACAAGCTGTGCGGTGCGGCCACAAAAAAAAAAAGAAGAGTGTTATTTTATAAAACTTTTATTTCCGTCACACGTGTGTTGCTGGCCTCCCCATGTAAAATACACTCTTTACTGTGAGTTGAGATTAAAGACGTTTGAAAGCCTCGATGCTAAAGGAAGCTGCCCTGGGGGGTCGGGCACGAGGCGGACCACGGGTTATCCGTGCCCGGGAGGTCGGTTCCTAGAAGAGAGAGGAGGGGGTGAGGGCCCGGCTCCTGAGCGCCGTGCCGGCAGGTCCCGCGTCATCGCGGCTGCCTCGAGGGCTGTGTGGTGTGTGCACCAAGTCTGAGCAGAGGAGTATCGGGGGCCTCGGGCTCCTGGACAGGTCGTCAGGCCTCCTGACACAGCACTGCTTGCTGCTCAGGAGACACCTTTAATAAAGCGCATCGGGAAATGACACCTGAGTTCAGGTGAGTGAACCTCTTCTGGTTCACTTTAGGCACCAGCAGGGGAGGGTGGGGGGAAGCCCAGCCCCTCAAGGCCCACTGCAAAGGCAGCCACAACCCTGGAAGTAAAACTCGCCTGCATGGCCGGCTTGTGTGGGAGACCGTGCAGGGCCGCTTCGGGCTGAGCAGAAAGTTGTGGGAACATTGGCTCCCAGGGCGAGGACAGCCCGAAGGCCACCCAGAAGCAGAGAAGGAGGAACAGCACGGCAGCGGTGTTTCACCCATAGATTTCTCCCAAGCGCCGAGCAAGTGTTTACTGGGAACCGATGATGCGGCTGCTGCCGTGACTGTGACTGTGGGGAGTGAAGCACGCCAGCCTCAGCGCTCACACACGTGTGCACACGCACGCACACGCCACAGAGTGGGAAGGACGCTGAGGTGCGTGGAGGCCGGGGTCAGGGTCCAGGTGTGACGGCGGGAGCTTCCGCGCAGACCTGAACGCTGGAGGGGTGGGGGCCGCTGGTCCTGGGCCTTCAGACTGACTGTGTGCAGTGGGGGCCATTCATCTCCCACCTCCACCGTCCACGGAGGAACTAGGAAACTCTGGGAAGGTAAGTGAATGCGTTTATTTACTGAGAAATCCCGTGATCTACGAGCTGTTGAGGACATGGGGCCTCCCCGTGGAGCCAGGAGCTCGGGTGCTGACTGGCGGGGTTCTTGACCAGCTCTGGCCTGGACGTGCAGGTGACTGGCGGGCCTTCTCCTGCCCCCCACCCCCCCGACCTGCGTCCGGGTCCCCCTCCCGCTTGTGCACTCAGAGCACTCCCCCCTCTCTGGGAATGAGTCTGTTTTTCTTTTCTTTTTTAATATTTACTTTTTAATTTAATTTAATTTTATTTTATTTTATTTATTTGGTTGCGCCAGGTCTTAGTTGCAGCAGGCGGCCTCCTTAATTGTGGCTCGCCGGCTCCTTAGTTGTAGCACATGGGCTCCTTAGTTGTGGCATGTGAACTCTTAGTTGCGGCATGCATGTGGGATCTAGTTCCCTGACCAGGGATTGAACCCAGGCCCCCTTCATTGGGAGCGCTGAGTCTTATCCACTGCATCATCAGGGAAGTCCCAAGTCTGTTTTTCAAGGAGACTGAGCAGGGCTTCCCTGGTGGCGCAGTGGTTAAGAATCCTCCTGCCAACACAGGGGACACAGGTTCGAGCCCTGGTCTGGGAAGATCCCACATGCCGCGGAGCAACTAAGCCCGTGAGCCACAACTACTGAGCCTGCGCTCTAGAGCCCGCGAGCCACAACTGCTGAGCCTGCGCACCTAGAGCCCACACACTGCAACGAAGAGGAGCCCCCGCTCGCCGCAACTAGAGAAAGCCCACGCGCAGCAACGAAGACCCAACGCAGCCAAAAATAAATTAATAAATATATTTTTTAAAAAAAAGAGACTGAGGGGAAGGGAAGTGGGTGCTCGCCCACCGCGTAACACATGCAGGGCATCAGAGCCTTTACTTTACTGGTCTGTGCTCGAGCCTTGTTTGCATAACGCCTTTTTTTCACACGGGACTGTCGCTCTGCAAGGGCTGGAGCGTCCTTCTTCTCTGTTCTGGACCCACAGCCCACACCATGTCCTGTGCAGTAAATACCATTTGGATTAGGAATTAAATTTTTTCCCATTTTTTTAAAATGGGGACCACAGTTGCCTACCAAGCCATTTTAGATCATTAGGGGGAAAAGAGTCAAATAAAAGTAAAGTATTGAGACTTCCCTGGTGGCGCAGCGGTTAAGGATCCACCTGCCAATGCAGGGGACTCAGGTTTGAGCCCTGGTCCCGGGAGATCCCACATGCCGCGAAGCAGCTAAGCCCGTGCGCCACAACTACTGAGCCTGCGCTCTAGAGCCCGCGAGCCACAACTACTGAGCCCGCGAGCCACAGCTACTGAAGCCCGAGTGCCTAGAGCCTGTGCTCTGCAACAAGAGAAGCCACTGCAGTGAGAAGCCCGTGCACCGCAACGAAGAGTAGCCCCTGCTCACCGCAACTAGGGAAAGCCCATGCAGCCAAAAATAAATGTTAATTAATTAATTTTAAAAAAGAAAGTAAATTATTAACTTACAACACAATTCCCTTTAAAAAAAAACCTGTAAATACTTTCCCTTTGTAGTTTTCTGTATCATGTGAATAAAGTTTACTGTAATTTATGTATCCCTGTGAAAACAACACCAGGGCAGCTAAACCTGACATGGTGATTTTGTTTCCAAAATGAAAATGGCTTTTTTGTTTCTCTGATTAAAGTAACTAGTGTTAGATTTGATCAAAGTTAGTAATACTTTTCCTAGAAAAGAAGCATGTTTCTGGGTGTTCACAGCCAGTTTTTTTTTTGCGAGGGCTTTCTCTAGTTGCGGCAAGCGGGGGCCACTCTTCATCGTGGTGCGCAGGCCTCTCACTGTCGTGGCCTCTCTTGTTGCGGAGCACAGGCTCCAGACGCGCAGGCTCAGTAGTTGTGGCTCACGGGCCTAGTTGCTCCGCGGCATGTGGGATCTTCCCAGACCAGGGCTCGAACCCGTGTCCCCTGCATTGGCAGGCAGATTCTCAACCACTGCGCCACCAGGGAAGCCCCACAGCCAGTTTTGAGCGCTGTTTTAGGCACGGTACACATGGGAGAGTTTATATGTTCTCTCTGGTATGTTTTCAGCACGGTGTCAGGACATGTCAGGGTAAGGATCCTGTTCCTTAGCGATACTGACTGCCGTTTCCTGAGCACAAGCCATGGGCCGTGCAGGTCCCTTTTACTGGCCCACTGGTTCCTCTCAGTAACCCGGGGAGGAAGGTATGTCTGTGGGAGGCTGCGTCCACAGGATTTCTTATCACAAGGCCTCCCGTTCACAAGAGGCTTTTACTCAGGTGGGTGAGACCTTAAGGACCCGCCCCCCGTATCACCTCGGACGTGCACGCTGGGCTCAGGAGAAGAAGGCCTGGTGCAGAAGTGGGCATCACGGATGGTCCCAGCAGATGACCTTCCTCTGACCACGGCTGGCCTGGCCCCATGGCCCCTGGGAGTCCACCAGCTGCCTGGCGACAGCTTCCCCTCATTGGACCCCTTCTGGCGAGGAAAGGGTGCCTCTCTGTGTCCTCACTGGAACTGACATATCCTGGATTTGTGTCGGCTTTCCTGAATCCTGTTAATACAAAAATTGTGACGCTAACCAGTGCCCTACACATCCCCGAGGTGTCCCACAAACACTGCTTTACAGTGAAAGAAACAAGCAATGCACTGCTGTCCCAGGAACCCCACTACCCAGAAGTCATACAGAGCAGAGGTGGGCGTGGCCCCTGAGGACACGTCGCTGTCAGAGGCTGGTGAGCTGGATGCAGGACGGAGCCCGGGCTCTGGACCAACAACCAGCACCCGTGTTCCCGCCCCCACCGTGTGCCTGAAGGTTCTACCTCCTGGGAGCCCAGGACCAGCAGAGGGCATGGGAGGTGGATGGTGACACCGCGTGGGGGGAGGAGAGGGTGGGGAGGATACAGGAGGTGCAGGGAGGAAAAGCAGAAAAGAGAGGGAGGTCTTCCACAGAAGCTGGTTCTGAAGGAGGAATGATTTAACTTATGAAGCCATAAAGGAGATCAAGGAGAGTAAGGAACAGCCGTTCCAGAAAATTTCTTCAGGACCAGTGACAAGAGCGAGGGAGGGGGCTTGCTGAGGAGGTGACGGGTCTGTTAGCGTCTCCCGGGCTCCTAGAGATGGTTAATCCCGAAACCTAACCGGCACACGGCACACCCCGTGTTCCCCACGAAGGGCTCGCGTCTGTGACCGCCCAGAGCAGAGGCAGACAGGGACGCTGGTGATGCTACACCAAGTCGCGCTAACAATGCACTTCTCTGGGCTGGCGGCGACGGCCTGTATCGTCCACTGCTCTGTGATGGATGAGGTGTGTTCAGCCACGCATTCCTAAGTAATCTTGCCACGTTTCCTACAAGATTGACCTTGTTGTCTTGTTTTGTGGTTCAGGAAGTGGAGGCTCCGAGACTCTGAGATGTGTCCAAGCACGACCCACCGGCGTCTGTCCTGCCCACGTGGGCACAGCCTCTGCAGCCACAGACTGGGCAGGGCCAGTTCTCGCCTTGGAGTAAAAAAGCCGCCAAGGAGGGGGCCTGGACGGACACTGAGGTGAGGCAGCCGGTCCTGGACTCCTGAAGGGGGTCTGTGCACCTCGGGTGATGCTCCCAGAGCCGGCTCTGGAGGATGGGCCGGGCTGGCCTCGACTCTGGGTTTCCAGGCTGGTCCTGAAGATCTGGGAGAGCAGAGTCTACACTTCGTCTTTACAAGTGAAAAATATGAAGAAGGCATTTTGAAAGTTCATTGAAACCTTTCTTTAATGTGGGAAATTTCGTGTTTCTGTGATATGTTTCTTAGTTGATTTCGTTAAGTCACGTGGGCTTAAATCTGAAAGTATTTCTCGCACAATTCAGCAATGAAAGTGTGCTTATAATTTTATCCACATTAGAACCCACCGGGGGGACTTCCCTGGTGGTCCAGTGGTTAGCACTTGGGTGCTCTCACTGCTGGGGCCTGGGTTTGATCCCTGGTTGGGGAACTAAGATCCCATAAGCTGCATGGAACGGCCAAAAAAGGAACCCATCACGGACTTACTGTGTTTGATTTTAAAGTAATTTTACAAATACAGTCTCTGTTATTTTGTACCGCAGCCCTGGGAGGTGGATATTGTTTCTCCATTATATAGGAGAGAAAACCGAGGCTCATAGAGGGAAATCACCTGTCCTAAGACACACAGCTTAAATCTCCAAGTCCATAAAATCAGAAAAGCCCCTCAATGGACAGGTTAAGGAGGGAGGGGGGAGAAGGAGTGTTTGCTTTGCTTTGAGGATGTTTCCACGGTATCCCATTCTCAGGGCTGATAACCTGGGTCAGGGACAGGGATGGAAAGAGGATGCTGGTCAGAGAATGCACATCAGAGAAACCTCAAATACATTTTTATTCGTTTTACTTATTCAAGAAAGATACGCTCCATGCTTTAAATGCATATTTTCCCCCAAAGATATTTTAAATCCAGTTCAATATTAATGGTTGAATTTTTTTTTTCTTTTTTAAAAATTTATTTATTTTATTTATTTCTGGCTGCGTTGGGTCTTAGTTGCTGCCTGCGGGCTTTCTCTAGTTGCAGCGAGCGGGGGCTACTCTTCATTGCAGTGCGCAGGCTTCTTATTGCAGTGGCTTCTCTTGTTGCGGAGCAGGGGCTCTAGGCACGTGAGCTTCAGTAGTTGCAGCACATGGGCTCAGTAGTTGTGGCTCGTGTGCTCTAGAGCACAGGCTCAGTAGCTGTGGCGCACAGGCTTAGTTGCTCCGCGGCATGTGGGATCTTCCCGGACCAGGGCTTGAACCCGTGTCCCCTGCATTGGCAGGTGGATTCTTAAACACTGCAGTGGTGGCTTCTCTTGCTTTGGAGCACGGGCTAGGCACGTGGGTTTCCATAGCTGTGACATGGAGGCTCAGTAGTTGTGGTGCTTGGGCTTAGTTGCTCTGCAGCATGTGGGATCCTCCCGGACCAGGTATTGAACCTGTGACCCCTGCATTGGCAGGCGGATTCTTAACCACCGCGCCACCAGGGAAGTCCGAATCTTGTAAAATTAGTAAAAGTACCTGGTAATTGCTTTATTTCCTAAAACAAAATAATACAACCAGTTGTCGGTTCAGGAAAACAACAGAAATCATTTAAGTGTTTTCTAAAACTGTTGCAGTAGAATACTGAATATTCTCTGGCTGGTATTGTCAAATAGAATATGAATGTGTTGCAGTCTCTTCCACCAGCCCCAAGCCTCTAACCAACGCAAGTTAACTGTGTTTCATCCTATAGGCTTCCTCTGGTTTGCACTTTTTTAACAAGGCCAGAGGGAGGAATGTCAGGTCTCTGGAGTCACAAAAGCTGCTGCACTCAATTCTGCTGTGTTTTGCAAAGGATCCATCTATGACTAAAATGCTGAGATTTATGTTACCGTGCCAACAGCGCCTTCCACAGAAATCCCTATTTGGGGAATGGATTCCAGTTCACAAACCTAAGACAGTAGCTTTCTGTGTGTTTTTGTTTTTGTTTGCTGTGTGCAGGTGTATTTAAATATCCTTTATTTGGGGAGCCGGCAGTCAGACAGAGAGGTTGCTGAAATTCTCACTTGTCAGTGAGATAGAGATCAGTTATTGTCACCCAATCATCTTCATGGCGTGACAGATCTTGTGAAGGGCAGACGTCCCGGAGATCAGCCTGAAACAAGTGAAGGATTCTTGCGTCACGGTATTTTAATTGGTTGTCGGCATTGTGTGGGCTCATCAGGTAACTGCCACCTCCTCTGTTCTGTGTTCCAGGGACCTGGTGCAGAGGACGGGCAGGCGTGGAGGAGAGGCTCCTGGGCAAGACCACAGAGTGGAGAGGCGAGGTGCCCCTGGGCGGGGGGGATGGGGGGCTGCAAACTAAAGGACCCCTGACGGGAGGCCGTCAGCATAGTGGAGGGCGCAGAGGCTCCCTGGAGGGGCCCCGGAAACTCCCTCGGAAACCGAGGTTCAGAAGAGACAGTGATGCCGACGCGAAGGAACAGGGTCAGGACAGAGAAGCAGATGTCCCAGGGAGGCCTGGCGGGTGGGCTAGGTGAGGATGAGACGTCCCAGCAGCTCTTTGTCCAAAGGGCGCCTGAGAGAATGCGCGGGGGGGCAGAAACATGAGCCCGGCCCATCCCAGATGGAAACAGGGAAGTGACGCGTCCCCCAGCATCAGGGTGGGGCTGGGGGGTGGGTGCCGGGCCGGGGGCGGAGGTCAACGTGGCAGGAGGTTGTCCAGCCTGAGCAAGCGGGCCAGCGCTAGCCATGGTGGTGGAGTCTTTGTCGTGCCCTGTTGAAGAAGGTTCGCTAAAGAATAGCCACACCTGCCTTGTGAAGAAGTTGCCCAACGTGTAATAGCCAGAAAAAGGGAGGGGGACGCCAACATCCAACCGTAAGGGAAAAATTAAACAAGTCGTGACACCCAGACTAAGTCATGCGGTGAAGCAGCTAAAAACAAGAGCCGAACACACACCCGGGAAGAGAAGCACAGAGTGAAAGCGTGGTTCCAGCGGACGTGCGGGTGCGTCTGAGCGAGGTGACGCCTGGGCGGTGCACCCCAAGTTTGGGCCACGGGCTGGGGGCGGGGGAACAGGTGCCACCATGCCGAGGAGGAGGAGGGGACTTGGCTTGTTCCGAATGTGTGTATTGTTTGTTTACTTGTGAAAAAAGGACAAGTCACCAAAAGCCACAATGAAGATGTCAGTGAAGCAAAGATGGCAGACCCGGGAGTGGCTCTAAATCTGCAAGGTCAGCACGGGGGGAGGGAGGATCCAGAAGGGTCCGCAGGAAGAGGTGGGGGGGACACCTCTGGCTGGTGGGTCTAGCAAAGGACCTAGCAGCAGCCCCACGGAGCAGGCAGAAAGGAGAAACGACGGGCGTAACTGATGTAACAGTGTGTTGGGCTTGTCTGGGGATCTCAAAACGCTCCTCTCACCCTCGGGAGCCAGGCCGACAGCATCATCACAGGGAAGTCAAGGGCTGCCAGTCCGGCCACACAGCGAATCAGCAGAAAGACCAGGAAGAGGGCTGGGAGTGGAGCCGGCTCGGGCGCTGGCTCTGCATCTCTGTGGCCTGTGCTGACTGAGGACCTTAGCTCCGAAACCCGGTCCCGCCTCACCCCTGTTGTCTCAGCTGGGATGCCCTTTCCTCAGAGCCGCCCGCCAACCTGGGTTGCTTCGCCCCTGCCGTTGCCCGTTCCCGAGAGCCCACCTTTGTCAGCACGTCTGCACTGGGCTTGCTACCCACAGCGCCACACTTGCCCCGCCTCCTTGACGACCTCCACACCCTCACACCCACGTTTCCAGGACGGAGAGCCCAGGCTTCCCTGCGCCCCAGTCCCAAACCCGGCATCGGAAGCGCGGAGTTCGGGAGGTGGGTGGCCAGGCGGGCTCTGGAACGAACGCCGCGTGTCCCAAGCAGGTCAGCAGGTGGAGGCGCCGACCCCAGCCGCAGCCCCTGTGCGCCCAGCTGTGGGGCGAGATGGACGGCTGCACACGCCCAGACTCTGGACTCGGCTGCCGCCTGGTGCTTCGACGTGGCCCTGGGCAGACCCGAGGGCAGGGGGGGACCCGGGAGCCGCTCGGCCTCGCCAGGCTCAGGGGAGCCAGAGAACGCCCAAGGAGGGGGGCTGTCACCCCTCGTCCTCCACCCCACCCACGGGAAGGACCCCTGAAAATCCCTCTCAGCCTCTCCCGGGCACGTGGGAGGAGGCACCCCAGCTGCTCTGGGCGTGTGACGGGGCCAGGCTCCCCGAGGCCTGGGGGGAAGGACGGCAGCTGCAGGTGTTCCCCCAGCTGCTCCGTGTGGAGCCGGCAGCTCCGGGGGGCGGAGAGAAGGGCGGGGCTCCAAGGGCCCCCAGCGGGGGCTGGGGAGGAAGGCCTGCGTGGGAGCCGGCGGCCCCTCCCCCAGCTAGCCCTCACCGCATTCCCATGCCGGTGTCCCAGGCTGGTGGGTCCCACCTTCCCTGTACGGCTGCCTCCACAGCACGGGTGGTGCCTGGGCCCCTCTTCCTCCTGCTGACCACGCCGAGGCCGGGACTCCGAAGTGCTGGGCCCAGGCCACCTCCCTGTGCCTTGACCCAGGCTGCGTCCCCGGAGCCGCAGGGGGCTCTGCTGGCTTCACTTCCCTCGGCTCACAGCACAGAGTGACAAAGCCAGAGGCCTCCAGCTTTAGGGTCCACAGGGGGCACACCTCTGGCTGCTCAGCTAGGAACTCCCTCGGACCGTATGGATTTCAAGTGAGGACCACCTTACTAGTCAAATAAGTCCCAGAGCACCACGACCAGCAGGGCCGGAAACCAGCGGGCAGGGGATTTGGGGGGCCGGGTACATTTCTGGGGGGCATCCGAGGAAACGAAGATTCCCTTGGGGTCCTGGGGAAGCTGGGTCCCAGGTCCCAGATGTTCCTTGGGGGTGAAGGGACCACTGTCTTCCTCATGTGGGGTTGGCACCCAGTTCCCCTCCTCCATCCCCCTGCTGTTCATGGGAGGGTGGGAGGGATGGCAGAGCTCTTTTCAAAGTTACTCAGGAAACTCCCACATCACAGCACTGCCAGACATGGGGACCAAAAATCATTTTTGTTTTCCATCCTTTTGGGCGAGGAAAACGAGGCCAATTCTCAAGAAATACATATTCTCTCAGAAAACGTTGATACGACGGAAGCGGCCGGCATAAAGCATGGATAAAGCATGGACCAGGACTATCGGGCCAACAGCTGCACGGCTCCTGGCCAGTGACCACGGGTTCCAGGGCTGGAAAAAGCAGCCCCTCCAGACAATCATCCGGGACGACTTCCTCCGCAGGAGATGACCCTGCTCGGTGCTGAGATTCAGGCCACCCTCCCGGTGCCATTCTCACGTTTCCAGGCCGTGAAGCAGCCCCAGACTCATGAGACCCAGGCATCCGCCCATCACCCCGGGGCAGGGTCTGCTGTGCATTCGCAGGCTACTCCCCACCCTCTCTGGGCCTCAGTTTACTCCTTAAAAAAAAAATTTATTTATTTATTTAGTTTTGGCTGTGTTGGGTCTTCATTGCTGTGCGCAGGCTTTCTCCAGTTGCAGCGAGCTGGGGCTACTCTTCGTTGTGGCGCGCGGGCTTCTCATTGCGGTGGCTTCTCTTGTTGTGGAGCACAGGCTCTAGGCGCGCGGACTTCATTAGTTGTGGCTCGCGGGCTCTAGAGCGCAAGTTCAGTAAGTTTACTCCTTCTTATCTGAAGCCTCAGCAGATAACTTATGGGTTAAGTGAGATAAGGTTAGCATGGATGCCCCCGTGGAGGGGGGCTGCTCATGAACACTTGTCCCCCCTTCCTCAAGCTCCCCCCAAAGCAAAGTGGAAGTGTGGGTGGACCACCGTCTGACGCTGGATGCCAGCTGCTTCCTCCTGAGGGTCTGCCTGCTTCTGCTGTGGGGAGAAGAGTCCCCACACCTCCCAAGAGCCTAGACAACTGTCTCTGTTTTTTCAGCAAAGGAAACTGAGGCTCAGAGGAGTGGACGGCTTGTCCAAGGTCACAGAACTAGTCCATCCGTCCGTGCGGTTAACCCCTGGACCCCGCGCCCTGCACCAACAGCCGCTCCTGCACTCAGACTCGGAAGAACTTGTGCCGCGTAGCTGGGGGTGCCCAGCTGGCCCCGCACGGACCGAAGAGGCTCAGGGTGAAGGTCCGGCCGGCTGGGAACGGGAGGTGGTCTCGGGCCGTGTCTTAGGCTGCGATTCTGTCAGGGATGGGGCTGAACCCCCATAGCTGGTTCCTGAGGTGCCAGCTCTTCCCGTGGGGGGCCTGGGGGTGGGGGGGGCAGGCACTCCCGAGCTCCCAGATCCGGGGCTGTTCCCCTAAACCAGCTCAGCCCAGCTCCCGAGGGCCTGGGGGCAAACGGGCATCTCAGCCTCTTCCCGCAGCTGCCTGAGGGAGACGCGCCTGCCACGTAGCCACGTGGAGCAGCCCCGCTGGAGCCTCAGGAAGTGGAGTTGCTGGGATCTCTCCTGGTCCTCACCTCCTGCCGAGAGTGTCCTTTGTGAGAGCACTTCCTGGCCTAATTAAGCAGGGTAATGAGCAGCTGGGGGAGGGGGGATGAAAGCCCTGGGCGGCTTGGAGCCTGACCGTTTACAACGACGGGGCGTCTGCAGCTGGTGACACTCGGGGAGTCAGTTCTTGCAACCCTGGGAGGCGGCCCGCTGCGCTCACAGTAAGCACAGGGGACGCTGCGTCTCAGGGGCCCGGCGGGGGTCCTGCGGGGGCTCGGGTCTGGGGGAAGGGCCCGTCCGAGCTCCGGCTCAGGCCCTGGCTTCGTCCAGGCTGGGGCGTCCTTGGTCACCACGTGTGACCTTGTTTCATCTGACACTAGGAGGGACCATGGGGCGGCTTCCTAAGACTGTCGGCTCAGAGTGAGGACATCTGAGCACCGGACGGTGGGCTGGAGGAGCCCCCCGGCAGGGGCCCTGGGGGGAGGGGAGGCTGACCGCAGGCCTGCCTTTCAGAGACACTCGGGGCGACGGTCAGCTGTCACCACCCCAACCTCTGCCCACAGCTCAGAACCCTCCGCTCCACAGCCATAGCCTCTGCTTCGCACCGGGGTCCATCTGGCTGTCTGTTTCCATTACTCTGCTGTCACTGGTCAGTGCCCAGGGGAGGGGCACAGAGTCGGCCGGCCGCCACTGACCTGTCACCTTCCCCTGCACGGTGAGGGTTTACAGGTGCCGCCTTCCAGTGTGCTGTGGGCCCAGCAGCCAGCGCCGTCCGTGAGCCCAGGGAGGCTCCCAGGCCCGGCCCCTCCCCAGGCCTTTCAGACCAGAAGCCTGGTGAGCATTTGCCCCCCCGACCGCCCCGGGGCGGAGCTGTGTCCACTGAGTGTCACTGAAGAGGGAGGCTCAGACCCGACACCCCACACTCGGTGCTTTGATCTTTTCTAATTTTCTAAATGTGTCCTGTTTGGGGCCAAGTCCTCAGAGCCCCGACCCCTCACTGCACTCCCGCTGACCAGAGCCCAGGCCACAGGGACTCTGTGGGGATCCCTGCTTTCCCACCCCCTTCGTTCTTCCCTCTGGGCCCTCAGAACCCTGTCGATTCTCCTGGCCTCTTGTTTCTCTTTCTTTTTCCCCTAGTTTTACTGAGAAACAATTGGCCTGTAACATTGTGTGAGTTTAAGGTGTACAACGTAACGATTGGATCTAGGGACATATTGTGAAATGTTCCTCTTTCTAAACAAACACAGTCAGGACTTCCCTGGCTGTCCAGTGGTTAAGACTTCGCCTTTCAATGGAGGGGGTGTGGCTTCGATCCCTGTTCCAGGAGCTAAGATCCTACATGGCGCAAGGTGTGGCCAAAAGTGAAAAAAAATTAAAAATAAATAAACAAATAAACAAGGACAGTCAGGTCACAATAGCCCGCTTCCCGTTTCCCCTCCCACTGTGGGTGTCCGTGGAGCACGGTCCGTGGAGCCTGGAGCTGCAGCGTCCGGTGCCCGAGCTGCCCGCACGAGCCCGTGGCCCTGCTCAGGGGCTGCTCCCAGCCTCCCCGCATCCCGAGGGAAGGGGCCACACGACGCTGCTGAGAAACGGCGTGCAGAGGTCTCAGCGTGATGCATAAGGAGCGGTTCTTTCCTTCTTGACCTGGAGCCTCGGGGCTGGTCCTTGTCTGGAGACAGAAAGCTGCATTTAGGCTGAAGGCCAGAATCTGGGGAGGCTGCTCTGGGCAGGCGGGTTCTGGGGGCGCAGGGCCCAAGGCAGAGCCCCTGCCCGGAGGTGGATGTGTCGGGAGCAGCAAACAGAGAGACCCACCCCAGGAGGCCCAGTGCGGCCCAGGGAGTGTCCACGGGGGCCTGGGGCCTTGTGGACATGCTGCTCTGAAGGAGACAAGCTCGTGGCCCTGCAGGTTCGGGCTTCCTTCTCACCCACACACTCTTGTATTTCACAGCTCACTTATTTCTGTATTTACACGCCATCTGTGTTCAAAAAGGATTCCAGGCCATTTCTAGGTGATGGCACAGCTCCATGAAACCAGAGCCAGGTGAAAGATTGAGGTCCAGGCTGTAATGGAAGCTGGGCCAAGAGGATGATGACAGCTTCGTCATCAAAACCCAGGTTAGGGCTTCCCTGGTGGTGCAGTGGTTAAGAATCCGCCTGCCAATGCAGGAGACACGGGTTCAGGCCCTGGTCCGGGAAGATCCCACATACTGCGGAGCAACTAAGCCCGTGCGCCACAACTACTGAGCCCACGCGCCGCATCTACTGAAGCCCGTGCGCTCTAGAGCCTGTGCTCTGCAACAAGAGAAGCCACCGCAGTGAGAAGCCCGTGCACCGCAATGAAGAGTAGCCCCCGCTCGCTGCAACTGGAGAAAGCCCACACACAGCAACGAAGACCCAACACAGCCAAAAAAACTAATAAATAAATAAATATAAAATTAAAAAAAAAAAACAAAAAAAACCCAGGTTAGGGGGACTTCCCTGGTGGTGCAGTGGTTAAGAATCCGCCAGCCAATGCAGGGGACACGGGTTCGAGCCCTGGTCTGGGAAGATCCCACATGCCGTGGAGCAGCTAAGCCTGCGGGCCACAACTACTGAGCCTGCGCTCTAGAGCCCGCAGGCCACAACTACTTAGCCCGCAAGCCACAACTACTGAAGCCCATTGCCTAGAGCCCGCGCACCGCAACGAAGTAGCCCCTGCTCGCCGCAACTAGAGAAAGCCCGCGTGCAGCAACAAAGACCCAACGCAGCCAAAAATAATAAATAAATAAATAAAAATTTTTTTAAAAGCCCAGGTTTGGGGAAATGTCACATCTGAGCCTGATAATCAGCCCAGCCGCCTGCCTGGCAGTGGTGTCAGAAAGGGAAACAGAGTGTCTGATGGAAAGGGCTCCCTTCCCACCACTGTCCCTACACTGGGCCTTGCTCGGGGGTGCTCAGCTTCGCCTCCATGGGCAGCGTTCCACCTCCCTCACCGGGCAGAAGACCACTGGCCCTGCTTCCAGATCTAGCACGGACGCCCCGCCAGCCTCCAGCGTCAGGGCCAGATGCCTCCCCAGCGTCCGTCCAGCCCCCCAGGGCTTCTGGGGAGGCCGGCTGAGCAGGAGCCCTGCCCTCACCTCCACGTGCCCTGGGCCAGCGCAGAGCCCGGTGCAGAGAACCCAGTAAGTATTTGCTGCTAACAAGGTTTTTGCACTTGACTTTGTGCCAACGCCTCGCTAAGTCTCCTACATGAATTCTCTCGTTTAACTCTGACAGTTAGGTGGCGACGTGGGGGCTGTCATTACTCCCACTTTACATATGAGGAGACTGAGATTGCAGGTCTGGCCTGAGGACACCTCCTAACTCGGGCCACTGGAGGCTGTGAGGCATTTTCTGTTTATGGCCTTCTTCTGGGATTCTTTTTCTCCATAACCAGATGGTGAGCCCTGGAAGGAGCAGGGAAAGGCCGTGTCCACGGCGCTTCCCGTGTCGGGGGACCCTGCGAAGCAGCTTTGGTCAGCGGCAGAGGGAGCTTCACAATGCCCTCGTCAGCGGTGGGCTTGACCACAGTGGAGGTGTCCACGGCCCAGGACTGCAGCCGCTCAGACGCAGGGCTCCCCTCAGGCCACGGCCCCTTCGCCACAGAGCAGAGGGCAGAGCAGAGCTGCCTCCTACCCCTGCCTCATTTTCCGCTTGTTAAAAGACTTCGCCTCTGTTCTGCAGACAAGGTGAGACCAAGGTCCCGACGTGGGCAACTCCCACCGGGGCAGCACCGGGGGTCCCGCGGGTGGCAGGCCCGCGTCCCCTCCCGCCGTCTTCTCCTCGACCACGTCTTCCTCCCAGGGGCTGTCTGAGTCGCTCTCATCGCGGGAAGGTTGGGGGAGCCTCCTTCCGAACTTGCTGCGCCTTACCTCCCCGGGGCGACCGAGCGTCTCGGCCCAAAGTGGCAGCTCTCAGCCAGGGGCACCGCGTGCTCCTCACCCCCCGGACACTGGCCGGGTCTGGAGACATCTTGATGGTCGTAACTGGGGCCACAAGGAGGGACTGCTCAGCCCCAAATGTCAGTAGCGCTGGCCGAGGACCCTGCCCCACAGCTGCAAGGAGGGAGGCCGCCGGGCCCGTGTGGACGTCCTCGGGCACCGGCTTTGGCGCCCTTTGCTCCTGCCACTTCCACTGTCCCTTCTCCATCTGTGTTTCCACCTTGCTTCCCTCAGGATATTATTATTGTTGAGCACCAGCGGGGCCGCAGCAGAGGGCTGGTGTTCTGCTATAGACATTACGTTTTTCGCCTTACCTAACCGCACCTGGAAAATGAAGGGGAGCTAAAGCTGTGACGTAGATAGTACCCATTTTACCGATGGGAACACCGAGGCTCAGAGAGGCTGTGTAACATGTCCAGGGTCACACAGCTGTCAGGTTTCCAGCCCAGCTCCCAGCCGTGCGGTCTGGCGCTCCCGCTGCTGCCCACGGGGCGGCATCGGGCCGTGCAGACAAATCGAACACAGTCAGCACGTGGACGGTACCTTGTTTTCCTCAGACAAGTCCATTCCCCGCCCTGTGCTCTGAGGGAATGTGGAAGCTTCGGGGTGAGACGGGCTGGTGCGTCTTCCTAGATACAGCGTGTTCAGCTTCTCAGAATGAAGGTGAGCCAGGAGTAACCCAAACTTAGACTCTAAATTGCAGAGGAAGCCTCTGGGGGGTCCCCACCACCAGCACGGGCCCCCGACTCCAGGTCTCCCAGGATCAGCCTTCGGGGGTGCCGCCGTGGGCGCTGGGGGCTTGTTACACACACCAGCCCAGAGTCTGTTGTGACAACGTTTATTCTGTTAATGAGACCGTGTATGTGCGCGTGTGTCTGTGAGTGTGTGTGTGTGTGTGTGTGTGCGTGCACGCACACGCTACCAGAACAGTGGCCTTTGCTCAGGGTTTCCGCTGGGCCTTGGCCTCTGGGCCTCCCTCCACCCCCGGGCGTCCTCCCCGGCGGTCCGGATGGGGGCCCCTCCAGGCTCTGCACAGATGGACCCCTTCCTCTCAGCTCTCCTGGGCCTGGTAGGCTGTGCTCCTCAGGGACCCTGGGCTGCACAACTGTTGTGCTGGAAGCGGCTGGTGGGAGGGGTGCAGGGCTCCTCCCCGGCCACGGCGGGGTGGGCTACAGCTGCCGCTGCGGACAGTGTGACTGGCGGGGAGGAGGGAGGCCAGAGGGGGTGGGGCTTGGGGACCATGGTGTCGGGGGAGGAGGAGCAGCTGCTGACTTGTTTATCTGCTCAGCTGTTTGTGTCTGGGAGCCCGAGAGAGACAGAAGCAGCTGGGGGCGGAAAAAGCCACGCGGCAGGGCGGCGGTCCTTCTGCCTCGGCCGCAGGTTCTGACACCGAAGCAAAACCACCAGAGAGAGATTGGAAGGGGGTCGCCCTCCCTCTCCCTACTCAGAAAGGCTTCTCTGGGGCCCATATGCTCGTCTCTCTGTGCAAACACCCGCGATGCCGTCCACGCCAGGTGCAGTGTCCATGCGGGTACGGCGTCGTGGTGGGCAGTGCCCCTGCTCTGGGTTAGCACTGGCGCAAACGCACATCAGTGTTCCTGGGCCTCTGTCTGCTGTGTCCCCTGTGTGGGCCGTAAGTGCTTGGGGGCCAAAGGCGTTAGGTCCGGGGCTTGCCATCAGCTCGACCAAGCCCGAGGCGTTTGTCCCCTGTGGGAAGAGGATAACTGCCCCAACCTCGCTCCCCACTCCCCAGGGCCCTGCTGCTTGCCTCTTTGACTGCCCCAGACCCGGGCAGCCTCACCCACTGATGCCCTTCCCCCGGGGCTTAGGTCTCATTTGCCAGCTAGATTGTTTAGAGTCTGCAGCCTAATTCTCCCTGATGCCTTTTTTAAAAAATAAATTTATTTATTTTTGGCTGCGTTGGATCTTCCTTGCTGCGCGCGGGCTTTCTCTGTTGCGTCGAGCGGGGGCTACTCTTTTGTTGCGGTGCGCGGACTTCTCATTGCTGTGGCTTCTCTTGTTGCGGAGCACGGGCTCTAGGCACGTGGGCTTCAGTAGTTGTGGCACGCGGGCTTCAGTAGTTGTGGCTCACAGGCTCTAGACCACAGGCTCAGTCGTTGTGGCGCACGGGCTTAGTTGCTCCGCGGCATGTGGGATCTTCCCGGACCAGGGCTCGAACCCGCGTCCCCTGCATTGGCAGGCGGATTCTTAACCACTGCGCCACCAGGGAAGCCCTCCCTGATGCCTTTTGACCAGGGTAGTAAACACACCATCCTGTCAGCAGAGTCTGCGGTGCAGCCAGGCTGTAATCACAGTGCAATTTCCAGAGTTTGCTTGTTTTTTCCCCTTGGCTCTTTCTCCTTATTATTTCCTTCTCGCTGCTGTTTGTTTAAATGAGGA
Source organism: Eubalaena glacialis (assembly GCF_028564815.1). Lineage (NCBI taxonomy): Eukaryota > Metazoa > Chordata > Mammalia > Artiodactyla > Balaenidae > Eubalaena > Eubalaena glacialis. The sequence goes on along the minus strand of NC_083726.1, from coordinate 116,448,798 downwards.
CATTGCTAGAACTCTCTTCTCCCCCGGAGGGGAGTGATGCCCACCTCTCAAGCACAAAGTCAGGACACATCTGTTGACAGAGGGTCTGCTTCTCCGGCCCTGGGCCTGGCAGCTGGGGACAGTGTGAGAATCGCAGAGGCCTTTTGTATCATCCCCGATGCATCCCGTGGCCAGGACACCCACAAGTCCCGGCTCGCTGCTCTGGACATAAGGCCCCTCGAAGCTGCGTGGTGCCCATGGGCGGGAAGGAGAGAAAAGGCTGAGAGATCTGAGGAAAGAGCAACCCGAGACTGTCCGCCTGCAGGTTGAGGGCAGAGGGCCTGTCCTGGGAGAGGCTGCCAGGGTGCGGGAGCTGGGAATGTGGATCAGAAGCCCTGGCTTCTGGTTAGTGTTTGCTTTGCTGCTAACAAGTGAGGTGATGGGGCAGACATTTCCCCCCTCCAGGCATCCTGCTTAAAAGGCAGGACTGGGGCTCCGATCTCCGGGTGCTTTTCTGCTTTACAGATTCTCTCCTGTTAGAGTGCTAACTTCTTTGTCTATAGCCCATTCCCCCTCCAGAGACCAGGTGGCCCCATAAAACCACTGCTTAATGGTGCTGGCAACACAGCCAGCTTGGATGACTGCCTGTTTTCCTGAACCCAGGTGCTCCCGCTGAAGCTCCGGTTAAAACTTTTTGATCGTGAGGGAGCTCTGGAAGTTTCCCTCTTATGGGTCAACGGCTCCAAAGGGCAGAAGTGCCAGAATCTTCTCGAGCATTTCCTGTGATTTCTATGGAACAAGGGCCCCTCCACCAGACCCCTCCTCCCTCCAGGCATCTTCCCTGAGCTCCACTTGATAGAAGTAAGGCCAGGGGCCTTGGGCGTCAGGTGGAGTTCCCTTCTATTTACCAAATGTTTCCTGAGCACTTACTCTGAGACTGACGTTGCTGGACCCAAAGGAATACAGACACGACCTGGTCCTGGGTGAGCTGGAAACCCTTGGAGGACACTTCTGTCCCGTGTCTCCCATCTCCCCACAACCTCAGAGAACATGGCAAAAGAAATCATTACATTGACTGATGAATGTATTTCAAAGGTGGTGGTGGAATTTCTTCCTCATATTTAAGAAAACTGGATCAACTATACTTCAATAAAATATTTTATCTTATCTTATCCGATTTTATTTTATTTTACCGTGCCACATGGCTTATGGGATCTTAGTTCCCTGACCAGGGGTTGACCCTGGGCCCTCAGCAGTGAGAGCTCGGAGTCCTAACCACTGGACCGCCAGGGAATTCCCAATGAAATAAATTAAAAGAAAAAGAAAACTGGCAACGAGAAACTTATTCAGGTGGAAGTGCATTTGCAATCATAACAATAATCATACCAACTATTGTCTGCTAAGTACCTGCTATATACCCCATGCATTTTGGCAGATATTTTACCTGTATTACCTTATTGGTTTCTTTTATGAGAGAGGTGCTATTGGAATCTCCATTTTAATGAGGAGATGAGGAAATGTATGCTCAAATATCCAGTTTCTGGTGGAGCTGGGTCATCTCCCCCAGCATGAAGGGGAACAGAGGTAACAGCACAGTCAGATGGAAATGCATCAGTCAACGCTTGGTACACCTTAAACTTACACACTGGTTTGCGTCAGCTGTATCTCAATAAAGCTGGACAAAATGAATAGCACAGCAAGATGATCAGCAACAAGGCTGGGCCCAAGTTAAAACCATTTACCAGAGTAGAAAGTCATTCCTGGCTGTACAGATGGAAGATGAGGTTGACATTCCCCAGGTCAATTAACAGATTTAGCACAAGTTCCATAAACACCAGTGAACAACTTTATGGAACTTGACAAAATCAAAGCATAACTCGTTATGGAGAAAGAGGTGGGCCAAAAACACAGACTGGAAGAGTACATTTGGAGATTGTAAGCTCCTTGAGGAGGAGAATCACGCCTGGATTGTCTGCTTCCCCAAAACCCCATCCCTGCCACAGGGGCTGCCTTTCTCTTCATTTCCAAGACACCTTAGTCGTCCAGCCCCAGAGCCAGGGCTCCCTGGTCTGGGGGGTAGGGGTCCCAGTCTGCAAGCTCATTCAAGCCTCAAAGAGTCCAGGCTGAAACGGCAAGAGAGGGCACCAGGTGGGCAAAACGGAACCAACAGGGGCCCCGGCTTCAGGTCATCATCCGACAGTCATCTTCATTCAGTTTGTAAACTTTTCATCCTGAAAAGGTTTCTTCCCCCCATTTTTATTATATTTGAAACCCATACAGAAAAGTAGAAATAACAGTACAATACAATGAGGATTCCTAGACCCACCACCTAGATTCCACAACGGTCGACATGTTGTCGTATTTGCTCGCTATATCTACCCACCTGTTAGCTACCTATTTACCTACCGACCTATTATCTGTATACCTCTGAATCCCTTTAAAGTAAATTACAAACATAGTGAATTTTCTCCTTCAAATACATCCCCAGAAAGTAAGGATAGTCACCTGTATAATCACAATACCATCCTCACACCTAACAAAATAATGAATTCAATCTAATAACAAGGCCATATTCAAGTTTCCCCACTTGCCCCAAATATTTTTTGAAGCCGGTTTCTTGACATCAAGAATCAGGCATTGTGTTTTGTTATCATTTCCCTCAAATCTGTTTTAATCCAGAACAATCGTGTCTCCTTTTATTGTGTCTCTGACTCTTGAAGAGACAGATAAGTTACCTTGTATAACATCCCATGTTGTGTGTGTGTAGGGGGGTGGGAAGAATTGGGAGATAACACAGGGAACTCTACTCAGTGCTCTGTGGTGACCTAAATGGGAAGGAAATCCAGAAAAGAAGGGATATTCGTATATGTAGAGCTGTTTCGCTTTGCTGTACAGCAGAAACTAACACAACATTGTAAAGCAACTGCACTTCAATAAAAATTAATTTTAAAAATCCATACTGTGAATCTAATTATATCCCCATTGTGCTATTTTACTTGTTCCTTTATCTGTATATTTTTAAACTGAAAGTTAGACCTCAGAGGCCTGATTAGATTCTGATGAAAGCTTCTTGGCAAGAGCACGTCCTAGGTGCTGCCTCTGGTTCTATTACTAACGGGGGTGTCATGGGGGGGTGTCTCCAGGGAGGGGGGTGGACGTGGGCTGGGAGCCGCCTGGCCTTCCCTCGGCAGTCCCTATGATAACTCTCAGCACGTGTGCCAGGGCAGAAGGCTCTTCCTTTACCAACTGGGGGCCTAAGAGGAGCTCAGGCTTAGGGCTGGGGAGCAAAGGTCCCGTTGCCGGAAGGTAGCAGTCCAGAGAGCCCTGAGCTCCGGCCCAAGGCCCCTCCCGGGAGCTCGTCGGGATCTGAGTGCAGTGGCGCAAGGAAGAAGGGCTCAAGCAGAGACAGGCAGACCCAGCACTGCAGGTTCTCAGCTCTTTGGTCTTGGGCAACTCACTCAAACTCCTTGAGCCTTGGTTTCCCTGTCCGTGAAATGGGCGCCATAATCATCCTACTTAACAGAGGAGTCTCAGGGATTAGCACCGATGGACAGAGACACTGGCACATGGGGGTGCCCAGCAGATGGGAGCTCGCGTGTGGGGAGAGCTGTGGGCACAGCAGTGGGCCAGGGCCAGTGCGAGGGGCTGCCCCCTTTTCCCCCAGGTGTTGGGGGCGGTGAGGCTTGGCGCAGCTGGAGCCTCCCTGGCATAAGGGACTCTTAATTCTCTAATTAGGAGAAGCCGGTGGGTGGAGGCTGGCGGCGCACAAAGCCATGTCACACGTCTTCAGGGCCAGCCGCCCTGTACGCCTGCGAGTTGCCGGCGGGGCGACACCCGCTGTGGCAGCTTCCGTGCGTGTGCTGTTTGAGCCCTTGGTGAACCCCTCGGCCCTCTGTAATCCAGGTTTTCGGGCATATCTCTTACACACAAACTCTGGAGTTAAGATGAGGGAAAATTCATCTCTTGAGATTTAAAAAAAAAAACCATTCAAACATAAAATGGTTGAGTGTAGCTTTATACATGAGAAACCCACCCCAAAATATGGGTAATGAATTGAGCAAATGGTGGGAACTGGAGGTGTCCTGGTGTCGGTCACACACTTGGGATGATAATGTTACACTCCAGTCGGGATGATTTTGGTCTCAAATAACAGAACACGTAACTAGGAGTGGCCTAAACAATGGGGCGTCTAATCTCACGACAAGAAGTCCAGAAGGAGGCATCTGGATGGGCGGGCAGCTCGACACCCTCAGGGCTCTGTCCCAGCTTCCCTGTGGTTCTCATGACCCCAAGGTGGCTGCTGCAGTGCCCAGTGTTACACACCATTGTGACAATAAGCAAAGATGGCAAAGGGGGGAGGGGTCTGCTCCAAGAGCCCCAGCCAAAGTCAGCGTCCCCCACCCAGAGCAGGCCACACACCTGCTCCAAGCCAGTCGCTATCCAAGAAGATGCGAGGCCCCAGCGTGGCTCCGACCAATCGCGTTTCACCTTTCAGAGCTGGGCCACCTCCCCTGAAAGTATTACATTCTGAACAAAACAAAAGGAGCAAAGCAGGAGTTGGTGGACAGCCAGCAAGGTCTACGGTGGTAACTAAGGAGAGTCATCCTCTGAGCCACTGTCACAAGGTGCCTGGGGAGAGAAGCAAGCTTCAACAAAGGCCCCCTCTGTGCAGACAGCGAACCTCAAAGAGAACAAGAGAAGGGACAAACCCTAACTGTGAAGTGGCTTTGCTTTCGGAGAAGGTCGCCCAGGTGAAAAGATCAGCTCCTCTCTGGTGAAAAGCAGGAACTGATTCTGTGACAACGGAGAGGCCACAACGGCTGTGCCGTCTGCCGTGAGGATGAAGCCAGGTGTTGGGCTGTGGTCCGGGACCCTCCTGGGCCCCTCACTGATTTCGTGAGAAACTGGGGGACAGGCTTGTCTGAGAGGGACAGCTGGTTTTGTCGTGTATGAAGGAGGGTCCAGGTTTGCCCAATCTGCTGATCTTTCAAGAGAAGTCAAAATTTAAAAATGTTATATGAAATGGTCTCATTTTAAAAACCTAGCAAATTTAGAAAATATATATTTAAAATATGGTGGACCAAATACCACATCTGTGGGTCAGATTTTGACCTGCAGGTAAACGGGCTTGGGAACTGTTACTGGGGTGATGGAGGTGTTCTCAAACATATTTATGGTAATTATTGCACAACCTGACTTTTAAATTTACTAAAAAATCATTGAATTGTACACTTGAAATGGATGAATTATATGATACACCAATATGCCTCCATAAAGTATGAAAAAAATTTGGCCTGCAGGCTGTAGGTCCGCTGCCTGTGGCCTGGAATATTCCTCGCAAGGCCTTTCCTGTCCTGGTTTCGGGCTTGCACCCACCTGCCTTGGGCGCTCCTGACAGCGGGTCAGGACGACCTTCCCTGGTTGCTGAGGTCCATGTTGCTGGTGACCCACCAGCTCCTCAGGGCTGACGCCCATCGATGGGGGGGCGGCAGGACAGCCCAGTGGTTACCTCACCTGGTTTCACTTCCCCTTTCTTTGACCCGCGCTGTGACCTTGGGCACATTCACCGTCTGGGCCAGTTATCTTAGTTTCCTCATCTCTGCGATGGGAATGGCCGTATTAGCTCCTGGAGGATTAAATGAGATGATACACGTACCGCATCTGGCACAATGGAGCCCGCGGGGGGTTATACAGTTATCACTGGGAGGTCTCGCCACCAAGGGCGCCTGAGCAGGGGGGGCCCCTTCCTCCGCCTGCCGCTGGGTGGGAACTCCATCACTAAGCTCCAGGGTGCCTGAGGAAGGGGGGGTCCCCCGCACCCCAGGGGTCCACAGGGCGCCGAGAGAGGGCATGAGCTGAAGTCACAGTTTCTGGGAAGCTCAGATTTGGGCTCCTTTTCCTTAGAAATTCAAGGAGGGTTGATGGACATCCTCTGTTCCTGTTAAAGCCAGATTCCTGCTGAAACAGGGCTTCTGCGGAGCTGCGGGTGCCCCTGGAGCCCCAGTCAGAGACCCAGGGGACGTTACATGCGGAGGCTGTGACCTCACCGTCTCGCCCCTGGCCGCCGGCAGAGGGCACGGCCCTCGGGATTGCCAGGCCCGGGACGCCTGCGTCCCCGTCCCCGGTCTGAATGGCCCCGCCGATCTCTGCTCCACCCAGCAACCCGGCCCCTACGAGGGCCCTGGGAGCCCCACTTAACGTGCTCAGCAAAGGTGAATTCTAATTTGCTCGCTTCAGGCGGGTCTTAAAGATAGTCCCGAGGCATCACCTGAAATGGAGGCACCTTGGCCACCTCCAGGGCCAGGCCGCTGCCCTAGACTCACGGGCGCAGAGAGGGAGGTCCCACCCAGGGCCGAGGGGCCCACCGCAAACCCGGGAGCCCGGGAGGGGTCGCGTGCCTGCGGTGAACACGGGGGCCTTCCGGAAGGCAGCGTGGAGTGGGGCACACGGAGCTGAGGGGAGCCGGGGGGGCGCCAGGCCAGGCCGGATCCCTGGACCTGAAAACGCAGGGCCGAGAAGTGGGTGTCAGACCATCTGCCTGGTCCTCAGCTCCGCATGTTCTCATTCTGTCTCTCTGATTCCATCTGTCCTTCCCTAATTCTATAGGCTCCTCCTTCCCCTCTGCCCACATCCTGTTGCCCGAGGCCAGAGCGGCCAGGAAGGAGCCCGAGCCCCTAAGCGAGCCGGGCTTTACCACCAGCGGTCGGGCTCCCGTGGGCTGGGCTGCGGTGGACAGCAGGGGTGAGCTCAGGGATGCCTGCAGACTGAGGGGGGAGGTTTTCTTATCCACCCTCGGGGGTGGAAAGTGTCAGTTCACACCTGGTGTGTGGGGTAGGGGGGCTTAGGGAGCAGAGCAAACCCCACGGTTGTCTGGAGGTTTTAGAAAGTTGAAATGAAACGCTGAGATCTTGAGCATCCGGGTGACTGAGGCTTTCTGACTGGCTATCACTGTTTTGGACAGAAAGATCTGTAGCAGGAGCAGTGGCTCAAGACCCCTGGATACTTCAGCCCTAGCCTCACAGACCCTCCTCCTTCTGAAATCCAGCTGCAATAGAACCCAGCTACACAGGGCCTGGAGGTTCCTGTTGTTTCGTAGGAGTTTGTCCAGCCCCCCAGCAAGAATTACGAGCTCCCTCAGGCCTGGGGTCCAGGGTGTCTGACCCTCCACCGCCAGGAATCTCCTCCTGCTCAGACCAGACACCTCTGCCCTGCTGTGGGGCCCTGGCTTCACCACGTGGAGGGGGACCCCTTTCTGTTAATAGAGGACAAGACAGCCCTTCCCAAAAGTCTTGGGGGTGCTTCACTCCACACTCGACTGACACACCTCTGCCTTCTCGTCCCAGTCACTTCCTTCAGCTAGTGAAACGGTTTGGTGTTAGAATTCCAGATAGTGTTATAGGCTGAATCGTGTCCCCAAATTCGTATGTTGAAGCTCTAACCCCGGGACCTGAGAATGAGACTGTACTTGGAGACTTTACAGAAGGGATTAAGGGTAAATGAGGCTCTCAGGGTGGGTCCTGATCCAATCTGGCTGGTGCCCTTACAAGAAGAGGAAATTTGGACACACAGAGAGACCAGGGGCCATGTGAGGACACAGCAAGAAGGCCATCTCCAAGCCAAGGAGGGAGGCCTCAGAAGGAACCAAACTGTGGACACCTTGATCTTGGACTTTGAGCCTCCAGAACTGGGAGAGAACACTTTTCTGTGGTTTAAGCCCCTGTCTGTGGCATCCCTTATGGCAATGCCAGCAAGCTCATACAGAGAGAGAAGCGAGCTCCCAGAAGGAAGTGTCTCCTACCACAGCTTCAGTGCCCCAGCTTCTGCAAACCCCCTGTGGGTGTCCTGTGCCCCCTGGTGGGGTTCCCTGAGGGGGCTCTAGTCCAGCTGTGTCTTGGGTTTACTCCTTCTTAGGCTCCCTGCAGACAAAAAAAGGGGGTGTGTCTCAATCAGGAATCCTCCCCGTGGTCCGGGCCTCCCATGCCCCTCCCACTCCATCACGCTCTGCCCCCAGGTCACACCAAAGTGCCACCGAGTGTCACCTCACATCGTGAGGAAGTGCAAGACCCACTCTGCGCTGTGGCTGAGGGGGCTCCTAGGAATGCCCTCCCAGGGCCCAGGTCTCCGAACAGGTGGACGGCACCAGGCAGCCACCCACGCCGTCTAGCTAAGCTGTCACCACCCTCAGCCGGGCCAGCTCCTGGACGCCAGCCAGGAAGCTGTGCCACGGAGATGGGGGGCGGGCCACGGAGACGGGGAGTGGGCCACGGAGACGTCAGTCTGAACAATTCCTGGGGAAAGACAGGGGAGACACAACCAGGAGAGACCAAAAGGCAACTAACAGCAGAGGCTGGTCAGGCCATTTGGACAAGCGTCTGTTTGTTTATGAGACCCAGCAGAGGCCTGGGCCGCAGGCCCTGGGTGAGCAGGCTCCCCGATTTAACCCCAGAGCGCTCTCCTGTGTGTCTGTGTGACTGTTCTTCGTTTTCCTCCTCCAGGCACCTGGGAAGGCCGTTTGCGCCCGTGAGTTCCTACTTCCCAGGGTCAGCTGTGAGTCACACTTGCCCAACTTTGCCCACCCCCATAGGATCTGGACTCAGCACACAAACTCCTTTCAGGTTTTTAACAACATTCTCCAGTAATCGTCACAGGCATCCTTGGCTCACGAGGCCGACTTGTTCAAAATCTGGAATAGCGTTTTTTAGGCAGGCCTGTAACTGCAGGACCATGTTTCCGAGGACACGTGGCCTGCAGTGACCTTAATGACATCTGCAGAGTCCCCTCTGCTATAACATGAGAATGTCTCCAGAAAACAGTCTGCCCCTATGCCCTGTCCTTTGCACCCGACCCCATGCCATCCTGTCGCTAATCACAGCCACCAGCTTCGCTGGCATGCTCCCAGGGGTGCTTTTTGTAAACAGTCACGAGAATGTACTGTTCTTTCTTCTTCCTTTCTTATATTGGGGTGGCCCAGTACATACCTCTGCACCCTGTTTTTTCTTTTAACTTAAATGAAGTTTGCACAGAGAAAGGTCTTCCTCTCTCGATAAAGCACAGCCTATCATTCGCCTGTCTCTGTTGATGACCTGCTGGTCTTTTCCAATATTCGGCCGCGTGATCATGGCCATCATTGACCAGCTTCACATGGTGTCACTTCCTGCCTGTGGCCACTGATTCCTTTCCAGGTGTAACGTCCCTAAGGCTATTGACGAGCTGGCTCAGTGACAGTCTCTTCCAGGAATGGAGGCTTCAGCTGGAATTTGTGAAGCTGAGTCATGGCTGGACCGGGACACGGTCTCAATGCCCCCGAAAGCGTTCTTGGCTTTTCTACAGGACCTCGACCTCCTGCCCAGCCCCTAGCCCACCAGGCCGCGCACCCCGTGGTGGTGTGAGCTGCCGCCTGGTCCCCAGCCCCAGAGGGAAACCCCAGCTCAGCCGCAGTCCCAACTGTCCCCTGACCCGGTGATGTCCCTTCTCTCACCCTAAGGGTCACTTCCTCACGCTGTTTCTGCCCAGTCCCCCCTCTTCTTGTGTTCCCTCCGAGTTTTCTTCAGTTGTCCAGAGAAGGCGCACACGTGATTCCTCGGCACCTAAAATGGCTCACTCAGCCCGCAGCAGGGAGCCCACATTGGCCTCTGGTCTAAGGCCCTTCCCGCTCACCCCACCCGACCCTCGGGCATCAGCCTCATTACACAGAAAAGACCCAAGTCCCTTGCAGGCTCCTGGCGGGGGCGGGGGGCTCTGCCCTTTCCTCCAGACCCTCTGGTGACACAACTCTACTGTCACCACTGGGGACGCCCAGGGGCGGGGGGCACCGCGCTTCACGCAGGAGGTGTCCTCTGGGAGGCCGAGGGCTGCTCCCAGCCGGTGCGGGACAGGGATGACGACAGGGCCGGGCCCTCGGGACGAGCAATCCCATCTCAGCTCCACGGACTGAGCGCCCGCGGCCCTAGCGCCTGGGCAGGGCCACGTCCAGTCTCGGAACAGGCTCCCTCTATTCCACCTCCATCCTTCCCTCCCTTCCTCACTCTCCGCCCAGGCCCTCCGCGCGCGTCCCCCCATTGGTGGATGCTTCTCCTCCCTCTGCCACGTCTGCCCACCCCCCCCAGGTCTCATTTAAAATGTCACTTCCGGTAGACACTGCCTTGCTCCCCCGCCCTGGGTTGGGTCTCCCCCCCTACACTGTTCCATCCCTCCAGACCCTAAATGCATCCACACCTGTGTCTTCCTACAGACGGCAAGCTTCCTGAGGGCAGGACCGCCCCCAGCACAGAGCTGGGCACCGAGCAGATCTTGGTAAGAGTTTGGTGAGTGAAGGGATAAGCAGAAGGAAATCAGAGGCAAAGGATCAATCTTCGCTTTGTCAGTGAGCGCTCAGGCGGCCGGACACTGGGAACATCAAAATAAATCCCACACATCGAGCACCGTGTACCGAGGAGGGGGATGTGGGCAGGAGTCTCTGGCGGGGAGGGCGCCCACGGTGCCCCCGCTTGATTTCAGTTCCTGTACTCGGTCAAGCTAGCAATTCTGGGCCTGTTTCTTTCCCAGATGACCCCGGGTTTTCTGGTGGAATAAATGTCCTCCTTGTCACCCTGAGTCACTGACCCCAGGAATCCGGACCTCGGTCAACACCCTGGCTTCCCCCGCTAAATTTTTATCACCTCTCCTGGGCTCTTGCGTCCCCTTTCGGTCTTTTTCTTGTTGTTGTTGTTTTAATAAAATGCTGGCCCACCCAGTCAGTCCCTTCCCTCCAGCCCTCAGCTCATCACCGTGACAATAACTGCACTTAAAGATTCATTATTGCTATTTGCATTTAAAAGGTAATCCTTGTGGCCCCGGGACAATCTGTTTCTGGTATTCCAACCCTAAAAATATTTAAGACCCCTGCATTTACATTTTAACACAGACCTCTCCAGGTTCCGTGTTAGGGGGGAAGAGTCACCCCAAATCTCTCCATTTGCGTTGGGGGAAAAGAAGCGTTGCCCGGGCGCTGGCTCTGGCATACCTGTGGAACAATTCCAGATGCTAATGCAGGTGCTCGGCCAGTGGGGGGTGGCCAGGGCCGGGCACGCAGGCCGCACAAGCCCCACGCCCTGATCCGGAGCCCACCTGGTCCCCAGGCTGACCGAGAGGCTGGCCGACATTTCGGGCTCCTTGGTAGGTCTGGGAAGCAAGGCATCCTTGTGGATTTGTCCTAAGCCCTGTATGCGTTTTGTTTTGAGGCAGAGACAGCCATGTTCCTCTTCTCTGCCCTCCTGCACTTGAACCGGCCTCGAGCAATCTCGTCTCAGCTGGGAACTTCCGCTGTGCCACTGCCCAACAGATGCTTTTCCTGTTGCGGACCTCAGGTTCTGTCTTTGAAACTTTGGGGCGGAGTCAGGAGAGGGTGTGGGCGTCAGGACAGAGGCCCCCCACACAGCGTGGGCCAGCCAGGCCTGGCCGATGCCTCCGCTTAGGGGGAGCTGCACAGGAGCCCCTCTGGGAGCAGAGGAGCCGGCACTGCCCTCTGAGTGCAGCTCCCCGCGGCGGCATCGTATCCCCAAGGCTGGGGGTGAAAGCGCCGGGTCTGGAGATGGGGGAGGAGGATGGAGCGATGGGGGCAGAGGAGGGGGGCTCCCTCCCCCTCCCATCTTCTCCCCACTGCCGTCACTTCTTTCTGCTTAACAACCACCAGACGCCTTTTAAATAAGCCCTGAAGTCAACGTTTCTGCTGGACGGCCTGACTTCCCCGCTAACCTCCAGCCCGGGACCACCGCCGGGAGATGAAGTGTGGGGGCCCAGGGCCCCAGGGCTGCGCAGGCCCCTCCTCCGATGCCCAATCTCACCTCCTCTACGAGGCAGCTGCCAGCTCCCCTCCCTGAGTCCCCAAGAATTTGAGCCTTTTTAATCTGTGCCCATAATGCCATGAACTACTATTTAACTTTTCCACGTGGACTCATCTCCCGAAATGCGGTGGTTCTCAGCCTTGGCTGCGCTAGAGAACCCCCAGGGAAGCTTAAAAAAAAATACTGGTACCCAAGTCCCAAGGCCGGGGAAGCAGATTTAAGTGGCCCGGGGTGGGGCTTAGAGGACCCCACGTGCTGTCAAGGCTCTGAACTGGAAGGCAGGGCTGGCCTCAGCAGGGCTGTCGGAGGTCTCGTATGGACGGGAGGGCTGGACGCGGCCAGTAAGGAGGAGGTGAGGCCCGTCCGCTCCGTGGAATAATGAGGGAGCCTAAGAGGTGTGCGACGCGCTCGTGGCCTCCTGGTGAGTAAGCAGTCCTTGCCCAGAGCCTCCGCCCCGCTGGTCATCCTTCCGGTGCTTTGTCTGTGTCCACACACCTGCGGGCTCCCCCAGGGGCTTCAGCGAAGGGCAGGAGGACGGTACCTCCAGGCTCAGCCGCTTGCTGCGTGATCTGGACAGAGTTTATGAACGTCTCTGAATTCCAGGTTTCTCGTCTGTCAAACAGGGTGAAAGGCTCGCGCACCTCCTAAGGCCACCATGCGGGTTACAGAGTGAAGACTACAGGACACGGTTCGCCTCGCAAGCCGAGCTCACGGTAAAGGCCACCGTGGCTGTTCCCACCTGGCCCCGCCTCTTGGAGGCTGCAGAACGGACCACCCGGGCTGGGTATTGAACCCTGAGGCCTCTGTCGCAGCATCTTAGACAATAGGGGCAAGGACAGGTCTTGCGCATGTTGGCAGCCTTTGTGGGTCAAGGGCAGCGCACAGGGGGCTCCCCTGCCCCCTCCTCCTGCTCTAGGTCTCCTCTCTCCGGGCTCAGACTCTCCCCTGATCTCCCGAAGAGTCAGAGATTGGCAGGCTGCGGATGGAGCTTGGGGATCAAAGAGAAGGTGGAGACAGAGGACGGGGCGAGGAGATGCACTTCAGGGATAGAAGGCCTGGTGAAGCCAGGGAAACAAAGCCCTGTCAGTGCGGGGTCTGAGTCTCCCGGAAGAGCTGAGCAAACCCCACGCTTCCTCACCCACTCACCATCCACTGTCTGCCGGACAGGTGTTGATGGGGGTTCAGCACGAGGGGCACAGGGCTCTGTGGACGGTCTCTGCCCGCAAAGGAGATGCATCCCTCTTGCAGACAAAGCCCCCGGGACGTTTCAATGTAGTGAGCGAGCCCTAAAACAGGGGGCTGAGCACCGGAGGGGCCCCTGACCTGGCCTCTGCCCTGGGGCAGGAGTCATGACCTCTGAGAGTAAAAGGAGCCCTAGCTGAGATAAGAAAGTGGGAGTTGGCCTGAAGGGGAGGGGAAACCTCTCAGGCCCAGGGAATGGGCGCCAAGGTCTGAGGTCGGGGCGAGCCTGGCTCGACAGGGGCACAGCCTGGAATTCAGGAAGTCTCTCTGGAGGTCGTGGGTGACTGGTAAGGCTGGTGAGGCCCCACGGGGACTTCCGGAGGGTTTTTAGAAGAAAAGTGATGGGATCTGCTTTGTTTTATGAAAGTCTCTCCCCCAGAGAGGAGAAAATGCTGGAAGAGCTTCACGGGCCAAAGTGGAATCCTCGGTGAGAGGTGCTCAGCCAGGGAGGCCTCGGTGTCCAGGGAGCAGCCCTTTCCCTCTCCCGCTGCTGGGGGACAGCCCAGGGGAGCGGCGGACCCCCGACGCCCTGTCGGCAGATGGCGATGAGTCCTCCACCCCTGGGAGGCTCAGGTCCCCACGTCTGCAGAGACCACGCCACCCAAAACATGCACCGTCTCACCAGAGGCCGCTTCTTGTCTTTGGACTCGGAACCCACACTGAAGGTGACGTGATTGGTGATGAACCCCTGTACCAGCCAGAGCGAGGGACCACAGAGCAGCCTTGCAGGTAGGACAGGTGTAATAAGGGAAAAGCTCCCCCCAGCAAAAAAAAAAAAAATAGGAAAAGAAAGATAAGACTGGAACAAAAACATTACAGAGAGTGTAAAGGTCAAATGTGGGGCTTGCCGAGAGTGAGCTGGCACCTGCGGGCAGGAGGACAGGCCGAGGGACACTCAGTGTCCACGGAAGGTGGACGGGAACGGAATCCAGCCCCGGTCCTCAGGCTGGTGCCCACAGGGGCAGGCTGCTGTTCACACCCGCTGCTGTGCAGCCGTCTGGCACACCGCTGTCGGGATCTTGGGGCTTTGATTTTCTAGGCTGAGGGCATGAGCTGGTTACTGATGTCTGGGAGACAAACAGGGGAAAAGCTCGGAAGACTCAGAGCTCAACATGCAAAATTTCAACAATGCCCTCATTTTTAGCGGGGTACCCCCATCCTTCACGAGGCCAGAAACTGCTGCCTTCTCCGAAAACAAACCTGTAGTGCTCTGCGGAACGGAGAGCGGGAAGGAGGTCTGTGGCTCTCGATTTTTTGGTGTGCTTTTGTTTTTAAACGGCCTAGCTTGCCTGGCTGTTTTTCTTTGAAAAGCTTTGGGTCCTTCCTGCATTCCTCCTGCTTGGGACCCACCTCCACTCTTTCTCTCCGCAGCGAGGTCATTAGCCTTCCTCACTGCTGGTTGAAGATTCTGTTTTTTTGAGACTTCCAAATTATTAGCACTTGTTCCAAAAATATTTTGCTCTTTTCTCCACTCCTGTTTTCTTCATCCTTGTGGATCTATGCTTTAAAAAAAAACACCTCTTCCGCTGTCATTTAGTGGGGTTTAGGAGGGGAGCCGAGGTTAATTCCTGGGCTCAGTCTGCCTTCGTTACTGGAAATCAGTCCATGCAGTTAGGAAGGTGCCCAGCTTGGAGGACTCTCCAAGCTCTCGCTGGGGACCCACATGCCTTGTAGTTTTGGTCATCTGGTCCCTCAGTCCACAGCCAACAAGAAGGGACACTTCAGAGGGGAGAGTTTAGAGAAAAGACCCTCCAGAAGGAGCAGGTGGGGGAGTTCCCTGGTGGCCTAGTGGTTAGGATTCAGCACTTTCACTGCCCTGGCCTGGGTTCAGTCCTTGGTCGAGGAACTGAGATTCTGCAAGCTGTGCGACGCAGCCAAAAAGAAAAAGAAAAAAGGAGCAGGTTGACTGCATGGGGAGGGACAGAGAGTCATATTGATATAAAGCGTGTGTAGGGGCAGAGCCACTGAGAACAGGGCTGAGTGTGGACACACCTCAGTGTGATGGCCCAGCAGCTACACGAGGATAAAATAAAGGCTCCTAAGCGTGACCCTGACACGGTGTAAAAGGTCAAATTATGTTCGGTACATTCTACAAAGCCAGAAAAAAACATACTTTAGAAAGACTTGTGCAAGGAACATTACTTCCCCTGTATAACTGCATAGATACTTTACAGTTTAAAAAATATTTCCACCTGTGTCGTTTCACAAACATACAAACCGATTTGGTAAAAAGCTTAGCGGGAGACACCTGTTACTCCCCCCTCTGCAGATAAAGTCATTAAGGCTGAGGAATGCTCAGAGGTTTTTCAATACCACACAGCAGTTCTGTGGAAGCACTGACTTCTCTGCTTCCTAAGAATACTTTAGTTGTTAAAAACACAAGCTCCTGTATCTGGAAAATTCGTCTTATGCCTGATCTTTTCTGTCCGATGTCCCACCTGTGCTGGGAGAAGCTGCCCTGACGTCTGCAGACCTGCTGCCTTGCTGCCAGGGATGCGACAGGTGACCCTGCCTGGGGCACGTCCATGTGACTGGGCAGGTTACCCGGTCTCCAGGTTCTCTGTGTGCTCACCCACCTGTCAAGGGGGCTGCAAGGATTCAGTGAGTAAATATATATAATTCTCAATAAGCTTTACCTATTATTATTTCCATTTTCTTAACTCTGGTGGTCAGAGACCTTATTATCATCTATAAAAATGGTATATCCATCACATTAAAACCTCAACCTATATACTGCTGTGGGTTGAATATAGCAACAGCATATAATTCACTGTACTGGGGAAAAAGAAGTTTTAATGAAAATACCTCTCACGTATTTGTGCAGCCGGAGACCATCCTGAATCCTGAAAAGCTCTCCTGTCTCCAATTTGGGGGTGTCAACTACAAATTGGCACTTGCCATCTACCTCTACAAGGATTAAATCATGAGCCGCTGCAGCTGCTGACTTTCAACATCCCCTGGAAGGAGTTCAGGGTGGAGATCAGGAATGAGGCCCTCTGTGCTCTGGGAAAAACTGGCAGAGCAGGCCTTCAGATAGTTAGATATTTTCAGGAGATGACTTTATGAGCCCGATTCTTGCATCTCGTATCTAGAAAAGCACTAAAATCCTTCGTGGTGACGTCTGCTCCTCGTGACTAGCAGGACCTTCATGTGACTAGCAGAGACCTCCTGCAAATATATGTTTGATTGCGTGTACTCTTCACGCTTCACCAAAATCACATCTATACTGACCCGCCCCACCTCTTTGGAGCGGTTTCTCAGAGCTACCCGAGATGCTGTCTCCCAGGCCATAGTCCTCATTTTGCCCCACATAAAAAACTTAACTCACAACTCTCACACTATGCATTTTTTTTTTAAGTCTGCAGTTATGGCGACCACGGATAAGGGACCCGGAGTGGACTTCTCTCCTTCGCCTGAACTCTACGAGGAACCGGAGCCTTGGTACCAGCAAAGCCCCTTGCACGCATCCGCCTCCTTGGAGAGTCCAGACGAATTTGGGTGAGTCTCTCCCGGTTCACGGATCTCCCGTATTGGTGGATGATCCTGAGTTTTATTTGGCGGTGTAGCAGGTACCTGCCTCCACCCCGCAGTTGAAAGATACCAGGGAAATACCCACCCAGGTGAAAGATACTGGAGGGCAGGGCCTGGTTGAAAGATACCAGGGTTTGCTCAGTTGTGGGAGATGGAGTGGTCTTGGCTGAGTGGTTAGGTAAGAGGCTGATCTGATGCTTTCCCTCAATTCGGCTGCCTTAATGGAATTTGTTGGGATAAAGTGAAGATATTACACGAGAGCTCTGCTCCGAAGAAAAGGGACAAGACTCCTCCCGGCGGGTCACAGCTTTCTCAGGCAACTGAGACGTTCACGGGAGTGGTGGAAGCAGCGTCCTCATACAGTGCCGTGGTCCCATAGGGAAGCCCACTCATTAATTACAACACTTGCTTGTCCAGGGGTCGCAGATAAGAACTGGCCATTCAGCGATCTGAGCACTCATGGTGGTCTTAGACCACCAAAGGGAGAAACTGAGGCATGTAGGAGGGCTGAAACGACTCTGGGGGGACACCTAGAGGAGTGTAGCTCACAAGCAGCATGCTGGCCGCCACACAAGTTCACTAGTGTTTTTTATCCCTGACAAATTCAACTTTAAAATGGGAAGTAGTATCTCTCAAACACAGAAACAAGGGGCGTCAGAAAGCCAGCCTCTGACTAACACCTCAGCCAGGTTTATACTTGCAAGTACCTACTTAATTAGGGAAATTATACTAAAGGAGATCTCAAACTAAGATGGCCAAATTGGGGTGTATCGATCCAGAAATGACATTTTTGTGCGCAGAGTTAGAAAAAGCTGGCCATAAGATCAAACAGACTGAATGGAATGCTTACTTTGATTGGTATCCGGAAGCTTCTAAAAGAGGAAATGATAGAGTAACTTCTTGAAACTATATCAGAACTAAAGCAGGCTACCAGCCCTCTGTCTCTGACTTCATCTCTCCCTCTGCCCCTCGCACGTGTCCTCTTCTAACTGAACTGCCCGCCCCTCGCATGTGTTCTTCTCTATTTGAACTGCCCGGCCCTCGCACGTGTCCTCTTCTGTCTGAACTGCCCGGCCCTCGCACGTGTCCTCTTCTGTCTGAACTGCCCGGCCCTCGCACGTGTCCTCTTCTGTCTGAACTGCCCGCCCCTCGCACGTGTCCTCGTCTATCTGAACTGCCTGCCCCTCGCACGTGTCCTTCTCTATTTGAACTGCCCGGCCCTCGCACGTGTCCTCTTCTGTCTGAACTGCCCGCCCCTCGCACGTGTCCTCTTCTGTCTGAACTGCCCGCCCCTCGCACGTGTCCTCGTCTATCTGAACTGCCTGCCCGTCGCACGTGTCCTTCTCTATTTGAACTGCCCGCCCCTCGCACGTGTCCTCTTCTATCTGAACTGCCCGCCCCTCGCACGTGTCCTCGTCTATCTGAACTGCCTGCCCCTCGCACGTGTCCTTCTCTATCTGAACTGCCCGGCCCAGATGCCATCTCTTTCCCTCTTCCAGCTCTTCCGTCTCCTGTTGCTCCCTCTTCCCAAGTAAAGGAAAAAAAAATCCAAAGTGATTATAGCTCCCTTTAAGGAGAAACCTATCACAGGGAGAAATGAACCATCCTCGGTGCTTACGTACACACCCTGGACCCGAGCAGAACTCAGAGCCTTGGTTAAGGAATTTCCTGATCCAAGTCAGGATTCATTGGGATTTGCTAAGGAATCTGATTTAACCATCCGGACCTATGAGCCCGTGTTTTCAGATCTATATCAATAAATACAGCTGTTCGTTTCTGAAAGCAAAACAAGGGAATGGATAAAGAAAGCAGAATGGAAACACCCCTTAATGGATTTTGAACCACAGGCTCTCACTGAATGCAAGGAATTAGCTCAGAAATTACTCGAAATGATCCCATAGCTTTTCCCAAAAACCGTAGATGTGACAGAGATTCAACAGTGCAAGCAAAGATCGGATGAATCCTTCTGGACTATCATGAAAGGGTTAAAAAAACTTCTGAGCACTATTCCGGCTTGACATCTGAATCATTCTCTAACCACCAAAATGATGCTTTGCTTAACTCTGCCTTTTTAGAAGGCTTAGATGAGGATTTGGCTACTCTAGTCAAAAGACACAATCTAGGTTGGTCCACGTTATATACAAACACCCTTGTTATGTTGACTGACCAACTTTTCAAGACCATAAAAAAGAAAGAGAAGGGGATATCTACAAAAATTATGAACCTTCCATTGTGCCAGTTAAGTACACAATGTTTGTCAGAGTTTAACCAACCCCCATTTAATTCTCTATCAGTAGAGAAAGCTAGCTTGAAGAAGAAAAAAAAAATTCTCTTCAGAATTCTGACCCTAAGGGAATAAGTCCTACTAGGTGAACCTGATTTTCTCTCCCTGTGCCTTGAGACCAGAGCTCTCAGGATCACTTATCTAGATCATCTCTAATTCCTGAGACTGAGGGGGGAAAAAAGGACGGGGGGGAAATTCTTTTTAAATTTAACTTATTCCAACTGTTATTTATAACTAGTGAATTTTATATTGTGATATCTGATTCATGACTAAATTTAGAAAATGAAGCTATGAGATCTCTTGCTGTGTCTGTCTATACGTTTATGTGTGCATTATCTTTCTTTTTACCTTTGGGTAAGTGAGCTCTACTTAACTGGATTAAAGGAAATTAAGCACTTATATAAATTCTCAAAAAATACAGAAGGTAACTGGCCAGAACTAATTTTGGGTTCACATGAACTGGGAAATATTCAGTACTAAATTAATACCTGGTATTAATGTTTGTTTGTTGATCTAATTAATATAGACGTCTTTAGGCTCATCAAGTATAATACTTTTACTGTGCCTAGGTTTAATATAAGTTAAGTAAAATTTTGTTACATCTGTTGCAAATTTGTCAGCAAGGAAAGTAACTTGATGTGAAGAAACTTTTAAGGAAAGAAAATGTAAATGAGATAAGAGCTTTTAGATAAACTCTATTAAGAATAATTATGCTTTAGGAATGTTTATCTAAAATAGTCTCTCCAGATTCTGGTAACTTGAAATTCTAGAGTTGCTGCTAAATTAAGTTAAGTGATGGAAGTTTATTGAATAGCTAGGTCATTCCCAAATAAAATAAGATACTGAAACATTAATTACTGAACATTGGCTTCCTGTTACAGAGAAACTAAAGATATTTAGGACTGGTAATGAATATGTTTGGTGCCATCCTGAGACGTTCTCTGTAAGAAAGCAAATGTTTTTAGAAATTATCGCTGGCATTTATACTCACCAGTCTACAAAATGCTAATGTAAAGGACAGTTCATAATTAATTCTTAGTTTTCACAAGAAATTAAGGTTTTAAGAGCTGAGGATTCTAATTTAAACATGTAATTAAAGCTACTGGAAATAATAAAGGAAACATTTCAGTCTACAACAGGAAAGTAGGATGTGTGTTGTCAGCAAAGAAGGTATAAGGAATGGAATTGCATTTTATTCGGAAAAGGAAGGAAGTCTGCTTTAAGAGCTGGTTGCTTCTGGATGGAAAAAAATACAGTGATGGATACAGAGAATGATGAAAGTTTTGTGGAAAGTAGGCCCCGAGAAAAGAATTCTGTGCAAGGTCAGGACTGACTAAGTTTAGAGTAAATTTAATTCAGTAAATGAATTTTAAAAGTAAGCTGGTGCAAAACCTGAATTTGGCTTTTCTCTCTGTTAAAAAGACAGGTTTTCTTAACATGTTGAACTGCCTTTGATAACAGGTTTTAAGTTCTTTACCTTTTAAGTGATCTGTTCTTTATTTGTCTTTGAAATCTTTTATTGTCACTTTGGCTAAGTGAATACCTATTGTTTCACAGTGACCTATGATCCTATCTGACTGAGTGTTCTAAACGCTTTTGATATTTTTTTTGACAAAACTTCCTAAATCAAATTCTAATGAAGTCCTTTTGACCTCTAGCTAACTTTGGGATGCTTCAAAGGGCCCCTGAAGCATCCCAAAGAGAGATATTAAATTAATTAGGTTCACTTGGTATGTTAAATTGCATGGGAAGTATTGTCAAATGAGTAATAAATCTTCTTAGGTTATACTGTATGGTAAATGTTGTTAATATGGATATTCTAGAAATTATATGGAATTCCTCAAATTCTGATATGTCCTGGTAAAACATTATCAGTCATAATTCCTGTTACTATCTTAAAGTGTTGTATGTCACAGCAGTAACCAAGTTACTTTGTCAATTGCATTGCATTGTAATCAGATTTTAAGCATGCTTTCTTTTTTAATTTTGTTGTTCTTGTAGTTGTGGCGCACAGACTTAGTTGCTCCACGGCATGTGGGATCTTCCCGGACCAGGGATCGAACCCATGTCCTCTGCATTGGCGGGCGGATTCTTAACCACTGTGCCACCAGGGGCATCCCTTAAACATACCTTCTTAAGTCTTCTGTCATTATACACAGTTTTGGTTTTATTCTGATGCCTTTGCAAAAATGCTTCCTCTTCAAGAAGATTTATAGAAAGGACTTTTGGATAAATACAAGTTTCTGACTTTCAGTCCATAATGCTGAACTGGGTAAGAAATTAAAGAATTCTAATGAGAAATCTGATGGCTTCATAAACTGTTAACAAAAAGGATTAGGTATATAGGACTGAGTGAAGTGGTGAATATGGTCATCATTTTTATGGTTTCTAACTGAAAAATTACTGGTTTAAATCTGTGTTTTCCAGGTATAAGGAAAACCTTCCCCTCAAACTCATTATGACTTACAGTAACTTGGTAAATTATACCTTTGTAAGCAGGATTGACACATTTATCTTTTCTCTCTATCTTATCCCTCCAGAGATTGGAAATTCGTAGGTTCCCAGCAGCTTTATCAGATAAATTAGGAATGCTACCTCACTAACAGGTACAGAAATCTCAAGGTATTTTGGTGACCTTGAAAAGGGAGGAATTCACCCAGATCTGTTAGGCAAAATCTGTGATAACCCCGGGGTGTGATTTTCCTAGCCCTGAGAGGTCTTTTAAAAGTTCAGTCTGAGACTCCTTAGAAAAGTTTCAACAAAGCAAAAAAAGTCTATATGATCAATTATAGTTATATAAATCATCAGGCCAAGTTTATTGAGACCAGACTTATTTTGCAACAAATTAGTCTTAATTTGGTTATATTTGGTAGAAGTGAGGGTAATTTTAGAGAAAAAAATATTACGTTTCAATGAATATTAAATCCTAGTTTTGTTAGTGGAGGTCTGTATTTACTAAGACTCAGTTCCGGATAGTTCCTTGCTGTTACATTATATTAATGTAAAGTTTAACTGAATTATTAAAAGGACTCTCTAAGTTTGTTTCTGAAGCTTATCTCAGTAATCTATCTTTAGATGAAGATCAGACCCCATGACCTGCGACCAGGAGATTATGCATACTGGAAAAGACATAATTTAAAGGAATATCTCCAACCTAGATGGAAGGACCCTTATCAGGTACTCTTAACGAGCTCATGCACACTGAAACTGAAAGGAACTGACTCTTGGATTAATTCCTGCTTACAAAGGGCCCCTACACTGGACTGGCCTATAGAGAGGACGGCTAACCTCAAAATCAATGCTCAGAGGAGAAACTGCACTCACACCAGGACGAGAAGAAGATGACTTCAGAAGTAGACAGCTTACCCAAGATACTGGACCTGATTCCTATAGTGTTTTCCTGACTTCTTGGACCTTTGCATATGAATCAAATGTTTTCCTATACTATGCTAGTTTTAAAAATCAATCCAGCTGTTGGGTTTGTGGCCAATTACCTGTGTCTAGTACTTCTGGATTACCTTGGTGGATTTTTCCACTCCAAGGCTCTGATTGGATAGCCCTTAGGAAATTTATTCTAGAAGAAAGAAATTATAGTCCTGTTCAGGCCACTATTGGTATACTAGGTGGGATCCCCTCACCTAGCCAATTAATAATACCTGCTCCGACCCTGGCCATAGATATGAATTTTCTTTTAGGGTCACTCAAGCTCAATCAGAACAATAAGCTAAGTCTCAATCAAAAACTTAAACTCCGGTTTACTAGAAGGAAACCTTCCACAATTATGGGATGGATTTATGTGGTTAACAACAGGTTATAGTCATTTAAGTTTAAAAGCTCCTTTATGTTGGGAACAATTAAATCATACGAAGCATGATCAGCCTAGGAACATTAGGAAATTAGGCTGGGTGCCTTATGAACAATGCCTACATATTATTACCCTTAGAGACTGTGATTGGTATGGAACCGACTGGGTCAGACGACCAGAGATTCACTGGATTGCACCTAATGGAAGTCAGTGGATTTGTGGTACTAATTTATGGCCTTGGCTTCCACCAGGATGGATAGGAAGATGCACCCTGGGATTCCCTTGGACTCAAGGTCATATACGTAACAATTTAGAGATGACCCCAGCTAATCTACCATTGGGACGAGCCCGATGGGTCAAGAGATCTGTATTCCACTGGTATGACCATTTCACAGCTATTTTTGCACCTTCAATAGGATTGGAGAATGTAATCGGCCATATTGAAGCCTTAGCAAAATTCACTCAACAGGCTTTAAATGATTGTAACGAGGCTATTAGCCTACTGAATTCTGAGGTCTCTATGATGAGAAAAGCGGTGCTGCAAAACCGCCTGGCCCTTGACATCCTTACGGCATCTCAGGGAGGCACCTGTGCCATAATTCAAACTGAGTGCCGTGTTCTCATACCTGATGAATCCTCTAATATAACACATTTAATGAACCATATGAAAAATCAGATTTCTGCCTTAGTGACCCACTCCCTAGTCTTAACGACCCCTTCAAAAACTGGTTTGGCATGGAAGCTCTTGGCTTAAATATTTACTTATAACCCTATTAATGTTATTAGCTATATTATTTGTATTTTACCTGTTTTACAAGATTATTGTTTCTTGTCTTACCAAATGTGTGACTGAGCCTCCAACAAAAATAATGATGACTAGGCGATTTGAAGCAGTTGATCAAATATATAGTTCTGTATGCGATCAATGACTGTAATAGTGTAACTCTAGATAGGGGAAGATGCAATAAGAGGGAATTTTTTTTCCTGGACCATAACAGACTAGTAAGACAGGTGGTCCAGGGACCTTTGGTTACTGTTAATGAGGCCTACTCCAGGAATAGCACACTGAGCGGCCTATCAGCGAAATCTTCGCCAGACCTGGGAATGAGCCTTCCTAGCACCGTGGGACGAAATGGTCATGAAATGCCTCCCAAACCATGGTTGAATTTATGACCATGAGGGGGCCCTGTCAACTACAAATTGGCACTTGCCATCTACCTCTACAAGGATTAAATCATGAGCCGCTGCAGCTTCTGACCTTCAACACCCCCTGAAAGGAGTTCAGGGTGGAGAGCTGAAATGAGGCACTGTGCTCTGGGAAAAACTGGCAGAGCAGGTCTTCAGATAGTTAGATATTTTCAGGAGAAGATTTTATGAGCCCAATTCTTGCATCTCCTCATATCTAGAAGAGCACTAAAGTCCTTCATGACGATGTCTGCTCCTCGTGACCAGCAGAAACCTTCTGCAAAAATATGTGCTGGATTGCATGTACTCCCCCTTCACCAAAATCACATCCATACTGTCCTTCCCGCTGCCTCTTAGGAGCAGTTTCTCAGAGCTATCCGAGATGCTGTCTCCTGGGCTATAGTCCTCCTTTTGCCCCAAATAAAACTTAATTCACAACTCTCACGTAGTGCTTTTTTTTTTTAAGCTGGCAGGGGTCATGACCCACCTGTCCCTTCAGGCTTCATCCCGTGCAGGTGTAATTTTGTAGTGCCAGAAGGGTGCTTTGGTTCCCTTTTCTGGAGATTCTGATTTGAACAGAAGCCCAGTTCGGCTTCTGACGGTGGTCTTCAGGAATGTGTGGAACCAGCATCCTACTCGACATTTTACGGTCCCTGCACTGGCACAGCTGTGGTTGGCATGGCCTCACCGCGCTGCCCTGCTGGAGCTGTCATCACAGGCCACACCTTCTCTGCTGGACCGTGCCGCACCCTGGAGGCTGAGCGACCTCAGAGGTGACTGTAGCTACAAAAGTCCAAGAGGTTGGCCTGGACGGCCGTCCTGGACCTGCTGCACTGTACAGCCTCTGCTCAGTCTCTGGGCTCTGACCCTGCTGGGCCTCCTCGTTTCTGACTCTGTGTCAGGTATGTGCGCCTGGCCGGCCCCTCTGTTTCCGCCTAGCCCACCTGGGTCCCCTGCTCCCCCCTCCCAGGTAGATTCCGCAGCACAGCACCTGGACCCCACCCCGGCCAGTGCAGGCCCCAGAGCCAAGCTTTTAAGATGTGAAAATTAGCTCCTACTTTTAACCAAAGCTTTTGAAAAGACAAGGTTTATCTTTAACTCTGATCTGGTATTTTAAAAATCTTCAGATGATTTCTGTTCAAGGTTGGTGGTCTGCCCTCTTACCTTCTGCTTTAATCAATGTTGTTGTTGTTTATTTATTTATTTATTTATTTATTTTTGGCTGCATTTGTCTTCGTTGCTGCGTGCGGGCTTCTCACTGTGGTGGCTTCTCTTGTGGCGGAGCACGGGCTCCAGACGTGCAGGCTTCAGTAGTTGTGGCTTGCAGGCTCTAGAGCACAGGCTCAGTAGTTGTGGCACACAGGCTTAGTTGCTTTGTGGCATGTGGGATCTTCCCGGACCAGGGATCGAACCCGTGTCCCCTGCATTGGCAGATGGATTCTTAACCACTGCGCCACCAGGGAAGCCCAATGTTGTTTTTCTTTACTACTTGCTTTTTCCTTTTGATTCCTCTTTTTTTTTTTTTTTTTTTTGGCCATGCCATGCTGCATGCGGGATCTTAGTTCCCTGACCAGGGATCGAACCTGTGCCCCCTGCAGTGGAAGCATGGAGTCCTTACTACTGGACAACCAGGGAAGTCCCTGATTCCTCTGACTTTTAAAAATTAATCTTGAGGGCTTCCCTGGTGGCGCAGTGGTTAAGAATCTGCCTGCCAATGCAGGGGACATGGGCTTGAGCCCTGGTCCGAGAAGATCCCACATGCCACAGAGCAACTAAGCCCGTGCGCCACAACTTCTAAGCCTGCACTCTAGAGCCCGTGAGCCACAACTACTGACGCCTGCACACCTAGAGCCTGTGCTCCGCAACAAGAGAAGCCACCGCAATGAGAAGCCTGCACACCACAACGAAGAGTAGCCCCCGCTCGCTGCAACTAGAGAAAGCCCACGCACAGCAACGAAGACCCAATGCAGCCAAAAATAAATAACTAAAAAATTTAAAAATATATATTAATCTTGAACTCTTGATGAGGGAGTTCTTAATTCCTATTTATTTTATCTTTAGAATTTCTTCCCGCTTAGTAAGCGATGGCCTTTTTACTTCTTGGAGTGCTGACAAGGGGCCCAGAGGTTCCAGCAGATTAGGAGCTGCGAAGTGGCTTTGTGGGTGATTTGGGGCAGAAGGCATTGCGGGAGTGGGGCACGGCTGGGATGGGAGGGGTGCAGGGCAAGCATGTGGACCGTGTGTGTGACACAGGTCACTGGGACAGCCTACCATGGTGTCGCCATTAGGTTGGCTAGGGGCTGAGTCACAAGAGTTACTCCAATGACAGAGATGTTCGTATTGCTGGGAACTGGCCGGGCGCTGGGCCCTTTGCAGGCCTTTCCCACTGACCCGTGTGGCACCGTGTGCGGCCCTGCTTCTACGTGCTCCACTTTCAGCCCAGGAAACTGAAGTACAGAGCGTTTAAATGACACGGCTGAGGTCACACCGCTGTGCGTGACCAGGCTGGTGCGAAGCTCGGCCTGATCACAGCGTCTGGGCATCAGTGCTGTGTCCACTCCGCCCTCCCTCCCGGAGGGGCTACCCTTCCCACCTCCCTCGGCCTCCCACCCCCCCCCCCCATCCTCCACTGTCCTTCCCCGACATCCCTGATTCTCCGTAAAACATCTACCTTTTTGTTTCTTTTTAGCCACGCCGTGCGTCTTGCAGGATCTTTGTTCCCTGACCAGGGATTGAACCTGGGCCTTCGGCAGTGCAAGGGCCGAGTCCTAACCACTGGACCGCCACCTTTTATTATATCTATTTGTTTACCTGCTGTCCAGTGGGCTGGCCCACACTTCACCCTGCATTTTGAGGAGGGGAACACTTCCCAAAGTTCATGAGCAGGTCTGAGTGCCTCCCGGTGGTCCATGTGGTCCAGAACTATGTTCCGGGTCATACAGGCACGGTGCACAGCGACTCAGACACCCCAGACGAATGAGCATAACCCACCTGCACACAGACTCACGCACACACACAGACACACGTGTGTATAACCCCCAGAAACGCACAAGCACACACATGGATGCTCACACACACGTAGAAACATGCGCACGCGGGCGGCCCCCCCTCCCTGGGCTGCAGGGAAGTGAAACCCCTTGGGGAAGTGAAACGGCCTGGAGCCTGGGCTTCCAACGGGCCACTGGGGGGACAGAGTCCACGGTCGCGGTCTCTGGAGCTTCCCCGAGGTAACTGGGGTCTCCTGGGTGGGGTCGGGGGCCAAGGCGTGTAGGTGGCTGGGGGCACTGGTGACTCACCTGGGCGGGGCCCTGCCCGTGGGGTGACTCCCGGGGGGGGGGGGCAGGGCGGCCCGGCTGCACCGCTTGCCGCAGCCCAGGGAATGACTCAGGCTCACAGACGCACACATCCTTTCTTCTTAGTCTGCAAACAAGCTATTTTTGTAGAGCTTTTATGCGCCGTCTTTTTTTTTTTTTTTTTAGAAATTTATTTATTTTTTATTTTATTTATTTTTGGCTGCGTTGGGTCTTTGCTGCTGTGCGCAGGCTTTCTCTAGTTGCGGGGAGCGGGGGCTACTCTTCGTGGCGGTGCACGGGCTTCTCATTGCAGTGGCTTCTCTTGTTGTGGAGCACGGGCTCTAGGCACGCGGGCTTCAGCAATTACGGCATGTGGTCTCAGTAGTTGTGGCTTGCGGGCTCTAGAGCGCAGGCTCAGTAGCTGTGGCGCACGGGCTTAGTTGCTCCGCGGCATGTGGGATCTTCCCGGACCAGGGCTCGAACCCGTGTCCCTTGCATTGGCAGGCGGACCCTTAACCCCTGTGCCACCAGGGAAACCCCTACGTGCCTTCTTCTAAAAGGGAGGGAGGACATGAAGTGGGTATGTGGATGGGATGACCCCTTCTCCCGCGCGGCCCGGCTGCTCCTGACCTGCACTGGACACACCTCAGTCTGGCCGGCGGGGAGGAGCCCCCGGGTGCTGGGCACACAGATGCTCTGGGGTCCTTGGAGAGGACAGAGTGGGAGGTTTGGGGGTGGTGGCCCTTGTTAAATGTCATGGGGAGAGGGGACAAGGGGCGGGGCCCTTGGTGGAGGATGTTAGGGGGGCTAGATGGCTCCGTGATGGGGATGGGGCACATGTCACTGTCCTTCTGCCTGGAGATTTCAGCTTTGGCAAACACTGTCATCTGAGGAGATATTTTAGGACCTGATGAAGTGGCAGGGATTCTCCGAAAGCCCAGCTCTCGGATTTGGGGTCCAGCCCTGCCACGCTGCCATCCCAGTGGATGGCCATCTGGTTCCTTCTGAAAATCTCCCCCTGATGTCCGGTAAAATCATTGAATAAATACCTAGAATAATTGAGAGCCAGCCCTGGAAAGGACCTTGGACAATGTGTCCTGATGATGACCAGACTTTCCATTTTTGTTGTATTGCTGTACCTCTATTTACTTAACATTTTTCTTTAAATTAACTGCTTTAAGTTTTTTATTCCACCTGAACAGTGATGACACATGTATCACACTTTGAGAACCACTGATGTCATCCAGTTCACCCTTTTTGCAGGTGAGGAAACAGACCCACAGTCATGAAGTGATTTGCCCAAAGTCTCACCAAGACGTGCTAATTTGGGGCTGGGCCTGGGGTCTCCCCCATTTACAGTTTTGATTCTTTCTGGTAGAAAGTATCATACCCTCACGTGTGCAGAAACAATTTCTAAATGTGGTACCAGTAGTCAGCCCAGGTCAGGGTCCGCCCGCAGACCCAACCAGGGCAGTTCCTTCCTTCTTCCCTCAAATCCCCGCTCACTGGAGACCTGGGTCAGCTGCTCTCTGGAAGCTCCTGGAATCTTTGATGCTAATATTCTGAAATGTCAGGAACACATGTCGCTGTTGAGTGACCGTGCTGGGTGTTTAGCACGTCTTGCCAACGCGGAGGGGCAGGTCTTCAGTTCTGGGACAATTTCTTATAGTCTTTATTTCCTTTTTTTCTCCCACCTATTTTTTCTTTTTCCTTCTGAAATGTCTGTTATTTGGGTGTTGGATTTCCTGAGCCAATATTCTTCTCATTTTCTTCTCTCCTATTTTTGTCCTACTTTCTAAAAGCTTCTCTTCAGTTCCATCTTTTAATATTGCTAGTCAATGTTTTAAATTTCAGCATTCATGTTTTTAATTTCTAAAAGCTCGTTTTGTTTATTTTTTACACTGCCCTGTTCCTGTTTTAGGGACACATATCTTTTCTCATCTCTGTAAAGATATTAACTATGGTTCTTCTGGACTTTCTTTCGTTTCCTGTGCTAGTTCCTTCTCTGTGTTATTTTTTAAGTTCCTTTGTTATGTTGGAGCCTTTCTTCATAAGCCTCGTGATCCTCTGCTCTCCGGTTATATTTAAAAGTGAAACACTAAAAATCCGATTTCGGTGTCTTCCTGTGCATGTGAGCAGGGCTCGCGGAGGACAAGCCCTGGTCTGGGAGGCCTCGTAATGAACTTTTATGTGGGGAAACCCCCCTTGTCTGTACCCAGCGGTCTCTTCTCTGGGTTCTCAGAGAAGGAGAAGCGTCGTGTACATGCTGCCTCCTGGTCATCTGAGTATAGCATGGGAGGAGGGCCATCCAGGTTCAACACTAAAACCTGCAGCTTCCCCCCTTCCCAAGTCTCCAGCAGAGCGATTTCCTCTTCCAGGCATCCCAATGTCCATGTCAGGGCGGCCAGCCCTGCCCACCCTGCTGCTGGCGGTGGCCGTGGCCGTGTCTTCTTTCTGCTCGGCCACATCCGGAGACGAAGCACGAAACCGGCTGTTGATGAGAGAGAAGATGATGCGGATCGGGGGGCAGCTGGTGCTGAAGCAGGAGGAGGAGCTGGCCAACCAGAGGCTCGGGGCCCTCAAGGAGGCCGAGATGCAGGAGGCCCTGAGGACGGGGAGCATCCCACCCAGCATGCACTTCTTCCAAGCCAAGAGCCTCATTGAGAAAAGTGCGGTGTTCAACATCCTGAAGAAGATGCCAAAAGGTAGGGGTCTGGAGGGGACGGTTCTGGGGTCCTGGGGACATAGGAGGTACTAAAATGGAGCCGGTGGTCCTTGTTCTGAGTGGAGCCCAGACTCCACTGGGGCCCTGAGCCCTTGTCCTTGCTGGTGGACTGGGGGCGGGGGCTCCACGTGGCTGCCGTCCACCCTGAAACCAAAACCCTGGCTCCGAGGGGACTCGGCCTCAGACAGATGGCAGGGAGGGGGCCTGGATGTCACGGGGCATCCCTGGCAGGGCTGGAAGTCATCCCCCATAAGAACCCTATCCCTCCCTGCATACGTTCTTCTAGCCTTTCCAGGGGCTAAGTTACCAAAGAGGATGCGTCCTAGATAAACACATTTCTAGTACTTCATTGCTACTGTCACCTGGAAAAAAAATGCACAACGTGAGAGCTGGGAGTTCAGTTTTATTTGGGGCAAAATGAGGACTATAGCCCGGGAGACAGCATTTCAGATAGCTCTGAGAAACTGCGCCAAAGAGGTAGGGGGAAGGTCAGTATAGATGTGATTTTGGTGAAGGGGGAGTACATGCAATGAAGCACATATTTTTTGCAGGTTTCTGCTAGTCTTGTGAAGGTTACTGCTGGTCACGAGGAGCAGACGTCACCATGAAGGATCTTAGTGTTTTTGTAAATATGAGGAGATGCAAGAATAGGGCTCATAAAATCAGCTCCTGAAAATATCTATCTGAAGACCTGCTCTGTTAGTTTTTCCCAGAGCACAGAGGGCCTCATTTCAGCTCTCCACCCTGAACTCCTTTCAGGGGGTGTCAAAGGTCAGCAGCTGCAGCGGCTCATGATTTAATCCTTGTAGAGGTAGATGGCAAGTGCCAATTTGCAGGTGACGCTACTGTATAAACGCATCGCTGTGAACAGTAGAACAGTCATGATCCTGAACACGTAACTTGCAGCTGCAAGCTTTCTATACTTTTTTTTTTAGTGTTATAGAGATTAAAAAATGTAAAAACTGTGAGGTTGGGAAAGCAGCCTCCCTGTTTAGAGAGGGGACACGCCAGAGCTCGCACAGCGGGACACCTGCCAAGGGGCCAGTGTCCAGACCAGGTGCTCAGATGCAGCAGGAGGGCAGAGGGGGTGAATCCTGAGCCTCGAGTCGGTGTGAGGT
The DNA here is from genome assembly GCF_028564815.1 of Eubalaena glacialis. Classification (NCBI taxonomy): domain Eukaryota; kingdom Metazoa; phylum Chordata; class Mammalia; order Artiodactyla; family Balaenidae; genus Eubalaena; species Eubalaena glacialis. The sequence goes on along the minus strand of NC_083726.1, from coordinate 116,417,814 downwards.
CTGAAGGAGGCCAGAAGCTGCAGGGCTCGGCGGGAAGCAGGAGGTGGGCAGGCCGCGTGTGGGGTGACGCGGAACAGGATGGGGGACTCAGGGACCCTGGGCGGACAGGCTGGCGTGGGCGGGCGGGGGCGGTCTTCTCACACCCCTCACACCGCGCTGGGCCCGGAGGACTCATCTGGAGGTCAGGCTCCCCATGGGAGCTGGAAGCCAATAGATGGAGCCCAGCCTTCTGATTGCAAACCCGCCTGCGGCCTCTTGGATGAGACCACCCAGGGCTCCTGCTGGTGAGGGACGGGGTCAAGGAGCCGGGAGGCCGGGCCGCCCCGGGACGAGGCCACCGCAGAGGGAAAGGGCCCCGTGTCCCCAGGAACGTGGCCCCATAGAAAGCCGCGCCCCTCTCGTCCGCCTCTGATGGGCTCTCGGCCCGAGCCCGGGGTCCGGCCCCCGCTGCCCTCGCCTCACCACCCCCCGCCCCTCTCCCTGCAGGGGCTGCCTTACACGTCCACGACTTCAGCATCGCCAGCACGGACTGGCTGGTGAGAAACGTCACCTACAGGCCCCACTGCTATTTCTGCCTCACCCCGAGGGGGACCCCGCAGTTCAGATTTGCTCGCTCGACTCCCCCCACCCTGAACACAACAGAATGTCCCCAGTGGGTTTTGCTGGAGAAGTTTCGAAAGGGGCTGCCGAACATCACCGAGTTTGACCACAGGTGGGTGGTAGCTCGGGAAGAACCTGTGTCGCACCTGCGCAGGTGGGGTTGGCGTGTGCGGTGTCCCCGTGGGACAGACCCTTCTAGAAACACCTGGCGTTAAAAAAGTCAGGAGGCTTTTTCTCTTAACTTTATGGGATCCTTTGCTTCACCAAGGTATTCAACACCTATCCCATCCGCAGCAAGTTCCTGGTACGTTTAAAACCCTATTTGACCAGCGACACTGCTGCTGCACCGAACGGGACTTGTCTGGACCCTCAGTAAGGCCGGAGACAAGGGGATTCCCAGTTCCTGGAGCCAAGAGGGCCCAGGATGGATGAAACAGCCTGAAAACATGATGGGGCAGCTTCCTAACAGACTTGTATACAAATATTATAATAACTATTCTAATCGTAGAACCATCTACAGAGGGCTTTCTTGAGGTATTTCCTTGATGAGTAAGAAAATGCAGCTCAGCCTGCATTTTAAGGAGGTTGCCCAAGGCCACACAGCTGGTAAACGGCTAATCAGGGAAGTAACCTGTGTCCTGTACTGCCAAGTCCACAATTATTTCCATCGGACCTTGGGTTTGAGTTTGCTGGGGCTGCCACAATGGAATACCACAGACGGGGTGGCTTAAAAAATAGAAATGTATTTTCTCCCAGTTCTGGAAGCTGGAAGTCCAAGATCAAGGTGTGGGCAAGTTTCTCCAAGGCCTCTCTCCTGGGCTGGCAGACGGCCGCCTTCTCACTGTACGTGTGACCCTGGGGTCTTGGACACCAGCCCTACTGGGTCAGGGCTCCACCCTTATGACCTCATTTAACCTTAATTACCTTCTGAAAGTCCTCATCTCCAAACACAGTCACATTGGGAATTAGGGTTTCAGCATATGAATTTTGGGGACACAATTCAGTGCATAGCACCCTCCAAGGAGAGCTTGGTCCGAGATGTCCGTTCAGTGGGGTCGGCCTGGCTAAGAGGCCAAGGGGGACAGCAGAGCCTGGCTGGTGGGAGCATCCTGCCAGGTGTCTCCTGGGGAGCACTTGGAGGTCCCAGGGTGGGGGGCCTCCATCAGGGAGCCTGGGCAGGAGTCCTACAGGCCGGAGGTGACAGCCTGCAGCAAGCCTCTGCCCACTCTTTGTATCCTGACAGCCTGCTGAGGAATTTCACCCTGATGACCGAGAACCCCCAGGCAACTTATGCAAACCAAGACGTGGTCTGGGCCAAGTTCGAGACCATCTTCTTCGTGATCGCGGGCCTCGTGAGCTACGCCCCGGTATTCCGAGACTACATCTCGCAGGGCCTGGAGGAGTTCTACCAGGACAACGTGCTCTACCTCGAGCTCAGAGCCATGCTGTACCCGGTGAGTCCGTCTCTGCTCTCCTCCGCTCAGGCTGGACTCTCTGCTCTCACCCTGTAGGGCTTCACGGGCTCCCCACCCTAGTGCTGCACAGGACCGAGGGCCGGCTTCACCCCCAAGGGGCCTGGTGCCTTTCCGGGGGCCATGTGAGCAAGAAGCCCTGGGCTGGCCCTGCAAAACTGGGCACGTGCCCCTCACTGCCCATCACCTCCCTTCCCTCGTGATCCCCACGGCCCAGCTCCCCCCAGACGCACGGGGCCTGCTGATGCCTGGGCACCTGCCCTGGACTCTGGGCAGTGCCTCGTGCCCAGACCATCCTTGACCGTCTCCTTTCCTATCAAAATGCGCTACTGTGAGTCCCACAGGACGATGCCCTTGGTGCAAGGCCCGCTGAGCCTTTCATCTGGTAAATGGGTCTAGTTGCAGGTAGAGTGGGGTCTGGTGAGTTCCTGGGGGCCCTCTCTGTGGAGCACGGGGTCTTCTATGGGCAACAGAGACATTTGATTTGACTTTGAGGAAGGAAGGTCAAAGAGAAAGAAAAGGAAAAGGTTGGGAAGAGTCCAAAAGTATCCCAAAGTGTCAAAATATTAACAAATCGCTCACTAGGATCTTGCATGTTGGCCAGAAGCAAAGGGTGACGGAGTCTCAGGTACCTGAGACGGGCCGACCTCAGCTTTGCAGACCTGAGCTGGGGGAGGCAGCGGGGTGGCTCGGGCTCCAGGCTGGGGGAGGCGTCCCATGAGGAGCCCGGGCGAGTCAAATGCTGCCGAGAGAGGACCCTTCTGGTGCGTATGGAAGAGGACTTTCCTGAGGACTTTTGGGGGGAGGTGGGGATTGGGGGGTTGAGGGAGTAGCCGAGGTACTGGAAGGCTCTTCCAGTACCTTTAGGGGGCTCACAAGAGTACGTGCATTGCGCTGTAGGGGAGCACACTCGCCCCCAAAATGTCACTTTGGCATGTGGATTATTTCGAGCTGAAACAGTCAAGGCCCAAAAGACTCAGGAAGAGCCTTTGACCTTCCCCCTAAGTGCCTAAAAACACCTAAAGGGCCTGTTCTCAGCGTAGAGCCACACCAGAGTCTCTGCAGAGAATATGGCCGGGTGTGGTCGGGGGACTCCTCAGGGCCTGGACACCAGAGTCCACTCTGTCCCATTGTCCCTGCTGGCCCAGCAAACATGTGTTTACCAAACACTTGCTTTTTATCACCCTGTGAATTGCCTTCCTCCCCTTTGAAGTCCCAAACCCCTACCCCCAACATCCTCTTTTGTCTTGAGCTGAAGATGGTATTTAAGGTGAGGGCTTCAGCCATTTGGGTGAACGGCTCAGTCTTCCTGGGTCTCTCCCACGTAGAGCTGTTATTAAACTTTTGCTGGATTTTCTCCTGTTAATCTGTCTCATGTCAGTTTAATTCTCAGACCAGCCAGAATTTCGAAGGGTAGATGGAAATGTCTCCCCCTACACCCCGACAGTTGGCCAGTTGGCCTAGGCAGCTGGATTCAACTTTACTGGCTGGACACCCCTGGCCCCAGGCTCCTGCATCTCAGAGATCCTGGCAGAAGGTGAGAATCTTTATCCTGTCAGTCTCCTGGATCTCTGCCTGCAGGGGCTTTTGGAAACAGGAGTGGTAAGAGTCCTTTTTCTCTTTTCTAAAATCAGATTAGCAGGAGAAAATGTTTGTGGAGCTAGTTCTTGGGCCTTAGGGCCTCTGGGTCAGTGAATTTGGAAGAGAGCTCTGGGCTTGTGAATCCTTTTCCTCCCAGAGATGGTCACTGTTTTTCTGTGTTTCTGTCTTTTGTGTCATAAGGAGGAAAACCATTGGTCTGATTGGTTTTACTTTTTTCTTGTTCTATGTCTTGAGAGTTTGGCCTCAGCACCAGTGAGAAAATTCGCTCTGGTCCTGCCGTTCGGAAGGCGCAGGCACCAGGGCATTTGGTGGCCAGTCGGATAGACTGGGATTCCTAGCTGTCACCTCTGGTCGGAAGCACAGGCCACAGCTGGGCTTGCAACCAGCGTCCTTGTCCGACTGTGCCAGCTGCCGGGGGTTTGTCACAAGGGGTCTCCGACCACAAGGGGCCTCTGTCATCTCAACCTTCACGGCCGCCTTTGCTTCCTTAGACCATCCTTGGGAGCGAACTTTCTGGAGCTTGTGAGGTTGTGTCCTTTGCACTCTCCTGCGACACCTCTTTTGTTCACGGTTAAGCCACGGAAAGCCTCATGGTGTGAGTTGGTATTAAGATCCTACTGTCAATGGCCAGAGGATGGATACTTTGAACTGGAAAAACTTCTAAATTGGTAAATTTTTTAGAGACCTCTCCTTGTAAACACCTGTTTTATTGGTACCAATGTTAAGACCAAAATGTTACCTTAACTCAAACGAACAAAATGGTTTGGGAAGCCGTATGGAATTCAGGGTCCTAGCTTGCCTCATGGGTCTTACAGATGCTAATAAAAAAGGTCCATTAATTAACAAGGGAGTGAGAAGAAGGGTGAAGTCGGGACTCTTTCCAACAAGGTAGACATTTGTAAAGGGTTATTAAGGGGAGAGTCACAGGACTGGTCCCAGCAGTGTGGGAATCTATAGATGGTTGTTAAGAAATGGGATGAATACAATGGACATTGATGGGATTAAAACAAAGGTTTTGATAACAGCACTACCTAAGGCTGGGTGGGCCAAAGGGACCCCCTGCCAGCGCCCTCCCCCAATATGAAAGGGCCCCAAACAAGTCTTCTCTCTTTCCCCCAGTTTGGAGAAATTTAAAGGCCAGGACGCAGAGGTGACACCTAATAAGCCGACCTGCAATCGCAAGGGCAACAGTCAGGCTGATTAACCAAGTTAAAGATTGACAGGAGGGCCTGGGTCCCTGGGCTGGACTCCGCACTGGGGACCCAAGGCCTCTGACAAAGGAGGGTGGAGGGAACTTCCCCTAACCCCTCGATGCGGGAGCCCCAGGAGCTGTGGCACCAAAACCACTCGTGGAGCTGAGCTGGGGTGTGAGGGTAGACAAGGTTTATAAAGCTTGGAATGTTTGAGGAGTGTTTGATGGGAACGGATGTGATGTCCAGCTGAGAGCACTTCCCCGACAGTATCCAAACTGGCCTGTCCATTCATCCAAATTATTGAGTGTGCCAAGGCCTTGCCACACTCAATAATTTGGACTGACTTCAAGGGTGGCACTATTTTGGTTTTGTTACCATATTCCATGGTCTTTATTGGCTCAGAAATTTTACTGTTTGTACACCCAGAAGTAAAAGGGCTCCAGAGGACTGACACACATTGACCAAAGTCATAAGAGACAGATGTATCCACAAGAAAGTCAGAATGCAGTTTTCAGAGAAAATTATCAATCAGACCAGTCACGTATGCTTCCCTGTCAGTAGATTCTCTCTTGAAGACAAATTATTTTTTTAATTGAAATATAATTGATTTACAATGTTGTGCCAGTCTCTGCCGTACAGCAAAGTGACTCTGTTTTACACATATACACATTCTTTTTTTTTTTTTTTTTTTTTGAGTATAACTGCTTTGCAATGTTGTGTTAGTTTCTGCCGCAGAGTGAAGTGCATCAGCCATACACATACACGCATCCCCTCCCTCTTGGACCTCCCCCCTACCATCCCACCCAACTAGGCCATCACAGAGCACCAAGCTGAGCTCCCTGTGCTAAGCAAGTTCCCTTTAGCTATCTATTTTACACATGGTAGTGTATTTATGTACATTCTTTTTTTAATACTCTTTTCCATTATGGTTTATCCCAGGAGACTGGATATAGTTCCCTGTGCTATACAGTAGGACCTTGTTGTCTATCCATTCTAAATGTAATAGTTTGCATCTCCCAGTCCAACCCCAAACTCCCCGTCCATCCCTCTCCCCGCCCCCACCATGGCAACCACAGGTCTGCTCTCTACGTCTGTGAGTCTGTTTCTGTTTTGTAGGTAGGTTCATTTGTGCCATATTTTAGATTCCACAGATAAGTGATATCATATGGTATTTGTCTTTCTCTTTCTGACTTACTTCACTTAGTATGATCATCTCTAGTTGCATCCATGTTGCTGGAAATGGCATTATTTCGTTCTTTTTATGACTCATATTCCATTGTATATATGTACCACATCTTTATCCATTCATCTGTTGATGGACATTTAGGTTATTTCCATGCTTTGGCTATTGTGAATAGTGCTGCTATGACCATAGGGGTGCATGTATCTTTTTGAATTATAGTTTTGTCCGGGTATATGCCCAGGAGTGGGATTGCTGGATCATATGGTAGTTCTATTTTTAGTTTTCTGAGGAACCTCCATACTGTTCTCCATAGTGGCTGCACCAACATACATTCCCACCAACAGTGGAGGAGTGTTCCCTTTTCTCCACGCCCTCTCCAGCATTTGTTATTTGTAGACTTTTTTTTTTTTTTTTGGTAGACTTTTTAATATGACCATTCTGACTGGTGTGAGGTGGTTCCTCGTAGTTTTGATTTGCATTTCTCTAATAATTAGTGATGTTGAGCGTCTCTTCATGTGCCTACTGGCCATCTGTATGTCTTCTTTGGAGAAATGTCTATTAAGATCTGCCCATTTTTCGATTGGGTTGTTTGTTTTTTTGTTGTTGAGCTGCATGAGCTGTTTGTATACTTTGGAGATTAAGCCTTTGTCAGTTGCATCGTTTGCAAATATTTTCTCCCATTCCGTAGGTTGTCTTTTTGTTTTTTTTATGGTTTCCTTTGCTATGCAAAAACTTGTTAAGTTTGATTAGGTCCCATTTGTCTATTTTTGTTTTTATTTCTATTGCCTTGGGTTGAAGGCAAATCTTAACTTCTCCTGAAGCCAAACTATCTGATATTTTTGCGTTTGGAGTCTAATTTTTAAATCCTGGGTGGGATCCCTAAACTGACTCTATTGCCCTAGTTTGACTTGAAGGGTCGAGGGACCCTGTCGTGGAGGCTGCTCCAGCCCTGAGAACCCATCCTTCCCGTCCTGAGTCAGGGCCCCCTTTCCCCCGCTTCCAGGTCTCCACTCTCCTGTGCATCCTGGATGACCCCCTTTTCCTGGGATATGTTCACACCTCCTCGAGGTCGGCCCAGGTGAGGGTGTGCATCTCCACCAGGATCTGGTGATTGTTTGCCGGTTTAACGCTGAGCACAGACCTGCATACCTATTTCTGATTCTTGGGAAGTGGGAGTGGGCCTGACCTTGGCCCCCAGGAGAGACTTCGTCAGCCTTGTGAGCAGAGTCAATAAGTCCTGGGTACAAACGATCCTTTCAAAAGAAAAGAGAGGGTCCAGTCCGCCTTCTACTAAGAGAAGAATTTCAGAAAGAGATGAGCTGGCCCTGGACTAGCCCATGTAGGGTGGAAGACGGTGCATCTCCCAGAGCCCTTAGTCCCCTGTTTGGCCTGAAATCCCTTCCTTCGCCCAGCCTGGGCCCCGCCCCCTAAGCCCATCCTCCTCTGGAGTCAGGTTTAAGCCCTGCCTCCACCACCACCCCCACCTTCTTGGGACTGGCTTCCTCTCCTTGAATCCCTGTTTATTCCCAGCACCTGTGTGTATGTCAGCCCTGGTTTCCCAGCTAGAGAAATGACTGTGAGTCATTTCAGACCCGGCAGAGTCCTCCAGAGGCTCCAGGGGTGATCATCATGCTTAGGGGTGGTAGGTGTACATGGGACTAATTTGGAGGTGCTCTTTGGACCCCGACCTCCCAGGGTCCCAAATCTTGGGTCTTGGGTTGGGCTAGGAAGCTGCCAAGTTAACTAGCCAAACACCCCTGTCCCCCACACCCCGTGGTTCCAATGCAGATGATCTGACCCAGGCCACACTTTAATCCCTTTTCAAAGCACTTTATCTGCATCATCTCCTTTGAGCCTCACAACCTGCACTTTGCAGATGTGGAAACTGAGGCTCGGAAAGGTCAAAGAGCCTGACCCAGGCCATGTGGGCAGTAAGTAGGGACGGGACAGGGGCCGGGGTGCTGGGCTTTGAGAAGCCCTGTGGGGCTACACGCATCTCAAAAGGAGCTCCCCGATGGGCTTCCGGCCTGGGGGTGTCGCTTCCTGTGGGCACATCCTGGCAGCTTTCGCAGAGTGGGGAGTGGGAGGGAGGCCTCCCCTTGGGGAGGGGTCTTGGGCTCCTTAGGGGGAAGGGGAGAGGAGGGAGAGGGGTGCGGAGAGAGGGCCTGAGCCCCTGGGGAGGTATTTGGGGAAGCTGCAAGGAATTGGACCTTGCTTCCTCTCCCCCTCCCCCCTCCCCACGCCCCTTGGGGACACTTGGCTCTGGGGTCTGCGCTGGGGACCTGCCCAGCTAGCCTCTCTCCCCACCCACTCCGGCACCCAGCCAGGATTCCTTGAAGGTGGAGGGTGGCTGGGATTTGGGCTGGGGTGGAGACTGAGGGGGATGGGATTTGCTGTTTGCTCTGGTCTGACCCTGGAACAAAGGGCCCTTGCAGTCCAGAGTCTTTGCCTAACGCCCCCTTAGCCAGAGTAGGGGAGCCATCAACACATTAACAACTAAAAACGTCTGCCCTGGAATTCTTTTCTGAGCCCCCTGCCTCCCCCTCCTTGCCTGTGGGGCTAATTCAGGGCCTGGGATGATGTTGATGGACTATCCCACTGCCCAGCCTCCTATTGTGTCACTAATGCTCCATCACAAAGGCCACTCACCCGTAGCAACAGTTGCTAGGCGGGTCTGATCTCCTGGGCCCCATCCCCGCCCCCTCGGCCGGAATCGGAGACTCAGACTGGGTCGGGCCAGCCTTCCGAGAGGAGCTCCCAGGGGATTATGCACAGGAGCTAGCCCAGCTGGCATTTACCCGTGGGCGGTCTTGGGGGGGACACGTCAGGGGCCGAGGGAGCTCAGGAGGGTCGTTCGCGGACGGCTTCTTGGATGCTGTCACTTGCGTAACCAGCGGTCGTAGTGCTCCCCCTACCCACTCCCAGGGTTTTGTCCTGGATTCTTAGCAGAGTCCTTCATTAGGAACTCCACCTGGCTTTTCGCTCCAGTGACCCGTGTTTCACGTCATTGGTGTTGCTCTGCAGAATCCTGACGGCCGCACTTTCCTACGACGTTACGCTGTGACTGTGCTCTTAACAAGGCTGTGAAATCGACAAAAACGGTAGATCTTCAGCCTAGAGGTACATTATACATGAGAGTCACCTGGGCGAGTTTAAAAAACCAGGTTCTACCCCCAGAGAATCTGATTTCATTAATCCGGGGTGGGATCCAGGCATTTTCTCCTCACTGGGTGGTCGGAGACTTTGAGACAGCGCCCCTCCACCGCGATGCCGCCGACCCCCGCCCCCCACTCCAGCCAGGGAGCCTCAGAATCCTCATCTGTAAAATGAGACCTACCTAACAGTGCAGTTTTGAGGATTAAATGAGATTGATGGAAAGCTCTTGGCATATGCCTGGCACGTAGTAGAAGCTCAGTTAATGCTTTTTAAGTGAATCAGGCTCTAGAAGTGAAAGCTGGTTGCATTCAGAATTAGAGCTTCCGAGTCCTAGTATCTGGTCTGACACAAACTAATTGTGTGACCTTAAGCAACACTGCCCCCAAATTTCCTTTCTGTTCCTTCAGCTTCAAATTCTTTAATTCCATAATATCATAGACAACGGGAATTTGTAATCTTATACTAGTTTATGAAAGTAGTATGTAGTTTGAATAACTTCCCCACAAATTTACACTGCCTCAAGTACACTGTAAGATTTGAGATCATTTAAATTGAGTCCAATGTGTTTTTAATCCAAGGGGGCTTATTATAGGGACATAGTCGCTTTTGTACCACTGAGCCTTAGATGAATGACAGACCCCTTCCTGTACTTACAGGTTGTTACATTCTTAGATGGTAACTCATCTTCCTAGGACAGCTGCAGATTTGAGTTGTTTTTCTGCATCTGGTGATAGGTTGCTAATAACAACACTGTGTTGCTAGTTATTTCTTTTTTTTTATTTTATTGGGGTATAGTTGCTTTACAACGTTGTGTTACTTTCTGCTGCACAACGAAGTGAATCAGCTATAGGTATACACATATCCCCTCCCTCTTGGACCTCCCTCCCACCCACCCCCATCTAGGTCCCCACAGAGCACCAAGCTGAGCTCCCTGTGCTATACAGCAGGTGCCCACTAGCTATCTCTTTTACACGTGGTGGTGTATGTATGTCAAACCTAATCTCCCAGTTCATCCCACCCCCGCTTCCCCCACTGTGTCCACACATCCATTCTCTATGTCTGCGTCTCTATTCCTGCCCTGCAAATAGGTTCATCTGTACCGTTTTTCTAGATTCCACATATATGTGTTAATATACGATATTAGTTTTTGTCCTTCTGCCTTAACTTCACTCTGTATGACAGACTCTAGGTCCATCCATGTCTCTACAAATGACCCAATTTTGTTCCTTTTCATGGCTGAGTAATATTCCATTGTATATATGTACCACATCTTCTTTTTTTTTTTTTTTTTTTTAAATTAAATGTAACCTTTTTAATTTGGGTTTATTTATTTATTTATTTATTTATGGCTGTGTTGGGTCTTCGTTTCTGTGCGAGGGCTTTCTCTAGTTGCGGCAAGTGGGGGCCACTCTTCATCGCGGTGCGCGGGCCTCTCATTATCGCGGCCTCTCTTGTTGCGGAGCACAGGCTCCAGACGCGCAGGCTCAGTAGCTGTGGCTCACGGGCCCAGTTGCTCCGTGGCATGTGGGATCTTCCCAGACCAGGGCTTGAACCCGTGTCCCCTGCATTGGCAGGCAGATTCTCAACCACTGCGCCACCAGGGAAGCCCCACATCTTCTTTATTCATTCATCTGTCGATGGACATTTAGGTTGCTTCCATATCCTGGCTATTGTAAATAGAGCTGCAGTGAACATTGGTGTGCATGTATCTTTTCGAATTGTGGTTTTCTCAGGGTATATGCCCAGTTGTGGGAGTGCTGTGTTATTATGGAGAACAATATGGAGGTTCTTTAAAAAACTGAAAATAGGGACTTCTCTGGTGGCACAGTGGTTAAGAATCCGCCTGCCAATGCAGGGGACATGGGTTCGAGCCCTGGTCTGGGAAGATCCCACATGCCGCGGAGCAGCTAAGCCTGAGCCACAACTACTGAGCCCGAGTGCCACAACTACTGAAGCCCACGCACCTAGAGCCCGTGCTCTGCAACAAGAGAAGCCACCGCAATGAGAAGCCCGCACACCACAACCAAGAGTAGCCCCCACTCGCTGCAACTAGAGAAAGCCCGTGCACGACAAAGACCCAATGCAGCCAAAAATAAATAAATAAAATAAATTTATTTTTAAAAACTCCTAAAAATAGAACTACCATATGACCTAGTTATCATTTCTGAGTGCTTTACAAATATTAACTCATTTGATCCTTGCAACAAGCCTCTGAGGTATGATTGGTTTGGAATATATTGTATCTCACTGGAGCCTGAACCCAGAAGGCTGACCACAACCCCAAACCAGCTGAGAACTTTCCTGTGAGTCTTGGCTTCAGAGCCTGTTTTAACTGCACCAGTGCGGCTGTGAGGGGCTGCAGGTCTCACCCTGGAAAGGGTCTCCACTCCTGGAAGTGGGAGGCTCTTGAGCATTCAGATTCCCACCTTGGTGCTCCCATCAAGGCTGCAGTTTCTTGGGCAGAGGCTGGAGGCCAGAGGGGCATGAGCTCGGGGCCTGGGCAGCCCCAGGAGAGACTTACTGGGGCACCAGAAGACCAGGAAATGCTCTGGATGCGCTTCAGTGTCTGCCCTTGTGGCTCTCCGTGGCACGGGAACTAGCAGTGGGACCGCGGACGGAATCCATGAGTGGGAACCACCCTGAGTGCAGCCCCATCAGGCCTCCGTGGCACCTTTTGTGTATCCATGCAGACTCGATTAACCTGCCAGGGATCTTCCTTTAGGCAGAATGTCATGTGTTGATCTATATATTTAAGTTTCTTTCTTTTGTCTCCTGTGCCCCTCCAACATCCATCTATCCATCCATCCCCTAAAAACGTGCCGCGTGAGGCTTAGTTTTTTTTTTTTTTTTGGCCGCACTGTGCAGCAGGCAGGATTAGTTCCCCAACCAGGGATGGAGCCCATGCCCCCTGCAGTGGAAGCGTGGAGTCCTAACCACTGGACCGTGAGGAAAGACCCAGCACTTTTTTTTTTTAATTGAAGTATAGTTGGTTTACAATGTTGTATTAGTTTCAGATGTACAGCAAAGTGATTCAGTTACACACATATATATGTATCTATTCTTTTTCAGATTCTTTTCCATTATAGGTTATTACAAGGTATTGAGTATAGTTCCCTGTGCTGTACAGTAAGTCCTGTCTTAGTATTTTTAAAGCTGCAAGTAGGGATTTCCCTGGTGGTCCAGTCGCGCTTCCACTACAGGGGGTGCATTTTCGATCCTGGGTCGGGGAACTAAAAAAAAAAAAAAAAAAAAAAAGAAAAGAAAAAGGTGCAAGTAGACAACACTCTTCTTAGGTTAAAGCTTGTTTCTGGAGGTCCTCCTCTGGTCCTAGGAGAGGAGGTGGGAAGGTCAAGCGACATGGACCCCGCTCTCAGGGATCTGCGACCTGGTTGGGGTGTCTGGACAGGTGACTCGTAATGACGGAGCAGTCAAGGCACGGGGCAGAATTCTGTCCTTCCCTTCTGCAAATCAGGTGGGTAATGCCAAGATGACGTCAGCTAATAATTTTGGGTTGAGTTAATACAATGGTTCTCAAACTTTTACTCACAAAATCTTTGAGGATCCTAAAGGGCTTTTGTTTATGTGGATTATATCTACTGTATCCTGTATAACATAACCAGTATTAGAAACTAAAACTGAGAAATTTTCAAAGCACAAGCCTACACAATTACACCATCTATTTTGTGTCAGAGCAATATTGCCATATATGATGCAGCTTCTGGAAAATTCTGTACACTCTGAGAGAATTAGAGTGAAAAAGAAAACATCTCAACATTTTTATGAAGACAGTTTTGAATCTGTAGACTTTGCAAAAGTCTAGGGGACCCTCAGCGGCTCCCTGACTATCCTTTGAGAATTGCTGGAGTACAGTATCAAAGATTTGAAGATTCTAACAGAATGCCTTGATCAGTAACAGGAAAAGCATTCTTTTAAAAAATCCTTTGGGGACTTCCCTGGTGGTGCAGTGGTTAAGAATCCACCTGCCAGTGCAGGGGACATGGGTTCGAGCCCTGGTCCGGGAAGATCCCACATGCCACGGAGCAACTAAGCCCCTGCACCACAACTACTGAGCCTGCCCTCTAGAGCCTGCGAACCACAGCTACCTAGTCTGCATGCCACAACTACTGAAGCCCATGCACCTAGAGCCCGTGCTCTGCAACAAGAGAAGCCACCGCAATGAGAAGCCCGTGCACCACAACAAAGAGTAGCCCCCGCTCGCCACAACTACAGAAAGCCTGTGCACAGCAACGAAGACCCAACGCAGCCAAAAAAAAAAAAATCCTTTGTAAGTAGGAAAGGAAGAAAGTAAGTTTCCTTTACCTTCTTACGTTCTGTTCTTGGGATGTGCAAATTAAACTGACAAAAGCAGGGCTTCCCTAGTGGCACAGTGGTTAAGAATCCGCCTGCCAATGCAGGGGACATGGGTTCGAGCCCTGGTCTGGGAAGATCCCACATGCCGCGGAGCAACTAAGCCCGTGTGCCACAACTACTGAGCCTGCGCTCTAGAGCCCGTGAGCCACAACTACTGGACCCGTGTGCCACAACTACTGAAGTCCGTGTGCCTAGAACCCGTGCTCCGCAACAAGAGAAGCCACCACAACGAGAAGCCTGCACACCACAACGAAGAGTAGCCCCTGCTCGCTGCAACTAAAGAAAGCCGGTGCACAGCAATGAAGACCCAACACAGCCAAAAATAAATAAATAAATTTATTTAAAAAATAAAATAAACTGACAAAAGCCACATTAACAGGAGAAAAGGCATAGAAATTTTATTTGATGTTAACGTTTAAGTTTTACGTGCATGGAGACCTTCATAGAACAGAAGTGAAGACCCAAAGAAGTGGGTAGACCAGGTTCTTATATACTACAGTATTTTAACAAATGGTGAGAAATTGTGGAAAAGCAATAAGACAAAGGAAAAGAGGTTTGGGCTTCCAGGTGCAGTAAATTGTGGGGAGGTAAGTGTATGGGGGAACTAATAGAAAACAGGGGTTATTTTAGTCAGGTTTGCCTGTTCAGATCCAGCTTGGAGCCCAGTTTCTGTCTCCAGTGATAAGGGCTGTTCTCCTGGAATGGGAGCTGGAAGGGGGCGCCTTCACAGACAGAAATATATGTCCTGCTCTGAGGCAGAAAGGAGGGCACAGACCTCTGTCTGCTTTTGTGCTTCTTAATTGCCTTCAGCTCAAAATAATCCTTATGTAAAAGTGGGATATTTGGGGGTAGCACATTCTGATATCCTTCAGGACCCCCAGAGATGGACAAGCAAAAAGCCTGCTCTTCCCCACCGCATTTTTTCTTTTGTCTCACCTACTGTGCACCCCTGGCTCTCCCCACTCTGCCCCTGACCATTTCACTCTTGGTGTCCCTAGTGGCTTGGCCACCTCAGGGGTCCCCCGCCTCGGGGTGGGAGAGTGGGGAGATTAAGTGGGTCCTTGGAACACCCTTTCTGGCTTGTGTCCTGTCCTCAGCTGGCCTGTTCCTCATTCGCTGCACAAACCCTTACTGAGCACCAACCATGTGCCAGGCACTGTTCTAGGTGCCAGGACCCAGCCCTGAACAAGAGGCAGACATCCCAGCCTCGTGGCACCAAAGAGCATTATCCCATTCGGGGCTGGGACTTCTGATCAACCTCAGAGGCCGTCAAAGGCACTGAACAGGGAAATCACAGAGTCCAACCTGGTTTTGGAGATTGTTGGCAGCTGGGACTGGAGATCTGCTCTGCTCACCTCTGACGTCTGGTCGGGGCCATGCTTCCCTCGCAGGTGTATGAACTGAACGGGACGGTCTACAGCCCAGAGTGGTCGGTGAGGTTGTACGAAGAAGTGGCTCGTAATTTTGCAAAAGAGCATCCTGGGTTTATTGGAATCAAACTCATTTATTCGGATCACAGGTGAGAGCGAGCACGGCTAAGGCTGAAGGAGCTAGGAGGAGACGGGGGTGGGGGGGGAGGAGAAAGGGGTGAGGAGGGGCTGGGAGGCTGGGGCCAGAGACCCCGGGGGACTCCATGTGCCGTAGCGGGAGTGCAGAATCCACTCTGAAATCACGACCAGGCTGGAATGAAGAACTGTGGCAACTTTCCAGATGATTCCAGGCTGTGACCCACACTGGCCTGGGTCATCAGTTACGGGTTTAGTGTTTTTGCCTGAATGTTTTTTGTTTCAATCTGTGGCTGGGTTCTGCCTCATGGCAGCCACGTCTGTGTGGAGACCTCTGGGAGCTGCAAAGAAAGACTCACACTTGCCCCAAGCAAGAGAAGGAAGCCTACAGAGGAATTCTCCGGATTTTACCGAGGAAGGGTCTCCCTTTTGTCAAAAAGCAGCCAGTCTGGACAGTCGGTGCTGTGTCCAGCTGGAGGGTTTGGGGAGGGCAGACCCCGCCTGCTCAGCCCCCCGCCGGGGGAGGTGGAAGGGCAGTCAGACCTCCCTGGAGCCCCCTCCCCTCCTGGTGAGACTTGGGGCCGCCGGAGCTGGTGGGCTAGGGTGGAGCTGGCAGTGGTGGACGGTGGAGGCTCCCCGGGGCCGGTGGCAGGAGTGCGGCTGCACGGCATCCCCTTGGCGCTTGGGACGGAGGCAGCTGCTCCCGGTGCAGAGGAGGGACGGGCAGGTGTGGGGCTCACAGAGCCAGGGATGGAACAGGTGGCCGATGCCTCGGCCCCATCATGGACTTGCGCCTTTTCTCTTTGTGCTTCCGTGGTGTCGCTCCCGCCTTTTCCCTGCCCTGGGCTGGAAGGGAGAGACGTGCGGGGGAGAAGAGGCAGTTTGGTCGTGTGGTTTCTGCAGTGCCCAGGCCTCGCTGATGGAACCAGGGCCCAGGCCCAGCTGCCCTGGCAGGGGCTGGGTGGCCTGTGGTGTTCCACAAGTGCCCAGGGAGCAGTGCGCTGGGCACAGCCAGGACCATCCTCTCAGGGATGCGGGGCAAGTTTCGGGCATGGCCGCTTTGCTTCAGCCAAATGCAGACAAATAAAACTGCGTTATTTGTTTTGACCCTGTGGGTCCCCGTCCCCACTGGCTTTCCAGAGCCCACGCTCTCTGTGGACCCCGCCGGAGTCCTTGAAAGGGTGGATTTGGGCAGAATTTCTCCGTGATGTGGCACTTGGGGGGCACAACAGCCTGGATGGGGCGGGGTCGCGTGGGAAGGGCGGCTGGGAGCCCTGGACGAGGCCAGACCGGCCGTGAGGGCGCTCACTACACCCACTGGCCCCGAGGAACCTGTGCCCGTGCTTCTCTCCATCTCTCCCACAGGTCCAAAGATGCGTCCGCCATCACGAAATCCATCCAGACAGCCATGGAACTTCGAGCCAAGTTCCCCGGGATGGTGGCGGGGTTTGACCTGGTAATGGGCCCAGCCCAAAGCCCTCCGGGAAGAGCTGGGCGGCCGGCACCACTGAGACCCTCCCTCGGGGCCTGGGGGGTGGGAAGGGAGAGCAGAAAAGTTCAGAAAAAGGCTAGAAAGGGAAGCTCCAGAACAAGGAAGGGCCGGGATGAGGGGCTGTCCCCCACTCCCCGGTCTCTGCCCTGCTCTGGCCTCAATGCCCACGACACATCGCTCTTCAAGCAGCAGCCCAGGGCTGGGGTGTCTGGAAGGAGACGTGGGGCTGGGACTGGGTGCACCGTCCAGGATCCAAAAGCGGCCCCGCCCCCTTCGCCCCAGCTGCTTCCAAAGCTGCACATCCCTGGGTGGTGTCACCCCCTCACCCCCCGCCCCAAATAACAGCCAGGCCACGCTGCCAGGTGACAACTCCTTAATCTCATTAAGAAGCTAAATTAATGCACCCCTGGCCCCCCTCTTCCAGAATCTGCACATTTTACTCGAGACTGTGCTGCAGCTCTTACTTTCAGCCCCACCAGGGCCCTGGGAGCGGATCTCAAGGAATTGTTTTCTTTGGACCAGGGTGTCCTCCTGGGGTCCTTGGGGGCTGCTCAAGGGATCCGGCCTCTCCATCCCCTTTTCCCCTCTGTGCGCGGCGCCTCCCGACCGGTCCCTACAGGACTCAGGTGCACCCGTCCTCGAGGGAAGTCGGGCTGGTGTTGTTCAAAGGGTCGGCTCCCGAGCCCCGCGTTTCCTGGGGTCTGTCGGTCCTGCTGCGCTGGACACCCAGCTTGTGTTATCACGAGAGTGCCAGCGCCCCTCCCCGCTTTCTCTCCCAAGGATCTCTCACTCCCGCCCCTGGGGGTGCGCCTTCGTTTGAAGAGCCGGACTTTGGTGCAATTGCTGTCGGGTTAATTACAGCTGAGGGACTCTGCTGGGAGCTGCCAGGCCCCGGGACCCCAGGGGGCGAAGGCCAGAGTCCTCCCGACCCTGCTCTAGTGCTCAGGCTCTCCCGCCCTCTCTGTCTCTGTCTCTCTGTCTCTCTGTCTCTCTGAGTCTCTCTCTCCCCCAACAAGGAGCTCAGGCTGAAGCACAGGGCTGGGAAGGCCGTGTGCAGGACACCACGCAAAGGCTGGAAGGGTCGAGGTACAGCCTCTGAATAAGGGGGGAGTTGTTTCGGGGCAACGGCGCTCTCTTTTTCTTTCCCAGTCCTGCTACTGGTCCCTCTCAAAAGGCTGTGTGCCTGAGGCCTCAGCAGTGCTGGCAGGTACAGGGCTGCAGGGCACACCAGCAAGGTCCCCCACTCTGTCCTGCAGGTGGGGCGAGAGGACACGGGCCACTCCCTGTATGACTACAAGGAGGTTTTGATGATCCCAGCCTCGCGGGGCATTAAGCTGCCTTACTTCTTCCACGCCGGAGAGACAGGTGAGCCTATGACCCTGTCGGGGACAGGGGGGGTGATGGGCAGGGGCCCTGGCCACCTCCGAGGGCACGGACGGGACACCGGGAAGTGGACTGACGGCCCCAAGGCGCCTCGCGGCACCTGTCCCTTTCACGTGCATTATCACATCTGTCCTGACAGCAATGCCCGGAGAAAGAGGCATAGTGATGCTGGGGCAGCTGCCCTTCACATACATTATTCATAGCTCTCACCCGGTCCTGCCAGGAGGGCGCTTTACCCCCATTTACAGGTGAGGAGCCCAAGGCTCCAGCCAAACACAGTAACTGGTCCACGGTAAGGAGCTGGGAACCTTTCTGATGATCTCCTTTTTATAAGGCATGAACTGTGCTTTCGAGGTCGACTCATCTGCAAAGTGGCACACCGGGAGGTGGTGGGAGAGGGACCACCAGACCAGCTCCACATCTGGGAGGCACTGTCCACACCCGCCAGGCTGAAGGGGGGACCCCAACCCACTCAGGCAGCCTGGCTGCCCTTGTTTCTGAAATGCCACCTGCCCAGCCATGTCTCTGCTCCTCAAAGCTCAGTTCACGGGCTCACTGGTCATCACTCAGCCTCCAGAATTTCCAGACCTTAAAACATGTCAACCCTCAGCAGAAGCAGCACCAGGTCACAGCTGCGACATCAGATCCCAGGGAAGATCTGGGGGGCTTAGACCTGCTGCATCCCTACTGGCACCCCTCAGAGCACCTCAGGCTCCTGCCACCCGAGAAGACCTAGGAGACAAGGGCAGAGCCGTGGGAGCTGGGATTTCGTAGCCAGGCTTAAACCTTGGTGTCTCACATCATCTCTCAGAGGAAGGCTCCCGTGCACTAATCTCTTTTTTATTTTTTTATTTATTTAGGCTGCCCCGGGTCTTAGTTGTGGCATGCGAGCTCTTAGTTGAGGCATGTGGACTCTTAGTTTTGCCATGCGGCATGCGGGATCTAGCTCCCTGACCAGGGATCGTGGAGTCTTAACCACTGGACCACTAGGGAAGTCCTGCCAGGGAAGTCGTGCGTTAATCTCTTTTTCCTGACGTTATTTTCAAGTCCATTTAGATCCAAGCTGTTCTAGGAGATTTAAAGAATTGTTTGTGGGGATGGGGAAGTGGAGATGGGTCAGGGGGTGTGTGTAGGGGGGGTGTTAGCCTTGAAGACCGCGTGGTCTGGTTGGGAAAATCATACTCACCTCTGTGAAATCATCTCAATTCCAAGATGCATGGTCCTACGAGAGGATTTTGCCAGGACTTGGGTATTTAATACCTTTATTTAAAAAGAAAAAAATCTTTGAAAAGAAGTATTAGTTAGGAAACTAGTGAAAATCCACCTGAAGCACATGCCCTCACCAGCAATGGGAATACTTGGGTTTCATTCCCAACAGAAAAGTGGAGTTTTCACATTTCACATGTGAATCAGTCAGGACGCTTTTGGCATCCAGGCATGGGGCCCTCACACCTGGGTCTCACAATTAGGTCTTCTGTGATCTCCCGCAATAAGCAACCTCTGCTTTCTTTCTGGGTCCGGGATTTCACCCCACTTGGTCACAGATAGTGAAGTCACATCCAGGCGTGACCAAAGAGGAGCTCTTTCCTCCAGGGCACCTCCTTGTACTGGGGGGGCAGCTGCAGGAGTCCTCACCCACACCCTCCCGCCCCAGGCTGGCAGAGTCAGAACTGCCATTCTCACCTCCAGCGAGGCCCTGCCAGCGGGAAGTTGCCTCGGGGTGGCTGGTTCCTGCTGGCTGTTGCCATCCTGCCACGGGTTGTCCCAAGAGTTCTGTTAAAGATAGAAATTAAAGTACGTACAAATCATTATAGTGACCGAGTCTGCAGCACATTGTTGTAGAGATCCTACACATAAAATTCCCAGAAAACAGCTCTGGAAACAAACATAAAATGGAAAGAAAGAATATGGATGGTGGGTCGGGTAGACCAAGGCTTGAAACCCAGTTTTGCTGCTTCCTACCTGAGGACCTTCTTTGAGTTTATAAAGCCTGTGTGGGTTTCAACTTCCTCAACTGTTACATACGTACATACATACATACGTACCTATAGGCAGGCCGTACCTCTCTTCGACATTGTCATAAGGAAAAGGTGTGTGCGTGTGAGCTTTTGTGTTAATGTTCATTTCTCTTCCTTTTCCTGCTTGGGGAGTCTGGGCCCTTCACCTGCAGATGGTCTGTGGGTCCCATCCATCCACTGAAGACCCACCCCCTTTATTCCTAGACTGGCAGGGTACTTCCGCAGACAGAAACG
Organism: Eubalaena glacialis; assembly: GCF_028564815.1. Lineage (NCBI taxonomy): Eukaryota > Metazoa > Chordata > Mammalia > Artiodactyla > Balaenidae > Eubalaena > Eubalaena glacialis. Next base: position 116,397,605 of record NC_083726.1, on the reverse strand, counting down.
TTCTGGATGCCCTGTTACTGAACTCGACCAGGATTGGCCATGGGTTTGCTTTGAGCAAACACCCGGCCGTTTGGGCTGAGGCTTGGAAGAAGGACATCCCCATCGAAGTCTGTCCCATCTCCAACCAGGTACGCAGGCTCCCTGGGGCCAGTGGAGGGCACTCTCCTCCCCCAGCCACGACCAACCTTTCTCCTGCGTAATCTCTCCGTAACTCCCTTGGTTTCTCTGTCCCTCCACTCTCTCACTCCTCTTCGTGAAGTTATGTAGGAATGGACTTTGCCTAAACCATTCATAGTAATGAGGGTCCCCAGTGGGGCGGGATTGTGGGTGAAGCTGTGGACAAAGCTAAAGGGGCCCGGGACGGACACGCAGGGGGTAGTGTGGGGTCCCACTGCCGCGCAGCTGCTTGGGGCTTTGTGCTTAGGACAAAGCTGCTGCGAGCAGGACCAAGAGAGACCAGATGTTTGTGGAGAAAACGAGGAATCGTGGGAGGACTGGCTCTTCCTGCGTCAGGACCGCCCAGAGTCCCGACGCTCGGAACAGTGACGGGGATGGCAAGGCCCAATTATACTCGTGGCCTCACCTTCCTCGTGACGGCGCTTCATGGATGCACGGTTGTCTCTGACTGGGCAGGTTCTGAAGCTGGTGTCTGACCTGAGAAACCACCCTGCAGCCGTGCTGATGGCCACTGGATACCCCATGGTCATCAGCTCTGATGACCCCGCTACTTTTGGAGCCAAAGGCTTGTCCTATGATTTCTACGAGGCCTTCATGGGCATCGGGGGGATGACGGCCGACCTGAGGACACTCAGACAGCTGGCCATGAACTCCATCAGGTGAGTGTACGTGCTCTCCTCTTCGGTCACCGCCCGTGTTGACCGCTCCGAGGTTTGGGCGGAGGCCTGAAGGTTTCCGTGCGCTTTCCGCATCGTCTCTTATCCTGTGACTGCTCTCGGGCTGGGGACGTGGTGCCCTGCCAGCATCCGAGGTCCCCTCCCGCCCCTCCCCAGGCTGACCCGGGCGCCCCTCCCCCGCAGGTACAGCGCCCTGTCGGAGACGGAGAAGAAGTTTGCCATGGCAACCTGGGAGGAGAGGTGGCAGAAGTTTGTGGCTGAGCTGGCAAGGGGCCCCAAGTGAGGAGACGGCCGTCTGTCACCCGCTGCCTCTGCTTCCCTCCGCCCCGGCCTCACCTTCTCTCAGCCGGTCCGGAACCCAGGGAAGTCACCTCCGTCTCTTTACCAGAACGACCTGCGAGGGTCACCCGCAGCCTCCACCTTGCCCAGCCTCTCAGAGCCCTCATCAGTGGACCCCACTCACCTCGTGGAATGTCCTCCCTCGGCCTTGGTGACACAACCCCTCCGGGTTCCTGCTTCCCTCCAGCCGCAGCTCCCGGGCCCCCGTCCCCAAGCTCCTCTCGGCCTGATCTCGGGTGGGCGTCCCTCAGCTCAGCCCTGCGCTTTTGTCTCGTCTGCTTTCCTCCCCTTTCCGCACTCTTCTCCTGGGTGGTCTCGTCCACTGCTTCCCTTTAGAAACCACGTACTTGTTGCTGATTCCCAAACCTGTTGCTGATTCCCAAACCTGGGATACACTCGATGGCCCCCAGGAGCCTCGGAGACCGGCTCCGAGCAACGCTTCCCTCCCAGGTGTCTCGGTGGCTGGCATCTCCGTCCACGCGGCGCAGCGGTGGTCAGAGGAGTCCGTGCTGCTCCTGGTCACCCAGCCTCCCCTCCACCGCTGCTGCCTGGCCTCCAGCCGCTGTATCCACTCTGGCCCGCCTCCCAACAGTCCCTAGCTGCTCTCCCCCTTCTCTTTGCCCTTTCCAGCTCCTTCTCCCCGGAGCAATGACTGTTTAAAGTTAAATTAGGGGCTTCCCTGGTGGCGCAGTGGTTGCGAATCTGCCTGCCAATGCAGGGGACACGGGTTCGAGCCGTGGTCCGGGAAGATCCCACATGCCGTGGAGCAACTGAGCCCGTGAGCCACAACTACTGAGCCTGCACTCTAGGCCCTGTGAGTCACAACTACTGAGCCCGTGAGTCACAACTACTGAGGCCCGCACGCCTAGAGCCCATGCTCCACAGCAAGAGAAGCCACCGCAATGAGAAGCCCACGCACCGCAACGAAGAGTAGCCCCCTCTCGCCGCAACTAGAGAAAGCCCGTGCACAGCAATGAAGACCCAACACAGCCAAAAATAAATAAAATAAATAAACAAATTTATTTTAAAAAAAAAAGTTAAATTAAACCAGGGTCCTCCACTGTGACAAGTCTGTGCACTTAGGAAACTCCCGTCCTCACCAGGCACGTAGCATCCTGTGACCCGGGGTCCGTCCCACTCCATCCCGCCCCGCACGGGACTCCAGCCTCGGTGTCCCGAGCTCTGCCCGCCCCAGGGCCCCCCTGGATCTCTCTGCTGGGAATGCTCCCTCTCCCACTTGTGTCTGACTCTTGTCACCCTCGGGCTCCGTTTCATGTCCTTGTTTCAGAAAGTCTTCTCCCTCGGGGCACCTTGCTCTTCCCTCCCACCCCACCGTGATGTGTAATGACCATGTATTCAGTTCTGCGGGGCCGCCCTCCCCCACGCCGTCATCTCCCCGTGGACAGGCACGAATGACCGGTTCACGTCCACCGCGAGCCCGGAGCCCAGCCTGTGCCCCTCGCCCAGTCAGTCCCCAATAAACATTGTGTTGCAAGAACGGACATGCCCCGTTCGTGCTGAGCTGAGGTCGGATCCCAGCTCCCAGCCTGGTCTCTGGGAGAAACTGGACCCCTTGAGGTCTGACTTCATGTAGATGCATCTATCAGCCGAAATTAAGTCAGCTTGCTAGATTATAAATATTATTTTCACATACATAATATATGCTACTTTAAATAGCAGCCATCCTAAAATAATGTAACCTTCTTTGTTCTTTCTTCTGTGTCCTGAAGCGTGTACATCAAAGGTGTGGGATCTGGGATCATGGTGGGGACAGGGAGCGATTTCAGATGGGCTTTGCCCTGAGAAGCATCTGTAGCTCCCAATTCTCACCGCCGATGGTGCGGCTGGGGCAGAGGTGCTGGGTTCCACGGGGTCCAGGCTTTTTAGCCAATAGCCTCTTCCTCTTCCTCCTTCAGGGTGGCCAGGATCCAACCCTCCAAAGGGCCTTTCCTTGGGGACTGTCCGGAGACCGTATGTTAGGAGATGAGGTCTGCCCAGTCCAGCCAAACCTCCCAGAGGGGAAGGGGTGGGAGGACTGGAAGTTTTAGATTCACAGAATATCAGAGCGGGGAGAGGCCTAAAGATCATTTTATCTACCCTCTCTGAGTGACAGAGGACTAAACTGGGGCCCAGAGAGGGTCAGTAACTCTCCCAGGTCACACAGCAGGTGATAGCAGGTTCCAGAGTCTTGCCTCAGTGCTCACCCTACAATACGGGGCTGTTTTCTCTCCTGTCAGGGGCCCATCACCCTGGCGGGCCTGGGTCAGTTCTCTGAGGGTGGAGTTCGCACTGCTCAACCCCTAACCCACCCACGACAGCCGCTTCACCCCTGTTCTGGCTCCATGAGGCCAGGACGCATCAGCCCTCGGGGGACAGGCTGACCCCTCCCGTGACCCCTGGCTTCCCTTGGCCTCGGCTTCCTGTGGCCCCGGAGGAACGGATTCTTGCCCAGAGCCTTTGTCCAGGGTCCTCCACCCCTCCGCCCCCGGGGACCGTCGTTTGGTGGGAAGTGCACGGAGGAAGGAGCCGGAAAGCAAAGGCGATGCTTGCGACCCACACCTTCGGCACCTGCGGCACCTGCGGCGGCGGCACCTGCGGCGTGCGGCGCGCTGCTGACCCCTGGTGGCCGCAAACGGTAGCGCAGGTGCCGCCGCTCGCTCCCGGCGCCCTTTCCGGCTCCGACCCGCAGGGGCAGGTGCGCTCGCTTTGAAAACACATCGGCCGGAATTCCACTTCCTCCTTCCCACGGTGACCAGACCTGGGGTCCGTTCCCCAGGATCCGGCCGTCTCACTTGCACTACCTGCCTCCCCTGCGTTGCTTTTGCGCCCCACCTCCTCGGGGAGAAAGGCCCGCTCCTGCCATGGACGTCCTGCCCTCTGGCCCCATTTAGAGCTCGTAGCGGGATGGGAGGGCAGGGCCATCGAAGTATTTAAATTTTGTTATAGTAAAATAAGAAGTTCGAATAGGTATGGAATCACATTTCAAAAATCAAAAAAACATGAAAAGGGATACGTTGAAAAATTTATACCCACCTCTACTCACCACACCTCTTTCCCACCCCACCTGTTTTTCCCACCATGTTTATTAGTTTCTTGTGTTTCTTTGTGCAAAATAAACAAATGCACATGTAAACTCTCTGTTTCCTCTTTCTGTGATGAAAGGCACACGTTGCCCACTGTCCTGAGCTTTGCTTTTAGTTGAGGGTCTTTCCCCACCCTCTGTCTCACTGTTTCTCAGTGGGGACACACCATAGCTTAATAAACAAGGCCCAGATAGCTGACACCTGGATTGTTTTCAAATATCTGTTATTATAAACTCTTGGGAATTCCCTGGTGGTCCGAGTGGTTAGGACTCCACGCTTTCACTGCAGGGGGCACGGATTCAATCCCTGGTTGGGGAACTAAGATCCTGCATGCCTCATGGTGTGGCCAAAAAAACCCCTAAAACCAAAAACCAAACAAAGAAACCATACACAAAAAAACCACAAAAACTCTTGCAATGTAATAAGTACCTAATATATGCAATGAATGAATAAATGGCCAGGTGACAGAAGCCCTGAGGGCACTTCCCTGGGTTTATAGACATGCCCCTTCCTCCAAGGCACCAGCTCCAGGGAAGACTCTAGGACGTTTGAAACAGTCATCTGTGCAACAGGGGGAAGCAGGGTCTTGCTTTATAGGTCAAACACCTGGTTCAGGCAGATTAGAAGTAGAAATGAAAAAAGGAAAATATATGAACAACATTTTGAAGGAAAAAATAAGAAACCTGACATAATTTTCTGTAGATGAGGGACACCTGCAACTCTGTCTGCTCAGAAGGGGGTTGGAGGCCGAGGGGTCAGCACCTCGGTCTGTGAGCTCCGGGAATGCCCTCTCTCTGACCCCCTCAGTCCTCCTTGCCCTAAACATCCTCTGATGCTGGGAGCCGTATCTGGGGTCCCAGACGTCTTCCAGAAAAGCCCACACTTCAACCCCAGTAACTCACCCAATGCCAAATGCAACAAAGCCGCCAGGAGGAGAGGTGAATGGGTCAGGGCCTGGGAGGAGCGTGGCAGGGCCGTGAGCTCTGGTTCCACATGGATTCCTGCCCCACAGACTGGGAGGCCCGTGGGAGGTGAGGGGTCGGATGGGGGTGCATCTGGGGAGGTCAGCACAGGAAAGAGAGAAGTGCTGGTCCCTGGGGTCTGAGCGCCAGCCAGAGGTCTCTGCCACCGTGTCCAGCGCTCTGACCCTCGTCCACGGCTCACAGGGCTTCTGGGCTGACGGCCTCATTTTATCACAGGAGGTGCTGGGCCCGGTGTGCTCTTAGAGCCCTTTCTGGCTCTGACAGTCAGTTCTGTGCTCTGAAGGAGGTGTTAACACTGCAGGGAGAAAACTCGGTCCATGGGGAGGCGGTAGCACCAATGGCTGGAGGGGAAGGAGGTGCCAGCCTCTGAGTGAAAACCAACCCTGAGTTCATCTTGGCAGGAAAGCCTCTGGTGAGGACCAGGGGGCAGCCGTGGCCTGAGATGAGAGGCCGGCCAGCTTCCCCAGGAGGAGGGCAGGGATTACCGCGCACCATTTCAGCAGCACCTCTGCAGGCTCCGTCACTGCTTTTTTCTTTTCTTCCGTTTCTTCAAGTCTGTTTGGTGACGGAACAAGTCGTTTGTCCTGCAGAGCACCCCCGTCTGGAACTGACTGCATCCCCGCGATGCTCCTTACCGTGTCCCTCTGCCCTTTATTTCCTGTCCATCGGTGGTCGGACCTAAAGTCTTGGTGAGAAGTCATTGATCCTCTCGCAGGCAGGACTAGGTCATGAGTCGTAAGAACGCACACCAGCGCACAGCAGCCAGGCTCAGGCTCAGGCTGTGCCCCGCCCAGGGCTGGAGACGCGGGGCAGCGCCTCCGCTTGCTCCCCGCCAGCCACCTGTGGGAGGACAGTCAGACTCCCCAGGAGCCTCCTCTCCCCTCGTCCCCCGAATGCCCTCCCCTCCTTGTGAGGCCCGGGGCCGCAGCCCTGTGTTCCTCTGTTCACGGAAGACGTTCTATAGGACTTTCTTCTATGGATGGGCCAAGGTGTCAGAAGTCACCCTTCCGCCCTCTCTGCGGTCGGGGCGGGAGGGCAGAGGCGGGGGGCGGGGCTCGATGACACAGTGCTTCACCTCAACAGGTTTTAAATGTTACCTGGCTGCAAATCAGGGCCACGTAATCCATCTGACACTGTCCCACCTGGTGGACCAGGGCTCCCACCCGGACCCACTGCAGCACGAGGCCATCCAGGAACCAAACCTTGTCACCCAGGATTAACACAGCCATGTCCCCTGCCTGCCTTTCCCGAGCAGGGGGTACAGGTGGGCCTGGGAACCCGGAGCAGTGCAGTGACCTTGTGCTGGGGGATCTGGTGGGAGCTGATCTCTGAGCCCTCGGGCCCCTGTGGGCCTTTGCTCTGCCCACTGCCACCCTGTGGTGCCTCTACGTCCCCCTCCTGCCCACTTACAAAGCCCGCATTCAGGATGGGAGCGTCAGCCATCTATACCATGGAGTGAATTATCTCAACTTTCTGTGTCCCTGTTTGCCCCGTCTTAAGTCAACGTTCTATGCAAGGTATAGAAGGTGATTCCTTGGGGGTTTGGGGGGAGGGGTCCAGGAGCTGGCCTGGGCACTGGGGGCCTCCCAGCCACACTGGAGGCCACTTATTCCACTAATCGGCAGGGCCTGCGAAGGCAGTGGGAGGAGGCTGCCGGGGTTTGGGGGATAAATCATAAACGATGCCCTTGCTTTCCTGCTTACATCTAACTCGGTTGGGAAACAGATGTGGGACAGATGGAAATAAAAGGTCACATGTATTCCTGCTGAAAGCTTGTTGGAGAGCATGGCTTATTTGGGAGATGAATGGACTTGCTGACACTCTACCCTTGAATTACACTTATCCAGCCATCCCTGGCACAGCTGAAACCCCAGCCCCTCATTACTGGACCGAACACCGGGGCCCCTGATGGGGCAGCTCCCAGAGGGAAGAGAGGCCGAGCCGCGGCCGCCCATTCTTCCTTCTGAGCTCACCCATCAGGAGAGTCCCATGTCCTCGGCCTGGGTGGAGAGAGGCCCGAGTGCTATGGACCGACGATCCTCTTCAGGGAAACGCGGGGAGGGGATCAGTATTCCTCCCAACAGAGGCGAACGCACCCTCCTCTTGGGATTCTCCCCGCAGCACCACCCAGGGGGCCTGGGGAAGTAGCTGTGAGATAAGCCCCCCTCCGTCCCTTCACTGACCACCCACCATGCCCGCCCGCCTCCCTGCTGCCCATCCTCCACTCTCCTTCAAGCCACAGCATCCCTGCCGTTCCTCTACTGGGAACCCACAAGCTCTCTGACTTGTTTCTTTTGTCTGCTTCCTCCTGGTGTGAGGCATAAAATGCCAATCCCCCCCCCCCATATCCTTTATTCCCTTCTTATGTGGAAAAGGAACCCCTGATTTTTAGCCAGGCATAAAGCTACATTTCCCAGCTTCTTTGCTGCTAGGTGTGGTCATGTGCTTAAGTTTTGGCCCATGAGGTGTAAGCAGAATGGGTATATAAGACTTCTTGGAATTGTACCTGTAGGGAGATGGCATTCCCTTTTTTGTCTCTTCTTTCCTGATGGCTGGAATGTGAACATGATGGCTGGATCTTGAGCAGCTATCTTGGACCATGAAGTGGAAGCTGTGCAGCGAAGATGGCAAAGGAGAAAAATAGGAGCCTGAGTGCCTAATAAGTTTGTGGAGCCACAATACCAAGCTTGTACTCTTCTCTCCCAACCTTGTTCACATGAGAGAAACAAATCTGTTTCTTATTTAAGCCACTGGTCTTTGGAGGTTTCTGTTAACGGCAGCCAAACCTAATCCTAACTAATACAAAGTATGTGCATGGGTGTGAGCAGGCTTATGCTCACGTGTGTACATGCAAACATGTATAAGCAAGTTTATGGGGAAAGTAGCAGTGTGGATAGTCATCCACTTGCCTGTTAATATTAATTGTACATCTGTCATGTGCACCTCACCCTGACAGGCCTTATGAGAGAGACAAAGATGAACAGAGAGGGACCCTGCCCCCAAGGATTGTTGTTGTTGTTGTTAGAGGATGGTTCTTAACCTCTTCTTCCTTAAGAACCCTAGAGGATCTAAGGAAAGCTTATCAATATTTGAACACACATGCACACAGAGTTTGGATTACAATGATCAGGTTGGAACCTCCCAGAATGCACCTTCTGTTCTGTCATCATTCCTGAAAAACACCAGCCCATTTCTGATCCCTGCCAGAGATGGAGCTGAGTTCACAGCCAAGGAAGACTGAAAGCAGGGCAGACCCAGACAGGGACAAACCTGACCCAAACTGAGAACCCTGGAGATGAAAGAGCAGTGATTACAATACAATTTTTTTTTTTAATTTTTATTTATTTATTTATTTATTTATTTTTGGCTGTGTTGGGTCTTCGTTTCTGTGCGAGGGCTTTCTCTAGTTGCGGCGAGTGGGGGCCACTCTTCATCGCGGTGCGCGGGCCTCTCACTATCGCGGCCTCTCTTGTTGCAGAGCACAAGCTCCAGACGCGCAGGCTCAGTAGTTGTGGCGCACGGGCCTAGTTGCTCCGCAGCATGTGGGATCTTCCCAGACCAGGGCTCAAACCTGTGTCGCCTGCATTGGCAGGCGGATTCTCAACCACTGCGCCACCAGGGAAGCCCTACAATACAATTTTGATCACCAAGTTGCATAACAAATTTCCCCAAAACTTAATGACTTAAAGCAACACACATCTATTATCTCCTAGTTTCTGAGGGTTGGGACTTCAGGAGTGACAGAGCTGAATAGCTCCATCTTGGGGTCGTTCATGAGGTTTTGGCTGATATGTCTGCCACAGCTGAAGGGTCTGCCTCCAAGATGGTTCTCTCACTCAACTGTGGGCAGGAGACTTCGGGTCCTCATCTGTGGGCCTTTCCAGAGTTGCTTGAGTGTCTTTATGACATGGCATTTGACTTCCTTAGAATGAGTGATCCAAACAAAGGCAATGTGGAAGCCACAATATCTTTTATGACCTAGCCTTGGAAATCACATACCATCACGTCTGCCCCATTTTACTTATTCAAAGTGAGTCATTAAGTGCAGCCTACACTCAACGGGAGGGGAATTAGATTCCACCTCTTGAGAAAAGTATTGTCAAATAAACTGTGGACATATTTAAAAACCACTACACCAAGAAATGCTCTAATTACTGAAGTAGTTTGTAGGTAGTTTGATAGCAGGAAGAAATTGAGAACATTCTAATCCTGGAAAGCTATGTCCCCTGGCAGGGTTTATGTGTTGGGCTATTGTAGGTTTGAGTAATGTGAGTCAGTCTTCCAGATCCTGCTCAACTGTGGGTGAGCTGACATTATTAAGATCTTGGTATGATTTCAAACTTCTGAGATTTGTTAAGATTTGTTTTATGGCCTAACATATGACCTATCCTGGAGAATGTTCCATTTGCACATGAGAAGAATGTGTATTCTGCTTCTGTTGGATGGAATGTTCTGCAAATATCAGACCATCTGGTCTAACGTGTCACTTAAGTCCAATGTTTCCTTACTGATTTTCTGTCTTGGTAGGCTATCAATTGATGTAACAGGGGTATTCAAGTCCCTTTCTATAATTGTATTGATCTCTATTTCTTAACAAATATCTTTTGTAACAAGTGTTAACAAATTTAAGAAGACTGAAATCATATCAAGCATATTTTATGACCACAATGGTATGAAACTAGAAATCAATTACACGAAGAAAACTGGGAAATTCACAAATATGTGGAGAATAAAAAACATGTTACTGAATAACCAATGGGTTATTAATTAACCTATTAATATTAAAAGAAAAAATTTTAAATGCCTGGAGACATAGGAAAATACAACATACCAAAACTTATAGGATGCAGCAAAAGCAGTTCTAAGAGGGAAGTTCATAGCAATAAATGTCTAGCTCAAAAAACAAGAAAAATTTCAAATAAACAACCAAACTTTATACCTCCAGGAACTAGAAAAAGAAAAACAAACAAAGACCAAAGTTAGGGCGAAGGGGCGGGCTCGTGCCCGGGAGTCCATGTGGGCGCCGGCGCGGCACTGAGCAGCGCGGGGTCGCCATGGCGGAGCTGCAGCAGCTCCGGGTGCAGGAGGCGGTGGACTCTATGGTGAAGAGTCTGGAGAGAGAGAACATCCGGAAGATGCAGGGCCTCATGTTCCGGTGCAGCGCCGGCTGTTGTGAGGACAGCCAGGCGTCCATGCAGCAAGTGCACCAGTGCATTGAACGCTGCCATGCACCTCTGGCTCAAGCCCAGGCCCTGGTGACCAGCGAGTTGGAGAAGTTCCAGGACCGCCTGGCCCGGTGCACTATGCATTGCAACGACAAAGCCAAAGATTCAATCGATGCAGGGAGTAAAGAGCTTCAGGTGAAGTGCCAGCTGGAGAGTTGCGTGACCACGTGTGTGGATGACCACATGAACCTCATCCCAACCATGACCAAGAAGATGAAGGAGTCTCTCTCATCCATTGGGAAATAGATGTCTGCTATTGGCCATCGGGGCTGAAGGCAGGAATCTATTTAAAAAGAGAAATGGGGATTTGGGTTTTCTAAAGAAAGTTTATGAATGAGGAAATTAAGGACGGCAGCAAGTTTAAGGTCTATATCACTTGCCTCTGGACACTGGTTCCTTTGTGTTTGAAACCTAGAAAGTGAAAAAACCTGGTGCTAAAATTGGGGTCAGAGATAGCACAGGAGAGTTTTTGTGAGCCTGAATTTCACGTGGCAAGTGCTTATCCTGGCAACAGGGAGTCTCCCTTGTACCAAACCAGAGACCTCCAAGGTACCAGATTCTCTTAGTACACAGATACCAACAGGCTGGCAGGTTCATCTGACCTGCTTATGATCTGGTGGAGTGTGAGGAGAGATGTTTCTATTTGTTGCCAACCTCCTGTTTACCAGAAGGATCACTACAACATTTTCCACAAACTGGAAATAAAACAAAATCCATGAGGTCACTAATTTAGAAGGGGAAAGGGGGCTTCTGGGAATTTGTTTTGCGTGGTTTTGTTTTATATACAAGGGCATGAAGCTACTTTAAGATGTAGAGTTGGGAGAGGTAGTTTCGATAAAAACTTTGAAAGGGTCCTTGTGGATATTCATTTCTGGCCATCAGGATGTGGATGCGCATTTCTTAAAATTCTCACACATGACATTTTTCAGCCTGGAGACCCTGCAAAAATATAAGAAGCGCTATCACACTGGTAGGGGAAGCAAACCTTCCCTCTGACTGGCAGCCATGATGAGCCCTGAGGCTGTCAGCAGCAGAGTCAGCTGAGTGACAAGACAATCTTGCAGTGACACTCACCCTTGAAGGGAAAGGGGATTTTGATTGTGCTATATGCTAGTATTCAAGAATGAACAGTGAAAGAGGAATTGTTAGCTGCTTAATTAAGAGAGTTATGAAGTACTGGCTTTGGAAAAATCTGGTTTGCATAAAACAAAATAGAATGAAAGCCGAAACCCAGTATTGCTTACTTTGCCCCCTGTAATAACAGAGCTCTGTTGAAACAATCCCTTGGCAACACGAAGGTCAAAGGAGAAAAAGTAAGCAACTCAGGGGCAAGCTGTAACTCCTTTAGAGCAAAAAACGGGACAGCCCTCCGTTACCAAATGCTACTTTTGCGACATGCGTTGTTCTTGCCCCAGTTCTGGCACCTTATCGTTTTATTAAGGACCTTGTTGTGTTTTTACCAACTTATTACTTGAAATGATAATGTAGCCTGTCTGTTTGCTGTTTCAAGACTGTGATATATTTTCCTAGTGGTTTGGTTTTAAAAATACATAAGACTTAATTTTTCTTCCAAAAAAAAAAAAAAAAAAGACCAAAGTTAGCAGAAGGAAGGAAATAACAAAGGTCAGAGCAGAAATAAATGAAATAGAGACTAAAACGACAATAGAAAATATCAATAAAACCAAAAGCTGATTCTTTGAAAAGATAAACAGAACTGACAAACCTTTAGCTAGACTCACCAAGGAAAAAAAGAGAGAGAACTCAAATAAATGTCAGAAATGAAAGAGGAGATGTTGCAACTGATACTACACAAATACAAAGGATTATAACAGACTACTATGAATAGTTATATGCTATGAAATTGAGCAACCTAGAAGAAATGGATAAATTCCTTGAAACATACAACCTTTAAAGGCTGAATCATGACAAAATAGAAAATATGAACAGACTGATAACTAGTAAGGAGACTGAATGAGTAATAAAAAAAAAAAAAACCCTTCCAACAGGGACTTCCCTGGTGGTCCAGTGATTAAGACTCCATGCTTCCATTGCAGGGGGCACAGGTTCAATTCCTGGTCAGGGAACTAAGATCCCACATGCCACATGATGTGGCCAAAACAAACAAACAAACCCTCCAACAAACAAAAGTCCAGGACCAGATGGTGAATTCTATCAAATATTCAAATAATTAATACCAATCCTTCTCAAACTTCCAAAAAAATAGAAGAGGAGGGAACACTTCCAAACTCATTTTTCAAGACCAGCATTACCCTGATACCCAAACCAGACATGGACACCACAAGAAAAGAAAATTACAGGCCAATATCCCTAAAGAATGTAGAGGCAAAAATACTCAACAACAACATATTAGCAAACCAAATTCAACAATACATTAAAAGGATCATACACCATGATCAAGTGGGATTTATTCCAGGGATGCCAAGGACAGCTTGTCATCCACAAATCAATCAATGTGATACACCACATTAACAAAATGAAGAATAAAAATCATATGGTCATCTGAATAGATGCAGAAAAAGCTTTTGAAAAAATTCAACATTCATTTATGATAAAAACTCTCAACAAAGTGGGCATAATAAAGACCATATATGACAAACCTACACCTAACATCATACTCAATAGTGAAAAGCTGAAAGCATTTCCTCCAAGATCAGGAACAAGACAAGGATGCCCACCCTTGCCACTTTTATTCAACATAGTATTGGAGGTCCTAGTCAGAGCAATCAGACAAGAAAAAGAAATAAAAGGCATTCAGATGAGAAAGGAAGAAGTAAAAGTTTCATTATCTGTAGATGACATGATACTATACATAGAACTCTAAAGACTTCACACACACACACACACACACACAAACCCTCTTAGAACTACTAAATTAATTCAGTAAAGTTGCAGGATACAAAATCAATATACAGGGGACTTCCCTGGTGGCACAGTGGTTAAGAATCCACCTGCCAAGGCAGGGGACACGGGTTCGAGCCCTGGTCCGGGAAGATCCCACATGCCGCGGAGCAGCTAAGCCCGTGAGCCACGACTACTGAGCCTGCGCTCTAGAGCCTGTGAGCCACAACTATTGAGCCCACGTGCCACAACTACTGAAGCCCACGCACCTAGAGCCCATGCTCTGCAACGAGAAGCCACCGCAATGAGAAGCCCACGCACCGCAACAAAGAGTAGCCCCCAGTCGCCGCAACTAGAGAAAGCCCACGTGCAGCAACAAAGACCCAACGCAGCCAAAAATAAAAATAAATAAATAAATAATAAATTTTAAAAAATCAATATACAGAAATCTATTGCATTTCTCTATATTAATAACAGAATATCAGAAAGAGAAATTAAGAAAACAATCCCATTTACCACTGCATCAAAAGGAATAAAATAGGGACTTCCCTGTTGGTGCAGTGGTTAAGAATCCTCCTGCCAATGCAGGGGAACGGGTTCGAGCCCTGGTCTGGGAAGATCCCACATGCCGCGGAGCAACTAAGCCCGTGGGCCACAACTATTGAGCCTGCGCGACTGGAGCCTGTGCTCCGCAACAAGAGAGGCCACGAGAGTGAGAGGCCCGCGCACCGCGATGAAGAGTGGCCCCCGCTTGCCGCAACTGGAGAAAGCCCTCGCACAGAAACGAAGACCCAACACAGCCATAAATAAATAAATAAAAGATAAATTAATTAAAAAAAAAAAAGTACAAACTTTCAGTTACCGGATAAAACCCAGAGACGGAACTACAGCTCCCGAGATGCCCCACGCCCCGCCCCAGACACGGAGGCGGGACTACAGCTCCCGAGGTGCCCCGGGCGCCACCGGCCCCTGATTGGCTGCGCGGCGGTCAGGCGTGCGCGGTGCGCGCAGGAGGCGGCCCATGGCTGCACTCGGCGAGGCGGCGGCGCGGTGGGCACCCGGACTGTGGCGGCGGGCGACGCGCGCGGCCGCGGGGTTCGGGGGCCGCCGTTTCGCGAGCGGCTCGCAGGTGAGGGCGGAGGGTGCGGGGCGGCGGCGGGAGGCTGTGCGGCCTCGCGGGCCGGGCTCGGAGCAGGGTGTCCGGCCTCCGGGCGTCACTCCCCCCGCTCTGCCCGCGTGTGGTGACGTCACGTCCCCTGGGGCCCCGCCGCGCGAGTCCCTGGCTCCTCCGGGCTCTGTCCACAGAGCCCGGGGGCGAGACGTGACCCTGTCGCTCGCGGGGGCGACCGGGGGGCGGGGACGCGGGCCTCTGTGACTCGCCCGCCGGGATGTGCTCCAGGAGGACACTGCGGCCCCCGCCCCGCGGGTCCTGACTTTCCGGACTTTCCCGGTGGAGAGAGTCGGAGGAGGGAAGAAAGGATGCGGCACCGGCTAAGGGATCAGTCCTGCCCAGGCCGGTTACTGCCTGTTTGACTTACGGCAAATTGCCGTTGCCCCTCGGTGTCCGCGGGGGACCCCTAAACCCGCGGGTGCTCGAGTCCCACAGCCGACCCTGCATCCGCGGACCCGGCATCCGCGGATCCACCAACCCCCATGGTGTGTGAGGTTTGCGATCAGCAGTTGGCTGAATCCACATGTGAGGAACCCGGGGTTACCGAGGGCCGACTGTATCTTTATTGAAAAAAATCCGCCTTTGAGTGGATCGGTACAGTTTAAACCTGTGTTGTTCTAGGGTCAACAGTACTTAGCTTTCTAAGCCTGGCTTTCCCCGTGTGTGTACCAGGGATAGTCCTTACCTTGCAGTGTTTTTGCTAGAGGGTACCTGGGGTACTTTGTGTGATGTAGGTGCAGTACTTTGCACAGTCACCGCATGTAGTAAATTCTCACAAACATGGAGCTGGTTGGAGTGGACAGTGTCCTGGATGGTAATTGTGATGCTGTTGTTGGAAGCACACCAGCCAGTTCCAGATAAGAAGCAAAAACACAAAGGAACATCTTAGTGGTCCCTTCATTTAAAACTAATCTTAAGACCACACTTCTTTTTTTTTTTTAATTTATTTATTTTATTTATTTATGGCTGTGTTGGGTCTTCGTTTCTGTGCGAGGGCTTTCTGTAGTTGCGGCAAGTGGGGGCCACTCTTCATCGCGGTGCGCGGGCCTTTCACTATCGTGGCCTCTCTTGTTGCGGAGCACAGGCTCCAGACATGCAGGCTCAGTAATTGTGGCTCACGGGCCCAGTTGCTTCGCGGCATGTGGGATCTTCCCAGACCAGGGCTCGAACCCGTGTCCCCTGCATTGGCAGGCAGATTCTCAACCACTGCGCCACCAGGGAAGCCCTTTTTTTAACTTTTTAATTTTTATTTTTTTTTGGCCACGCCATGCGTCTTGTGGGATCTTAGTTCCCCAATCAGCGATTGAACCCAGGCCCTTGGCAGTGAAAGCATGGAGTTCTAATTCACTGGACCACCAGGGAATTCCTAAGACTGCACTTTTTAAAATTCATGTATAGTTGATTTACAGTGTTGTGTTAGTTTCAGGTATACAGCACAGTGATTCAGTTATACATATATATTCTTTTTCAGATTCTTTTCCATTATAGGTTATTACAAGACATTGAGTATAGTTCCCTGTGCTATACAGTAGGTCCTTTTTGTTTATTTTATATTTAGTAAAAAACCACACATTTTATCACTGCCACAAATATGAACTTTAATTAGAAGATTTGGCGTAATACCCAGGACTAGTTAGAAAAAACATGAAGTGAGAAAGAAAAAAAATCAAAATACAGATACAGAAGAGAATGAAAAGAAAAAAGAAAAAAAAAAGAATGAAAAGAAAAAAATCTAACCCTATGTCCTTTTCTCGAGGTGCCGTCACTCAAAAAAAAATTTAATAGATGTTATTTTTTTAGAGCAGTTTTAGGTTTTCAGGAAAGCTCAGCAGAAAGTGTAGAGAAGCCCCACATACCACCCCTCCCCCTGTTTCCCCTCTTGCTAACATCTCACAGGAATGTGGCATGTTTGTTAACAATTACTGGGGGCCTTTCATTTCTAGGTGGCTGGGTGCCTGGTTCTCTGTGTGCACTCACCTGAGGGGTTGGGGGTCGTGGTTACACACTGCACAGGAACAGATGCGGGAGCGTTGGGGATATTGCTAAATTGTCCAACAGATGCGGGAGCGTCGGGGATATTGCTAAATTGTCCAACAGATGCGGGAGCGTCGGGGATATTGCTAAATTGTCCAACAGATGAGGGAGCGTCGGGGATATTGCTAAATTGTCCAACAGGTGAGGGAGTGTCGGGGATATTGCTAAATTGTCCTGAGACTTTCTTGTTCTAAGTAGCACGGTCTGTGGGTTCTTATGTCCAAGAGAGCAAATCTTTTGACTATTTAGGATATGGCCACTAAGACCAGTAAAACTGTATGGTTAACTTCGGCAGCCATCAGCACAAACAAGCTGTTTTATTTTATTTTATTTTATTTATTTATTTAATTTTTAATAAATTTATTTTATTTTAATTTTATTTTTGGCTGCGTTGGGTCTTCATTGCTGCGCGCAGGCTTTCTCTAGTTGCAGTGAGCGGGGGCTACTCTTCGTTGCGGTGCACGGGCTTCTCATTGCAGTGGCTTCTCTTGCGGAGCAAGGGCTCTAGGCAGGTGGGCTCAGTAGTTGTGGCGCACAGGCTTAGTTGCTCCGTGGCATGTGGGATCTTCCCGGACCAGGGCTCGAACCCGTGTCCCCTGCATTGGCAGGCGGATTCTTAACCACTGTGCCACCAGGGAAGCCCCTGTTTTATTTTTTTAACTATGTAATTGTCAAAAATCTAAGAACAATATTATGAACTCTAAAACCCATCTTCCAGATTCAGCAGTTATTAACATTTTGCCGCACTTGCTTGGCTTATCTCCCCCCCACACTTTTTTTTTTGTGTGGCGCTAAGATTTTAAAACAAATCCCTGATTTCTTGTCGTTTGAGCCCTAAATTCTTCTGTGTGTACCTTTAGGAAAATAAGGGTATTTTGAACATAAGCAGAATGTGTGTGCGATGAAAGTGGCTTGACTTAGCTGGCGCCAACAAAAGGAAAATGACAAACAGGTTAGGTTGGATTTTTCTGACAACTGAAAAACATCTCGTATGTTAACAGACAGTTCATAAAGTAAGAAATGGGATGAATTTTTAAAAAGAATAGTGTTCAACTTTGTAAATCCAAGAAATGCAGATTGAGAGGAGATAATCACTTTTTTGAACTTTGAAATTAACAAGATGTTTGATACTTGACAAACTCTTTGATACTGTGAAAATCATCCTTGGCCATCCTTAGCAGGGTCCATGTGAGTTGATACTGTTCTGGAAAACAACTTGTCAGTAGGTATTATGTCATTGTAATGTTTGCACTTTTTTGGCTTATTACTCTTGCTTTTAAGAATCTAACTTAAAAGGGCTTCTCTGGTGGCGCAGGGGTTAAGAATCCACCTGCCAGTGCAGGGGACATGGGTTCGAGCCCTGGTCCTGGAAGGTCCCACATGCCGCGGAGCAACTAAGCCCGTGCGCCACAACTACTGAGCCTGTGCTCTAGAGCCCGCGAGCCACAACTACTGAGCCCACGCGCCTAGAGCCCGTGCTCCGCAACAAGAGAAGCCACCGCAATGAGAAGTCCGTGCACCACCACGAAGAGTAGCCCCCGCTCGCCACAACTAGATAAAGCCCGCACGCAGCAACGAAGACCCAACGCAGCCAAAAATAAATAAATTAAAAAAAAAAAAATCTAGCTTAAGGAAAAGTCCATAATATAGAAAAATCAGTAAGCATGAAGAGTTCCTTATAGCATAATTTGTAGTAGCAGAAATGTGGAAAAACCTAAATGTCTGAAATAGGGGAAACCTAATGTTAGCGGAGTATTCACTCAGGATATTATGTAGCCAGAAACATGCGTAGGTGGTAGGTCTGTGTGTATTGATATGGAAAGGTAACCAAGGGATATCAACGAGAAAAAGGAAGACAGAAAAGAAAGCACAACATAGTACCATTTGTGTGTTAGCTAAAAGGTAAGAAAGTAGAACCATCCATGAAAAGTTTCTGGAAAATACACAAGAGGGGATGGTACTGGGCGGAGGAGGAAGCAAGAAACTTAATTTTTTTTCTATATCATCTGTAACAATTGAGTGTTTTTTTAAAAAACTCTGTGTTGTTACGGTAAAACAAAATTCTAAAAGATGGTTATGAAGGCTGTTGTAACAGATAAAAATGCTTCATGTCAAGCAAAAAGAACAAGATGCAAAATTGTACATATAAGGTGCAGTCATAGCCGCGTGACAAACGTAAGAATAGAGAAAGGAGATGAAAGGAAATACTGATTGGTTGTTTTAAAGTGCTGGGCTTATTTCTGAATTTCTCTATTTTCCAATTTAAAAAATTCCTTTATATTAATTATGTAAAAATAACTTTAACAAAATAGTTATATGCTTAAAAATACCTGAAAAGGCATAATTCTTTGTTGCAGATGGATTTGCCCTATCGGCAACCCCAAGCCCTCACCTTGCGTTCGAGGCCCCGGCCGGCCCGAGGGTGGGGATGAGGCTCCCCCGTCCCCTCTGCCTCGACTCAGGGGCCGTTCTCGTCTCCCCTCCGTGCAGAGCCCTCCCACCTTCGGGTTCCTGTTGGACATCGATGGGGTGCTGGTTCGGGGCCACCAGGTCATCCCTGCCGCGAGGGAGGCCTTCCGCAGGCTCGTGGACCCCCAGGGGCAGCTGCGGGTGCCCGTGGTCTTTGTCACGAACGCGGGGAACATCTTACAGTGCAGCAAAGCCCAGGAGCTGTCAGCCCTGCTGGGCTTGCAGGTAAGGAGCAGCCGGAGACAGGAGGCTGAGGACCTGCTTCCCGTGGAGCCCCCTCTCCAGCCCTGTGTCCCCTGCCCTGTGGGGGGACCATATGGATGAGCCCAGTACACGTCTTCCTGCTGGAAAAAATAACTTGAAGTTCAAGGCCAAACTCAGAGGGCAGAGCCTCGTCAGCAGGGTCATCTTTTATGAAAACGTACATGTTGAGCACAGAAATCCCACCTGTGGACTTGGCCGTTTCCATCTTTCCTCCTGGCCTCAGGGTCATGTGTTTCTAAATCTCCGTGCACCAGGTGGGACTCTGAAGTGACAGCCCTCGTTTCTCATAAGTAAGATGACACAGCTCAACGAGCTCTGTCCCTCGCCACCCACCTGCGGCTCCCACCGTCCCCGCATTGACACGTTCTTTGTTGGCAGTGGATTTGGTTCTTGGAAGGAGTCCTTTGGAACCGAGAGAGTAAATCCCATGCTGATCAGCTGGGAGACACTGCTTGGGGAGGAGACCGGTTCCTACCCTGGTGTCTGGACAGTGGGGCTGTGCAGTTGCCATTAGCATAAATGCTGAAAAGCCAGGTCTTTACGTAGAACTGAAAATAGTCAGAGGTGGAGGCGGGTCTGAGCTCATGCACGAACCCTGTGGTTCCCAACTTGGGCTGAGAAATCGGGGTGTTGGGAGCTGGGCCGGTGGGGCCCATGGTGGCCACATCTCCTGCGGGCTCTGGTGTCCGGGTACCCTCACACCTGTCGGGGCAGTTCTGGAAGGGTTGGACCCCCCTTCTGGGCAGGTTTATCCTTCCTGGGCCAGGGAGCCAGCTCCCTGTTCCCGCCCTCACATGCGTGTCCTCTGCTGTCCATCTCTCGGCTGCCCTGCAGGTGGAGCCCGACCAGGTGATACTGTCCCACAGCCCCATGAAGCTCTTCTCGCAGTATCACGACAAGCGGATGCTGGTGTCTGGGCAGGGGCCCCTGGTAGAAAATGCCCGAGCGTATCCTTTTGCTGCTTCCTGCTCTGCTGTCCTTGCCCGGCTGAAAGGACCAGGGTCAGGAGCTCTGGGCGCCCGTGGGAGGGAGGGAGGGAGGGCACCTCCCAGGGTGGCCAGCCCTGGCGCCCGGGGGTTCCCGAAAGCCAGCCCACCGCCTCGGGGCCTGCTGGGCAGCTCACAGAGCAGATTCCTGCCCGTTCCCTGCAGAGTCTGACTCACTGGGCCTGAGAACCCAGGCGGTTCTGTGGTTCGGTTTGGGACCCGCGGCTCCCTGTGTGCGTCTGCAGGGAGCTCAGCCCCGGGCGTGTGCTCAGTGAGGGTGTGTCCCTGCTCTCCTCTGCTGCTCCCGCAAACCCAAGGGAGCTGAGCACCGCCTGTGCGTGGCCGCGTGCTCAGGGGCCAGAGCAGCACACGGCCGGTGCTTCACCAGGGCTCCTGCTTGAGGTGGCGGAGTGACACACCAGGAACAGTGCAGGAGTGGTTAGGGCGGCGTGTGACCAGAGGCTGGAAAGAGCAGAATGGGTCCGAGTGTCACAGATGCTGGGGGGGGGACCACCCTGGAGCGGGGGTCACCTGTGGCTTCATGGGGGCTGGCTGTGCCACAGGAGGGGACGTAGCTGGGGAGCCTGCCGCGAGGAGGCTGGGAGGATGCCCGGAGCAGGAGGCCGGGATGGGGTCGGGTGGGGAAGGGGGCCAGGAAGGAAGGCGCTGGGCTCAGGAACCTCAGATGTGAACGCTGAGGAGTACGGGTCTGTGCGGGTTTTATTGCTGATGGAAGCGTCATTTTGGGGAGATGTGTTTTGAGGTGATCTGAATCTGCGTCCAGTTAAGACTGCCAGTGGGGACTGAGGACGGGAACACGGCGGCAGGTGTTGGAGGGTAAGGCTGCAGCGGACGTGCTCCCCATGGCCTCCCTTCTGGCTGAATCCGGTCCATCGTCCAGATTGAGCTCCGGTCTGGCTTCTCCAGACTCTGCTCAGCTTCCTCCCCGCCGAGGAGTCTCCTCTGAACTGTCCTCAGAGCCCTGGTTCTCGTGGCCCTGGGCCAGCGTGAGCTCGAGGACGGGGCTTCCTGTGTGCCTTTGCGCGGGCGGTGCCCAGAGTAGACCAGGCCCCCGGGTGTCCCCACCGCCTGCGCCCACGCCTGCCTGCAGCGCTCCTGGTCAGCGCTGGCCTCACGGGGCTCTGTTTGGGGTCGGGGTGGGTGGGGTTGATGTGGGCTGCGGTGGGTCCCTCACTTTAAAGGCGTCTCCCTGGCACTGGGCGGCTTGCTTCCTGACCTCCCTCCAGACTGGGCTTCAAGCACGTGGTCACAGTGGACGAGCTGCGGGCGGCCTTCCCTGTGCTGGACATGGTGGATCTGCAGCGGCGGCCCAAGACCACGGTAATGGGACACGCTCGGGCCTCCCTGCTGACCCTGTAGCCCCTCCCGCTCAGAGCTGCCTTCTCGGAGGGGAGGGCACGTCTGGCCAAGGCCTTTGTTCCCGGACACACGTTGTCAGGGGTGGTGAGCAGGGCTGTCCCCTCTCTTTCCAGAGCCCTCGTGTCCCCTCCAGGTGGTAGTTTTGTGATTTACCAGCTTTCCTAGAGTCACTTGGAGAACTGCTAGTGTTAAGTTAATCGCTGCTCTACTGTCCGGGAGCTCCTTACAGAGGGCTGGCCTGGTGGGAAGCGGCTTCCTGTGAAAGCACTGGCGGCTCTGAGCGTCTGCTCGGGTTCCTTTGGGTTTGGCTCATATTTGAACCTTATCTTTTCCAACCAGCGGTCACGGGGCCTCTCATTGACCCTCTAGGGTGACCACCCGTCTCCTGATGCCCCTTCGCCCTCTCCTTCCCTGCGTGAACTCTGTGTCTATCACAGAGTGCCTATCACCGCCTGTTCGAAGTCAGTGCACGGCAAAGTTTGATGAACCGCAGTTACAAACCGACAGGCCTGCTTTTGTTTGTCTGTGTAGCTCTGGTCCCCGCCCGAGCTTTCCGGGGGCTCCCCCGCCTTTGAGCTGCGCACATTACGTGCAGGACCAGGTGCCAGAGTTGGCATGGCTCTCAGAGCAGCGCAGACAGCCCCGCCCCCTGCCCGGGGACGCGGCTCGGCCCAGGTCTCAGCTGGTTACTGGCAGAGCCGAGGGCAGGGGAGCTGTTCCTAGAAGGAACGGGCCCCCAGGCGGTGGTCCAGTGATGGCCCTGCCTCCTGAGTGACGTCAAGCTCCCGTCCCTTCCTGGGCTCACCTCGTCCTCCGCCACCTGATTCCAGACTCTCACCTCCTGTCCTTGCTGGAGGAGGACAGCTGAGCAGCCGTCCCCTGGCTGACCTACACACTTGGTGCCCGCCCGCCTGGGGTGTGGCCGGCCTGAGCGCGCTCTCCTCCTGTCCCCGAGGACCTCTGCCCTCTGTCCTGTCCGTTTCTCCTCGGCCTGGGCTAGACCGAAGGGTCTTCCATCTGTCAGGCACGTGTTTCTCCTCCCACCCCTTGGAAACCAGGCGTGGAAGGTGACCGTGGCATTGACGGGCTTGTTTTTTGTCTCTCGCAGCCCCTCCCAAGGAACGACTTCCCTGCGATCGAAGGTAATGAGGTCCCTGCGTGATGTGGGCGGGCTCTCCCTGCAGGCCCTGCAGCCTGGCGGTGTGGCTGGGACGTTGGGCGCTGGGTCTCCTGGGCTCTGGTCTCGGATCTGCCAGTCACTACCTCTGAGACATTAGCTGCTAATCTTTCCTTCCCCGTGTCACTTGCCCTGTTGTTCCAGAAAAATCATAAGTGTAGAAAATCTAAGTGTGGAAAGGTGCCTAAGGTAACCTGGTCCAGTGTTTCTCAGCCCTATTACCCAGTTCTCCCTGGGTAACAAAAATATTGTGATGTCCCCTTTACTACCCTAAATGAATTCTTTCCTATACACAAATATTAAAAATTAATTAATTCATGGTAAAGCCCTAATTGTAATAGGGAGAAATAAAAGGAAATGTTTTTTAGTAAGGTAATCTGCATTTCAATATGTAGTAATTATCCAAGAAGGCATAATTAAGTAGGAAAATGATTATACCAAAAGTAGAATCCCCATGAACGTTACAGCTACAAATGCAGTGTGTTTACAGGTGTGTTTCATTGGTGACTCAGAAGTTAGGAGCAGTGTTGTCACTGGTGATGTGGTTTTCCAAATAACTCTTGGTATAACTTGGTATGACTCTTGGAATAACTCTTGGTAAAGTTTTGAAAAAATAAAGTACATCTTCTCTTGACTAACATGATAGTTGCGTTTTTGGAAAAATCAGTGTTTATGAAAAGTCTACCAAAAATACTTTGTGTGGAATGGAATTCATGTTTAGGCTCAGTTAATCATAAGCAAGTTGTTCTCCTGGGTGAGTGTCGGCTGTGGATAGACGTGGGGAAGGTTTTGATGCTGCAGAACTGTCCTGGGCCTCTTGCCTCCCAGTCTTCTCCCGGCCCCTCCCCAGGAGCGCCAGTCATTGCGACAGTGGAAACATCGCCCGGGGGTGGCCTGCCCGCTGGGGCCACGCTCCAGCCCAGCTCCCCGGTCTTGAAGCTGGCCTTGGCAGCGTGCGTGCAGCATGGCTTCCGTGCTCTGTCAGCTCGCGTTTTTTTTTTAATTTTTATTTAAAAAAAATTTTTTTTTATTTATGGCTGTGTTGGGTCTTCGCCTCTGTGCGAGGGCTTTCTCTAGTTGCGACAAGTGGGGGCCACTCCTCATCGCGGTGCGCGGCCCTCTCACCGTCGCGGCCTCTCCCGTTGCGGAGCACAGGCTCCAGACGCGCAGGCTCAGCCATTGTGGCTCACGGGCCCAACCGCTCCGCGGCATGTGAGATCTTCCCAGACCAGGGCTCGAACCCGTGTCCCCTGCATTGGCAGGCAGACTCTCAACCACTGCGCCACCAGGGAAGCCCCCCAGGTCGCGTTTTTATCCTCCTCCCAGTAGTGGGCATTGTCCTCATGTAGCTGAGGAAGCTTAGACACGGTGAGAACTGGCCCACAGTCCCAGAGGGACGTGGACAGCGTCAGGCCTGTGACCCCTGTCTCCCCGCCATGTGGCCAAGTGACCCCTGGGGCTTGGGGGACGTGGCCGGGCGGGTGGGGTGCTGGGCAGGGCGTCGGTCAGCAGGGGCTGCTGCTTCTCTGCATCTAACCCTCGGGACGTCCTGGTGGACACACTGAGGAGCCCTCGGGAGCTCCTCCTGGGACCCATGCCCTCAGCGGGGCCGTGCAGCCCAGGCCTCCCGAGGGCCTTCCACGCCCGGCACCGCAGCTCACCCCACCCCCACTCTGCAGGGGTGCTCCTCCTTGGGGAGCCCGTGCGCTGGGAGACAAGCCTGCAGCTGATCATGGACATCCTCCTCAGCGACGGGAACCCCGGCACCGGTCTGGCGACGGCCCCCTATCCCCACCTCCCTGTCCTGGCCAGCAACACGGACCTCCTCTGGATGGCCGAAGCCAAGATGCCCAGGTGAGGACGCGGGGTCCCTGCCTTGGCCCTGGGGGCCACCTCCAGCTGCCTCCTGGGCAGGCCTGCTGACGGTGCCTCGAGCCGCCCCAGTGCTCTGGGCTCAGACCCCTCCTCTCGGCCCTGGAGTTGCCATGGTAACCTGGCCTCCGGGAGCGGTCTCCAGGGTCACTTCACATACTGACTGATAAACAAAAACTACCACTTACTGAGCACGGAAGGTGGATCAAGATGGTCTTTAACCCCCGGCCCCGTTAGAGTCTAACAGGACGTGCTTTTTCTGGCTAGTGGAACCCAAGTGATGCTCAGTTCCTGTTATCCAGCTGCCCTTCCCTCCCTGCCTTCACCCTGTGGCGCTGGCTCTTTCACTTCTTGGTTTCCTTCTGCCCATAAGACGTTGGGGAGGGGAGAGTAGGAGTGATTCCGAGGCCCCTGGACCAGTCACTTCCTCAGAGGCCCTCAGGCTCCAGGCAGGCCCCCACCCCCTCCGCCCTGGCACTGAGCACAGCACAGGCCGCCGTTTCGCTGGCCCTCAGGTTGCCTTCCTGGAAGGGCAGCTGCTGGTGCTATTTGGCTGCTCTTGTCTGCGAGGCCAAAGTCTGCAGTTTCTCCCCGTGCCCTGCCTCCCAGTGAGCTGTGTGGTGGATCCGTCACTGAGGGCCTGAGGGCCCAACACTGAGCCCAAGGAGATGGGGATCACCGTGTTCTCTCTCAAGTGCATTTCTGCAGCTCGAGGTCAGGTATTTTTTCTGGAACATTCTTCCTAGAGTTCGGGTTTGCTGACACTAGGTGAAGGGGGTTGGTTATGTAGGCTGTGGACTGAACGGCAGGAGGCACATTACTATTTATAAAGCAGATTTGAGATCACTTTTTCATTCAATAATTTCAAAATTGAAAGTAGAATTCAGTATATAAATAAGTGACACTGAAATGGAACTTCAAGATACTGAAAGTATCCGATAAGATTTGATTTAGCAGCAAGGGATGAAAACCCAAAAGAAAAGAATCTTAAACGAGATGGAAGTTTGTTATTGTGAAAAAGTCCACCCATCAGGGACACAGGCACCTTAGCCCTTTACTATGTAATCCAAAAGGGCTGCCTGATTTCCAGCCATCATGTCAGCATTCCAGGCAGCAGGAGGGAGTACGGGGAGGGTAGAGAAGAGTACCCCCTCCCCAGTTTCCAGGCTACTTTCCAGGAGGTTAGTCCAGCACTTGCGATTTCATTGACTCTTAGGCTGTAGCTTAGTACTGGCCATACACTTAGCTGCAGTGGGGGCAGGGAGGGTGCTTTCTGACTCTCGGTGGCAGTGTGCTCAGTGAAATTGGCACCGAGGAGTGAGGTGGGATGCCAGCCAGTATTCTGCCCAAGTCCAAGGCAGAATTGAAGCTGGGTCTCTGGTTCCAGCTCCACACCTTGGGCAGGTTACTCCATCTCTGGGCCTCAGTTTTCTCACCTGTGCAATGAGGAGAATGAACGCCATCTCATCGGGCTTTTCTAAGGGTTGAACGTGATGTGCCATCTACAGCACTGGGACAGCGCTCAATAGACGTTGTCAGATAGTCGCAGGCCATCAATGCACATCCTAAGTGTGACGGCCTCTCACCAGAAGTGATTCACTTTGCCCTGTCACTGTGCTCTGTGCCACCGCGAGAGGGTGGCACACAGGGCATGTCGGAGCCATGGGGCCCGGGGAGGGGACCGAGCGCGGCTTTTCCTCTGGCAGGTTCGGCCACGGCACCTTCCTGCTGTGCCTGGAGGCCGTTTACCGGAAGGTGACGGGCAGAGAGCTGTGTTACGCGGGCCTGATGGGCAAGCCCAGCCTCCTCACCTACCAGTACGCGGAGGGCCTGCTCGCGAGGCAGGCGGCGCGGCGGGGCTGGGCGGCCCCGATCCGGAGTCTCTACGCCGTGGGGTGAGCCCCGCACCCCTTCTCCACCCCCCGCGACGTGCCCCCCTCCCCGGGTGCTCACCCCCGGCCCCCATGTCCCCGCCCCTCCGTCCCCTGAGACGCACCCCCATCCCCCAGTGGTCACCCGCGGGCCCCTGTGTCCCCGCCCTTCCGCCCCCTGCGACGTGCCCCCCTCCCCTGGTGCTCACCCCCGGCCCCTGTGTCCCCGCCCCTCTTTCCCTGGAGACGTGCCCCCTTCCCCAGTGGTCACCCGCGGGCCGCCCCCCCCCCCCCCCCCCCCCCGCCGTCCCCGCACCTCCACCAGCACACTGAACTGGGCCTTCTCTCCCCAGTGACAACCCCATGTCCGACATCTATGGGGCCAACCTGTTCCACCAGCACTTGCAGACGAGGTGGGAGGGGGCGGCCCGGAGCTGCACCTCCATCCTGGTGTGCACCGGCGTGTACAGGCCCCAGGCCCCAGGCCCCGTCGCTCCGGTCCCGGGTGGCGAGGGGCCTCCGTTCCACGGGCACCGGGACCTTGGCTTCAGCCCGGGGCTCCTGCAGGCAGCCCACGTGGTGAGCGACGTGCACGAGGCCGTGCGGCTGGTCCTGGGCAAGGAGGGCTGGGCTCTGTAGCAGGGAGGGAGGTGGGCCCGCTGGCCGCCCCCTGCCCCCCCCTCCCCGCCAGCGTGGTGACACTCCCGCTCCTCCTGGGCGGGGCCGCACGATTGTTCCCGGGGTAGCATTTGAGTAGCAGCCTCAGATTTTTCTAGGCTGGTTCCTGTCTGCCTGTGCTGGCAGCCTGACCCCCAGGCTCGTCCTCACTCTGGGGGGTCTTCTGCAGAAGAGGAGGCGGTGCCCGCCTCTGCCTGCTGCCAGCACGGGCTGTAACTCACTCTCAGACACTACTTTTTATGGTGGTTTAGCTTATTGCCCAGAGACTTTGGACTTATTTTTTTAAGTTAAAATAATTGTAATAAATATTCATTTTGCTGTCTCTTGAGAAGCTCTATCTGGAATGTACTAAAAAGTCCTGTGGGGGAAGGCTCGTGGGCCAGCGGGGTGGGTGACCTTGAGGCCCAGGCATTGGTGGCATTTCAGTCCCGTGAATGCTGACCCCAGCCCACCCCAGTCTGGGCCGCGAGCCCCGAGGCCTGCCGTCGACTTAGCCGCTTCCCTGACGTGGAAGGAAAGAGGAGCTTTTCCTCTGGTGACTCTAAAACCGTGTGTCTCGTACTCCTCCCTGTCGTGGTGGTCCAGTGAGACCCATCGGTGCCGGCCCGTCTAACTCCAGCAGCACCGGCCGGCTGCTCCCTCCCTTCTCCACACCCTTGTCCCTGGGCAGCACCTGGGCTCCAGGGAGAGGCGAGGTGTGCCCTGTCCTTGAGCGCCAGGCCTGGGCCAGCCCACCTGCGACCCCAGCGCCCCAGACAGCAGCTCCTCCCCGCGTGCAGCCCGGCCTCACCTGCAGAGCCGCCCGGGCCGGGCCCCTCCAGCCCCCGACGCCCCCGGCAGCCTCCCCACCGCTCTACCCCACAGGCCCAGTCAGATGGGAGGTTTGGCCTCTCAGAGGGTCAGGCCCCCTGTGACTTCTCACCACAGCACGGGTGCCCCCCTTCCATCCTGTTCCACCACTTTCCCCGCCACGTTTCGTGGGTCCCCCATGTGCCCTCCTGCCTCAGGGCCTCTTGCATTCGCGGTTCCCTTCCTTCCGACATCCGCAAAGCTCTGTCCCTTTTTAAGGATCTGGGAATTGTCCCCTCGGAGAGACTCTCTCAACTTCCTATAGAAAGCAGCACTCTGGGACTTTCCTGGTGGTCTAGCAGTTAAGACTCCACGCTTCCGCTTCAGGGGGCACGGGTTCCATCCCTGGTTGGGGAACTAAGATCCCACGTGCCGTGCAGTACAGCACAAAAAAAAGACAAAAACAAACAGCGCTCTCTGCTGTCCTGCGTCATGTTCCCCACGGTCCTTGTCACCCCATGACCTGTATTTACTCCTTATTGTCCGTCTTCTGCTAAAGTACGAGCGCTGTGGACTGTCCACGTTGGTTCCTTCTCAAGTCCCCATGCCGGGCACTTGCAGACCCTGTAGGGCGTCCCACATCACAGGCAGATGTGGCTTCTGGCCTTTCTGTCCCTTGGGGGTGGGCTGGGGCCCTAGCTCCCCACTCACAGACATGTAGCCGCGGGCGATCCCCTCCCCTCTCCAGCTCCTTCCTGTGTAGACTGGCGTTGGCGATGTGGACTTCACGAAGGAGCTATTTTAGGTGCCTCACTGTGTCATGTAGGATTTTGTTCAGCTGCCTGTTTCAGAAGCCTGACCACAGTGGCGCGAATGCTTTCTGAGCGTCAGGGCGTTCGGAGCAGGCATCTCAAGCACTCCGCTCGCCCACCGTGCTGGCGTGCAGGCCCGCCCACCTGCAGCATAGCCCCAGCATCCACGGAGAGGGGAGGAAAGGGCGAAGACAGAGCAGGTGGGGCTGGACTCCCTTTAAAGAGCTTTCCTGGAAGGCCCGCCTCGCTGGGGACTCCAGTCCTGTCCGGCTGACCGGAGGCGGGTCACAGAGGCGGGGACCGGGCACACCATTGTGCCGACAAAATCAGGGCTTGTTCGTGAGGAAGGCAAGTAGAGGGGACGGTGGGCAGGTGGGCAGCAGTTCAGGCCCTGGGACCGAGCTCTGCACTGGCTCTCCGTCTGAGTGCCCAGAGGACGTGTCTGTTGGGCCACTGAGCCACTGGGTCGGGAGGCCTGCGATGCACATGCTGGCCTTTTCCAGAGCACCTTACACAGGCATCACTGGTCCAAGGTTAGTCAGAGCCTCTCAGAGCCCCTCGCGGAGACACGGTTCTCACCACCCCGGTTTATAAATGAGGGCACGAGGCAGGCCGGTGATCCTTTCCTTTCAGAAACACTGACTGAAGACCCGCTTGCTGCCAGGCCCCATGCCGGGCGCCACAGCAGCGACCAGCCATTGGCAACCACACCTGCCCTCGTGGGGTTCGCCTGGTAGTGACCGCGCGTCCAAGGTCAGTTAGGAAATGGAGGGGCTGGGCTGACAACTGGGTCTCCTACTCGGCATGTCCTCCGGGGACCTCGCCCGCCCTCAGCCAGCCCACTGCCCTTCCCGTGAGTCCTGGAGCAGCTGCGGTTGCGGGTGCAGCCCCGCGAGCTTGCCCTGGGCCCCGGGGGCTCACAGGGGTGACTGGGGAGTGGGGCGGGAGTTGGGAAGTCAGCCAGGTGTGGCCGCGTGCCGAGGAGTCTTGCCAGAGCCCAGGTGGAAGGGACGGGGTGACAGCGTCTGTGTGCCTGCCCCTGGGTCTGCCCCGTGGCTGGCAGCTGCTCTCTGGGGCCTTTTCTCTCCCTTTCTTACTCCTGGTTTCCTGAAGGGGGCAGGAGCCCTTCCAGATGGGGTGCAGGAGGGCAGGCGACTGCAGCATCATCACGCAGGTGCAGGGCCAAGGGCAGCCCTGGGCACTTGGCTCCGGACGGGTTTCATTGCTCAGGGGCTTTGTCTGGACCCTGGAACCAAAACCCACAAGCAGCCGCTTCATTAGTCAGCCTGACTGAGTGAAAATGTTATCTTCTTGTGTTTTGAAGGAGCCAAGTGATTACAAATGAGACGCTGTGAGTCACTTTGAACAGGAAGTAAGTGCATGTTTATAGTAAAGTGGTCAGCCTGGAGCAGGACTGGACCGTCAGGTGCCCAGTTGGGTCTCCAGTGCTGAACCCCGGCACTTTCTCAGTGTCCCCATGGTGGTGGCAGCTTCTGGCCTCCTGAGGACACCTCTGGGCTAAGGCAGGTGGGGAGCCAGCAGGTAGTCAGGGCTCCCAGCAGAGCTAGGGTTGCTGTAGCAACCGGATGCTGCCTTGAGGGCGGATTTTTAAAATATCTTGGCTATAATAGTTTTTTCCCCCAATCTCTCTGTCACTTCCCCCGTGCCGCGTGGTGTGGCGAGGCTGGGTCGCCCGGGGACGCCTGCCTGCTCTCTGCCTGGGGCTCCTGGCAGCTTCTTCGGGGGCTGGATGTGGGAGGAGTGTCTCCGGGTGTGAACTGCTGCGAAGCTGTCAGGGCTTCGGCTTTTGCTTCCAGCCTTCTCCAGCTCTTGGATCCAAAAACCTTCTGTCATTTTCTCTTTTTGGGGAGGCAGAGAAGAGGGGTCTAGCTTGAAACTCCCACCCCCCCCCCAAAAAAAAAAACAACTCCTCTCCCTCCTCCCACTCTGGCCTATACCCCTACCAGAACAGCCGTAGCATCCTGGGACCACTCTCTGGAGGGGGAGTGGTGTCCCCTCTTGTCTGCTTTTTCCTTTGGTGTTTCTAACTTCCTCTTTTGGCTTCATTTATTCACTCAACAAATGCCTGTAGAGCACCTACTAAGCCCCTGAAAGAAATGAAAAACTGCCTTGTCATGGAGAAGTTCATCCTTGTCTTCATCTTGGACTTGGTCCTATCAGATTTCAAACTTTTTTCTAGAGTTACAGTAATTAAGACAGTGTTCTCTTGGCAGAGGGAGGGATACAAACCAATGGGACAAAACAGCACTCAGAAACACATATATGAAAATACGGCTTAACAAAATAAATGTGTATTTTTTGCTCATTTCATAGGCTGATGTGGGCTACGTGCTGTTCTTGGCCTTTCCCTCCAGGTGGTGACTCGGGCATTCAGGCCCCTTCCATTTGTGATGCTGTCATCTTCAAAGAGGGAGGGAGGGTGGGTGAACGTGGAGGGACTTGGGTGAGACCTGGTCTTGGTGGTCAGCACTTCTGTCAGTGTCCACTGGCCACACACATGGTTCCAGTGCCACTCCCAAGAGGGCAGGGAACGTGAGGGAAAGGAAATGGGATCAGTCGGCATCTAGCCTGTCTCTGTTGCCCTATTACTGTTTACTAGGATAAAGAAAATTGGATTTGCTTAGTTTTGTTTAAATTCATGAATATATGTTGTAATTTGTTTCTGTATATTTATTGAGTTGATCATAAATGTTTTTCTCCTTTAATCTGTTCATTTGGTAAATGACATTCATAAATTTTCTTTTCATCTTTAACTCTGCCTTTCATTCCTGTGATAAAACCTAATTGGCTATGTTACATGTTGCTGTCTACCATTAGCTAGAATTTCGTTTATGTTCATAAATGAGACTGGCCTGTACAGTTTATAAGTTTTTTCTACTGCCTTTGTCTGGTTTTGATATCAATTGTATTAGCCTCACAAAATAAATGGTGACACATTTCATCTTTTCCTATTTTTGGAACAGTTTGTTTAAAATGGGATTATCAGTGCCTTGAATATTGGTAGAACACACGAAACCATCTGAACCTGGTAAATTTTGGAGGGGAGACTTAATTATTGATTCAATTTCTCTAATAATTAAATGTATATTCAGACTTTTCTACTTAGTTTAGGAAAGTCATGTTTTTCTAGGGAATTTTCCATTTTTCTCTAAGTTTTCAAATACAGTGGTGTAACATTGTTCATAATATTCTCATCATTAAAAATCTGTTTTTGTAGTTAGACATCTTTTTCTTTCCTATTATTGCTTTTATTTATGTTTTCTCCCTTTTTTTCTTAATAAATCATGTCAGACCTTTGTGTATTTAAACATCAGTTTTTATTATTTCTGTTTTTATCTTTAATATTTCCTTCTTTATGTTTTCATTGAATTTACTTGTTCTTTCTCCAATTTATTAATTTGAATGCTTAGCTTATTAATTTGTAGTCTTTCTGCATTTGTAACAAACATTTAAGGCTATAAATTTTCCTCCAAGTTTTGCTTTGGTTGTATCTCATTCATTTTGTCAAGTAGTATTTTCATGATCATTTAATTCTAAGTATTTTCTAATTTTTGTGTGAGTTATTTGGAAGAATGTTTAAAATTTTCCAACTGTTTGGGGAGTGATTGGTGATATTTCTGTTGCTGTGTTCTAATCTAATTGCTTTGAGGTCAAGGAATATAGTCTGTACATGGTCAGGTTTTATAAATGTTGCACATATATTTGTAAACTGGGTGTGGTATCTAATTTTTGGTAGAGTTCTACATTCAGCCATTAGATCAACCTTGTGTTTAAACTTGTATATGTATTTACCAATGTTTTATCTGTTTGATCTGTTAATTACTGAGAGATGTGTTTACATCCCCCACTATAATTAGGTATTTGCCAATTTCTCATTATAATATTATCCATTTTGCTTTATATATATTTTAAGCTATGTTATTATGTACACGCAAGTTCAGAATTTTGCTGTCTTTCTGGAACTTGGTTCTTTTATAGCAGCAAATACTTATATAGTACAACATGCCAGCATTTTCTAAGTGCTCTCAGTATATTAATTTACTTATCCCTCATAATAACTCTATGAAGTAGGTGCTATTATTGTCCCCATTTTACAGATGAGAAAATTGAGGACAGAGAAATTAAGTAACTTGACCAAGGTCACCCAGCTTCTGAGTGGTGGAGTCAGGATTTGAACTCAGATAGTCTGGCTCTAGCATGTGTGCCCTTAACTACTGTACTATACTGTCTCCTTTATCACTATATGGTGAAATTCTTTATTTCTAATAATTTTCTTGGGTATAAAGTTTATTTTTTTCTTTTCTTTTCTTTTTTGGCCACGCTGTGCAGCATGCAGGATCTTAGTTCCCCGACCAGAAATTGAACCCGTGCCCCCTGCATTGGGAGCACGGAGTCTTAACCACTGGACTGCCAGGGAAGTCCCAAAGTTTATTTTTTTCCTAATGTTAATATAGCCATGCCAGTTTTTTAAGTTAATATTTGCCTGGTTTATTTATATAAATGCATTAAAAAATATATATATATATGTCTACATATTTTCTTCAACCTTCACTTTCAATCTGTCTTTTTGTTTTAGAGGTATTTCTTACATAAAAGCATATAGCTGGGAATTTAAAAAAATCTAATCCAATAATCTCTGTTATTTAATAGGACATTTATTGTGATTACTGATATATTTTGCTTTATTTTTTACCATCCATTGCACTCTGGCTTCTGTTATTTCTGATGAGAAGCCTGCTGTCAATCTAACTGTTGTGTTGTGATTTACTCTCTGGTTTCTCTTAAGATCTTTTCCTTTAGGTGCTCTCCAGTTTCACATCCGAGCATCTGGGAGCATATTTATTTTTATTAATCCTGTTTAGGATTCATTGAGCGTCTCAAATCTGTGGATTGGAGAAGTTTTTTCACCAGCTTTGGAAAATTCTCAGCCAAAATTTCTTTGTTATCTTTCCCCCACTCTTTCAAGTTTCTCCTTCTGGAACTTCTATTAGGCATATTTTGAATCTTCCCAATCCACCCACCTTGTCTTTTGATTTCTTTTTATTTGTTACAACCTCTAGCTCTCTCTACTGCATTCTAGAGAATGTCATCAGATATGTTATAACATTTACTAAGTCTCTTTAGTTGCCTCTAATCTGCTGCTTAATCCATCTTTTATTTATTTATTTATTTTTTTATGTATTTATGGCTGCGTTGGGTCTTCGTTGCTGCGCGCGGGTTTTTCTCTGGTTGCGTCGAGCGGGGGCTACTCTTTGTTGCGGTGCGTGGGCTTCTCATTGCGGTGGCTTCTCTTGTTGCAGAGCACGGGCTCTAGACGTGTGGGCTTCAGTAGTTGCAGCACGCGGGCTCAATAGTTGTGGCTCGCGGGCTCTAGAGTGCAGGCTCAGTAGTTGTGGCACACGGGCTTAGTTGCTCCGCGGCATGTGGGATCTTTCCGGACCAGGGCTCGAACCCGTGTCCCCTGCATTGGTAGGAGGATTCTTAACCACTGCACCACCAGGGAAGTCCCCATCTGTTAATTTTTTTCAATGACTATATATTTGAAATCTGAATTCTTTTTAAAAAATATCTTCATTTTTTTTGTATTAAGAGTTTTTTTTCTAGTATAACATTTAATTCCATTAATGATTTTTAAACTGTTTTTTAAACATTTTCTTAGCGGTTGCTCTAGGGCTAATAATATACATCTTAGTTTATGATTTATACCAATTTAGTTTCAGTGAGATATAGAAACTATGTTTCTATATATTTCTGTTGCCCTCTTCCCATTTTAGTACTATTATTGTTGCACATATTAGATCTATGTATGTTACAGAACACAATAATACAGTCTTATAATGATTACTTTTATATAATTTTATGTCTTAAAGAAGCTGAGGTCTACTCTCCTATGGGAGAGAAAGTATATATTTATAAAGTTTGTCATACTAAACTTATTTACCATTTCTGGTTCTCTTCATTTTTGAGGATTCAAGTTACCATCTGATGCCAGATCCTTGCTTTTTTACAGTTTCGCTCCCACCCACCTCCTTTGTGCTCTTATGGGCAAATATATTACATTTTTATATATTAAAGTTCCAACAATGCAGTTATAATTATATGGTTTTATGCGATTGCTTTTTTTTTTTTAAGACAGTTTTTAAAATAGCAGTTTTATGTCCACAGCAAAATTGAGAGGAAGGTACAGAGATTTCCCACATACCACCCTCCCCCCGCCACGGCCCATATGCATAGCTCCCCCCAGCCCTGCTATCAGCATTCCCCACCAGATGGTACATTTGTTATAATCAAGGAACCTGCATTAACACATCATCATCACCTGAGGTCCATGGTTTACATTAGGGTTCACTCTTGGTAGTGTACATGGTATGGGTTTGGACAAATTATACTGATATATATCCATTACAGTATCATACAGGGTATTCTCACTGCCCTCAAAGTCCTCTGGGCTTCACCTATTCATCCCTCCCTCCCTCCCTCCTAACTTCCGGCAACCACTGATCTTTTTACTGTGTCCATAGTTCTGCCTTTTCCAGAATGTCATATAGTTGGGATCATACAGTACGTAACCTTTTTCAGATTGGCTTCTTTCACTTAGTAATATGCATTTAAGTTTCCTCATGTCTCTTCATGGCTTGAGAGCTCATTTCTTTTTAGTGCTCAATAGTATTTCATTGTGTGGATGTTCCCCAGTTTATTTATCATTTCACCTGCTGAGCCAAGCATCTTGGTCGCTTCCAAGTTTGGCAATTATGAATAAAGCTGCTATAAATATCCAAGTGCAGGTTTTTGCGTGGACATAAGTTTTCAACCCCTTTGGGTAAATACCAAGGAGCATGACTGCTGGAAAGGAATGTGTTTAGTTTTGTTAAAACTCCAAACTATCTTCCAAAGTGGCTGTACCTTTCCGCATTCCCATTGACAACGAATGAGAGTTCCCGTTCTGCATCCTCACCAGCGTTTGGTGGTGTCAGTGTTCTGGATTTTGGCCATGCTAATAGGTGTGCAGTGGTATCTCATTGTTGTTTTAATTTGCATTTCCCTGCTGACAAATGATGTTGAGCATCTTTTCATATGCTTATTTGCCATCTGTATATCTTCTTTGGTGAGGTGTCTGTAAAGGTTCTTCGGCCCATTTTTAATATTGGGTTGTTTGTTTTCTTATTGTTGAGTTTTAAGAATCCTATGTATATTTTGGATAACAGCCCTTTATCAGATGTGTCTTTTGCACACATTTTCTCGCAGTCTGTGGTTTGTCTTCTTATTCTCTTGGCAGTGTCTTTTGCAGAACAGACATTTTAAATTTTAATAAAGTCTAGTTTAGCAATTCTTTCTTTTATAGATCATGTCTTTCTGGTGTTGTACGTAAAAAGTCATCGCCAAACCCCAAGATTTAGGTTATTTCTCTTGTTATCTTTTGGGACTTTTATGTTTACTTTTGCATTTTACATTTAGGTATGGAATCCATTTTGAGTTAATTCTTGTGAAGGGTGTAAGGTCTGTGTCTAGATTCATTTTTTTGCTTGTGAATGTCCAGTTGTTCTAGCACCATTTGATGAAAAGATGGTATTGCTTTTTAACTAAGTTATAAGAAAGGAGAAGAAATACATATTTACATTATTTCCTATAATTACCTATATAATGACCTTTACTGGCAATCTTTGTTTTTGTGTGTGTGTGTGTGGATTTGAATTATTGCTTCCAGCCTGAAGAACTTCCTTCTATATAGTATTTTTTATAAGGCAGGTGTGCCAGCAACGTTTCTCAGATTTGTTTATCAAGAAATGTATTAATTTCACCTTCAGTTTTGAAAGACAGTTTTGCTGGGTGTAAGAATTTTGTTTCACCTTTCCTTTCAGGACTTCTAATATGTCATCCCTCTGCCTTCTAGGCTCCACTCTTTCTGATGAGAAGTTTACTATCACTCTTCTTGGAATTCCCTTGTTTGTGATGTGGTTTTTCTCTTGCTCTGTTCAAGATTTTCTCTTTGTCTTTATCTTTTAACATTTTGATGGTGATGTGTCTGGCTATGGATCTCTGCACTTACCCTGCTCAGAGTTTTTGAGTTTCTTGGATGTGTAGATTAATGTTTTTCATCAAATTTGGGAAGCTTTCAGACATTATTTCCCTGAATATCTTTTTTTCTGCTCCTTTTTTCTCTCCTGTCCTTCAGATGCTCCCATCGTATGTATGTTGATGCAATCAGTTGTGTCCCATCTCTCTCTGAGGTTCTGTTCCTTTTTTTCTTAATTCTTTTTTCTTTGTTCTTTAGAGTGTTTAATTTCTATCAATGTATCTTTAAGTTGGCTGATTCTTCTGCCAGCTCAAATGTACAGTTGAGTCCCTCTTATTAGCTTTATATTTTAGCTAATGTACTTTTCAACTCCAAAATTTCCATTTGGTTCTTTCTTTTTATTATTATAATTTCAATCTCTTTATAGACATTCTCTATTTGATGAGACATTGTCATCATACTTTCCTTTAATTCTTTAAACATGGTTTCCTTTAGTTCTTTGAATATATTACAATAGCTGCTTTGGAGTCCTTGTCTGGTAAATCCAATATCTGGGCCCCTCAGAAGCAGTTTCTATCATTTGTATTTCTTTCCTTGTGTATGGGTCACACTTCCTATTTCTTTATGTCTCATAATTTTTTGTTGAAAACTGGACATTTAAGATCATATATTGTAGCAACTCTGGAAACTGTGATCCCTTACCTCCCCCATCCCCAAGCCAGGATTATTTGTTATTGGTACTTGATTTTTTGTTATTTAGTGATATGGGTGGATGAATTCAGTGAGGTCTGTTTTTCCTGTAGTGTGAAGCCTCTGATGTGTACACAAATCTCCCTGCCCCCTGGGATGGCCACAGTGTTAGCTGGGTTCTCATTGACTGTCTTTTCCCCAATCTCTCTGTTAACCTTCGGCAGCTCTACCTCTATTGGTATCCACTGAACTGTTAAGCTCCACTAATTGCTACCTGATGGCTCTGTTATTTTTGACAATGTCCTGGGACATAAACTGCTCCACATCTGATCTGATAAAGTTGGGCCCCTTTGCAGGGGTAGTTCTTAAGACCAGTCTTTGAGGCTTGCTCTGACCCCAGCTGGTTCCTTTTCAGCTGTCTCTCTGTTAAACTCCTGGCTGGTTTGTTTCACTTGTTCCATCAGGGAATGACCAGCCTCCTTTAAGTGACTCACCACCAAGGTCTTCCTTCTTTTCAGTAGTGCCCTTAGGCTTCAACTTCCCTGCACTCTGTTCCAAGTGAGCCCGTCTCCTTAGCCTGAACCCTCTGTTTCTACACCCAAGGCACAAGCTCCATGCCAACACTGGACCTGGGTACAGCAACCTGCTTCTCTTAGAGTGATACATCTTTTCCATGAGTTGGAAGGGGATGGGAGGAGGGGGTCGTAGCCCCTTGTCTTCTCAGTTTGCCTCTCCCTGCACAGAACCTCTACCCTACAAGTGAGCTGGGACAGGTGATTGGCTCAAGGTAACCAAGGCCTGCCACACCTAGATTAGAGCTTCCAGTCTACAAGTGGGGACTGGGTGGAGGTAGGGAGCCTCAGGCCTCTCAGCTGTGCTTTTGTGGAACAGAGTTTCTGCACATGAAGCTGTGGGGCAGGGAGAGGGGAGACGAGAAATGCAGTGACCAGCCCCTCTGGAGAGAAACTATTGTCCTACACTCAGAGATGGGGAGGAGGGGCCCCTTCTTGGCCACACTCACCTGGAAGTGAGTTTCTGCCACACTGAGCTGGGGGAGGGGAGGGGACAGGTTGTGGCTTCAATGCCACAGACTCTCACTGTTCTTAATGAGATTTAGCAGATTTCTTGAATTAAACGTTTTTCCATTTGCTGTATGCCCTAAGACAATTTTCAGAAGTTTTAAATGGGGGAATTCCCTGGTGGTCCAGTGGTTAGGACTCCACACTTCCAATGCCGGGGGCCCGGGCTCAATCCCTGGTCGGGGAACTAAGATCCTGCAAACAGTGTGTCACAGCCAAATTAAAAAAAAAAGAAGAAAGAAATTTTAAATGTTTTTTTTTTTTTTTTAATGGTAATTATTTATTTATTTATGGCTGTGCTGGGTCTTCATTTCTGTGCGAGGGCTTTCTCTAGTTGCGGCAAGTGGGGGCCACTCTTCATCGCGGTACGCGGGCCTCTCACTATCGCGGCCTCTCTTGCTGCGGAGCACAGGCTCCAGACGCGCAGGCTCAGTAATTGTGGTTCACAGGCCTAGTTGCTCTGCGGCATGTGGGATCTTCCCAGACCAGGGCTCGAACCCGTGTCCCCTGCATTGGCAGGCAGATTCTCAACCACTGCGCCACCAGGGAAGCCCTTAAATGTTTTTTTTTAATTTATTTTTTATTGAAGTATAGTTGAATTACAATGTTGTGTAAATGGTTGTTTTTTATAATTTCCACCACTTATGATTATTTCACTGGGGAGAAAATTCAGAGATCCACACACTGTGATTCTTGGATGTATTTCTCCCTGCCTTATTCTTTCTTTTTTCTCCACTATTCTTTTTCATAGTATTTTATTCTTTTTTATGCTCTTAATCATTGTTAACCTATTGGTATTATAGCCATCATCATCTGAAGTTCCTGGGGGGGGTGTAATCTTGCTATATGTTTCATACACTGGCTTTCATTCATGATGGGTTATTTCCTTGTGTGTTTTGCAATTTGGTATTGTGAACTGACTTTTACTGGTGCTTTATCTGTGGGAATCATCTAAGGCTTGGTTTGACAGTATGTCCCCCCAGAACTGTTTTGTATTTGCTTTTGCTAGGTATCCATGGTTATTACCAGCCTACAACCAATATTTATGTTACTTTCTCAGCTTGAGATTGTGCAAATCTCAAATCTATGGGTGGTATAGTCCAATGGTTATGAATTCCCAGGAGAGATTTTTATGCCGCTTCAAGCCTAGGCCAATGCTTATTCATTTGCCTGTGGCCTTCCTGTTTGGGTGGGAGATCTATTTTTCTGTTCACCCTTTCACTGAGTCCTGGTTTTATGTAGGAAGCTCAGCTCTGTGTTCTTGTCTCATTTGGGTTGAATGCCAGGTCTCCTGTTTCTGTTTGGCTATTAAATCCACCAGTGCTGCCCGAGAGGACATGCCACAGCGATGGAATTGCTCTGTATCTGCTGTTCCGTGCAGTAACCACCAGTCACATGGGGCTTCTGCGCACTTGAAATGTGGTGAGTGAGACTGAGGAACTGAATTTGAAATTTTAACTTATTTCAAATGATATTTATTTATTTTTAATTTTATTATTATTATTATTTATTCATTTATTTACTTTTGGCCTCGCCATGCAGCATGCAGGATCTTAGTTCCTTGACCAGGGATTGAACCCGGGCCCCCTGCAGTGGAAGCACGGAGTCCTAACCACTGGACCGCCAGGGAAGTCCCAGTTGATATTTATTAAAATACATTCAGATTTAGGTAGCTGCTTGTGGCTGGTCCCCACTGTATCAGACCAACCCCACATCTGAAGCATCATGTACTTCACTCGCCATTCCAGTTTCCAGTTTCCTCTTCATGGATGGCCCCAAGGGTTCATCTTACTCTCTTAACTGTGCATTTAAACTGTTCAGTTTTACCTGGTGTTTTTGGTAAGCTGGGAGGTCTTCTACATTTTGTTCACAATATCGCCAGAATGGAACACAGTCTCTGCTTCCATTTTCTCTCCCCTCCAGCCCATCGGTTCTGCTGCAAAGTAATTTTTCTATGGTGCAAATCTGTCCATGTTACATGTCTGCTTTCAAGAGGTCCCTGTTCTCTTGGAATGTAGCCCAAGCTCAGCCTGGCCCCCGAGGTCCTCTGTGACCTGGCCCTGCCTATCCCCTCAGTTTACCCGTCATGCCCTTCTCCTTGTACTTCATACTGAAGCCAAGGATCCGTAATTCCTCAACGGTGCCTGGCTACTTCACACTGTGGGTCCTCCGTCCATCCTGCTCCTTCTCCCTGAAATGGCCACCAGTCCTGAGTCCACCTCCCAGCTGCTAACCAGCATCTGCTTACCTTTCCCAATAGTCCTCATGTCCTTTGCTCCTCTAGGCCCCATATAGAATTTGGCCATAACCTTCACAATACTTGACTGTGCTTTCTTGTTTACGTGTCTGTCTCCCTCCCAGCCTGGACTCCTAGGAAAGGACTTGCTGTTTTTAGCCTCTGGAGCCCTGGCACCCAGGCCAGGGGCTGAGTGACACTTGCAGGCACCGATGGCGGACCTTCTCCTTTGCCCACGAGGGTAGCGCCTCGCTGTGGGCCGTCCACGGGGTGGCCCAAGCCGCAGCCTGGCTCCGGGCCTTAGGGCCGCTCTGCAGTGGGGTAGCTGGAGTGTTATCGTCACAGACTCTCCAAGGAGTTCTGAGGCTTCAGTTGCTAGTAAGCTGCAGCTTCGCAGACCCGTCCTGCTCCAGCCACAGCTCCCTGCCCACTTCCCTTTCATTTCTGGGAGCCGGCGCCGTGGCTGTGGTTGAGCACGAGAGGGCCTGCTGTGCCTCTCCACGGCGCCCCGGTGAGCCTCCCATGCGCGTCGACGGCGCCCTTCGCACCTGCCCTGCATTCTCGCTGTGGGAGTGAAGAGGGCAGGATGACAGACAGACGGTGGGCCTGCTGTGCCTCTCCACGGCGCCCCGGTGAGCCTCCCCATGCGCGTCGACGGCGCCCTTCGCACCTGCCCTGCATTCTCGCTGTGGGAGTGAAGAGGGCAGGATGACAGACAGACGGTGGGCCTGCTGTGCCTTTCCACGGCGCCCCGGTGAGCCTCCCCATGCGCGTCGACGGCGCCCTTCGCACCTGCCCTGCATTCTCGCCGTGGGAGTGAAGAGGGCAGGATGACAGACACACGGTGGGCCTGCTGTGCCTCTCCACGGCGCCCCGGTGAGCCTCCCCATGCGCGTCGACGGCGCCCTTCGCACCTGCCCTGCATTCTCGCTGTGGGAGTGAAGAGGGCAGGATGACAGACACACGGTGGGCCTGCTGTGCCTCTCCACGGCGCCCCGGTGAGCCTCCCCATGCGCGTCGACGGCGCCCTTCGCACCTGCCCTGCATTCTCGCTGTGGGAGTGAAGAGGGCAGGATGACAGACAGACGGTGGGCCTGCTGTGCCTCTCCACGGCGCCCCGGTGAGCCTCCCCATGCGCGTCGACGGCGCCCTTCGCACCTGCCCTGCATTCTCGCCGTGGGAGTGAAGAGGGCAGGATGACAGACAGACGGTGGGCCTGCTGTGCCTTTCCACGGCGCCCCGGTGAGCCTCCCCATGCGCGTCGACGGCGCCCTTCGCACCTGCCCTGCATTCTCGCTGTGGGAGTGAAGAGGGCAGGATGACAGACAGACGGTGGGCCTGCTGTGCCTCTCCACGGCGCCCCGGTGAGCCTCCCCATGCGCGTCGACGGCGCCCTTCGCACCTGCCCTGCATTCTCGCTGTGGGAGTGAAGAGGGCAGGATGACAGACAGACGGTGGGCCTGCTGTGCCTCTCCACGGCGCCCCGGTGAGCCTCCCCATGCGCGTCGACGGCGCCCTTCGCACCTGCCCTGCATTCTCGCTGTGGGAGTGAAGAGGGCAGGATGACAGACAGACGGTGGGCCTGCTGTGCCTCTCCACGGCGCCCCGGTGAGCCTCCCCATGCGCGTCGACGGCGCCCTTCGCACCTGCCCTGCATTCTCGCTGTGGGAGTGAAGAGGGCAGGATGACAGACAGACGGTGGGCCTGCTGTGCCTCTCCACGGCGCCCCGGTGAGCCTCCCCATGCGCGTCGACGGCGCCCTTCGCACCTGCCCTGCATTCTCGCCGTGGGAGTGAAGAGGGCAGGATGACAGACAGACGGTGGGCCTGCTGTGCCTTTCCACGGCGCCCCGGTGAGCCTCCCCATGCGCGTCGACGGCGCCCTTCGCACCTGCCCTGCATTCTCGCTGTGGGAGTGAAGAGGGCAGGATGACAGACAGACGGTGGGCCTGCTGTGCCTCTCCACGGCGCCCCGGTGAGCCTCCCCATGCGCGTCGACGGCGCCCTTCGCACCTGCCCTGCATTCTCGCTGTGGGAGTGAAGAGGGCAGGATGACAGACAGACGGTGGGCCTGCTGTGCCTCTCCACGGCGCCCCGGTGAGCCTCCCCATGCGCGTCGACGGCGCCCTTCGCACCTGCCCTGCATTCTCGCTGTGGGAGTGAAGAGGGCAGGATGACAGACAGACG
This sequence comes from Eubalaena glacialis, assembly GCF_028564815.1. NCBI lineage: Eukaryota > Metazoa > Chordata > Mammalia > Artiodactyla > Balaenidae > Eubalaena > Eubalaena glacialis. Next base: position 116,354,533 of record NC_083726.1, on the reverse strand, counting down.
GTGGGCCTGCTGTGCCTCTCCACGGCGCCCCGGTGAGCCTCCCCATGCGCGTCGACGGCGCCCTTCGCACCTGCCCTGCATTCTCGCTGTGGGAGTGAAGAGGGCAGGATGACAGACAGACGGTGGGCCTGCTGTGCCTCTCCACGGCGCCCCGGTGAGCCTCCCCATGCGCGTCGACGGCGCCCTTCGCACCTGCCCTGCATTCTCGCTGTGGGAGTGAAGAGGGCAGGATGACAGACAGACGGTGGGCCTGCTGTGCCTTTCCACGGCGCCCCGGTGAGCCTCCCCATGCGCGTCGACGGCGCCCTTCGCACCTGCCCTGCATTCTCGCTGTGGGAGTGAAGAGGGCAGGATGACAGACAGACGGTGGGCCTGCTGTGCCTCTCCACGGCGCCCCGGTGAGCCTCCCCATGCGCGTCGACGGCGCCCTTCGCACCTGCCCTGCATTCTCGCTGTGGGAGTGAAGAGGGCAGGATGACAGACAGACGGTGGGCCTGCTGTGCCTCTCCACGGCGCCCCGGTGAGCCTCCCCATGCGCGTCGACGGCGCCCTTCGCACCTGCCCTGCATTCTCGCTGTGGGAGTGAAGAGGGCAGGATGACAGACAGACGGTGGGCCTGCTGTGCCTTTCCACGGCGCCCCGGTGAGCCTCCCCATGCGCGTCGACGGCGCCCTTCGCACCTGCCCTGCATTCTCGCCGTGGGAGTGAAGAGGGCAGGATGACAGACACACGGTGGGCCTGCTGTGCCTCTCCACGGCGCCCCGGTGAGCCTCCCCATGCGCGTCGACGGCGCCCTTCGCACCTGCCCTGCATTCTCGCTGTGGGAGTGAAGAGGGCAGGATGACAGACACACGGTGGGCCTGCTGTGCCTCTCCACGGCGCCCCGGTGAGCCTCCCCATGCGCGTCGACGGCGCCCTTCGCACCTGCCCTGCATTCTCGCTGTGGGAGTGAAGAGGGCAGGATGACAGACAGACGGTGGGCCTGCTGTGCCTCTCCACGGCGCCCCGGTGAGCCTCCCCATGCGCGTCGACGGCGCCCTTCGCACCTGCCCTGCATTCTCGCTGTGGGAGTGAAGAGGGCAGGATGACAGACAGACGGTGGGCCTGCTGTGCCTCTCCACGGCGCCCCGGTGAGCCTCCCCATGCGCGTCGACGGCGCCCTTCGCACCTGCCCTGCATTCTCGCTGTGGGAGTGAAGAGGGCAGGATGACAGACAGACGGTGGGCCTGCTGTGCCTCTCCACGGCGCCCCGGTGAGCCTCCCCATGCGCGTCGACGGCGCCCTTCGCACCTGCCCTGCATTCTCGCTGTGGGAGTGAAGAGGGCAGGATGACAGACAGACGGTGGGCCTGCTGTGCCTTTCCACGGCGCCCCGGTGAGCCTCCCCATGCGCGTCGACGGCGCCCTTCGCACCTGCCCTGCATTCTCGCCGTGGGAGTGAAGAGGGCAGGATGACAGACACACGGTGGGCCTGCTGTGCCTCTCCACGGCGCCCCGGTGAGCCTCCCCATGCGCGTCGACGGCGCCCTTCGCACCTGCCCTGCATTCTCGCTGTGGGAGTGAAGAGGGCAGGATGACAGACAGACGGTGGGCCTGCTGTGCCTCTCCACGGCGCCCCGGTGAGCCTCCCCATGCGCGTCGACGGCGCCCTTCGCACCTGCCCTGCATTCTCGCTGTGGGAGTGAAGAGGGCAGGATGACAGACAGACGGTGGGCCTGCTGTGCCTCTCCACGGCGCCCCGGTGAGCCTCCCCATGCGCGTCGACGGCGCCCTTCGCACCTGCCCTGCATTCTCGCTGTGGGAGTGAAGAGGGCAGGATGACAGACAGACGGTGGGCCTGCTGTGCCTCTCCACGGCGCCCCGGTGAGCCTCCCCATGCGCGTCGACGGCGCCCTTCGCACCTGCCCTGCATTCTCGCTGTGGGAGTGAAGAGGGCAGGATGACAGACAGACGGTGGGCCTGCTGTGCCTCTCCACGGCGCCCCGGTGAGCCTCCCCATGCGCGTCGACGGCGCCCTTCGCACCTGCCCTGCATTCTCGCTGTGGGAGTGAAGAGGGCAGGATGACAGACAGACGGTGGGCCTGCTGTGCCTCTCCACGGCGCCCCGGTGAGCCTCCCCATGCGCGTCGACGGCGCCCTTCGCACCTGCCCTGCATTCTCGCTGTGGGAGTGAAGAGGGCAGGATGACAGACAGACGGTGGGCCTGCTGTGCCTCTCCACGGCGCCCCGGTGAGCCTCCCCATGCGCGTCGACGGCGCCCTTCGCACCTGCCCTGCATTCTCGCTGTGGGAGTGAAGAGGGCAGGATGACAGACAGACGGTGGGCCTGCTGTGCCTCTCCACGGCGCCCCGGTGAGCCTCCCCATGCGCGTCGACGGCGCCCTTCGCACCTGCCCTGCATTCTCGCTGTGGGAGTGAAGAGGGCAGGATGACAGACAGACGGTGGGCCTGCTGTGCCTCTCCACGGCGCCCCGGTGAGCCTCCCCATGCGCGTCGACGGCGCCCTTCGCACCTGCCCTGCATTCTCGCTGTGGGAGTGAAGAGGGCAGGATGACAGACAGACGGTGGGCCTGCTGTGCCTCTCCACGGCGCCCCGGTGAGCCTCCCCATGCGCGTCGACGGCGCCCTTCGCACCTGCCCTGCATTCTCGCTGTGGGAGTGAAGAGGGCAGGATGACAGACAGACGGTGGGCCTGCTGTGCCTCTCCACGGCGCCCCGGTGAGCCTCCCCATGCGCGTCGACGGCGCCCTTCGCACCTGCCCTGCATTCTCGCTGTGGGAGTGAAGAGGGCAGGATGACAGACAGACGGTGGGCCTGCTGTGCCTCTCCACGGCGCCCCGGTGAGCCTCCCCATGCGCGTCGACGGCGCCCTTCGCACCTGCCCTGCATTCTCGCTGTGGGAGTGAAGAGGGCAGGATGACAGACAGACGGTGGGCCTGCTGTGCCTCTCCACGGCGCCCCGGTGAGCCTCCCCATGCGCGTCGACGGCGCCCTTCGCACCTGCCCTGCATTCTCGCTGTGGGAGTGAAGAGGGCAGGATGACAGACAGACGGTGGGCCTGCTGTGCCTCTCCACGGCGCCCCGGTGAGCCTCCCCATGCGCGTCGACGGCGCCCTTCGCACCTGCCCTGCATTCTCGCTGTGGGAGTGAAGAGGGCAGGATGACAGACAGACGGTGGGCCTGCTGTGCCTCTCCACGGCGCCCCGGTGAGCCTCCCCATGCGCGTCGACGGCGCCCTTCGCACCTGCCCTGCATTCTCGCTGTGGGAGTGAAGAGGGCAGGATGACAGACAGACGGTGGGCCTGCTGTGCCTCTCCACGGCGCCCCGGTGAGCCTCCCCATGCGCGTCGACGGCGCCCTTCGCACCTGCCCTGCATTCTCGCTGTGGGAGTGAAGAGGGCAGGATGACAGACAGACGGTGGGCCTGCTGTGCCTCTCCACGGCGCCCCGGTGAGCCTCCCCATGCGCGTCGACGGCGCCCTTCGCACCTGCCCTGCATTCTCGCTGTGGGAGTGAAGAGGGCAGGATGACAGACAGACGGTGGGCCTGCTGTGCCTTTCCACGGCGCCCCGGTGAGCCTCCCCATGCGCGTCGACGGCGCCCTTCGCACCTGCCCTGCATTCTCGCTGTGGGAGTGAAGAGGGCAGGATGACAGACAGACGGTGGGCCTGCTGTGCCTCTCCACGGCGCCCCGGTGAGCCTCCCCATGCGCGTCGACGGCGCCCTTCGCACCTGCCCTGCATTCTCGCTGTGGGAGTGAAGAGGGCAGGATGACAGACAGACGGTGGGCCTGCTGTGCCTTTCCACGGCGCCCCGGTGAGCCTCCCCATGCGCGTCGACGGCGCCCTTCGCACCTGCCCTGCATTCTCGCTGTGGGAGTGAAGAGGGCAGGATGACAGACAGACGGTGGGCCTGCTGTGCCTCTCCACGGCGCCCCGGTGAGCCTCCCCATGCGCGTCGACGGCGCCCTTCGCACCTGCCCTGCATTCTCGCTGTGGGAGTGAAGAGGGCAGGATGACAGACAGACGGTGGGCCTGCTGTGCCTCTCCACGGCGCCCCGGTGAGCCTCCCCATGCGCGTCGACGGCGCCCTTCGCACCTGCCCTGCATTCTCGCTGTGGGAGTGAAGAGGGCAGGATGACAGACAGACGGTGGGCCTGCTGTGCCTCTCCACGGCGCC